>NC_135715.1:73421413-74036413 GCF_964656455.1 Halichoerus grypus
CAGCTACCTTGGTTCACCACGTGCGTTATCTCAAAAGGTTGTGCTTTGCTATGTTTTTGCACATGTGACCTTTTCTATATTAAAACGAACAAATATTCGTCCAACATCCCAAACACTTCTAAGCCTGCTGGCTCCAAACCCCGAAGAAGAGTCCGTGCGACGGAGAAAGCCTTACTTATATAGGAAGATCTTAACGGAAACTGCCGAGTCCTGCAGAAGTGACTCCATCTAGGGCTAGTAATGGCTGGTTTCGTGGTTTCAAGCATCGCTACAATTGCCAAAGCACTGATTGCAGGTGAGAAGAATTAGATATGGAATTGTAAAAGCAGTCTATAATGTTGGATTAGATTTTCAATTTTGATGAAACCGGTATTTATCAGAAACACATGCCACAAGGGACCTGTATCTCAAAGGCAGAAAAACGTGTCTCAGGATTTAAGGTTACAGAAGATTGCTTACCTTTGATATTTGGTGCCAAGGGAAACCAAGGACAATAAACCCCACCCATGAACATGGGTGCTCCCACTTTCTGTTCAATTTCAGATAACGCTCTTTCCGCTGTTCAGGATCGCACACCCGCCACAAGCCTTCCCAGCCCCCTCCACAAACACACTTCAGGTCATTTTCAAGGGAAAATGCCCTATTCGCTGTCATATTTTTGTATTTATGAACCACTTCACATGTTCAAACCACTCCTGTTTTTATTAGGGTCCTATCTCCTTTCTTGGAACATGTCACTGATGACATTTTAAAATTGTTCCGCAACCACATTTACTCCTGCTAGCCCTGTGTTGTTTATTGAGTGATTTTGCTTAGTCTGGTGATTTTTAGGAACACATACGTCACATGGAAGCACAACAGACTGTATTTGGAAGTGGTTTATCAGCTGCATTATTTAGTGAGACTTAGTAATCTTGCCCCATGGCCATGAGTGACTCATGAGGTGTGGGGGAAGGCGAGGGTGGGGGAGTCTGAGCCAGTGTTAATTTTCTGAGGACCTCACATTTATTTACTTTTTATTATATTGTTTTCCAAACATACACAAATGTTCCTTCTTTTTTAAATGTTGAAAAATATTGATCTGGAGCTTCTAACGTAAGACATCAATCCTGGAACGGGCAGAGTTAGAAAAAGAGAGCAGGCACTGCAAACCCAGCTGGGGAGGTGGGACCTACCCACAACACCAACCGAAGATGATTAGAGAAAACACCTCAGAGCGGTGTGTGATCCGGGCAGACTGTCCAAAAGTGCAGCAGGCTCACACGTGTGGGCCGGGCTGGCGGGGAAGGTATCCTGGGGAACCGGACAGGGAGAAGAGGGGTGTGGTGGAAGAAGTGGGAGGTTATAAGCAAGAGAAGCAACACATTCGAAGGCCTGGGTGCGAGAAGGAGGGGACCAAATACCAACCTGTACGAGACCAGTAACCCCTCTGGGCTCCCGACAGCCAGTGTTTGGCTCTGTGGAGGAAGCCTCCATTGCTTTGAGGTCTCAGTCAGTCAGCTGTTTGGAGCCATACGCTGCTCACTTGGGCTATGTAGCCAGAGGGAATGCATTAACATTTGCGAGGAATGCCCTAGAAATAGCCACCAAATCCATAACTGAAGGGAGCACAGAGAGAGCATAGCTCGTGTCATGGTGGATCTCAGCATCCTCCTTGCTTCGCTAGACACCCAGTTTTAAGAATCGGAGAGAAGCTGCACAAGGAGGAAGGGCAGAAGGAGAGATGGGGAATGGGGTGAAATGTTGATGACCGGCCTCACTGCCCAGGCTTATCCCACCAGAGTGACTGGAGGGGCTGGGAAGGGATCCCAGCCAGGAAAGTCTCAGGTCTCACATTGCTCACTCCGGTGTCCAGCTGTTGGGGATTGGGTAGAAGCAGAGGGAATAATTCCTTCTCAGCTGCTCTGTCAAACCTTCCTCACATTCCTCAGGGTCCTACCACTCCCTCTGGCATGGCTTCCTGCTTTGGTCTTGAGGCTAGAGTCCCCTCGCTTGTCTGGAATTGTGGGGGAAAGCACCACCTCTCCTCCTCCATGGGGGTGAGGGCTGACACCACCGCCCTAACAACTCTCCATGAAGCAACTCTTCCTTCCCACCTCCATCCATTCTCTTCCCAACATCCCTCTACCCCAGCTGCTCTCTCAGATGGCCAGTGTGTCTGAGGGCACCTCCAGCAATGTCTGACATAGACGGTCCAGCATCTCTAGAATATATGGGTACTTGTCAACTATTATTCTCAGCTAGGGAGCCTCCATTGAAACACCAAGACAATGAAAGATGCCTTTGGTTACAATCCTACACACATGGACCTTCTGTGAAATTACTGTTGTATTCCCTTGTTCCTTTGTGTGTCCCATGTTATGACTACCGTGTTTTTACTCTTAAGACCTTGTTGCATGTCTGATTCTCTAGAAATGTGGCATATATGCGACTGTAGGATATATTCTCAGGCCAAGGAGAACAGCAGAGAAATCTTAAATTGCGTTCAGTTTTATTATCTGTAGTAATGTTGGCATGGTAATTTTGAAACTCATGTATATTGTAAGATAAAATAGGTAAATTTGTTGATGCAATGAATCAAGATTTTCAAGGCGAGAAAAAGTTAAGAAGAAAACCTTTCGGGGGGCACCTGGGTGGCTCAGTCGTTAAGCGTCTGCCTTCGGCTCAAGTCATGATCCTGGGGTCCTGGGATCGAGCCCCGCATCGGGTTCCCTCCGAGCAGGGAGCCTTCTTATCCCTCTCCTCCCCGCTCGTTCTCTCTCTTGCTATCTCTCTCTCTCTCTCCCTGAAATAAACAAATAAAATCTTAAAAAAAGAAGAAAACCTTTTGTGTTAATTTTGAACTGATAATATTGGTGTAAATTCATAATTAAAAATAAAAAGTATTTCCTAGCTCTGTCTACTGAAAGGCATCGAAACTATGATAGCAGCAATGAGCACATTTGGGTCCAGACCCTGGTTTCTTAGTATTAAGTTGAAAGCTAGGAAATGGACAGTATAGTATAGTATAGTAGAGTATAGTATGATTAAGGCTAATAGTGATCCTCACTAAAGGAATCAAGGCTTTTGGAGAAATGGCTGATTCCAGATCTAGGCAGAAGAAGGATAAGGTGACCTTGATGTATCATGTGCCAAAAGTAAGGACGCTGTCAAAGATTAATGGAGTGGTACCAAAAACATACAGACCCGAAGGGGTTTCCTAATAACCAAATTTGGGACAATTTGAGCACCGGAAAAAAAAAAAGGAAATAAGATCGATTGTAAATAAATAAATATTTTATTAATGGTTGAATAAATAAAAATTCATGGCTCCATAGTTTTACAGACAAAGAAAGAGAAAGAAAATCATTTCCCACCATGGGTTATGACAGTTACACGAATTTCTTTCTCTAAATATCTGTAATTAAAAGGAGAGAATTAAACATTTACCCTGCCTTTTGAAGAAAAAGTGCTTTGCTTTCCTCATTGACAAGAAGCAGTTCTTTACAGAAGAATGTCAGTTAATATAGGTAGAAAGAATAATTGAATGAGAAGATTACCATTTTTTGAACACCCATGAAATAACTGGCTTGGGCAATAAATGGATTCTTTATACTAGGGCCCAGGGAACTACCATCCACCAGTCAAATCCAGCCCAACATCTCTCTGATGTTGTATATCCCATGAGTTGCGAATGTTTTTTAAAAAATTTAGATAGTTGACAAAATCCAAAGGAGAACAATACATCTTGACACATGAAATTTATATAAACCGAAATTTCAGCATCCGTAAGTAAGGTTTTCTTGGACCACAACCGTGCTCATTCATCAACATGTTGCCAAAGCCTGCATTTGCGCTACATGGCAGGTTCGCACGACTGAGATCAAGACAATGTGGTCCACGTGGTCCACAAAGCCTAAATTATTTAGTATCTGGAACTTTACAGAAATACGTGGCTGACTCGTGCTGCAAACATTTGTAGGAAGGGAATTGAGGAAAAGGGTGTTTGCACAAGGCTGATGTATCATTCTAGAAATCATTCATTAATTGCAAAAGGAAAAATGCACTTTATAATGGAAAGATCTGGCAGTCACCACCTTACCAAGTTACCAACACTTAGCATGACTAATAGAGGAACAACCTGACAGTCTGTGCCTGCCGGCGTGAGACAATATGAAGTCCCTGTACCACCTCAGGAGTCCTCCTGCTAAACATGTTTAACTTGACCGTTTTTAAATAGTTTTATTGAGGTGGAGTTGACAGACAATAAACCACACATATTTATTTATTAATCATTTTTTATTTTTTAAGATTTTATTTATTTGAGAGAGAGAGCATGAGCAGGGGGAGGGGCAGAGGGAGAGGGGGGGCAGAGGCAGAGGGAGAAGCAGACCCCCCCCACCTAGCAAGGAGCCCAATGCGGGACTTGATCCCAGGACCCCGGGATCACGACCTGAGCCGAAGGCAGACGCTTAACGACTGAGTCACCCACGAGCCCTAAACTACACGTACTTAAAGTGCACGATTTGGTATGTTTTGACACTTTTATACCACCGGTGTAACCGCCACCATCAAGATAACGAACATGCCCTTACCAACAGATGTTTCATCGTGCCCCTTTTAATTCTCTGCTCCCACCCTCCATCTCTGTCTCATTGATGTGCTTTCTAGCACTAGCGGTTAGTTTACATTTTGTAAAACTTTAAATAAATGGAATCCTACAATGTGTACACTTTTTTGTCTGGCTTCTCAAAGTCAGCACGATTATTTTGAGACTGAACCATGTTGTTTCATGCATCAATAGTTTATTCCCTTCAATTCCACTTAAGAGTATGGATATATTACAATTCATTTTTCCATTCACACATTGATGGGCACTTGGATTGTTTCCAGGTTGGGGCAATGACAAATAGAGCTACTGCGGACATTCATATTTAAGTCTTTGTATGGCCATATACTTTTAATTCTCTTGGGTAAGTCTAGGAGTGGAACTGTTGAATCATATGGTAGGTTAATGTTTCAGTTTTTAAGAAACTTCCAAACTGTTTTCCGGATGAGTGTTCCAGTTGCTCTGTATCCTTGCCACACTTGGCATGATCAGTCTTTTTAACTTCAGTCTTTTGTGGTTTTAATTTGCCTTTCCTGTAATGACTAATGATATTGAGTATATTTTCATGTGTTTTTGCCATCTGTATGTCTTTTGCCCATTAAAAAAAAATTAAGTCGTTTTCTTATTCTTGAATTTTGAGAGGTTTTGAAACAAAATACATTCTATTTGCAAAAACATGGATAGAGCTTGAGGGCATTACACTAAATGAAATAATCCAGACAGAGAAACAAATACTTGTTTGATTTCACTTACATGTCGAATCTAAAGCAAAACAAAACAAAACAAAGCAAAAAGCAAACTCATAGAAAAGAGATCAGATTTGTGGTTACCAGAGTTGGGGAGGTGGAAGGTGGGGTGGGAAACTGGATCTGGATCAGGGTGGTCAAAGGTACTAGCTTCCGGTTATAGGATAAATAAGTACCAGGGTTCTAATGTACATGATGACTGTAGTTAACACTGCTATGTGGTTTATTTGAAAGTTGCTAAGAGAGTAAATCCTAAAAATTTTCATCACAAGGAAAAAACATTTTTTTTCTCTTTTTTTCCTGGCATTTTTATGAGATGATGCATGTTAACTAAGCGTATTGTAATCATTTTACAATATATGTAAATCAAACCATTATGCTGTACACCTTAAACTTATACAGTGATGCTTATCAATTATATCTCAAAATTGAAAGAAAAAACTGATTAAGAAATATATATTCTGGATATAGGTTCCTTATCAGATACACGATTTTCAAATATTTTCTCCCAATCTGTGGCTTGATTTTTATTCTCCTAATGTTTTTTCAAAAAGCAGAGGTTTTAATTTGGACAAAGTCTAATGTATCCTTTTTTTTTTTTAATTTTATTTATTCATTCGAGACACAGAGATACAGAGAGAGAGAGCACGAGCAGGGGAAGAGGCAGAGGGAGAGAGAGAAACAGGCTCCCCACCGAGCCAGGAGCTGGATGCAGGGTCCTGGGATCATGACCTGAGCCAAAGGCAGACGCTTAACCATCTGAGCCACCCAGGCGCCCCATCTTTTTCTTTTTCTTTTGTGGACCATTTCTCCAGAGTTGCCTCTGCATCTTTGTAAAAAATCAGTTGTCCACATATATGTGTAGGAGTCTGTTTCTTGAGTCTCTGTTCTGTTTCATTGATCTGTTTGTGTGGTGCGTTCACTTGTACAGAATTAACGCTGTCTTGAAATCGGGTAGTGTTAATTCTCCGACTTTGATCATCTTTTTAAAAGTCGTTTTGGCTGGTCTGGTTTCTTTTGCTATTTTTCACATGTCCTTTAAATTTGTCCTCTGTCAAATAAATAAATAAAATCTGGGGCGCCTGGGTGGCTCAGTTGTTAAGCGATTGCCTTTAGCTCAGGTCATGATCCTGGAGTCCCGGGATCGAGTCCCGCATCGGGCTCCCTGCTCAGTGGGGAGTCTGCTTCTCCCTCTGACCCTCCCCGGTCTCATGTGCTCTCTCTCTCAAATAAATAAATAAAATCTTTTAAAAAAAAAAAATAAATTTTAGAACCAACTTGTCAATGTCTACAAGAAAGTCTGTTGGGATTTTAATTTTGATTGCACTGATTCTATAAATCAATTTGTAAAGAGTTCATATCTCACAAATACTGAGTCTTCCAACTTATGAACATGATACATCTCTCCATTTACTTAGGTCTTTAATTCCTCCCAGGCCATGTTTTGTAGTCTTTAGAGTGCAGCTTGTGTTTGGCGGAGTTCAAAGATGCACCCAAGGGACGCCTGGTGGCTAAATCAGTTAAGTGTCTGCCTTTGGCTCAGGTCATGATCCCAGGGTCCTGGGTTCGAGCCCCACATCGGGCTCCCTGCTCCGCGGGAAGACTGCTTCCCTCTGCTTGCCACTCCCCCTGCTTGTTCTTTCTCTCTCTCTGACAAATAAATAAATAAAATCTTAAAACAAACAAAAACAAAGATGCCCCCCAAGATTCCTGCCTCTTGGGATAGGCACCCTGTATAATCTCCTCCCCTTGAGTGTGGGTGGGACCCACGAGTACAGCGTGTAATGGGATTTCATGCCTGTAATGAGGTTACTAATGGTTGATTCTGAATTAATAAAAAGGATATAATCTTACACAGGCCTGACTTTATTAGGGGAGCTCTTAAAAGGGGATGAAGCACTGGACTCTCCTCTCCTGTTGGCCTCAAGAACAAAAACTTCCATGGCTCTCCAGCTGCAGCGGACTAAATTCTGCCTGCAAGCTGATTGAGTTTTTAAGAGGTCCCCAAGCATCAGAGGAGACCACAGCTCCAGCTGACACCTTGCTCATGGCCTGGGTGACCCGAGCAGAGGATTCAGATATGCTGTGTCCGGACTCCTGACCACAAAACCTGTGAGTGTATTTCTAAGCTGCTAAGGTTATGCTAGTTTGTAGCAGAGCAATAGCAAAACTAATCCACAGGCCTTGAACATCTTTTGTCAGATTTATCCCTATTTCATATTTTTTGTAACAGCTAAAAATGTCAATGAACTTGTTTTCTTAATTTCATTAGCTAGAATATGGAAATACAACGGATTTTTGTATTTTGATCTTGGATGCTGCAGCCCTGCTAAATTTATTTGTTCTAACAATTTTTTTTAAGAGATTTCTTAGGATTTTCTATATGTAGGATAATAGAAAAAACATCCTATATGGGGTCTACATATAGAATAATGTGAAAATTAAACTGTTATTTTGTCCCTTCCAGTCAGCATGCCTTTAATTTATTTCTCTTGCCTTACTGCTCTGGCTAGACCTTTCAGTTCAGTGTTGAATAGATGTGGTAAAAGAGGACATCTTTGCCTTATTCCTGATCTTAGTGAAAGGCATCCAGCTTTTCACTCTTAATTGTGATAGTAGTTTAGGGAGTTTTGTAGATGCCTATTATCATGTTGAAGAAGTTCCCTTCTGTTCCTGGTTGGGTTTTTTTTTTTTTTTTTTAATGAGAAATGGATGTTGGATTTTGTCAAAAATTTTTTTGCATCTATTGCGATGATCATGTGTTTTTTGTTCTCTATTCCACCAATATGGTGAATTACATACACTGTTTGATTTTCTCATGGTAAGCCAACTTTGCATCCCTGGGACACGTCTCACTAGGCTATGATGCATTATCCATTTGCTATGTTGTTGGATTTTATTTGTTAATATTTTCTTTAAAATTCTGTATACTGGTTTGTGCCTTTTTTTTCTTATAATTTCTTTGGTTTTAGTATCAGATAATGCTGACCTCATAGAATGAGATAGGAAAGGTTCTCTCTTCTTCTATTTTCTGGGAGAGTTTGTATAAATGTGTATTACCTTTTCCTTAAATATTTTATAGAAATTACCAAATTTACCACCAGAATTGACCACCTTTGGGCTGTGGTTTTCTTTGTGGGAATATTTTAAGTTACCAGTTCAATTTCTTTACTTTTTAACAGGTCTTTTGGGAATTTCTATTTGTTCTTGAGTCCGTCTTGGTAATTTGTGTCTTCCTAGGAATTTTTTCCATTTTATCTCAGTTGCATCATGTGTTGATGTCGTATTTCGGTTTATAATAAGAAATCTATATTTGGTCTTTGGCCTTGCACAGAACTTCTAAAAATCTTGGGTTTTCTAAGTAATGAGAGTGATAAAGGTGTCCTTTGTTATGTGAATAAATTGACTTGTGGAAAGCCCCTAGACAACCTAAAGATGGGATCTGGTTGCCAGGGGAACCAGCCATGTGATTAAAGGATTAGAAATTTTAGTGCCCACCCCCACCACACCCCCCACCTCAGGCAAGGGAAGAGGGACTGGAGATTGAATTCAACCAATGGCCAGTGATTTAATCAATTGTGTTTATGTGCATGAAGCCTCCATAAAACCCAAAGGAATGAACACATGGAGAGTGGCATGGGAGAGTGGAGCTCAGAGAGGGCATGGAAGCTCTGCACCTTTCCCCATACCTTACCCTCTGTATCTCCTACATCTGGCTATTCCTGAATTATATCATTTTATAATAAACCAGTGATCTAGTAAGTAACATGTTTCTCTGAGTTCTGGAAGCCACTCTTGCAAATTAATCAAACCTGAGGTGGGGTCTGGGAACCTCTGATTTATAATGTCTTTCTAAAGCACAGGTGACAAGCTGGACTTGGAATTGGTACCTGAAGTTGGGCTAAGCAAGTCATGAAGGACTGAGTTCTTAACCTGTGGGATCTGATGTTATCTCCAGGTGGATAGTGTCAGCATTGGTTTGAATTTGTGGGATACCCAGCTGGGTGTTAGAAAATTGCTTGGTAGCATGGGGCAGGGCGGGGGGGGGGGGAACCACACACTAGAGTCGGCATAAAGTTATTCATAATTTTCCCTTATCATTTTTTAATTTCCGTAGACTCTGTAGTAATGCTTCCTCTTTCATTCATGACGTGTAATTATGTCTTCTTTCCTTTTATCTTGGTTAGTCTGACAAAAGGTTTATCAATCTTATTGACATTTTCAAAGAACCAGCTTTGGTTGCTTGATTTTCTCTATTGTGTTTCTGTTTTCTATTTCACTGATTTGTTCTCTGATATTTATTATTTCCTTCTATTTACTTTGGGCATGATTTGTTTTTCTTTAATAGTTTCTTTAGGCAGAAACTTAGATTATTGGTTTTAGGTATGTAATTTTTCTAATGTAAGTATTTAAAGCTATAATTTTTTTCTCTAGGTATCACTTACCCTACATTTCATAAATTTTACATTATGTTTTCACTTTCATCCAGTTCAAGATATTTTTAAAGATTGATTTATTTATTTTAGAGCGAGAGAGGGGGAGAGAGAGTTCACGAATAGGGTAGGGGCAGAGGGAGAGGGAAAGAGAGAATTTTCAGGCAGACTCACAGCTGAGTGTGGACCCCAATGCGAAGCCCTGCACAGGGCTCGATCCCAGGACCCTGAGATCATGACCTGAACCAAAATCAAGAGTCAGCTGCTTAACCGACTTACCCATCCAGGTAAGTGACCCCAGTTCAAAATATTTTTAAATTTCTCTTGTGATTTCTGCTTTGACCCAGGGATTACTTAGAAGTGTATTGTTTAACTTCCAAATTGTTGGTCATTTCCCAATTTTCTTTCTGTTTTTGACATCTGATTAATTCTGTGGTGACTAGAAAACATATGTACTATTATTTAATTCTTCTTATATTTATTGAGATTTGTTTAAGAGTCTAGCATATGGTCTATTCTGGAGAACGCCTAATGTGTATTTGAATGCGTAATTCTACTGTTTTGGGGAGGAAATGTTGTTCAAGTCTTTCTATCGGTATTGATTTTCTGTCTAGGTCTGTCAGTTTCTGAGAAAGGAGTATTGAATTCTCTGGCTATAGTTGTTGAATTGTCTATATTTCCTTTCAGTCCTGTCAGTTTTTACTTTATGTATTTTGAGGCTCTGTTGTCAGGTGCAAATACACTTTTCACTATTATATTTACCTGATGGATTTTTCATCATATTTGCAAAAATTTTGGCCATTACTTTTTCAAATAATTTCTCTATTCTTTCTCTTCCTCTCCTGTTTTTTTTAGACTCCCACTGCATGTATGTTGGCATACCTTGCTGATCTCTGAGCCTCTGTTCATTTTTCTTCAATCCTTTGTTTCTTTCTGTTCTTTGGATTGGATAATTTCCATTGATCAATCTTCAATGTCACTGATTGATTCTTCTGCCATCTCTAATCTCCACTGAGCCTATCTAGTGAATTTTAAATTTCCATTATTGGATTTTTTAACTATAAAATTTCCATTTGAATCTTTATAATAGTTTCTACTTCTCTACTGAGATTTTGTGAAGTCATTATATTAATCTGTTCAGGCTGCCATAACAGAATACCACAGACTAGGTGGCTTAAACAACATTAATTTTCTCAGTTATAAGTCTAGATGTTCCAGATCAAGTTCCTGCGAGATTGATTTCCAGTGAGGACTCTCTTCCTGGCTTGCAAACGGCTGCTTTCTTGCTGAGTCCTCACATTGGTGGAGCGAAAGAATGAATACCTCTTTCTCTTCTTCTAAGGGTACCAGTCCAACCCTATGATCTTATTTAAACTTCATGACATGACTCCTCACTATCCCTATGTCTAAATACAGTTAGTTACATTGGGGGTTAGAGCTTCAACATATGCATTTTGGGGGGAACACAAACATTCAGTCCATAACAGTCATTGACATAATATTTTCTGTTAATTATTTGGCATAGTTTACTTCTTTGAGCATATTCATACTAGCCACTTTGAAATTTTTGTTTACGAAATCCAACATCTGATTCCACTCAGAGTCAGTTTCTGTTGACTGTATTTTTTTCCTTGAGTGCAGACTGCAATTTCCTGTTTTGCATGTAATTTTTTTTTATTGGAAGCCAAACATTTTAGATAACATGAGGATTGTTGCTGTTGTTTTAGTAACTGCTCCCTGTTCATGTGCTTCTGGTGATAAACCTCCTGGCCTACAATGGTAATGTGTGCCTTAGGACAGAGACCTCTTGGTACCATGCTCGGTTCTTGAGGACACCCATTTAGTGTCCCTCACAAGATGTTCTTGTCTCAGAGAGATCTTCACTATACTCTCCCCTGGTGTTCTTAGCAACTGTCTTCCTTGTTATAGTTACCCAGTCTTTGAGGTGTGGGGCATTCAGGGCCAGGGGTGAGGGAAAGCTCAGGGGCTAATCAGTTTTCCTTGGTTGTTATCTGTTTACCACTCATCCCACTGGCTGCTATTGTTGCCACAAATTTACTATGGTGTTTCCTTATCACAGGGCCTGTAAGGCAGGCATCAAGCACCCAGGTCCTATGGAGGAGAGAGGAGCACAAATTAGCCTCTTCACCAGTGGTGATACTATGCCCGTGTCTCCCCAGGCCACTCCATTCCAGATGAACACCCCCTCTCTCTTCCCTAAGAGTTAGTCACTGTCTTTGCTTTAGTTCTTCAACTTTATACATTTCCCTTGTAGATCTTTGGCATCTCCAGGGTTGTGCTTGGTGAAGGGGCTAGCAGCCTGCACTGGTTCACCATCTTGTCAGGACTTCTTAGTTCCTTGATTCATGCCTGTCTTCTCTTGTAGACTGCTGGCCTCATGAAGGTTGGCCTTGTCCCTCACTGCTGGGGCCTAGAACAGTGCCTGTTACATTGGAGATATTCCATAAAAATGTCCCAAATGAATTGCCTACTTCCTTCTGGAAAGGTTCTGTTTTCTCTTGATATTTTTACTTCTTCTTAGGGTCCTTCTCAGACTCCCTCATCTCTACATGCCTGAAATATGTCTGGGTTTCTGCCCTCAGACTACATCTTTTCTCTTCCCCTGGGAATCTCATCCATATAAATAACTTAAACTACATGATGATGACTCCTGATTCTGGAATTTGTGCAGACTAAATTTCTTTCTTGAATCTAAGACTGTAATCTAACAATGATGGGCCTGGCTAATGTCCCACCGATGATCCAAGTTCAATGTGATCAAAACCAAATTAACAGGTATTTCCCTGAACCTGGTATCCATCCTGCCATTCCTGAATGGAGGGGTCACCATGGACTCTTCCCTCTCTGCCATTGCTCCCATGTCATGTCTTTTGTGAGCTCATGGAATCCTATAGACTCAGGCTCCTTTATGTGTTTTATACTTATCTCCTTCTCCCCAACCCCATGACCACTGCTTTGGGTCAGACCTCGATCATTTTGCACGTAAGTTACTGCATGGACAATAGTCATCTTGCCTTTAGTTATAGCTTCCTCTAGTTCATTCTCCACATGGGATCTAAAGGGAAGTCATATGATGCTATTAATTAATTATGCTTTTATGTGATTAAATCCTATATCACTTGGCTCCCTGTGACCTTTTAGATAACTCCCAATTCTTCAGTATGTATCTAGGATAACTCTATGATCTATATTGTAAACTGCATGAGGGTAGGGAGCAGGGCTGTTTCATTGTATCCAGTGTCCAGTAAAGCACCTGGCACATAGTTGGTGCTCAGTAAATATTTGTTGAATGATTGAGTGAATGAATATTCTAGCCCCTGCATACCACTCCAACTTCATTTCTTAATGTAGCCTCCATTCCACTTTTAACCACATTAAAAATTACTATATAGTTACATATAGCTGAACACATCATCTTGAGACAGCTGAGAGAAGTATGTCTGGTGCACGGAATAAGTGATATCTCTCCCCACCCACCCCAAATATCTATGGCCACTGATTTAAATGAGGGCAGAGAAGCTCCCTGTGGAAAACACTCAAAATATATCTGAAACTGTGCTCCACACAATTCAGGAGTCTTTAGTCATGAGGCTGAGACCAGGGCATGGAGCATGTGCTGGTGGAAGGGAGTCACAAAGCAAAGAAGGGCTCTGAGGCATTTGAGAGAATTCATCAGTGGATCTGCACAAGACAGATGGGGGTAGTGTCCTTAGGAACAGCCTGGAGGCTGGCATGTAGAGCCGACCCTAATGATAAGGTGTGAGCTCTGGGGAGGAAAGGACCATTAGTGCTAACCTGTAGAACAATTCCCTGAACCTCAGCACTTCCCACCCAAGCAAACCTGATGGGGAGCCATTCTCATTCTCCATTCTCAGGGTCTACCAAGATGTTGGGTCTCATCAAGCCGAGATCCATCAACAGAGGTCTACAGTGTGGAGCAGTGGAGGCTACACAGAAGAGCTGGGCTCAAGGAGGGTACAGGTAGTGAGTAGCACTCTGGACTGCATATGAGGAAGCAACAGACACTGCTTTGGGACTGCCAGAAATGAACGGGAGCATGGCAGGGGCCTAGTGGTAGAGGTGGGAGCTGAGAACCATGGTTATTTGGATCTTAGTTCTTTTGCTCGCCTACCTGTAGCCACTCTTTCTCTTCTTCTTTGCTAAAGAACCCTGGTTTTGTTCAATTCAATGCTGGTGGCAGTATACACACAGAGGTTGGGTTCAACCACAGGGGATTAGTCATGATTGCTTGAGGCATCATGGTACCCCATTTTCATTTGGTTCAGGGTTCATGACCTGGTTCATGAGTGGGCACATGACTCAGTTCTGGACAATGAAACAAAGAGAGGAACTGCCAGGGGGTGTGATGGTTAATTTTATGTGCCAACTTGTCTGGGCCATGGGGTGCCCACACAGTTGGCCAAACGTTATTCCAGGTGTTTCTGAAATGGTGCTTTTGAATGAGATGAACATTTAACTCAGTAGACTAAGTAAAGCAGATTATTCTCTCTGATGTGGGTGAGCCTCACACCATCAACTGAAGGCTAGAATAGAAACAAAAGGCTGCCTGACAACCTTCACACTGGAGCATTGGCTTTTTCTTGCCTTCAGATTTGACCCAAAACATTGGCTCTTCCTGGATATAAGAGCCCACTGGCCTTTGAACCAAAACTCACGCCATCGACTCCCCCGGTTCTCAGGGCTTCGGACTTGAACGGGAATGACACCATTGGCTCTCTTGGGTCTCCAGCTTCTGACTCACTCTGCAGATGCTGACACTTCTCAGCCTCTGTGACTGTCTGAGCCAATTCCTTACACTCTTTCTCTCTCTCTAGATAGGTAGACAGGTAACTACGTCTATCTATCTATCTAGCTAGCTAGCTATCTACCTATCTATCTACACCTATTTACATACACATATATATTCTGGGAGAAAATAATATAACATAATAAATATAATATAATAAATATCCTGAGAGAGATTTTTCTCCCTGGTGAAAAGAAAGCCCTGTGAGGAGAAACACCCTCTGCTGTTGTCTTTGATTCTGTCATGGGAGGATGGGACGTGTAGCGCTCTAACAGCCACCTCTTGATTATAAGAACACGAGATGAGGAGAGAGGTGCTAAGGATGGCAGGAAAGAGAGACAGAAAAGCCTGAACTCTTGGTGACATTGTTGAGCCACCAAACCCATCATGGAACCACCTGATCCAGGTATCTTACTGGATATGATAAGGTTCCCCCTTGACGTTTAATTCTTGCTACCAAAAGTGTGGTCCACAGCTGATAGTGAGTGTATTATCAGTTATGTTCTGCATTTCTAATGAGCTTGGCCCCACCCCAGATCTTCTCACTCAGTATCTTCCTTTTAACAAGATCCCTGGTGATTTGTGTGCACACTGAAGTCTGGCAAACCCAGGCTTGAGTGACTTTTAGCTGGGTGTTATTTTCCTCACATCTGAGCATATAATTGATGAGCATAATTGATGTGACCTCATTTGGATCTACGGACTGAGGTTTGTGACTGGATTATGTGGTTTTCTGGCCAGGTGGTGCCCCTTCTCTCTTGCTTGTTCCTTTGGACAGTCTGGTCTCTCTCTCTTCCTTCCACTTATTCATGTGCTAACATATCTCCTTCGAGACTCAGCCAAGGCCTCACCTCCACCAGGAAGCCCACCTGACTCCCTCCAGGTTGAATCAGGAGCACTTCCAATTGCGGTTACTGTGTCATCTTTTCTTTTGCATCGGTACCTCTTTGACTCTTCTAGAACCCAAGTACCTTGCAGAAAATCTTTTTTTTTTTTTTTTTTTTTTTTACTCTTCGTACCCTCCGCACCTATCTACTGTCTGGCACATACTAACAGCGGAGTAAGTGTTTCTGGAAGACTGAATGAAGCGTGTTTGCCGACCTGCTGCTTGCTGTCATGTCCTGCTCCACAAGGGCTCCAGGCATCCCAGGCGCTGACAGGGCAGGTGGCCCAGGCAGGATTAGAGAATTAGGGGGCCTGCTGGCCCAGCAGCTGTCTCTCCCTCCCCTCCTGCTCCCTTGCCCTCCAGGGAGCACACACATCAGAAGCAGCTGCTCTCTTTCCCAGGAACAAATGTCACGAGGCAACCCAGTGACAGCTGAGCCAAAGGAAGACCCCACAAATAGGAGCTCCTGGAGCTGGACGTGCTTCTCCTGCCTGCTCCCTGGACTGGAGCCTGCACATGCCGCCAAGCCATTTAGGCTCTGGCTGTCATTCTAGAAGCAGAGCGGAGTGGTAATAAAACTTAACGAGGACAGGGCCACGACAGCACTCTGCTAGTTACACCGTGAGAGCCTAAGTGCGTTTAATGGCACTTTCTTACTAAGAAATTATTAAAAATGGGTATCTCCCCCTTGCTGGATGCAGTGCATCCATTTTTATGTGCTGAGGTTTTTAGTCAAAGCAGCCTGGCTCTACTGTGGGATAAGCGTGGGGCCTTTGCTAGGAGCAGGCTCCCAGGGGGGGAAGTGGAGCCAAAGTCGGGGCTGGAGCCAAGGGCCCCTCCTGGCAAGGCAGAGGTGCGGAGCCTGTGTGGCTCATTTCCCAGCGGGCTGCGGGACCGGGGCCTCTGCCTCATTAGTGGGAGCATGGCAGCCGGATGCGGCGGGCACACATGTTCGGGTATGCTTGGGAAATCAACTCGTGAGCTGAGCCGCACCCCTGCAGCTGGGGCCTGCCTGGCCTGATGTGCAGATGTGCTAATGGCTTGGCCTGACTTCAAGCCGAGGAAAGTACAGAGGACTCGGGATAAGGAAGCATGAATGTCTGACCCCGGAGGGGCCCACACGGAACATCCCTTTGGGAGGCTGTGGACATGGCAGAGCGATGATTAATTCGTTTACTTTCTAAGTGTTTGCTGAGCAAGCCCCTGTGACCAGGAGCCAGGGTCCGGGGTGGGTCATTGGGATGTTCCTGCCCTGAAGGAACAACCCATCCAGCGGGGGAGACAGACAGACAGACAGACAGACATATCCAGTCTGGTGGGATAAGTGCTGAGAGACAGGTGACCCGAGGATTTGAGGGGAACAAGGAACCCAGACCAAGGGGTCAGAGAATGTCCCAAAGAAGGAACACTGAGCTGTTTCTCGAAAAGACAAGGCTGCAGAAGAGGAAACTGCCATCCACGCAGGGCCCACTACGCAGCCGGCACAGTGCTGGCCTCATCACCCACGTCTTGTCGCATGACACTCCACAGATGGGGACCCGAGGCTCAGGGAGGCTCCCTGGCCTACCTGAGGCCACAAGGGAACCTCTGGAGCCTTATGCAGTGACATGCTATCCATCGGTTATGCCAGGGATGAAAGGAAGGGCAGTCTAGCCTGTTTTAACCACATTTTCTGGTTTCTGTACTTGATGTTTTGACATCTAGAGCCTTGCTGACCAGAGAGGGACCAACCCTCCCAGGGTTAGCTGATTCCTAGAGAAAGCAAAAGAAGGGCCTGGGAGCTTGCCTTTCACATGCAAACCAGCCAATCCAGAGCCCACAACCCACCACCTCTTTTACTGGCTCCCACACTCAGGGCCCCTAACCACCTGCTCTGCTCAGTAGAAAACCAGGTACCAGACAGCTAAAGGCAGCTCTGTGCCCCATAGCCTGCTGAAATTACTCAAGCCAGCCAATACTGAGCCTGCTTGCCCTGCCTCAACTGCTCCTTCCCACAGATACCACAATAAAGTCTCTTGCCCTTTGCATCCTGAATGACCCCAGTGCTTCCCCAGGTGGCCGTGTGGCATGCCCCCTCCCCTTGGAAACTGTGACCAACAGACCAACTTTTCAGTGGCAGCATCTCCTGATCTGTCGTCCTCACCGTGCCTGAGTAAAATAAAACCTGTATTTAAAACACAGGCAAGAGGAGTTGCTGGTGCAAGGGGACCAACAAAAGCAAGTCATGCACATTCCATGAGCTGTTTGCGGGGCTGGAGCCCAAGGGCGTGGGGGGCGCCAGGGAGTGGGCAGAGGCTGGTGGCCATGCTGAGAAGCCAGCCTTGAACCCACAGGTGCGGAGGTGCCATTGAAGTTGGGAGACAGACCATGCTTTGTCACAATCCCTTCCTCAGCAGCTAGGAGAATGGTCAGGAGAGAGAGAAAGAGAGGAGGACCCTGTGTAGTAATCCCAGTGTAACAAGAAGGAAGATTTAACTGGGGCCATGTTGGTGGGAATGGAGTGGAGGGGACAGACCTGAGAGCCATGGAGAACACAATGGCCAAAGCTTGGTGACTGGTTTGGTGAGGAGGTGGAATGAAAGAGAGGACCTGAGTTTTGGCAGAGAAATTCATTGGTGGTGGCTCCTTAGATTGGAAGTGCTGAGTCACCGCCATGAACATCCATTTGGTGGGAGCCATAGACCACTGGGCCTCTGGATTCAGAGCTCAGGGGAGCAGATTAAACTAGAAGATCCGAGTGACATCTGAGGCTTGCTCTTTTACATAACAATGTTAAACTCCTTTATCTTTTGTAATTGGTTATTGTTAAGCATTTCTCACAAAAATTTAACAGAAAATCTAATTGAAGAAGCTTTATGTATCTTCACACGCTGATCCCCAGAACTGTGTGACAGAGAACAAGTGTTCTTTATATATTCTAGTTAGGGAACCACTACGTTCTACATGGGGAGCTCAAAGATGCTCTTTGTCCGCCATCCCTTAACAATTGCCACCACCATGTCAAAGGACCTGGGAAAGCTGATGTTTAGGAGAGGAGCAACTGCAGTGAGGCAGAGAATTCTGATTTGTAATCTGAGGTTGATTGGGCAGGCATCCAATATTCTGGAATCACAAACACTCAAAGGTCAGGCGGGCCAAAAAAATGACTGATGAAGAGGAGAAACATCTGTGTGCTGGGTGGGGAAGGAGGGGCGGTGGTGGACACTCACAGCTGGGTTCCTGTTCTGCACCAGCTCCCAAAGGGCTGTAGGAATCTTCCAGCCCTGGCATGGGGACCAGGTGTGATGAGGGATCCTGGGAACCTACCTCTAGGCCCCAACACCTTGGGGGGAGCTTCACAATACACCCGACAGATTAAAAACCATGTTTGTGAACAGTAATTGTGTGTGAACCGTGTGTTGTGGGGGTAAGGAGGTGCTAATGAAATTTTATCATACTAGCAAAAGGGGCCACAGTGGAAGAGCCTCCAAAACATTTGGTGCTTGAGAGATCCCAAAGCAGACGATGCAATCCTTATTCCCAAGGAGCTTCCAGGGTAGTGGAGGCGCCCAGCCCTATGTGAGGGAGCTTCAGACATTTCCGAGGTATGATAAACATGAGTGTGCAGGATCTGTTCTGTAGCTGCAAAGGCCAAAGCAATCTGAAGTGGGAACAGAGCCCTACGGATGGTCCAGGGGATGCTATGGAAAATGATGGACTTCAAAGCAGAGCATGGCATCTTTACTACTCTCAAGTCCTTCTCCGAGGGAAACTGGGCCATTTGCAAGACCGCTGGTTAGGTCTCTTGCTTCAGATGAGTTCAGGCCCCTGAGAGCCTTTGCAGTAATAGCTGTTATAATAAGCTCATGCACCTGTAGGGTCCAGGCGAGTACCACGCAGAACCGTGCAGGAAATCGCAGCACCTGCGCCTCAGTCACTTGAAACGGATTTTCTTGGTGCTTTCTGAGAAGAGAGGGGAGGCACACTAACTCTTTCCAGTCTCCTGAAGAATCACCGAGTTCGTTTAGTACCTGAAAAACAGAAAAGACAAAAGTTACCATCAACAAAATGAAAAGGCAAACAAAACTATGGAACAATATTGGCCACACAATGACCGACGAAGGGCGAACATCCTTACTCTGTAAAGCTCATGCAGATGCTCAGAAAAGTAACAAGACCGCAACGGGGCCACATGCACAGGCTGTGTGGGAATGGCTTTGCCCTGTGGGGAAGCCCGCTCCTGAAGCAGAGGCAGAGAAATGCCAGGAAGCCAGACTTGCTGCTTGCCTTGCAGGTATGATGTGGGTGGGTGTCCTGTTCTGACCCATAAGATGTGACGTGGACTTGGAGGCTTTGGGGAAAGTACAGGAGAGAGTGGTACAAGGCGAAATCCCTTCCTCTTTCCATCCTGCCTGTGAAGAGGGCTGTGTCGAGGGTCCTTCCACTGCTTGGGTGTCCCAAAGAAAATCACAGAACATCTGACCACAGCCCTTAAGTCACTGATGCTCTGAACCAAGGCTCCAACAAATGTGAGATTTTTCAATAACCGTATGTTGTTTAAGCCACTTTTAGGTTAGGTATTCTGCTACTTGGGATGAAGTCATCCTAACTAGTAAAAGATGAAATAGATAATTTTCGGAGGAGGAAATTACAATCAGCTAATAAAGATATGAATAATGTTTTGCCTAACAGTTAAAGGAAATGCAAACCAGAATGATGCTATTATTATTTGATTATCAAATTTGCAAACAGAATGATGTATGTGTGGCGGGATGGCTCCCTTGTCCATACGTGATGAGAGAGCTAATTGGCACGATGTGTCTGTAAAGGAGTTTAATGATATATATGAGGATATAAAAGTTCTTCCTCTTTAATTCACTATTCTACTGCTGAAAATCATCAGAGATTCAAACAAAGATGCGTTAACTGTCTTCTTGACATCTCCATGTAGAATGTTTTATGGGCTATTTTAGTTTTCTATTGCTGCTGTAACAAATGATCACAAACGTAGTGGTTGAAAACAATACAAATTTATTATCTTAGAGTTCTGGGGGTCGGAAGTCTAAAATCCAGGTGTTGGCAGAGCCGCGTTCCTTCTGGCGGCTCCAGGGGAGAAGCCGTTTCCTTGCCTTTCCAGCTTCTAGAGGCTGCCTGCGTTCCTTGGCTCCTGCCACTTCCTCTCGTCACTCTGACCCCTGCTTCTATGGCCACAGCTCCTTCTTTATCTCTGAGTTTCCTGCCTCCCTCTTAGAAGAATCCTTGGGTTAGGGGCACCTGGGTGGCTCAGTGGGTTAAGCGTCTGCCTTCAGTTCAGGTCATGATCCCAGGGCCCTGAGATCGAGTCCCGCATCGGGCTCCCTGCTCAGCGGGGAGCCTGCTTCTCCTTCTTCCTCTGCTTGCCTCTCCCCCCTGCTTATGCTCTCCCTCTCTCTGTCAAATAAATAAAATCTTCAAAAACAAGAACCCTTGAGCCCACCTGGATGATACTCCCATCTCTAGACCATTACTTAATCACACCTGTAAAGTCTCTTTGCTGTGTAAGGTCACGATTACAGATTTTGGGGATTAGGGTGTGGACACCACTGGGAAGGCATTGTTCTGTCTACCACACGAGCAATTCAAACTTAAAATGTCAGAATCTTCAATTCTGTGTTCCTCTTTTTCACCCAAAACACTGCCCTTGTCTTGCCTCAAATCTCTGTGCCATCATCTACACAGTGGTCCAGCCCCGCAACCTGAGTGTCAACACTGGCTCTTCCCTCTCTCATCCCCCATGTCCTCTTGCCATCTGTGAATGTCGCCTGTGTACCAGGCACTGTTCTAGGCATGGAGACAGAGATGAGGGGACATATGGGGTCTCTGCTCAGAGGGTGAACACACAAGGAAATATCACTGAGCTATCAATGCTCTTAAAAATAAAACCCAGGCAATGTGATGTGTAGCCTGGCTGGGGAATGGGTGGTCAGAGGAGGCCTCTCTGAAGGTGTAGGATTTAATCTGGGATTTTATAAGGAGTCAGTCACACAAAAGTCTCAAGGTGGTTCAGCCCAGGTGGGGGAAAGAGCTCGAGCAAAGGCCTTATTGTAGGGACGAGCTTTTGTTGCTCAGGGAACTGGAAGAGCGGAGAGATCAAGGGCAAGGGAGAGATGAGGCCAGAGGAGAAGGTAGGACCTAGTAGACCAGAGCAAAGACTGTGGATGTTACTGTCAGGAAGCTTAAACCTCTTGCCTCCATCCTACCTCTGCCCTTGTAACCGAACCCACAACCACCTCCCACCTGACTACTGACATGGCCTTCCTCTTGGTCCCCTTCCTCCACCTTTGCCTCCACCAGTCCATTTTCCACGTAATAGCCAAAGTGATATTTTAAAGAGGATGCAGTACTTTGGCATATTCCACATCTGTCCCAACCTCCTCCCACTGTACCTTTCTGTCCCGCAGAGGCTTGACAACTAAAGACCTTATTTTGCAGACTCCATGCATCTTGGCTTCCAGAAACAGCTTAGGCTCAGCTTAAATCAGATGTACTGGTGGACCATGTGAGTTAGCGCAGAGAGAGGCAGGGAGAGAGACTCAAGGCCACAGGTGTGGGTCTCCCAGGTGTGGCTTTCACGGTGGGTCTAGCAGGTGTGGGTCTAGCAGGTGCAGTGTGGCTCTGCAGCTACGTTGAAGTTGTGGCTTGTGGACTCGGGATTGCTGCCCCCACAGCCTGTTCTGGAGCCAGCAGGTGCAGCCGCACTTTCCTGATTCCTCAGCTTCCTGTCTGCAGCAGAGGTAATGGCTTCCCTGGCCCGTGAGCTCTGTGGTGATGTTCCAGGAACCCCTCCTCCAGGCCCAGTCCACAGTCTGCCCCTCCAGCCCTTTCAGTAATCTGCAAGCAAGTAACTCCCTGTGTTAGATTCCTTTCTATGTAAAACAGTGAGAGTGCTTTCTGTGATCTTCTGTGGACCTTGGAATACAAAAGGACCACCCTGGTCATATCATTTCCCTGCTCATTGGCCAGAGAAGAAACCCCAACATCCGATGCCTATGAGGCCCTTCATCTTAATTCCAGCACATTCTCCTTTCCTCTCTCTCCATCTGTCAGGTCCCAGCTTAACGTCACTTCCTCAGGGAAGCCTCCCCTCTAGGGCTGCTGTCTCAAGTGCCAGGGGCCAGAAGCCTGCAGTCAGGATACCAGCAGGACTGGTTCCATCTGAAGGCTGTGAGGGAGAATCTGTGAGGGTTCTCTCTCCTTGGTTGGTAAGTGATCGTCTTCATGTTCACGTGGTGTTCTCCCTGTGTCCAAATTTCCCCTTTTAACAAGCACACTAGTCATATTGGATTGGGGCCCCACCCAAATGACCTCATCTTAATTATATCTGCAATGATCTTATCTCTAAATTCCAATTCCGTTCTGGGGTCCTGGGGGTTGGGGCTTCAACATATGCATCTTGTGGCGGTGGCGGCGGGCAGACACAATTAAGCTCATGGCAGTCAGGTTTCCAATTATAACCTGTTGTCAAACTCCACTTCTTCATCAAAGTGGTCTGTGCAGTGTACAATAATACAGGCATTTGTCTGGTTAATGTCTTGCAACCAGACCATAAACTCCATTGGCTGGGAAGACCGTGTCTGCCTTGTTGATTGCTGCATCCCCGGTGCTTTGTACAGTGACTGGTGAGCAAAATGAGCAAAAATGATTAATCAAATTAGACAATTAATGAATTGATAAATAATGATTATCTCTAATCGCTAATGAAAGACCTAAAAGGCCAATGATAGTCAAATGGCTAAATCAACCAAGACACAGCTGTTTATTACATAGCTATTATAGTTATTTATTACATGGCTATTAAAGTCTGTTTCTGAAGAATCCCCCCCCCCCCCCCGGCCGCCGTGGTAACCATCAGTTTGTTCTCTATATTTAAGAGTCTGATTTTTTGTCTCTTTTTTTTTCTTTGTTTGTTTGTTTTGTTTCTTAAGTTCCACATATGAGTGAAATCATGTGGTATTTGTCTTTCTCTGACTGGCTTATTTTGCCTAGCATAATACTTTCTAGTTCCATCCATATTGTTGCAAATGGCAAGATTTCATTCTTTTTTATGGCTGAATAACATTCCATTGTAAATACATACCGCATCGTCTTTATCCATTCATCTATGGTTGGACGCTTGGGCTGTTTCCATATCTTGGTTATTGCAAATGATGCTACAATAAACATAGGGATGCATGTATCTTTTCAAAGTAGTGTTATCATCTTCTTTGGGTAAATACCCAGTAGTAGAGTTGCTGGATCATAGGGTATTTCTATTTTTAACTTTTTGAGGAATCTCCATACTGTTTTCCACATTGGCTGCACCAGTTTGCATTCCCACCAACAGTGCATGAGGGTTTCTTTTTCCCCACATCCTCACCAACACCTGTTGTTGCTGAAGAATTTTTAACAATGAAGGGAAATGCTTATTATTTGTCATTGAATGGCATAATAGAATATATTTGAAAAAAGAAGAGGAAAATGAGGTAGAATCCAGCATTGACCCTCGCAGTAACTGGAAACCCTGATATAAACTCGGGTCAAGTTTGTAATTTTCCACATTGAATTTATTCAACAATTCTGATTATTTGCTCAGTGCCTTCCTGTCAAAGCAAAAAAAAATGATTCAGATCCTATTAACTATCCAATATTCTTTGGGGCATAAAATATGGAGATATGAGGAAATAAATAGGGCCTAGATTGTACTTCTCTGGGCTAAGATAATCTTATTTTTAGTCTCTCACTCTGCCATTAATAAAATAATGTCTGATCATATGTAGAAATGATAGGTTTGAACTTTGTATTTTGCATATTTGTCCTTTAAAATTAAAAACAAATTTTCTGATTTCAGAACTAATATGTGCTTATTATCAAAAAATTAAACATCAAAGTAAAATGGAATTTAAAGTATTCTAAAATTCTGCTTCAAATCAATAATCATTGTATTGTAATCATGGTAAAATTCTTCCAGAACGTACTCTAAATATACACATATGCATACATTAACAGCACACAAACACTGTGCAGAAAGGAGCCCACACTATATGATGGTCTACAAATTGCTTTTTCATCTTTAAAACATTTGTTGGCCACTGTTTCACATCCGTTTCCATGTGCTTCTCTTGTTCCTTTTATCCAGGAGGGTCTCAGGCTTAGACTTGGTCACTTAGGGTCTGAGAAAAGGAACCAAAATACAGGAAGGTGACTGGTCGTCTTTCCAGGGGCTGAATGGTCAGGGTCCAGGTGCCCAGATTGGTTCATACCCTGTTGCTTATTGCTTTTCCTGGCCCTGGAGACCAGGTTTACTACCTACGTGTGCTGGCGTGATTGGATGAATCGTATGTGGAATCCTCTTTGGGTGGAAGCTGCTACCTAAATAGCAGTAGAACAGAACCAGGGCTATCCTACGCCTGCTGCAGTTAGAATCCTACCACTTTGCAGACTTCTCTGGAGCTTCCAAAGATTAGAGGAGTTATCTCACCTTTATTCAGCACTGTGACCCAGTATGTGAAACTGTTGTAGTATGGCTGAGAATACAGATTCAATATCTTTTAAGTGGTGTGGTGATGGTATGGGCTGTGTGTGTGTGTGTGTGTGTGTGCGCACGCACACACATGATCTCAGGGTCATGAGATTGAGCCCTGCGTTGGGCTCCTCATTCGGCACGGGGGAGGGGGAGTCTGCTTGAGATTCTTTCTCCCTCTCTCTCTGCCCCTCACTCCTTTGTCTTTCTTTCTAAAATAAATAAATATTTTTTAAAAATAGAGGTTGCTGTAGTCTGTAAATAGCTTTTATTCTCACAAATTTGGAAGAGCATGAATCTCCAAGACTGATTTTCTGCTCTGTTTTCCAGCCTCCTCTCTGAGTAAGGGCTTGTGCTGGGAAGACCCAGTGTCACATTCCCAGGGAATGATGAATCCTACCGCACTCAAGGTAAACAAGGAAGTTAGCTTCCAGCAGTGGGAAAGCAAATCTCTGTGGAGAGGAAACCTGCAATTTGAAGGGTTTTTTTTTTTTTTTTTTAATGATTTCATTGCCTGTATTAAAATATTATGTAAGATAATCTATCAATTATCTCGTACTTAGGACAGTTTTTCATCAATTTATTTATTTACTTATTTTTTTTTTTAAAGCACGAATGCAGTCCCCCACTACCACAAATTATGCAGTCGAGTTTCCCACATTTGGGGAACTCGCAGGGGTCAACACATCCGGAATGCAATGGATAAGCCTCGCCTTGGGAAAACCACCTTCATGATCATGGTATCTCCCCTGCCAGGTAAGTATGAGTTTTTCGTCAATTTAACAGAGCAATTCTGTTCACCTTTTTTCAGGATATAGTAAAAGTTTAACAGCCAGCAATTAGGACAAAGAGGCTCTGGGGAGCATTATTTCTGTCCATGATGCATACATCATCCATGTTTATTGGCTTCACCCCTGAAACTAAGCAAGGCCCCAGACATGTCCTTTTATGTCAGAATCAGGAGATGCATTTCCCAGAGCAGCAATAGTACAGTATTTCATGGAGACTTAGGTCGAGCAAGTGACGAGGACACACAAAGAAGGACCGTGAGCCTGACCCTTGATTTGGAACTCTGACACGTTATGATGGTATTTTCCTTGTCTAGTGTCTGGGCAGCAGACTGGAGGAATCTGTCTGCTGGCCCATGTCCTGGGATCACGCCACAGTCCACCCTATGCCCCTATGCTCCACCCTATGCTCCCCTAGGCAGGGAGGTGAGCACGTTCCCAGCCAATTTGCACATGGAGCGAGGTCCTGAACACAACAGGAGCGTGCCTGGCAAACGTTGCTCTATCATTTAGACTTAACTCACTTGGAATTTCTTTCTGTTTCTAGGGCGCTTTCTGCAAGGAGTTCAAGAAACAGAAGCAAACCGAGGCTGGTGTTAAACCTGGCTCCATCTTCACTGCATGTATTGCTCTGTATGTATTTTTTTTTAAAGATTTATTTATTTATGTATTTTGGGGGGTGAGGGGCAAAGGCAGAGGGAGAGAGAGAATCTCAAGAGGGAGACACCTCGCTGAGCACGGAGCCCCATGCAGAGCTCAATCTCATGACCCTGAGATCACAAATGGAGCCGAAATCAAGAGTCCCACGCTTAACCGACTGAGCCCCCCAGGTGCCCCTTACACGGCTCCTTTTCTCCAAGAATAATTTGGAAAGTGTGGAAAGAGTCTCCTGGCTTCGGTAATAGGTAGAAATGATGATTCTAATCTTTACCTTCAGTTCAGGGAGGGGGGTGGAGTCGAAGATAAAGGAGCGACAGGCAGTGTGAAAATGTTGGGACCCTGGCAGTGGATGAGAACACATCGCATAGTTCAATGGAAGGTGCAGGAGCCAGAGTTGGGATATTAACTCATGGTGCCACCTCTTTTTTTTCTTTTTTAAAGATTTTATTTATTTACTTGAGAGAGACAGAGAAGGTGACAGAGAACATGAGAAGGGAGGGAAGGGAGAAGCAAACTCCCCGCTGAGCAGGGAGCCTGATGGGGGGCTCAATCCCAGGACCCCGGGATCATGACCTGAGCCAAAGGCAGACACTTAACCGAATGAGCCACCCGGGCGCCCCTTTTCTTTTCCTTTTTTTCTTTTTAAAGATTTTATTTTCATGGTGCCATCTTGATCATTGACACCAGCCTCCTTATGTGGCAGATTTGAACACTGGCTTGACTACTCCAGCCGAAACTTGTTTGTGCTGAGACAGGGCCAATAAAAGTTCAAAAATTGGCTTAGTCTTCCTGAAGAAGCAGGCTACACATGCAAGTATATTGTACTTGTTACTTTGGAAGAGGCAATAACTCATTAAAGGAATTTTTCTATCATTTTATATTAATGGAAAATTTTAATCTATAATTTACTACATTCCATGCTAAGTGCTTTCTACGCCTTACCTCATACACAAATAGGACCTGGTGAGGCAGATGGAAGCATCGTCCCCATTTTACAAGTGGCAAAATTAAGGCTTTAAATACCGTATAGCCAAAACAATCTTGAGAAATAACCAAATGGGAGGACTCCTACTCCCTGACTTCAGAACTTACTACAAAGCTGCAGTAATTAAAACAATGTGGTCCTGGCCAAAAGACAGACATGTCGACCAGTGGAATAGAATAAAGA
The DNA here is from genome assembly GCF_964656455.1 of Halichoerus grypus. Lineage (NCBI taxonomy): Eukaryota > Metazoa > Chordata > Mammalia > Carnivora > Phocidae > Halichoerus > Halichoerus grypus. The sequence goes on from NC_135715.1 coordinate 73,449,028, forward strand.
GTCCAGCAATAAACTCTTGCATTTTTGGTCACATGAATTTTTGACAAGGGAGCCAAGAGACACACAGTGAGAGAAAAGACCATCTTATTGACAAATGGTGCTGGGGAAACTGGACATCTTGCCTGCAAAAGAATGAAGCTGGATGCTTACCCAATGCCATATGCAAAAATTAACTCCAATGGATCAAGGACCTCCATGCAAGAGCTACAATGATAAAACTCTTAGAAGAAAACAAGACGAAAACTTCATGCTGTCGGATTTGGCAATGATGTCTTGGCTGCAACACCAAAGGTGCAGGTAACTAAAGAATCATACAATTGGACTTCATGAAAACTAAAAAATTGTGTGCATCGAAAGACACTGTCAAACAGAGTAATAAGGCAATCCATAAAATGGAAGATGATATTTGCAAATCATAGCTGATAAGGGATTAATTTCCAGAACATACATATAATTAAAACACAACAACAACAAAACCCAAACAACCCAGTTCATTAAATGGACAAAGGACTTGAGTAGACGTTTCTCCAAGGAAGATATACAAAGGGCTGTTCTGCATATGACAAGATGTCACCAATTAGTAGGGGAATGCAGGTCAAAACCACAATGAAATGACACCTCGCACCTGTTATAGGATGGCAATTACCAAAAACCAAACAAGCAAACAGAAAACAACAAGTGCAGAGGAGGATTTGGGGAGATTGGAGCCCTGTGCACCACTGGTGGGCACGTGTTCCAGCCACTGTGCAAAATTAGTCGGCAGTTTCTCAAAAAATTAAATAAAGAATTCTCATAAGATCCAGCAATTTCACATCTGGATATGTACCAAAGAGACTGGGCTGGATCTCAAAAGGTACTTGTGCGCCCATGTTCAGAGCAGCATTACTCACAATAGTTAAAAGGTGGACGCAACCAAGTGTCAATGAACGGATATGCAAAATGTGGCATATGCATACAAGGGAATATTATTCAGTCCCCAGAGAGAAGGAAATTCCAACATATACCACAACATGGATAAACCTTGAGGACATTATGCTAAGTAAACTAAGCCAGTCACAAAAGGACAGATACCGTGTGGTTCCCCATATGTGAAATGCTGAGAGTAGTCAAGTTCACAGAGACAGAAAGTAGGACGGTGGTTGCCAGGGGCTGGGAGGCGGGGGAGAATGGGGATTTAGCGTTAATGGCGTGATGGTTAATTTTATGGCCACGGGGTGCCCAGATATCTGGTTAAACATTATTTCTGGATGTGTCTTCGAGGCTGTGGTTCTGTTTCTCCGGAGAGCCCTGACTAACATAAATGGATATAGTATATATAAATCTGCATGCTTGGGGAAAGCACCTTGGAGAGGGGTTTTTTTGTCCTTTGTTTCTGCAAGTTTTGCAAGACGAAAAGAGTTCTGGAGATGGATGGTGATGTCTGGAGGGTATATAATGCCACTGACCTGTGCCCTTAAAAATAAATAAAATGGGGGCACCTGGGTGGCTCAGATGATTAAGCATCTGCCTTCGGCTCAGGTCATGATCCCAGGGTCCTGGGATCAAGTCCCACATCGGGCTCCCTGCTCCGTGGGGAAGCCTGCTTCTCCCTCTGCCTCTGCCTCTCTCTCTCTCTCTCTGACTGTCATGAATAAATAAATAAAACATTTAAAAAAAAAATAAAAAAAAAATAAATAAAATGGTAAATTTTATGTTATATGTATTTTCCCGTAATTAAAAAATTGGGGGAAAAAAGAATAGTGCATGATTTGCTGTCAGCCACACAACTAGTAAATGATGGAGTTTGGATTTAAAGTCGGGTCTTTCGGATTCCAAGGTTCTGACTAAACACCAGGCAGTGGGTCTGTCTGTATGACTGAGCCTGATCATATGTTGCTTTATCGGATATTTTGCAGTTGAGGTGGCTGGCTTTGTGGTACGTTACCCCCAGAACCCTGGGAAACAACCACCCACAAGGCAGAGGAGAGCAGGGGATCTCTGGGAAGTCTGTAGAATCCCAGACGGGAAGCCAAGGGGAAGGCAAACATGGGTGGGGCACGGAGCCTGTCCTGGAGGTCACCATTCCCTCTGTGTGCCCCCTCACATATATGGAGCTTCTTGACCACATGGCTTCATCCTCTATGGCCGGTGGGGGGTGGGGAGGACGGGGGACATCCCCCACCCCAGGCTCCTCTCTGCAGCTCAGTCATGGTGCCTTCTGCCCCTTGCTGCAGAGCATATAAGAAGGAAATTAGGATCTGGTTGGAACAATTATCCAAATGAGATAGAAATCTCTCACTGCGCCTGGAAAATTCTACTGTCTAAGTAGGAATATTAAGGATGGTGACAGAACAGATACCAAGGTCACAAATGTGGGAAAATCTCTTTTTCTGTCACCCTTGGTTTTCAGGGACAGACACTGGGGTGGGGTGAGGTGCAAGTAGCTTATTAGGAATAGCTGCTGACATTTAATGAATCTTTATTGTGTGCCAGGTTCTGTCATAGCCCGTTGTTCGCGCTCTCCCTGGTCTTCTTTCTCCTTCAGGAATAGTGGTTGGAGATTACTGGTTGGTTCCTCTGTTCCTTGGATTCCATGACATACCACAGAGTCCCCTCAATAAACGACTTTTTTTTTTTTTTTTTTTTGCTTAAGTCAGTTTAAGTGGATTTCTGTTACTTTCAACCAAGGGTCTGTGACTGAAGTGGTTATACTCATTTTGAATTGTTATACTCATAACCACTCATGAAGTGGTTATACTCATGATGAACCTGACACTGGAGGAGTTTAATGATACGCCGGAAGCTAGCAAATGTCCGTACCAGCCTTTGACCCTAGGTCTGTTTGGCACTAAAGTCAGTCTTTTCTGCACGTTGCCTCCCCGGGTGGCTGGAGGAGTGGGATGTGGTCCGGTAGACAAATGTGTCACTGCTCTACATGGAAGGGAGAGGAATGGTCTCGGCAGGGGCCTGAGGTTGGTGACTGGACAAGTCTGCAGGGAGGGAGTGGGTTAGGGGGTGGAGGTACATGAGGGGCACCCAGGGGAAGACTCACCTTGAGGAAGAAGCTTCTGAGACAGAGGCTCCTGGCACTCAGAACATTCCGGTCAGCCTTGCCCCTTCAGCATCTAGGGGTGGCTCCCCTTCCAAGTTATTAATATCACAAACTATAGCAGTGATCCCTGAAAGTATAGTCTTAAGTTATTAATATCACAAGTACTGGCACAGGTATTTCTTGGGTGTAGATTTTTGAAAGTAGGATTAGCAATCAATATTTTATATTGAAAATCATTAACTTGAAGGCAGTTTTGGCTGGAAAGCTCTAGGTGGATTTTGATTTCCCACCTTCCTATTCCCTGCCCTGCCCCCAACCACACACACACACACACACACACACACACCTGGGTGGCAGAGTCCCCGCCTGCTGAGGACAGAATGTCACTGCTGAAGGACAAAACAACCCCTCTCCAAGGTGCTTTCCCCAAGCATGCAGATTCCACTTTGGAACACGTAAGTCTCGACTTGAGTTGTTTGCTCCCTGCCTGAGTGGCTGGACCACCAGTGGTACCCGCAGTGGCTGAGGGCACCAGTGGGCCGCTCTGGCCTCGGAGAGCTTTTCCACACCTGAAGGGCAGTCTGCGTGGTTGGAGGATAGCTGTGCTCTGCACGAGGAAGCCTGCTTTGCCCATTTTCTTCAAAGACAACCAGACATGTCTCTAGATGGAGAGACAGCTTTTCTTACTGGTTTGTTGAGGTTGGCCTGAGCAGATGAACTCACCTCTCCCCCTGCCTTCTTACCTGGGCTGCCGAGCTGAAGGCAGAGCCTGTTGGGAGAAAGAACCCTTTTGTCGTGGTGAAGCAGGTGGCATCCCTGGCCCTTTCCTGTCTCCTGCCTTAGTGATCTGGTGATTGACCTGGCACCATCTGACAATTCACCCTGTCCTAGGCTGGTACTGATTACCATCCCCACTCTGGTTGGCATTCTGAGATAGACCCATCCTGGCCACTCTAAAACACGAGGGCATAAAGATATTGTTGAATGATTATAATACTGAAAAAAAATCAGTACCCAAGACTCCGTATTGAAATATATTCGATGAACACAAAAAGCTAAAGCAGTGACTCGTCAATTTGACAACCGGATCTGTGGACGGTGGCTGAATCTCTCCCTAATTCACTCGTCCTCAGCACCACTGGTATTTCAGACCGGCTTGTGCTCAGGGTAGACATCGGAGATATCCGGGGGCCAAGCAAGCCATTCATTCCCCTCTCCTCATCACTCAGGAGGACAAGCCACTTTAATTTGAAGAATTACAAATTGCTTAGTTTGAATTGAACCCATATAGTAAGTAGTCTTAGTAGAGAAAGCCTTGTAGATTTGTTGCTTAAATGGATCTTTCAGTGATTTTGTTTTGTTTTGTTTTGTTTTAAAGCTTTTATTTATTTATTTGACAGAGAGAGACACAGCGAGAGAGGGAACACAAGCAGGGGGAGTGGGAGAGGGAGAAGCAGGCTTCCCGCTGAGCAAGGAGCCCGATGCGGGGCTCGATCCCAGGACCCTGGGATCCTGACCTGAGCCGAAGGCAGACGCTTAACGACTGAGCCACCCAGGTGCCCTCTTTCAGTGATTTTGAATTATGATTCTTGTCACAGAGTAGAATAATCCAGCTTCTGAAAGTTTTTTAAAAGCACCCGTTTATTCATGCATACAGCAAACACTTGCTGAGCACCTACTTAGTGCCAGGCACGGTGCTGGTCCTGTGGCTGGCCCAGTGGGCTGGCAGGGACCACCCGCCCGCACAGAGGGGCACTGATTAGGGCAGAGAGCCAGGTAGGTGGACGCTTGCTGGAGGGGATGTGTTCTCCGGGCAAGCACGGGTTGTATAGGAGGCGTCCCCAGAAGGACTCAGGACTCCTGGGAGGATGTCTGGAGGAAGGGTGTCTACGTTCAGACCTGGCAGGTGACTGGGAGTTAGCGAGCAGCCGGAGGAAGGTGCTGTAGGCAGAGGAATGGAGGTTGCAAATGCCCAGAGATGAGAGAGAATATGGCACCCACTGCAGGGACTAAACCTCATTGTCGGGGCTGAGGGGGCGTGGAGGGTGGGGAGAGGGATACGATGGTGAGAGGTTCTTCTGGAGAGACAAGCATGGGCTAGATGACGAAAGGCAAAGAGAACATGGTCAGAGATCTGGACTTTTATCCTGAGGCCAATGGGGTACCACTGAAGAGCTCTTAGCATTGAAGTTAAATGATCAAATCAGCATTTTAGGAAGATTGCTTTGGCTTCAGGATGGGAAATGGGTTGCGGGGGAGAGTGTGGGTGGGAACTTTGTTAGGAAGCCATCGGAGGGATGTAGGTGAGGGTCTGGGAGCCTGAACCAGAAAACTAGCAGAGGAGAGGGAGCACAGCGGGTAGATGGAATATATTCGGCAGCTGGAACCATCAGTTAGATCTACGATGGGAGAGAGAAGGAGTGGCGGAGGGTGACCCCAGGATTTCTACGTGAGCACACGGTTGGGAGTTGGTGTGATTCTCCAAGATGTGGACCAGGAAGAGAATCAGACTGGGCGTTGGGCTGGGGTGCCGGGGGGAGGTGTAGTCACATGGTTTTGGACAGCTGAAGCTCCAGGTGATGATGTGCAGAAGGCAGGCAGCCCTTCTGAAGCCACAGGCAAGGTGGGAGGCAGATGAGGACTGTGAGAGCCATCAGCGCAAACATGATACCTGAAGACATGGGGACAAAGGTGCTGGCCCGGAAGAATGTGGGGAGACAAAGGCCTCAGACAGGACTTCTCAACCCCAGCACTGCTGACACCTTGGGCTGCATAATTCCGTGTTGGGGAGTGTCCTGTGCATTGTAGGGTCTTTAGCAGCATCTCTGGTCTCTACGAGTAGAACCCCCTAGTTGTGACAAACAAGATTTCTTCCAGACATCGCCAGATGCCTCCTGGGGGCTAAAATTGTCCTCTCTTGAGAACCACCACCCTAGGACAAAATAATGAGAAGCATCAATTTTTAAAGAATGGGAAAGGAGGAGGAACCTGGGAAGAAGGCTGGGAAGAAATGGCCAGAGAAGAGGGAAGAAAATCAGGAGCCTGAGAGTTTGAGGGACCAGAAAGTATTTAAAGAGGGACAAGTGGGTCAAAGCTGTCAAATATGCTCAGAGGCTGGGGACAAAGATGAGGACTCCATGGGAGGTGGGGCCAGGAAGTGGCCCACCTGTGTGTGGAGGGCGGAGAGGGTGGAGGTGGTGGGAGCAGGGCAATGGAGGCGGGGAGCAGAAATCAAGATGATGAAGGTTTTGTGGCAGAAGTGGGGGGGGGGAATGGCTGGAGAGGGTGACTGTGGACAGCCCTTTCAGGAGGCGGGGTTGGGGACAGGGAGACATGGCACTGAAGGGGATGAGGGATCCTGGGAGGTTGAGGTTAAGGTGAGAGAGACTTGTCTGCTGGCCAGTGGTGCTAGGAGGGTGGGTGAGGGTGGGGAGAGGGGAGGGGGCGAGGCCGGAACAGGGCAGGAGAGATGGCCGAAGAGGACAGGAGGCCACGGGAGGCCAGACGGGTGGAGGGTGGGCCGCCTCTGACTGGTCATGGGAGGGGAGGATATGAAGCACTGAGGCTGAGGACATTCCCGTCTGGAGGCTTCTGTTTCCCGGAGAAGCAGATGAGCTCATTTGCTGGTGAGGCCGCAGAGGTTTGAGTGGGCAGGGGAGTTTGGAACAGTCATTGCGGAGAATGGGTGAGAGAACGCAGCACAGACCAGAGTTTGCGGGGCGGAGGGCCAGAGCTGAGGGTGAGGTGAGGCTGGAGGCCGCGGATTTACGGAGTGCCGGTGGCAGGGCCGAGGAGGCAGGCAGGCCTCGGGCTGGGGTACCATGGAGGGACATCGGGCAAGGGAGCTGAGGCTGCTGGTAAGAGGGGTTGTTGGGATCATTGTGGAGTGTGAGCCCCTGAGGGAAAACTGTGCAAGCGGGTCCCACTGTTCCTGTCATCCCACCAAGGACACAGGGGCCCAAGGGAAGCGCTACCAGCCCAGGGTCCTACGTGCTGTCTGTCCCACTCCGGGAGAGCCAGGGGGGCAGAGGCGACTGGGGCCCACATTAATCATTAGTCTCTTCCAGGTCCATTCCCCATTTTATAAGATTAATTCTGCTTCGTGATCCAACCGGTTCACCCGTGCCGGTCACATGTGAAGACCCCCTGGCCAGAGGTGTAAGGGACTCATTCCATGACTTCAACCTGTCTGATGACCCAAGAGCTGCGGCCAGAACCCAGCCAAGTCTCAACAGCATGGCTGCGTCCCGGGCTTTGTGTCCCAGTGCCTCTGTATTGCAGCCAGAGGGATTCTTCCAAAAGTACTGATCAGATGGTGCCCGTTCACTGCTTAAACCCTCCTGAGGTTTCCCATCGCATCAAGAATAAAATGCAAAGCCACTGTCAGGGTTTGGGCTCTGCTTGGGCTTGGGCTCTGCTTATTTTGGAGCTTATCTGGCTTGGTGTCCACCACATAACTGCACTGACATCCACTGCTCAGTCCTCCCACCACAGGCCTTTGCACATGCTGATTCCACGGGCTGGGACTGTTCTCCCATCTTCCCAGGACTAGCTCCTTCCCATCATTCAGACCTGGCCTACATGCCATCTACCCAGAGAGGCTTCTCTATTGAGCGTCACGCCATTCGGAGCCCTCCTCCACAACCAGGTGATCCTGATCATGTTTCTTGGTTTATTTTCTTTATAGCATTTACTATGGTTGAAATTACCTTGTTTCATGTTTACTAATTTATTGATCGTCTGTCTCTTCCATGAGAATGTCAGATCCCTAAGAGCAAGAATACATCTAGTTCTATGATTTGTCCCTAGGGGGGAACCCAGCTCGGATCACTTAGATGGCTAATGATACTTTGTACAGTGTCTCACACACAGTAGGCACTCATCATATGTGTGCAGGATGCTGCGTTATTAAACAGGATTTCCTAGAGTCCAACGTAGCTCGTTTGGAATAATCACATTTTCTATGATGACACAAAGCTGTTTGAAGAGCACCGCAAGCATCTTGTCTTACTTCCAAAGCTCTCCTGGAAGGTTCCTCGGAGGCAGGTTCAGTCAGGTGTGAACGGTCAGTCTTCCGGAGACCCAGCCCTGCTCTCCCGCCAGCGTCCTGTCCCCCAGGCCTGTTGTTGTTGTCCTGGGAACACGCTGGAGACAGGGGCAGTTTGCCAGGAACCTTAGCTCCGGCCTTTCGCTGTCTAATTCAATACATCTGAAGATCAACGGAAATACCACCAAATCAGAAGCTGTCCTCAGATCCAAAGCTCACAATTAGCGAAGGTGAAGCTTCCTGAGCTGAGTTGGCACAAGGTCTGGAAACAGCCCCGAATGAAGCAGCAGGGCAGCTGACAAAGGCAGTCCTTTCTACCTGAACAAAACTGGAAAGATCTGCCAACGGCAGGTCTGTAGTTCTTTCCCATCTTGTGCATTGATTGGGTGTTCAGATTCGAGGGTTCTTAAATCCCAACACAGCCTTAAGTGCAATCTGCCCTGCTAACTAATGAAATGTGCTTGAGGGGTGGAGATCGCTCCCCATCGTTGGAGAGCTCAAGGTGCTTGTGAGATTATCAGAGAAATGAGGAAGAGCTGTACCATCCCCCACACCCTTGACCATGAGTATTGAGAACCCTTTTGCCCTCCTAGATCATTTGTATGAACAGAATTTGAACACTGGGAAAGCACCCCTTGGTAGAGCTATTGATCCCTGAGGACCTGCGAGGACTAGCATCTTGGGATAAATACCAGGTGAGCTGCCGCCCAGACAGCCAGGGCTGCCAGGAGAGGGGCAGTGTCCACACACACACCCCGATGCTTCTGAGGGTCCCAGGCCAGCAATGGCTCTCTGTTTCTGGCCTGAGCACAGGACGAGGCTGTGAACACAGAGTCTTTGCCTGCTGGCCCGGGCTCTCACATGGCTGGGAGTGTGCTCGCATGGAGAGGGGAGGGGAGGGGAACGCATGCCTGCCACAGCGTGCCCCTGTTTATGCTAACTCCTCAACCCTGCAAGTGGGCTAGGGGTGGGCATTTCTTCCTTCAGTGGGTGGGAACGCAGTGTCCTCTGGGCTCAAGACAACCCTTGGGGCTGGTACAAGGCATCAGGATAGGCATTTAAAGTTATCTGAAGTTTCACTGCTTCCAGAGATTTTTCCAGCAGTCCTTTGTGACCCCAGATCCCCCTGAGGACCCCCGAGGTTCTGGGAGGCAACCCAATCTCCCCAGGACTCAATCTCAACACGCGGAGCCCTGTCACCGCCAAAATCACCTCTTGCAGAGTTAAAAAGGGGCTCTCCCCCAGACATCCCTGGTCATGTTGTGCAGCCAGAAGGAGGAGCCCCCTACTAGTGAAAGTTCAACTTATTCTCCTCACGATGACAATTTCAGAGCAAACAGATCGAGGCAGGCTGGAGGAGTCAGGCACAGAGAAGGGCTTCCAGCAGCAGGGCTGTGGGTCTCAACTCGGTGCCGCCGGCCTGCAGATGCCCACGGACCCCTTCTGCAATAACGTATTTACGTGCATAAGACAGAGTGCCTGGGATTACAAAGCAAACTGATTATAATAAATTGCAGTTATAAAGATATTTTTTAAACACATTTATGAAATAGCATTGCACGTGCTTCTTTATCAGTGCATTAAATAGCACCCTGCAGTGGTGGGTCTATGAGTGAGCATAGTTTTGAAGAAATGCTGAGTGTGAATGATATTTTGAGTTATCTGCAACCATTATAATGTGATGGCTAAATAAATGATTCCTGTCAGTGATGGCATCCTGGCCACCTCTATTACTGCCGTGGTTTGTGTCTGTCACTGGGTCCACTCATAATTTAAGGAAATATTAAATTGTGGTTAGGGGTGAGTGAAAGTAAAGATGCAATTTTTTCCTGCATCCAAGTTCCTCCACATCCCGAATCTGTCCACAGAACCCTGGGCTCCACGGACCCCAGGTAAGGAGCCCCAGCTGTTGGGGGAGGTCCACATTAGCTGGACCGAGTTGGGGGCAGAGAGGGACTGGGGCAGACCCCCTCATGGGAGGGGGCAGAAGAGGAGGCCCTGGCTAATCTGCCTCAGGTCTGGGTTCATGTAACTGGGCCCGGGCTGGGCCTTGTTAAACCACAGACCCGGGTTCCTTTCCTCTGTCACACAGGGGAATGACCCCAGAGGAATGTGGAGACTAGACTAGCAATAAGGTTCAAGGTTGGGAAGTGTAATTGCTCACATAAACCCCCTTAATGTGAAAGAGGGGCGGAGGCTCTTTGTTATTTTATTCTATTTCCTTATTTTCGCTTGGTCCACTCTAGCCCCACCTACATTATAAGAAAAGGGGGTGGCCTTCTCTTGTTTTTAATCCCACAGGTTATAAACTGGAGGGCAGGGATGCCATTTCCCCAGAAAGGGCTGACACACAGTGGTGGCATGGGGTGCCAGGTGGCATGGGGCAGTGACAGGCCCAGCAGCCTGGGTTCCTGCCCCAGCTCTGCGCAGTTACTGAGCCACTGGTGGCCTACTTACTCCACCTGCCAGCCTCAGTCTCCTCATCTGTAAAATGGTACTAACACCATCTCACAGGACAGCCGTGACGATCAAGGACCTTCATGATTGTACACATGCTCTCTGATGTGTTTCTTTATCCAGTCTCCAAAGTGACTGACAAATAAGTAAATAAACAAATAAGACAATTGGAGTAAAGGGAAAATACGGGCAGGAAAATGTGGTAAAATATGCGGTTGCCCAAGAGCCTCTACAGATGGGTGGAGGGGGTGAAACATGGGTGTTTGGGGTGGGAATGGGTGAAGGGGAGAGAACTCAGGAGCAGTGGGGAGGCAGGATGGAGGGGCTGGTGCTGACTGGAGCTGGGGAAGGCAGAGGCAGATGCGGCTGGGAGGACACTCAGGTTTCCAACTTGGGCAACTGGGAACAGTGATGCAGGAGTCCCAGGCTCAGGGGCAATCCATGAGTTCATCTGGGACATGTGGCATTTGAGGTGACCCTAATATTCCTGTGGAGCTTCATAGATGAGTCTGGACAGCGCATGCAAATTTGAGCGTGAATGATAATTGCAGTGATATGGCAACGTATGGGATCAGTGCGAGGCGAGTGGAAGACAAGAGAAGAGTGCCCAGGGCAGGGCCCAGCATTCAATCCTAGAATACCTTAACGTCAGCCACAGTCTCCCCGCGCAGGGCTTACACCAACAGCCACTGCCGTTGCAACTTCTGCTAAAATGGTCTCGCTTCCATTTCTGCTGTTCTGTATTATAATTGCCCTTCAGATCTGCCTCTCTCACCCGCTGTCCTCTGTCCTTTAAAAAAAAATAATAAATGTGGTGGCACCCGTGCTTGGACGTGGACCCGAGGCATAGAGTGCTTGGAGATTGAATGAGCAAGTCAAGTGGATGATTTGAATCTGCGGATGCTGGGGAGGTCAGCAGGCGGGCCACCTGGCTGCCTCCGAAAGGCTCAGTAGATGTCATTGATGTAATTTCTGAGAAAGCCGCGAACCCATAAAGACTCTTTCATTCGCAAGAATTTGGGAGGTGGGGGTCACACACAAAACATTCCTGGATGTATCTCCCAGGAGAGTACACAGAGTGTGAGTTTCCTGATGGCAGGTAGTGTGTGTAAGGCAACTGTTTGTTCAGCACATAACAGTGATGCCAACAATATTAGGAAGCTTTTACCCAGCACTTCCTATGTAGCCGGTGCTGTTCTAAGAGCCCTCCAGTCTACGAATCTAGCAGATAAATGTTACTGTGGGCTCCCATTTTATACCTGAGGAGCCTGGGGCACAGAGGGCTTAAGTGGACCATCTCAGATCATCATTTAGTAGTTGGCTGAGCAGGGAATCAAGCCCTATACCTGGGACATGGTAGACGCTCGATAAATGTTTGTTGAACAAATGAATGAATGAATAAACACCTTGCACTTCCACAACATGGAACTTGCATCTCTGTTGGTCCACAAGCCTCTGGGGAGCTCTCCGAGTCAACTCTGAAGCTGGCTCTGTACTCGCAGAGGGCAGGGAGAGATAGAAGAAAGGGGTGGGATTGCTCCAGATTGGTAGGTGGCAGTTTTAATAAACAAAGGGAATTTACATATGATGTTTGCTTTGAGCGGCAGCAACCCAACCACCAAATGTTAAATGTTTATACAGAGAGAGGCCCTCACTGGGCTCAGTCATGTGTACCGTGCAGGTGTTCTCAGCAGCACATCACCATCTCGAGGCCGTGTCCTTGGAGCATCCCCGGGAGAGGAAAGGCAATGAAAGCACACATTCCAAGGACAGGGGATAGGGGTGAGGAGCCTCGGATCGCCTGCGTCCAGCTCAGGAGTCAACTGGCATTCACGTCTTCTTGATGACCTTCCCCAACAGCCTCTCCTTATTGAAATCTCAGCACTTAAGTCTTGGCTCAAAGGCACCCTTCTCTGGGAGGCCGCCTGGTATTCTGCCCCCACGACTTTTTGCCCACAGCACTTTGGGTGTCAGCCAGAGCTTGCTCCATTCCTATGATCACTCCATGAACCACGCACACATGTCACTAAACGACGGGGACATCTGCATCCCCCTTCGTGCTTTGGACTAGTGGGTGCTTAATAAATGTTTATTGACTTGAACTGAATTGAAGTTGTAATAGGAGCCAAGATGTGTGCTGGGAGAAATTAAGAGCAGCCAGAACACGAAGATCATTAGAAATGGGGCCAAAGAGGCAAGTGACCTTGATGGGTGATGAGCAGCAGAGATCTGAGAAGTGACAGGGTCCCAAGAGGACCAAAGGCAGCTCCTTTCCTCAGAGGTGAAGGAAAGAAAGCCTTCTCTCTAAGTTAGTGAAGTGTGTTCAGCTCAATATTCAATATTCAGTCTGTGCTCTGAAATGCGTATTTCCATTAACAGTTGCTCTCCAGGGAGCCATAGTTCCTGAGCTCAGAGCAAAAGTCGAGAGGTTTGTATTGTGTTACTTTAATAAGGTTTGATGTTGGCTGAAAATTCATGAGTGCATGGTGTCTTCCACTGTTCTAAGCTCTTTACAAATATCAGCTCATTCTCTAGTCCTTTTTACAACCGTCAAAGGAGGGTGCTCTTATCACCGTCATCATCATTTGCATTTTACAGTCGAGAAAGCTGAGGCACATAGAAAGGTTGGGTGGTCAGTACAGGGCCACACAGCTTCGAGTGGCAGACTCAAGAAGGCATCCCAGACATTCTGCATCCCGAGTCCCTGCTCTTAACTACAGTACCTTTCGACTTCTTTCAATTCACCACAGAGAAAGATAGCCTAGCCCTTGAATCCACATTTTCCTTGTCACAGTGACAGCTAATGAAATGTACATTGGCTGCCTCAGGGGTCTCAGTGGCCCCCCAGAGAGCTAGGCTTGTAACTGCAGGCTGATTCAAGGAGCCGGTGGAGCACGCAGGAGAGGCCGTCTAAGACAGGGTGCCCATGCCGTCCTCCGGGCTTGCAGACCCTGCGGCAGCTCGGGCATTGAATGAGCCACTGTGTAAAGCTGGTGAAGGAAGAGAAAACAAAGATTGAGAGTAAGAAACAGCTGAGCACAGTTACATGAGATTTGGGGAGGAAGATATGAGAGAATGCCCATATGTCAAAGGAGCTTTACAAATACTTCAGCGTTGAGCTGAGATCACAGGTGATACACGTAGGATCTGAATATTTAAATTTATCCAAGCTTTGGTTGAATATCATCCTTTTTCGTAAGCATTTCTGGGAATCCTTAAGGTTGTACCAGTGCACAATCAATTCAGGAGTGGATGCTCTGCTTCTCACCGCCATGGCAACCGTGAGCATCCCAGGAGGGGCTTTCCTCCGGGAGTCCACACATCGGGCTCTTGGGCAGGAGGTGTTCTTCTCCGGCGTGTCCCTGCACGGGGCAGCCTGTTCCTTGAAGCTGGCTGGACTTGCCAAACCAAGCAGGGATGTTCCTCTAAAACACAGAGTGGTCATGGTGTCAGGCGAGGGGCTGAAGCCATCGGCCACCCCTGACCCCGTGCCTTACGCAGCATTAGTACTCCCTGCTGCCGTGGTCTTATTTAAAAGACAAACTCAATGGTTTTGTAACTGTGGGCAAATTGAACCTCTTCAAGCCTCAGTGTTTTGGTCTGTAAAATGGGGAGAGTTCTAACAATGGCCTCATTGAGAGAGGGAACGCACACTGTCCTTATCACAGGGCCAGGAGTGAGGACATGCTCAAGAAGTGGTATTTGTTGGGATCCTGGTGCTAGTGCACGAGTAGCCTGAGGAAACAGAACAAGAAAATATAATACGCTTTGGTGTCCAAACTGCACAATTTTGCAGTGAATCATGTAATCTCGGATTTGGGGCAGTATCCCCTACTTGCCAGGTGTTCTCACATATGCAAGATGATGGAAGCAATACATGCTTGTTGATCACAGCCTTGGGTGCAAGAGACCCAATCATGAGTTTCCTTGGTCCAGACACTGAAGGAAATGATAGACGAGTGAGGAATTCACAGCTAGAAGGCAGAGACCTGCTTCCGGGGACCTTTATGCTTTATACTCTCCAGCACCAAGCACAGCCCCCAGGACACAGAAGGACCTCAATGAATGTTTTCTGATGATTCAGTGAAGGTAATATCTCAGCAGGTTCGGGATCTCTCTTTGCAAAGATAGTCTCCCACAATTTACTTTTCTAAGCTTTTGTTTTGTTTTGTTTTTTAAGTCTCAAAAGCACCACATCTCAAACTATTCTGTTTTTCTCACTTAGTGTATGTTTCCTGATTTCCACTATCTGCTTAAATGTAGTTGGGGTTAAGAGAGGAAAAGTAAACAGCTGAGAAAAGGAGCTGTAATCCCTACAGGGCCTTTTGCTTGTGAGGACGTTGGGGTAATGACAGATTTGCCTCAGTACACGGCGGCCCACACCTCTGAGGTGCTGTGCAGGTTTGGGCTCAGAGAGGGAATCAGTCACCTGGTGGCTTTGCTTCAGAGAATAGATTGGTTTAGCCTGCCATCTACCGGTCAAACTTGTAGTTATAGGTTTGTTGCATTTTTGTGTCCTCGCTTACACATACATACATATATACAGTACTCACGACAGTTTTAAATTTAAAAACAAAATCAAGTTTCTCCCCATTACCATCCAACTTTCATGTCTGGTCACTTCGATCCCCCCCTAGATCCTGAGAACCGGAAAGTCTTGCCCTCCTTTCCTTCCTTCTCCCGACTTTCCATTGACCTTTCTCTGCAGTCTGCCCAGGGAGCATCTCCCCCCAGCCCCCATTTCTTTCTTTTGCACTCTGTTAGCTCTTGTTCACTTTCCAACATCAAGCTGCGGCATCTCTCCCAGCTGACCACCATGTTCCAGAACAGAGCCTAGTATTCTGATGATCTAAGATCCAAATACAGCATTTCCTCCAGACCCTATGACCAACTTGGTTCCTCTCCAATTGTTAAACTCCTTCAGGGAAGGCATTTCCAAAGGCCTTCCAGGAACTCATTGCAATGGCTTACATTCTTGGAGCTGTGGCAAAGCCCTATATATAAAATGTGGCAAAGCCCCATATAAAAATGATCCTCACCTGAGCCTTTGAGGACAGGGTGGGTGGGGGTGGGGGTGGGGTGGGGGATGGTACAAGTCTGTGGAGGAGGGGAGCATATTCACATTTATTTTCTCGATAGCAACATGGATTCATGTAACCAACATTCTCACCTACCATTTGGGAAGGAGAAGTTCACACACAGATTTGAATAAAGAAGGAGGAGGGAGGACAGTACAAGGACCAACCCTCATTGGTTTAAAAGAAAAAATTAGTCTTCCATGAAAAGAATCAGTACAGCTACACACATCAATATGGATGAATATCACAGACACAGGTTGAAAGTCAGACACATAGAGTATCTGGTGTGTGATTCCATTGACACCAAGTTCAAAATCAGACAACACAATCCTAGGGATCAGGGTAATGCTTCCTTCTGGTCAGGGGGCACAGGTGGGGTGGCCTGGGGACCTCTAGGGAACTGGAAATGCCCTCTGTCTCATCTGGCTGGTGGTCACACAGATGTGTACAGATGTGAAAGTTCTCTTACGGTTGATGCACTTTACTATCTGTAAATTATACCAAGAAGAAGTAAAGAAAAAAAAATAAACCCGCAGTCAGGATTATCACTGAGAAGCATCCTTCGGGTCATTTGTTGTCATCTTGGGAAAAGGGGAGCCACAAGGTCAGTTTCACTCCCCAGAAGCCTGTGCTCTGGGGAGAGGTCAGTTGGGCAGACCCCATGTGCAGAAGTGCTGGGGCCCGAGTTGGGGTGTGTGAGCCATGGAGGATGAGGGAAGGAGGGGAGAAGGGAGGAGTTATCAAGAGATCTCATTGGGGTCCTTAAAAACTCTCCCCCCAGACATCACTTTTTTTTTTTTTGCATGTCAAAAAGAACCTTTATTTGTAGTTGCTTCATAATATTCTGTGAGCAGACATCACTTTTTAAAATGGCAACAATTGGAGCACCTGGGTGGCTCAGTGGGTTAAGTGTTTACCTTCGGCTCAGGTCATGATCTCAGGGTCCTGGGATCGAGCCCCACATTGGGCTCCCTGCTCAATGGGGAGCCTGCTTCTCCCTCTGCAGCTCCCCCCCACCTGTGCTCTCTCTCAACTAGATAGATAAATAAAATCTTTAAAACAAAATAAAATGGCAACAATTCTGCTTCAGGGAGGCTAATCTAGCTGGCTGCCTTCCAGGTCCCTGGTTGCAGTCGATCTCTCTGGAGGGCTCTCAATTCGCAGGAAGTGCTCACACCTTCATTACCCACGGGAGCAGGATTGAGAGGGCCCCACTCAGAACCTGAGATCCTCTGAGGCACCAACAGTTTAGCGTCTGATTTAGTGTCTGTGGAACTTGGCTTTGAGAAAACTGGTTCCAGGAATCGTCAGCTCCCGAGTTGCATTTTCCAGGACCTGAAAGGCCTTGCAGCTGGTCTGGAATGCTCTCGAGCTGGCCTGGCCCAGGGGCCGAGCAGCCCAAGTTAGGAAGAGAGGATGCTGTTTACGCAGTCGTTTGTAACCCAAAGACGTGTAATGTAAACTTCCCTTCTTCAGCATGCTGGCCACATAACTACGCCAGGGCAGAAGTTACGAGTTTTTTATTGGTGACATTCTGAACGGCCGTCGTGCTTACTCATTTCTGGTTATCAGCAAGCTGTAGTGCTTCAAACTGCCAGGGGACGGTCAGAGATAAACGCGGGCCAGCCGCAGACTGAGTGGTGCCCAGAACAGGTTTCATGTGTTGTGGATTTCCTTTCCTTTCCTTTCTTTCTTTCTTCTTCTTTTTTTAATTTTACAATAATGTATTTTTTTGTGACCTGGAAATATTTATGCAAGGTATAGAAAGAAAAAAAAAAATCCCCTAAATCTCAGGGCACAAGAATCCTACTGATGCACTGCACTTTGCTTTTTATTCTCCTCTGTATTTGATGGCAGAAAGTAGCAGAAAACACATGATGGAAAGTCCAGGTTTGGGGGGTTACTACGTCCTGAGAGCACTGATCGAGGAGGGCCTTCACACTCCTCGAGTTCCCAAGGACGTCGGGTGGGGGGGGGCATCTGCATGTAGGTTAATTTCTGACGTTAGTGTGAAAGGTAAAGATCATATCTAACCAAAATTACCTTTGAAATTCCCTTCAATCTCTCATAAAGCACACTGAACTGGTTTTGGTTAAAGAATTCTGCAGATTAATTCTAATACACACAGAAATGTGAGAACCACTGAACTCCACAGGATGAAATAGGTTTCGGGAAAATCAGCAGATTCAAAATGGAAACAGTGCCCCCCAAGTGGCCGGCACGAGGCTGAGCAGCAGACCCGAGCTGCATGACGTGGTCGCCACCTGCTGGCCCCAGCGTCCCCTTGTCAGCCCCGAAGGGCTGCGACTCCCCGAAGCACAGGTAACACAGCCATGCGACACAGGTCAGTGTGGGGACAGATGGCCCAGCTGCATTTAACCCCCGCAGCGCTAGCTAAATTATGGAGGCTGAGATATGCAGAGAAACATCTTCAGGAAGTACACACGGGAGGTGCAATAAAACACTTCTGGGCTATGTGTGCTCTGTTTATTTAGTAGCTCGTAAGGTGAAAAACACATCAGAGTAAACCACTTTTCCTCCAGATTTTTATCTTGCTCGATTTTATTACTATCTTTGGGCTTTAGAGCAGGGGCTCCTTTTCCTTGGCTATAATGTAAATTATAAGTTGGGTGGGAGGAGATCTCTGTGGAAAACAACTGATGGATTGCCAACCACCTCGCTGCAGGGCTGTGGGTCCTGGTTCCGGAGGCAGGCTATAGGGACCCTTCTTAGCCAGAGCTCCCCTGTCACAACTCAGCATGACACCGAGACGCTGGGAATGGCCAGCAGCAAGAGCTGGGGCAGAGGGGGTGCTGAGCACTTAGGGGGTGGCTGGGCCTGGTCCGGTCCTGATGCTTCCCCCATCACAGCCCACCCGATCACCCCTTCTGAGTTCGTCGGCTGCTCCCTTCTCATTTCTCCACAAGGAAGAATAGCTGGTGGTGACTTCTAGGGAAAAGGTAAGAGGCCTGTTTTTGCCTTTGCTCTCCTTCCCCAGGTGCCCTGTGGTGAGGCATGGGGGAGAGGAATAGGAATGGAAGCAAGAGACAGTTCTCTAGAAAGTTCTAGAAAGTTCTCTAGAAAGTTCTCTAGAAAGTTCTAGATCCTGAGAGGGATACTCTGACTGGTGTGGTTCGGGGAGCACCCCCTCTGCGCCAGAGTGGTGGCGAGCATTGCTCCATAGAGGGGCCAGTGTGTTCTTGGGCCATCGGTCACCTCACCTTACGACAGCCCCAAATGTCAGCGTGGACATGGACCTGGCCTTAGGGAGCAGCCTTGGAGAAGCTTCTGATGGCTGGTGAGCCTCCACACCACGGCCTCGCCGGGTCTGTCACACTGTTCGCGAGCAAGAGCTGTTGGCTTCCTGTTCGGGGGCTGGGGCAGCACAGCGTGGGCTTGAAGCCGGAAACAGGCCTCCAAATTTCATTTCAACTAGTCCCTGCTCCACGAAGAGAGCCCTCAAACGATAGCACATAGACGTTGGAGTTTCTTAGGAATTGCTGAAGAAGAAACATAAATACCCTCCCACAAAGCTGAGTCCCTCATCATGCCTACAGTCCTCAGGACCCAAAGCCAGCCCTTTGGGTGCCTGCAGGGGACCCACCCACAGTCCCCTTATATTTTCATCTTTATTGTTAGAAAATTCAAATGTGCAACATGTGTTCAAACCAGGGTCTGTTCCTGCAAAACACGTTCCCAGCATCACACACAAGCGAGGCCAGAGTTCCTGCCCCGGCACATCCACAGGGCCCCGTGAACCCAGAAAGTGCCCAGTCGTGATGAGTGACTGTCGACCTGGCTGTGAATATCCCGGCACCTCCTGTTCTGTGAACACCCTTCCATGGGATCCTCCTGCTGCTTCCTTCATCCACGGCAAGCTAGAGGCTATAAAGACGCCGACTTTTCTGGAGTTAGGCAAGTGCTGACCAATATTCTAAGAGAAGCAGTTAAGCACACGCACATAAAGGTCACCTGTCAGCTCACCCGCCGGAGATAAGCCCTGTTCATATTCTGGGTGCCCGTTCTCCATCTCCCTCCCAGGCCCTCGTGCTTTTATGTCTGATGGGCAGCCAACATCCAGGAAAAAGTGATGTCGCAGGCTGTTCAGAAGGGCAATTGAAACAGCTACGCACGGCTCACCAACTTTAGTGTTCGTAAGAATCACCTGGAGAGCTTATAAAACAGATTCCCAGAGCCGACCAGGCATTCTGCATTCCATGGGTGCTGAGAGGGGTGGCCTGCCTCGTCCAGCCCAACTGCCTTCAAATCCTCCGGGCTTCTTCGACCTCCGCTTCACGCAGAGGCCAGGACCTGGTTAGACCTCCTCTGGGCCTTCACTGAGCAGAAGGGGAAAGGGTGTTCTGGCTAACTGCCGAGGCAGGGGTCATGATCGCCGCGGGCTCTCTGGAAGCAGCAGGGGAGGAGGAGGGTGTAGATTCTGCACTGCCTCTTCCTGGCCCTGTGACCTTGGGCCAGTCACTTCCCCAAGCCCTGCTGCCACGCTGACATGAGGACGGCCACTGCACCTTCCCCACGGAGTGTGGGTTGGATAAGGATATAATGGGGCCAGGGGTCCTGGGTTGGCCCCTCATGAGCCCTCAGGGGCTGACTGCAAGAACCACGGCTCAGGGCATGGTTGATTCTAGTGTGATCTCATCACTTAGGATTCCCCATCGACAAAGTATGGAACGGTGGGCATGGACCTCACAGGCCCGAGGTACCAGTTACATGAAATAAGGCCCGTAGAATACTGAGTATAAGCCTAGCCCATGTTCTGTGAATCATTGTTTGAACCACTTCATACCTCTGTGCTGTGCTCCGTAACCCGGGGGATCCACCAACAGTCTTTTTATTTTAAAATCTTTATTGTTACAAGATTCAAGCAGACTAGTCCAAGGTCCCCTCTTACACCCATCACCCCAATTCAACAATTAGTAAAGTTTTGCCTCCCGACCACCTTTTCCTGGCTGGCGCTGGGCTCAGGTCTGCTCCGGGGTTTCAGAAGCAGGGGCAGAGGTGGGAGCCTTGGGGCAGGTGTCTGCGGTGTGGGGGTGGGGGAATAGCTCTGAGCAGCAGCTGCTGGGAGAGGGATCTGGAATCAGCAGGAAGTGAGGGCAGTGTGAGCTGCCTGTGGGGCTTTTGTGGTTCCCAGTGACCACAGCATGAACGTTGAGTTCAAAACAAGCAAACCCAGAAATGCTTCTCTATATACATTAGACTCCGCAGTCATCCCAAACTGCCTCATGGCTGCCGATTCCAAGTACTCCCTATCAGTATCGTCTCTGGCTCGCAACAAACTGCTAGCTTTCATAGATCTTCAGCCCTATGGTTTCCCCTGTATCACAGCCTGGCGCTCAGCACATGGTCCCTGGGCCCCAGAAGGTGGGTGATTCTGCATCTCCAGGTACAGGATCTCTGCTGGATCGAGACCCCCTCCTCCGGGTCTTTCCTGCTTCCTCGGAGTGGCTATCAGCTAGGACGGCCTTCCCAACCCAATTTTGCCAGTTTTTGGCTCAAGAGATTGATTACGAGGTTTTCCAGCTACCAAAATGTTGTCACGTCTTTTCATCGGGACCAAGAGGGGTGATGTGAGGGGTACAGAGGGCTTGGGCTGTTTTATGGATACCAAGAAGGGGAGATGCTACACATGGCAGGTACATTCCTGACAAACTGGGGACAGCGAGGCTGCTGATGGGGCGGGTGCAGTGGTGGCCCAGAGCCCAGGATTTGGGGCCTCAGCGGGTTGTCAGGGTGTGATAATGGGCAAACGACTTTACCTCTCCATCTGTAAGAGGACCATACTACTCCTGCCTCGCTGGTCAGAGAAGCTGAAACCACACTTTTTTTTTTTTTTTTAAAGATTTTATTTATTTGAGAGAGAGAGAGGGAGAGAGCACAGGCAGGAGGGAGGGGCAGAGGGAGAGGGAGAAGCAGATTCCCGATGCGGGGCTCGATCCCAGGACCCTGGGATCATGATCTGAGCCGAAGGTAGATGCTTAACCGACTGCACCACCCAGGCGCCCCCGAATCCACACTTTTATCCAAAGAGCTGAGAAGCAGATGTTTACCCAATTTAGGAGATACTTGTCCTGCCCCTCACCACCCCCACCAGCAAGAGGGAGATTTCCAGATGATTCATAAACTTTTACACTTTCTACTGAGCCCTGCCCCTCACCACCCCCACCAGCAAGAGGGAGATTTCCAGATGATTCATAAACTTTTACACTTTCTATTGAGAATATTCTACCAAGACACTTAGTAAAAATGACACAAACATTAAATAGCTTTTAGGACCTTACTGATGGATAGGAAGGACAAATACCTGTATTATTAATCTAGTCAAATGTCATTAGAAAAAGAGAGAGGATTTTGGGGCGGTGTGGCCCAAGGCAGGGACTTCCTCCCCCGGGACGGCAGCAGGCCTGTTGAGGAGGGCTGATGGAGCCCACCCAGAGACCACCACCTCACACAGGGCACAGGATGCTACCTAGACTTACCTTCACGCTTCCCTCCCTCTCAAAGCCTCCAGATCAAAGAACGAGTTTGAAGTTTTGTGGCACCTATCACACATTACCAGTAACTAACTCTCCCCCCAGATGCCTCTGGCAGGAGGAAGAGCTTGAGAACTACCTTTAAATAAAAATAATTATAATTATAATAATATAAGAATCTTATGTTACCTGGACGCCCTAGTGCTTTCTATAAACTCATGTAATTCTTAGGCCACCCCTATGAGATAAGGACTATAGCTGTCCCATTCTACAGATGAGGAAGCTGAGGCCCGGGGAGGTTCATGGCCAGCCTGGGGTCACACATCTAGTGACCGCCTTGCTACCACGTCCACCTTCCTTTCCTCTTCCCCTCCTTGGCTGCTACCCTGGGCTCTGTGGGCCTGGAAACTGTGATGTAAGATCTCCAATTCTCCCCACTGCCATGACGGTGATTCTAGGAGACATTCCAGCGCCGTCTCTTCTGTCTCCCGGGACATCCCATCTTCTGGCCCCCATGATACCGAATCCCTGCCGGACGCCAGGCTCTGGAGGCCTCCGAGAGGAAGCACATCCCATATGGGCCCTCAAGGCCACCCATGAGGGCTCTGGGGCCAAACCCAGGGGAAATTGAGGAGTGGAAATCTGGGATTGCAAACAAGGGCAAGAGAGGCAGCTTTGCCATCTGAACTTCAAAAAGGGTTCCTGGAGGGATGATAAGACAGGAGACAGTGGGGAAATGATGGGGAGCAGGGTGTTAGAAGGAAGCAGGGACCAGGGGAGGTTTGAACAGCTGCTCTCCGGCATCCCCAGCAAAAGCAAAAGGCCAGTCCCTGCTGTGCCCACTGAATGATTAGCCAGGTACAAAACCCAGAGGTCTATCTGGTGGCCGAGGGCCCTGGCCTCCCCCTGCCAGGCTTGGCTCTGAGCACAGGAGGCCGAAGGCAATGCCCACGCGTAGGCATTGTGCCGTCTGGAGTCCGGGAGGAATGAGGACACAGTGGAAGAGAGGCCTGGGTGGGCTGGGACGGAGAGAGCACATTCATTTCTGTTATCCCGGCCCCTGGATAGGCTCCTGAGGACGGGTAACATGAGTGGCCCGTGGGCTCGGAGCCTGTGGTCCTCACGAACAAGCGAGGCCGGGCTCAGAAGGAAAGAGGTGCCTTGATTGTTAGCGCTAATATTTTAGCAAATATTCACTGAGTGTCCGCTGTTGCAGAGCACAGAGCTGGGCGCGGCTAGCGTGTGAGCCAGCCCTGTCCGCGTTTGTTCCCCGGCGAGTGTCAGGTGAGGACAGGAGCCAGAGGTGGGACTGGGCAGCACTAAGGGAGCTGGACCTCAGGGTCTGCTGGGGGGTCTCAGCTGGCTGCCACCGCGCCAGGCACAACGTGGGATCCCTCAGGGCGCCGGCTTCCCCCTCCGCCACGGCTGTGCGGCTATAGGCTCTTCTGTCCATCCCTCTTCCCTTGTTCTCACGGCCCCGGGCGAGCCCGAGTGACCCTTGCAGGGGCTCCCAGAGTCGGGGAGTGAAAGTGAGCAGGGCAGCGACAAGGCTCCCCGGCAACCGGGCTTTTCCTGGGTCCACCTCCCTGCGCGGAGCCCACTTACCCATCAGGCTCAGGAGCGCCTTTCTGCTTCTGGAACTTTGTGAAGGCAAAGGGCAAGGCATTGGCCTCTCCCTGCACCTGAAATTCTTCACATTTTACATCAGGTCTCCTCCTGTTTGGGTGCATTAGTTACTCTAAAGAAAGAGGACTTTTTTTTTTTTAATTAAAAAAATAGGAAACCACCTTTGCCAACAAATCTGGGGTTTTGGTAATCGGGTGAAGATCACATACCCAGGTGTGACACGGGCCAGAGCAGAGCCCAGGAGCCTCGGGTGAGTGTGGGGGCCCAGGGACGCAGCGGTGTCACCACCACCAGCCAGGAGAACTAGGCCGGGGCTGCCCTTGTGGGGTAGGAGCTGTGCAGCCCCAGGGCAAGATGCAGGGGGGCATGGGGGTGGCCCCTGAGCTCCCACCCCTGCAGGCAGTTCCCTTCCAGTCCACCTGTTCCTGGAAACGGGTCTTGGTGGCCCTGGAGTGCAGAGTTGCCCAGAGCTCCCTGCCCGAGAGCAGAGCCCCCAGCAGTTAAGCGGAGCTAGGGACTCAAAGCAGGGCGCCCCCCGGGGTGGGGGTGGGGGGAGCTCCTCAGCTGCTTCATGTGACCTGGAGACAATCCAAGTGCAGGGCAGTCTTCTCTGAGGACTCTCACAGAGTCCTCAGATTTGGAGAAGCCTGGGGGTTAAGAAAAAGAATACGAAGCTTACTGAAGTTATTCTTTTTTTTTGAATGAGAAGAGAAAAACCTCATCAAATTACAAATTTTAAAGAACTGCCGAATACCACAAACAGAAAACCAAGATGTTTATGAATCAACTGCCTGATCCGCCTCTATTCTTTGTTCTTACCTTGTTTTACTTGTGTGCATTTTGATTTTATAATGTCATTTTCTGTAGAGAGGATAGAAAGATAAGGCAGCACTCCCAGGGCCAGGCTCTGGGCTCCCCACCCCTCCCTCAGGGCCCGAAGCCTCGGCTGCGGGGGGCCAGGTGACCCCCGTCAGTCTGAGCCACCCAGCAAGAGGAAGCAGCCCCCTGTCCTCTGGGTCCTGGTGAACTTGCTTCCAGAATGAACCAGGACGGGATGCAAAGAGATCTTTCTGAAATGGGAAGAAACAGGAGGCATTCCCGCCCCATTTCTCAGTTTCACTCTGAACTGTGTCTGCATTTGCTGGTTGATATATTCCTTTTTCCAGTCGTACTTTCTCTCACACATGGTTTGTAAACTCCAGCCCCAGACTTCAGGATTCACGTGTGTGTATGTGTGTGTGGTGTGTGTGTGGTGTGTGTGTGTGGTGTGTGTGTGTGGTGTGGGGTGTGGTGTGTGTGTGTGTGTGTGGGGTGTGTGGTGTGGTGTGGGGTGTGTGTGTGTGTGTGGTGTGTGTGTGTGGTGTGGTGTGGGGTGTGTGGTGTGTGTGTGTGTGTGGTGTGTGGGGTGTGTGTGTGGTGTGTGGTGTGGGGTGTGTAGTGTGGGGGGTGTGTGTGTGTGTGTGTGCGTGTGTGTGTGTGTGTGTGGGGTGTAGTGTGGGGTGTGTGTATGTGTGTGTGGGGTGTGTGGGGTGTGTGTGTGTGTGTGTGGGGTGTGTGGTGTGGTGTGGGGTGTGTGTATGTGTGTGTGGGGTGTGTGGTGTGGGGTGTGTGTGTGGGGTGTGTGTGGTGTGTGTGTGTGCGTGTGTGTGTGGGGGGGTGTGTGGTGTGGGGTGTGTGTATGTGTGTGTGGGGTGTGTGGTGTGGGGTGTGTGTGTGGGGTGTGTGGTGTGGTGTGGGGTGTGTGGTGTGTGTGTGGTGTGGGGTGTGTGTGGTGTGTGTGTGTGCGTGTGTGTGTGTGTGTGGGGGGTGTGGTGTGGGGTGTGTGTATGTGTGTGTGGGGTGTGTGGGGTGTGTGTGTGTGTGTGGGGTGTGTGGTGTGGTGTGTGTGTGTGTGTGTGTGTGTGGTGTGTGGTGTGTGGTGTGGTGTGGGGGGTGTGTGTGTGTGTGTGGTGTGTGGGGTGTGTGTGTGGTGTGTGGTGTGTGGTGTGTGGTGTGTGTGTGTGTGTGTGGTGTGT
Organism: Halichoerus grypus; assembly: GCF_964656455.1. Classification (NCBI taxonomy): domain Eukaryota; kingdom Metazoa; phylum Chordata; class Mammalia; order Carnivora; family Phocidae; genus Halichoerus; species Halichoerus grypus. Next base: position 73,474,773 of record NC_135715.1, read on the forward strand.
GGTGTGTGGTGTGGTGTGGGGTGTGTGTGTGGTGTGTGGTGTGGGGGGTGTGTGTGTGTGTGTGGGGTGTGTGGGGTGTGTGTGTGGTGTGTGGTGTGTGTGTGTGGTGTGTGTGTGTGTGTATGTGTGCACGCACACACTCTTTTCCCCGGAGAAGGAAGCCCTGCGTCCTGTCCTTTTCTGTATGTTTACCATCACAAGTGGCTCATAGATTGGCTGAGCTAAGCCTCACCTCTTCCGGCTGTAAATAGGATCAAATCTTTGTCCTTAATCCATCCGCTCTGTATAACCTTCTTTAAAAACCGTCCTGATCAAAACGTTTCTCCCCTCGAGTCCAGGTGGCCCCCCATGGCCTTCCACATAAGGTTCCACCGCACTGGGCGGCATTCACGTCCTCCCCAGCCGGGCCCTGACCTAGTTTCCCAGGCCTGCATCCTGTACCCCTCTCTTCAGGTCCCTCAGGCTCAGACTCCCACTGCCGGCCCTGCCTCCCCTTCCTAGCCCCTGCTGAAATCCTACCTGTCAGGGTTCAGCTCAAATGCCACCTGATCCAGGGAGCCCTCCCTGAGATTCAGAGAGAAGGGATTCTCTTGGGTTCAGAATCCCTTGGTGCCATTTGCTCTCAGATGGCCCTTCTCCCACCCAACCTCGTGTAATAGATTCTTTGTGCACAGTTCCTGCTCCTTGAGCGCGGGGACTGTTGTCCACCTCATTTCCACATCCACCACCAGTGTTTGCTGAACGAGTGGCTCTCTTTTGGTAGAGGAAAACACGGGGGCTCAGACACCTTAAGTGATTTGCCCCAAGTCACTCAAGCCGGTGAGTAACAGAATCAGATTGAGAACCCAGGTCTGAGAACACCGGTTGGTGTCACCCACTGCATCTATCCATACTCAGTGTTCCATCTCGCTTGGAACCAAGGATGGCCAAGGACGGCCAGTTCAAGGATGACACAGCCTTTGGTGTGACTCCCTGCCCATGCCCGAGGATTGTGCTAGTACACGGTCTGCAGGGAAAGGAGCCCTTGTATGTGCCAAACACTTGTAGGTATTTTTTAACTCTTTATTATACAATTTTCACACATTCACAAAAGCAGAGCAAATAATATGATGACCTCTCTTGTACACATCACCCAGTTATGACAGACGTCACCTGATGTCCAGCTTCCCACATCCCGGATTCTGCTAACTACAACCCTGGGTGTCAGTTAACATTTTTTCCTCCCGAGTCCTGTAGTTCTTGTACACTAGTAATTAGATCTAGAAGCTTGGTTGGGCTTGATTTTCTTCTTTCTTTCTTTCTTTCTTTCTTTCTTTCTTTCTTTCTTTCTTTCTTTGTTTCTTTCTTTGTTTCTTTCTTTCTTCTTTCTTCTTTCTTTCTTTCTTTCTTTCTTTCTTTCTTTCTTTCTTCCTTCCTTCCTTCCTTCCTTCCTTTCTTTCTTTCTTTCTTTCTTTCTTTCTTTCTTTCTTTCTTTCTTTCCTTCCTTCCTTCCTTCCTTCCTTCCTTCCTTCCTTCCTTCCCTCCTTCCTTCCCTCCTTCCTTCCTTTCTCTCTCTCTGTCAAGAATACTTACTTTACAGGTGGTGGTATTGTTTCCACCAGGAGCGCATGATGTTGTGGCCATTTTTAAGTAAAACATATTAAAAGTAGATCAGTATTATCATACACATCTGAAAAATGTGAAAACGGACTTACCCAATAGACCCTGACTGGAACTGGAAATGGTTTACTCTGGGTGGTGTCTTAACAGAAGTTATTCGTAAATCAGATAACGAAGGAAAGAATATAAGGACATTGCTCAGTGATTGGCCTCCTGAGGTAAGAAGATTCCAGAACTGAGTATTGGTCTTACTTCACTATGGCTACCTGCTCGTGGGACAGCTTTGAGTAATATGCGATGGGTGTGTCAGTAGGAATCAGTATCAGTTTTTTCCAAGGAAACATACACGGCTCCTTTTCTTTCTCTTTCTTTTCTTCTTTCTTTCTTTCTTTCTTTCTTTTCTTTTCTCTTTCTTTCTTTCTTTCTTTCTTTCTCTTTCTTTCTTTCTTTCTTTCTTTCCTTCCTTCCTTCCTTCCTTCCTTCCTTCCTTCTTTCTTTCTTTCTAAGATTTATTTATTTTAGAGAGAGTGTGCACGGGGGTGGGGGGCAGGGGCAGAGGGAGAGGAAGAGAATCCTCAAGCAGACTCCCCATTGAGCTTAGAGCCCAACTCCAGCCTTGATTCCAGGACTCTGAGATCATAACCTGAGCTGAAACCAAGAGTCGGACGCTTAACTGACTGAGCCACCCAGGTGCCCCTTACACGACTCCTTCTCTACAAGAATAATTTGGAAGTGTGGGAAGAGTCTCCTGGCTTCAGTATTAGGTAGAAATGATGATTCTAATCTTCAGTTCAGGGAGAGTGGTGGAGTTGAAAATGTTGGGACCCTGGCAGTGGATGAGAACACGTTGCATAGTTCAGTGGAAGTTGCAGGAGCCAGAGTTGGGATACCAGCTCATGGTGCCGTCTTGATCATTGACAGCCACATGCCTTCTTTGCGCCTTCACTTCTATCTGAAAATTGGGAGACCCGGTTAGTCCCCGGCGGACATCGCAATTTTCTAAGATCACTGAGGCTTCCCACATCCTTCATTTTATTGTCCTTATTATTATTATTTTTTCTCTATGTTGGCCCTACTTCTCCAGTGAAAGAATTATTTTGAAGTCTGTGCTACACATCACAAAAAGCAGGGGCTCTACAATCCCCTCTAGTTTAAATGAGGCAGGAGTCCTGCATTTGAAGAAAGTTGCTGGAGAACTTCATTACAAGATGCCAAAGTACTAAAAAAGTCAGAGAACAGAAAGTCTTGCTGAAAAGCCGTCCCAAGTTTCACTCAAGTGGAGCGGCCCTCAATGTCTTAGGATGTGCCAGGCAATAAAGATAAGCACTAAGCCTCCTCTTCTTGGAAGGGCTTATCATCAAGTCTTGGGTTTGGGGAAAGCCACCTCCCAGGAAGACGCTATCAATGGCGTCTTCACCACAGGTTTTACTGGGGCCGTGTCCCTGGGGCTGTGATGTCAGGTCCCTGTTCCAGTGGGGAGGTGCAGTGTTTGGTCATTGAAAAGAGCATGCCCGGGAGGGGGCAGGAAGCGTTTGTCCAGGAGTCAGGGCGCCAGCCAGGGCCCCTCCCCAGGTCCTCTGCACTTGAGATAGCTCAGGGAAACTTTCTCATTATCACTGTGACCTCCAGGGCCCCTCGCTGCTAGTTAATCATTACCAGGGCGGGGTTGTATTCCTCCGGCTCTCTGACCTGTTTTTGCGGCCGGCTGGATTTATTACTGGCCAAGGGGCCTTGGCTGGTGTTTGGACTGCATGCTGATAGGCAGCCAATTGGCCCCAGTTCAGCTTTTGCTGGATACAGGAGTTAGGCCCCTCTTGGGAAACTGCAGTGTCTGGGCCGTTAACACCCCCTTCCTGGGCTGCTGGGAGTCCCTGGCATTAAGCACCCATGTCTCCTCTTGGAGAAAGCCCTGAAATGAAATTTGGGGCACCGGAAGTCAAGGCCTAGAGAAAGCTTCTCCTTGGGGGCTCTTTCTTCAGGGTCCAAACACCCAGGGCCTGGCTGGGCATCGTGCTGTGAAATCCTTTCTTCTTCATGGTACCCCCTTCTCTCTCTTTCTCACTCTGTCCACATAGGAGCTGAGACAAGCCAGGGGCGTTCCGGGCATATGTTACAAAAGCAAGTTGACTTCCCCCCAAAAGCACCTCCTAGCTTTCTTGATAATCATAAGAATAATTAGAGGAATCATAATTAGTAATTAAATAGAGTTGGGGAGAGTTTCAGAGTCATCTGCCCAAACCACCCAGGTTTTCCAGGAAGACCACTCTGAACAAAATGTGTGGAGTGCATTTGCCTCCGCTGCCTTCTGTCCCATCTATGCATCCCATAGCCAGAGGGACGCCACCAATGCCCCCCCCCCCCCCGCCCCAGCCATGTCTGCTTTCCCGCCTCCTCCCCTAATTGGCCACTTCCTAGATCCTGCCCTCCCAGCTGGTCTCCTTCTCCAGACTGCCCGTATTCTCAGTCTAAAATGTCCTTCCCCTCCTTCAAAGCTGCGCTGAGTGGTGTCCTCACCTCCACCTCTCACGCATCCCCCCACAGTGCTGGGGTCTGCACGAGCCCACGTGTTCTTTCATCTGAGGTGACTGGGTTATCCTTGAGGTTCGTTCCCCCAGCCTGGGGCTGGGTCTCGCCTCCTTTTCTATAGCTGCAGGTGGCACAGGGCTCTTTCCCCAATACAGGGACATCACAGTGGGTCACACTGAGCTCAAAGCATGCCTCAGTACACATCTGTGGCACTGGGAAATCAGGTCAGGATGAGGGTTAGTATTCGTGTGCGGCAAGAGGATGGTAGTGATTCAAAGTGACTTCCTTCCCCCCCCGGATGCATTTCATGAGCTGCTCCTCACCTCGTGCAGGCCACCGAGTGTGGGGATTGGCAGCTCCTCTTGACCACGTGCCCATCACCCTGGGGCTCGCTGCATGAGGGCAGGAGAGGGGCTGGGGCTGGGTTGGGCAAGAGGGTCCTGGGCTTATCTTCCTGCTCCCTGCCACCCATCCCACACTTCACCCACTGCTGCCGTTCTTCTTGGGCCCCCCTGGGTTGATCTGGTGAAAAGTGGGGTGAAAAGGAGCCATTGGAGAGGCTGGGGAGCACCTGCCCGGGAGGCTCCCGGACATCTGAGGATGCTGGGGCACTGCCTCCCAGGCAGCCTTGTTGACTTGGTGCGGTGGGCGCCCTACTTGCTGGCTGCTGTGAGCAGAGAGGAGAAAGGGTGGCCGGGGCTGAGCGCAGGACTTGGGGTCCCAGCCCCCCGCAGTGCTGGAGCACCACGTGGACCAGGCAACCCCAGCGCTTGGCCCGGCCCTGCGAACCCAGCAGACGGGGGTGGGAGAGACGCAAGTGTCTTCCTCCAGCTAGAGAGTGTGGAAGGCTTAAGCACAGGCGAGACCAGAAGACCCCTTCTTCCACCCCTGAGTTCACTCTCTAGCTTCCGCAGAGCAGAGCATACTGCTGAGAGGTGGTTACTTGGAACCAGGGCGTGGGCTCTTCTTCTAGAGCTGCCTAGTGGTCCCTTCCTTCGGGCCTTCTTTCTGGGCTTTGTGACACAAAGAGAATTTGTCACTACAAATGAAGTCTGCTTCCTCTCTTTTATTACATAGTCGACAGTTTCCCTCTGTGATTTCTTTTATTACCTGCAATTTGTATTAATCCTGTGGTTGCCAGTGATAACAATCTCATAAAATAATAACTGGGTGAGCTCTTGCTGAGAGCCCCCTTTGATGAGTTGGATAATGCCTCTCTCCTCCCCGGAGTAAGGGGGTCCGAGTGCGGGGCCTCGTCCACACATCAGCATCCCCTCTGTATCCAGACGCAGGCGCGCCTCGTGCTTCCCAGCAGTGTGAGTGCGGAGAGGCCCCTCTGTGACCCAGAAGCTTTGCAGTCCAAGGGCTCTGAGGCAGGCACAGTTAATGGGGAAGAGACCGGAGGAGGGGCATCCCCTGGTGATGCTGTGAATCCTGTGTTCCCACGGAGAATCTGGGCCCACTCAGCTGCGGCACCAATGGAGCCCACGTGGCTAACCCATCCCTCAGGACAGCCCCAAGAAGGGGAAACAGCCCCTCCCTGCAAGATTAGGTGTTCTACCGGGGAAGCCCCAATTTTCCGTAGACCCCACCTTCTGTTGTCACCTTGCTTCTGTAGATCCGGAATCGTCCTTCCTTCAGCATCCCTCCCTCCCTGCACTGGCCTCACTACCCCCTGCCTGGCAGCCAGGGCGAGGGGCCTTCAGAAGGGAGAGCAGGGAGCTGCTGCAGAGCCTGGGCGGTGCTCCCCAGCAGTGGGAGCACCGGCTGACTCGGTGGCGGTCTCGGGCTAGCTGCTAACAGAGGGAGCAGCCGCCCCGGCCAGGTGCCCAGCCTGGCCTTAGCTTTCGCTGTATTTACGCCCACTGCCTGCTTAATGGACTGGTTTGAATTGGACGTGGCGCTCACCCATATGAAACGTAACAAAGTGGCCGTCACTGCTGTGCCTGCAGGCAGCTGTCACTGGGCGTCAGGGTGACACCTCCGTGGACGCCCCACAGTCTGGCCGCTGGTCTTCACGCTGCACAGGAAAGTGGCCGGGGTTGTGGGGGGGGGCCTAGTCTGTGATGCGCCCTCACTGTCCCCTCTTCTTTCTTCTGCTGCCCCTTCCTCTGATCCTCAGTGAATTCCAGATAGTCATAGGGATATTTTTTTAAAAAAGAGGCACCCTTCCTACTGGAGACTTGCTCCTTTTTCATTTACAAAGAATGAGGAGGACCTTTATGGAAATTTGCATGGGGTGTAGGAGTCTTGACTGATCACACTTCCCCTTGGAATCCTCTGATCTCATGTTCACTGGTGATGAATGCCCAGCGTGCGCGCTGGGGAAGAAGAGCCAGCCAGCCAGAGTGTGGTGGGAAATGGCTAGTTGCCTGGGAGGGAGTGGGAGGCCGGAGATAATGGTGCAGACTAATGCCCGCAGCCTCTGAGGCCCAGGAGGAGAGGGCTGGGGGCAGTGATGTCAATCTCGCAGCCCCTTGCACTCCCTGCTCCATGGGAGTGGGTCCTAGGAAGCAAGTGAGCCAAGGCCAGCCCAGGGACACCGGTGTCTCCCTCCTTCCCCAGCTGCCCAACACCGAAAACTCCCCTGCCGCTCTGCATCTGGATGCTCCTGCACTCACACTGTTCCTGCCCACAAGCCACATTGCTGGGCCACCTACAGGGGCGCTGTGACACTCTCAGAGCCGTTGGTCTGCATTTCAGCGGCGTGCTCTCTCGTTCGTTCCCAGATTCTATACCCACTTTCACTAAAAGTCAATACAAACATTCCCTTTCCATACTCATGGCTTGCCTACTCAGAAAAAGAGCCTTAGAGATTTCCCCCGAGTCTAGCTTGTCCCTCATCCCACTGTGTACCCACCAGATGGACACACACATGTCCTGGAAGAGTCTAGATACAAGCATTTTGCTCGTAACGGCCCAAACCGCCAACAGCCCTCACATCCATTAACAGCAGAATGCGTGGCGAGACTGTGCTGCAGGTCCCAATGACACACAGCACAGCACTGAGGATGCATGAATGACAACTATATGCGACCGCACGGATGAACCGCACACGCCTTGTGTTGAACGAGAAAGGGCAGACGCACAAAAGAACGTACAGTATGATTCTCTTTACATAAAAGTCAACAGCAGGCAAAGCTCGTCTGTGGTGTTTGGAGTCAGAATGGTGGTTCCCCCTGGGAAGGGATGACCGGAAGAGGCATGGGGAGCTTCTAGGAGGCTGGCCACGCTCCATTCTGTAGTCTGGGTACAGGGTCCATAGGCGGCTTCCCTTGGTGGGAATTAATCTGGCTGCACACTTGCAATGTGTGCGCTTTCTGTATGTATGTGCTATTTCAAGGAGAGAGTTTCCTGGAAACCACCTCCCTTCCCCCAACACCAGGTTCAATCTGGATTTGATGCCATTTAGGAACTTGTTATTTCAACCAATTACGTGTCATTTAAATGACCTATTGCTTCAGCTGTGCCCGAGGACTGCTCTGTGATAAACACCCAGTCCCTGACGGCTTCCATACCTGCTCATTATGTTTAATACCTTCTTGCTTTCTCACCCTATTCGAAAGCACTCGCAGCACCCACTGGCATGATTAACAAGAAAGGCACTAAATTTCTCTTCTTCCTTGATTGTTTGGAGCCAAGCGGGAGGCGATAGCAAGGGGCTCATCCTGACGGCATGTCGGGCTCTTTCATGCCAAGGTGCCCTCCCAGCCATCCCTTGCCTGACCGTCACTCTGAGATGAGGATCCTGAGGCCTAGGAGGGTTGTGGCCCCGTCCAAGGCTCTCAGAAAGGCTCTCAGTGACCCCATGCCACTGCTTGTCAAACCACATTTGTAAAGGGAGACAGTTTTCCAAGATATGATGACTACGCACATGGTTTTCAGGGGGCTGGCTTTGACCCTGACAGCACAACCTCCAAGGAAGACCAGAAAAAAAGAGAATGAGGAAGCGGAGGAAAAGGATGGACCTTTGACTGGAGAAAAGATAGGCAGGAACTAACCAAAGCCAAGAGCATCCTGCTCTCCTAGCCTCATACGCCCTTGGGCTCTCTGCTGCCCCCTGCTGGTCTCACTCTACTCGGCTGGTGGATGCTCCAGGAGGTCCGAAGCACCTGATCTCCCTGGGTGGCATCAAAGAGCCCTCTCCCCTCTCCTGCAGCGGTTGCTGCCTGCACCCCAACCTGAGCACGCCTTACTTGGCTTCCAGACATCGGTCTGGCTTTCCTTTCTTTGGCTCCTCGCTCTTTGTGTATTTCTTCTAAGAAAACAGACTCTAAACGGTTGATTTCCAGCCGTGTGTTCAGCTTGCACTGGTAACTGGCGTTTCGCCTTTCCCCCAGGGAGTGTGTTTGGGGCTGTGGGTGGAGGTGCTGACAAGGTGGTGTGCAGCTCTCAGCGGTTGTCCCTTAATCTTCAAGGTGCCCTTTCTTTTCTGCAGCACGAAGCCACCACGCCTGATCCTGATGCCCTGTCCTGCAGAGTTCAGAGGTCAGGCACTGAGCCACACCCGAGTCTGGTGACCGCTCCCACCCATAGCCAGAGACCCAAGGCCTGGGCGGGCAGGCCCTTCTGGGGCAGGCCAAGGGCTGCAGTGGTTGAACTGGGTGCTCTCCAAGACCTCACTTTTGGCCCCATGCGGAGGAGTGGGAAGGGAAGCTGCAGGGTGAAACCTCTGCACCTTTGCCTCAAGAGTGGCGCTCACTGGTTAGGCATTAACAGGGACAGGGCCGCGTGGCAGGCCCAGGGCTGCAATCGAAAAGTGTATGGTCGTGTTTATAGCGGGCAGCCTATTACGTCTCTTGCCAAAAATGCGCCCTCCCCCCCTTTCATGTCAGCCTTGTCACAAAACTGAAATGACAGGTGGGCAAACAGCAGGGTGACCAGCTAGGAATATTCCCTGAGCCTCAGCAGGTCCACAAAGCTCCCCTCTGCCTGACCTGCGCTGCTTTATCGCCTGGGAACAGTCTCTGCAGATAATGGGGCCCGCCAAGGGTGGGCTGTGGGGATGTGAGCTATGGGAGGCCCCAGGCGGGGTGGGGGGGAGAGGAGGAGGGACAGGGGTGGGGGCAGTGGGCAGGAGAAACACGTCATCTCCACGGGGACGGGGACCTTTTGAGTTTCTTGCATTAGATGTGGAGAAGCAGGGCCAGAGCAGTTGTCTTTAAGGGCCCCAGTGGGAGGAGGGTGACAAAGGTTTTGGAGCCGCTGGGGCATTTCCTGTGAACACTGACCATGGGGCCAGTCGGGGCATAGCAAGCGTTCTGAAAAGCCCAGGGCTAGTGAGGACTTGAGATGCTGCCCAGCCCACTACAGATCTCAGAATTCTGGGTTGTGAGATGAGGGAAGGACACATGAAGCTCTAAAATAAAACCCCTGTAATCCATGGCAAATTCAGAGACCCCAGAAGAACCCCGTTGGTTCTCAGGCCATAATTATGCACATAAATTAGAGATTTACCCTGCTGGTAGCAACATCTCCTCAAGATCCCACGGTCCTTGTCTCTGACCTCCCCCTTGTCCAGGCCCTCCTCAGTGCGTCTCATTCGGTCACGTCCAAGCAGGGTCAGGCCCGGGAGCCTCAGGGACAAGCATCACAGCCAGGTTCCACACCCTGTTCCACGCCCCGACCAGCCATGTTCCATAACACCAGACATGGCTACACCTCTGTTGTTTCACCCATAAAATGGAGAAAATTGCCCCCACTTGATGTGTTTTTTGTGATTAAATGGACAATACTGAAAGAAAGAGAGTTGCAATTGTTCAGGGATTTAGGTGGGAGATGTAAGGATGGATAAGAAGCAGCAGAAGAAGCAGGACATGCCAACCTTGAGGGCAAAACCCAACTTCACACCGCATATTCTGTGGACATGAAAAGTGCCTACAAGCTAGGTATTCTGAGCACTAAGAAGCAAACGGGCTGGTGATATCCTAGAACAATAATGGTGACGGCCAACATTTGTTGAGCCTTTCTAAATGCCTTACCTCCCCGTCTCATCTCTCCCTCACAGCAATCTGGCCCAAACTGGTTTTATCATCCTAATTTTATAGATGAGAAAATGGAGGCCCAGGGTTTGATGCTCAAGTTCACAAGGGTAGTTAAGTGTGAGAGTCAGGCGGGGAGCCTGGGCAGGTGACAGACCGTGTGCTTTTGACCACTATACTTCCCTGTTTCTTGACTTGCAGAAAACGCTGGGGCAGCCCCCTGTCCTAGGGGCACCTGTGCACCTGTTCTGCAGGGTGACCTCCTCCTCGCCTCTCTCCCCAGCACACCCCTGCCTGAGAGGCCAGCCCCCTTCTCCTCCCGGAGGTGGTGGTTTCTGGCACTGGCATTCTGGGGCCTGGGGACAGCACCAGACGGGAAAGGACACATCTGATGGGGCTTCATGAATGACCACTGCTTACTTGGGCAGAATGCTCCATGAAAATCCAGCTCTGGTCCCTTGTTCCAGAAGCATTTGGGGACACTTCAGATATGAACCTAAAGAGCATGGCCTATTAACCAAAAGGGTCTTATGTCTTATAGAATGATTAGTTCATTTCTGCCTACCTTAATGGGTTTTGGCCAAACCACTATTGATCAATGGTGATGACCAGCACTTTGGGACATCTTAGATGCTGCCAGCTGTGTCATCCTTGGTCCCCAGTTACAACCAAGCCCCATCTCTACTTCTTCCACTAGCCTAGGCACCCTCATCCCTAGTGACTGGAATACTGAAGCCCACCAGAGCCCACCTGCCCCCAGAGCCCACCTGCTGGGCGTCATTCCAGGCAGTTGAAATAGGTGCTGATCGTGGGGGCGAGAGGGCCTCTAGGTCCCAATCCTTTAGCACTGCTCCCTGGACCACCATTATCATCAGATTCAGGTGCCTGGAGCCGGGTGCTTGACAAGGTTAGTCAAGGTGGCCTCTACCGTCCTGACCACAGAAAAACTGAGTAAAAAACACATAGAAGACACATAGAACACTCATACCACTCGAGGACCCACGTGTAAGGATGTGTAAGAATTTACTTTATGTCAAGCTACAAGGCAAGTGTAGAGAATGAAGACAGAGATGAGCTGAGCTTCCCAACAGATGGCTCCTGAGGAGGTGGACACGGGGGAAGTCTCTCCCAGCATGGGGATCTATGCTTCTATGTGGGGAGTTGCTCAGCCTGGAGGGGTTTGTTCAGCAGGACTCCCTGACAGTCCTCCTCCTTTCTCTTTATTTGGTCATGGTTCATGGGGGAGAAAAAATGAAAGGCCTGGACATTTTTTTCCCAACCAATTCAATTATCCTTTGGCTGTCACCTATATCATCTTGAATGCAAGGCACTGCATAGACAAGGGTGTTCCAGTGGCATGTGAGTTTGCTCCTGTTTCTCTCTCTCTCTCTCTCTCTGCTCAAGTGTGCTGCTTACCTCTCCTGGAAAGTCAGTGCTGTGGCTCAGTCTTTCTTTCATTCACCTATTCATTATTCAACAAATACAGTGCATTTCCTCTTCCTGTCCTATGCAAACCAACAACATTCCCTGCCCTGAAGAGTTTCCAGCCACACTTCGTGTATTTCCCTCTCTTACTCATGGCTCTCTTTCTTTCTTGATTCTTTGAAGACCTCTGGTTTAAGCAACTCAATTCATCTGATACTTGCCCAAGAAAGTCAACTAAGAAAATTCGTGAAGAGTAGGGAGATAGCTCAGAATCTGTCTACATCTGCTAAACTCAGAGTGCTCAATTAATTTACCCAGAAGATAAAACAGAAATTAAAGTAATATCCCAAAATTATAGTTTATGATGTACTGCTAAAATGCTACTCCTTTTTCTCTTTTCTAAACTCAGTTATAGAATATTACTTTACTTTGTGGCAACAAATGACTCTTTATTTCTCCGTGACCGAACTTTTATTGTCACCCTGGCCCAGCCCTTTGCCTTGCCCGGCCCCCCTGTGCCCACCCATATCAGTGCAGAGAATTTGGGGCAGGGGAGGGGAGGTGGTTTCTGAATATGGGTAAGACTCCAAACAGATTCTGCTAATCTCAGGGTTTGGTGAAACTCTTTGCTCAGAAACTTTATAGCCAGTGGGAATTGATGGTTTGTGTTTGCTCTTCAAATAAAGGGACATTGGAGGTAGAGAGGGCATTTTCAGTGGAGCTGCTGACTTTTGAAATCTTGAGCCCTCTTCCTTATCAGGCCTGTTTATTACAGGTTTCATAAATGTTTTATGAGGGAATGGTGAGGCCCTGCTGACTAGGGGTGGTGACAGCTGTCTCCAACTTTCCACATTGTTGACAAGATCAAAGGACAGATTTACCACCTCATAAGATTGGGTGGATAAGATAGGGCGGAATCCCGGATTGACTTCTTGCCTCCATGCACACAGGCAAACAAAATGGGCTTGATCTGGTGCAGTGTTCTTCCCTTGCCTAGACTCCTTCGCATCATTTGTAGAACCATCTGGACCTCCCAAGCAATTCCTTCCCCAGGAAGCCAACTATTCTTTCTCCTTAACAATTTTAGAAATTAAAAAAAAAAAAATGTATACGTTAAAGATTTAAATTATCCGAGCACTTCAACCTTCACTCTATTCATACGAGTGGCAGTCATTTAAAAATATGTACAATGGAAAAGAGGAAAAACTGGGTGCATGAAAATAATTTATGGTCAAATAAATCATCTCTAGAAACATTTATATTTTCAGGTAGAGAAATTGTATTGACTTTATTTCCAGCCATTGTTGACATTTTACCACAATTGCCTTGACAATCTTTGAGAATGTTCTTTTAATCTCTGTCATTATTATTGGAGACTTCCCTTATCGCTAGAAAATTCTTCTTCTTTTTTAATTTTTTTTTGAGAAAGAGGGAAGAGTTCTTTCCCAAGTCAAAAGAAGTTTCTCTGATTTTCCAGAAATACCCATGCCACTCACCTTCTCTGTAACTCAGAGAGGGATGGGCCCTGAGGCCCTGCCTATGGCCAGACCATCTCTGGGAAGGTTGGGTGCGTTCTGGTGGTTGCAGGCCCACAGCCAGGTAATTCATTCCAGCTGCTAGGGTCTGGCGCCAGCAACGTATTAAGGGGCTGCTTTGTAACCCACATTGTTCCGGAAAGGTTGTACAGCAGATCCTGAGAAAACTTGTGACGATAGCTCTGTTTACCTGAACTTTGTGTTTCCTCCACTCGAAGCTCCTTTCTCCCCGTCCTGAGCGTCTCCCCTTTCCCTGAGTTCCCTGATTTCCCTCTGCCGGGCTGTCCGCTCTCCCCACATGCCCACCACCCGCTCACTCCTCCCCCACAGCTCTGCCTTCCTTCCAGGGCAGGCTTTCCTCGTTTATCTACTCTTTCAAGTGCATTTACTGTGTGTCCTGAGGCCGCCCTAATCCCCATGAAGGTGAGGCTGCCAGACAGCTCTCATTTATTATAGCTACTCGCCTTCCTCAAATTTGTCAATTTGCAGAGTATTGAACGGTAATGGTGGTATATCCCACCATTAGTTGGGGATCCCTCCATGTGCCCCTCAACCATGCACGTTAGTTAATTCAGACCATTGCTCTATGAAAACCACCTCTGGCTTCAGGCTTTCGCACCTGGGTCCAGGCCCAGGGCACATGCAGTGATGGTGCAGACTGAGAAACACACCCCTTCCCCAGCTCTGGGCATGGGCTAGGGTCACCTTCCATCTTCTAACTTGCATTTAGAGGGACAAAAGCATACTCAAGTTTTGGAAATGTTTTTCAGGGGTAATGTGGGATTGCCACAGGGCCTGAACGACCAGCCCTGGATTGGATCAGGCCTGGAAAGAGAGGGAAAAAAGATTTGGGGAAAAGATAAAACAGGAAAGGTGGTTTTTAGAGTCGTGTCTGGAAGGACAGAAGCAGCGTGCATGCCTGGGAGGTAGATTTAATTCACTGTCACGGGGCAGCCTCTTCTCTCACTCCACATTTAAAATAATCCAAAAAAATATGAGGCCCAGCCCCTCCTCTCCTTCAGAGATAGTATTGGGTGCAGCCCATCTCCTTAGGAGCAGGGGGATTTCTTTAAAATGCAGATTCCTGGTCAGCAGCAAGTGAAGGTGGCTTTGGAATCTACATCTGGGCACCGACCCCCAGATCGTTCTGATGCGCGATGTGGCTCACACCTTGCAAAGGCTGACCTGGTGCAATGAACAGGCCCTGCTTTGGGAGGTGGGAGGTGGGAGAGGCATCTTCTAGTCTCCCATCTGCCTCCCATCTGCAATGTGACCTTGGACAAGTCACGTTGCCTTGATGGGTTAAGGCCCTCGGGTCCTCACCGCCCCCACCTCACATCCCCAACACCGGCTTCAGGATCTGGGGAGTCTGGGCTAGTATCTTAGTTATGCTGTTTGGTTCAGATCTGGTGAACACCAGAGCTTTGAGAAGTATCGTATCTACACTTTGATTGTGAAGGCCGTATTGGCAAAGGAATGGCTCTAACCTCTCCCTGATGGCTTCATATGCCAGCCCGACCCTGGGTTCTTGCAACCCATGAGGCCAGTTGGCCACCCTGACGCCATTTCTGTTTTCCCAGCTGTGCGCCCCGCCCCCACAGCTCCAGGAGCAGCCGTGCGAGGTTAAGGGCGCAATGGGAGAGTGGGCCGCCTCTGTCCTTTACCAGCTACCAGACCTTGAGCAAGTTCCTCAGCCTCTCCTAGCCTCAGCACCAGGGGAACAATAACAGAACCTCCCTCATAGGGTTTGGGGGCTTACTTAGAGGAGTTAATATATACAAGATGCTGAGCCCGGTGCCCAGCACACGTCGAGGACCTGGTAGGCAGACTTGTTAGTGTTGTTGTTGTTACAGCACTCCACAGTTTACAGAGCTTCCATGTGGACCGCACGTTCATGAGATTTCCATAAAGACTCTTGGAGGGGTCCATTCCACTGTGCAAATCAACACAACTGTGACTCAGAGAAGTTGTGAGAGTCACAGTGCTAATTTCTTGGGACTCCAAGCCTGGGCTCTCTCTGATTCACAAGGATAATGTCTGATCTGTGTTGAGAGAGTCCCCTGTTGTGAAAGTGTTAGGCTTCACGGTTGTGAAAGTGTCTCGTGTCCATAGCAGTCCTGAGCGTCTGTAGGAGTCATGGTGACAGTGGGAGCCAGTACGTGGGGGTGTCCTCCGCAGGTGGGCTGGGGGGATTGCCGTGTCCTTTTCCCCCCCTCCCTCTGTCCCTGCCTCCCCTGATCATGACGCAGGCAGAGAAGCAGAACAGGAAGCAGGTGGCCTTGGGTAGGGGTGGGGAGAGATGCCGATGTGGAGTACAAACTCCAAGCCAGACTTGCTACACTGGGAAACTCAGTGTGTACAGCCTAGAACCAGCACTTCTGGGGCTGAACCAGTCCCTGGGATCGTCAGAGTGACATAGGGCCCTGGGGCTGAGAGGTGGGCACAGGCCATCTCCCTTTCTCTCCAGAACCAGCAAACTTCTGTGATGCAGAGACTGTCCTCTGGCCCTCTGGCCCATAGGTCCTGTTTGTAAACAGTGCCATGCTGCCTTGGAATGCCTGGTGGTCTTAGTTCCAAGCAAGTCAGGTCAGAAAGTGGCGAACATTTTGACGCTGTGTTCTATGTAGGGACAACCCAAACTGACCACCAGTCGAAGGGCATCGGGGAAGACTGATGGGCCTCACAGCACAAGGGAGTGGATGAGAAAGAAACTGAGCCACTTTCTGTAAGCACAATGTTTCCTTGTGGGGGGCTTGGGCTTAGAAGCACAATATTGGCCCTAGTTCCCCTCACGGTGGCCACACAGTTGGCCAGAGACGTTCCAGGAGGCAGTTTGTAGGGGCCAAGGGTCCGGCTGCTCCGTCCATCTCTTGCCTGAAAGGTGTAGAGCAGCATCCATCTGCAAAGGCAGGAGCTGTCCGCTTGCAGGAAGCTCGTGAGCTGAGCAGTACAGAGCGTGGGCAGTTGGGTTCCGTTTCGTGGAGTGGCCGCCGGAGGCTTCCCAGACCTGCGTCGCTCGGCCCCAGGCAGACCGGCCCCAGGAGCAAGCAGTGGCTGCCGACTGGCAGCGCATGCCCCATCTCGGCCCTGTGGCCCCGGCTTTTTATGGTCAAGTCCATGGAAGAGGCTGGGCCTGGGCTTGGGGCTGCGGTGGGGCTGTTGAACGAGGCAAAGAAGGCAACTTTTATTATCTGGGGAATTGTTTCCGAAACATTATCAACTCAGATTATTGGCCACAAATTTTCACTCGAAATCAGAGAGTAATAGGCTTTTACAGTGCAGTAAAAAGCGTATTAGCTGGTTCTGGGGTGTCTCACCTCTTGTTTACTCCGCTGTTTTATCAATATTGCCATAACCTGACACTTCTGGGTAGAGGACGATCGTAAAGTGTCCATAGATCCTGTAAACCACACTAAATAGAGATTAGTATTACTACTAAGTTTAAACCCTAGTAAAAGATAATTAAATTGATGGAAGTGGCTGTAAATCTCCCTTTTATCAAGTGCTCGCTCTCGTGCGGGCGGTCTCGAGCCTTATTATTTTACAGCATCATTAATGCCCTGGCAAGATCGGTGCCGCAAGTGGATGCTGCTGTCTGCTGGCTGAGGAGACAACAAGACGTACCAAATACGCCCCCCGAATCTCTGCAGGCTCTCCCCTCCCTTCGCTTCTGGACTGCGGTGCTCGGCTGCGACTCGTCTCCGCACCGGGACCAGTGCAGGGAAATAGGGCCGACCCTCCAGACCACTGTCCCGTCTGGTCCTCCGGCCCTTTAGGGAGGACCCCGGGTGTTTTTAAAGGTTGCCTTTTCCAGTGCTCTTGAATGCAACCCTTTCCGAGAAGCTCCTATGGGGCCCCTGCTTTCTGCAGAGACTGTCTTATGAGACCAAATAATGCTGCTTTGGGGGGGAGATAAAACTACCAAACCATGACTCAGTGGAGGCAGCTGAAACACAAACACATTTTTTAAAAAAGAGATTTATTTATTTATTCGGGGGGGAGGGGCAGACGGAGAGGATCCCCAAGCAGACTCCCCGCTGACCCATAAGACCACGACCTGACCCGAAACCAAGAGTCGGACGCTCAACTGACTGCTCCACCCAGGCGCCCCACAAACATAATTTTAATAGTTGCCTCACCGAAAGGGGAGATCCCTGGATGTAGCTTGTATCTGAGAGGCTCAGTCCTAGCAAGGAGTCTCCCATCACGGAATGATTCAGTAGAAGTCTTTTGATAAGGGCGAGGGTGGCCTAAGGGCTGAGCACAGCAGGTTGGCACTGGGGCAGCAGAGTCCTGGGGGCCGTCTCTCTCGGAGGATGTGCCTCTGCGGCTGCCACGTTAAGGGATTATTAGTGGGGTGCCCCCATCCCCCACCCCACCCTTTCTACATGTCCACCAGCTAATCCAAGCCTCAGTCAATGGCAAAACCCATGTGTCCGCCAGCTAATCCAAGCCTCAGTCAAGGCCTGGGCCAAGCCTGTGGGCCTGGGATCTGTCGGGGCAGAGCTCCCAAGCAGAGAGTCCAGGAGTCTGCCAAAAGCTGGCTTGTCCTCCATCTGGTCCCTTCTCTCCAAGGCCACTGGAATGAAGGGACATCTGCTTCTTGCCACCAATCCGTTTCCCTTCCAAAGCAGTGTTGGCAACCAGATGCATGACCCTCGGCAGGTGGAGTAGCTAGCAGCAGGGGTGGGCTTTGTGTCTCTGGCCTTAGCCTGGGCTGGCAGCCACCCTTATGGTTCCAGGTACCACCCAGAGTCAGGTGGTGGCTTCTTCAGGCATTAGTCCTTCTGGACGTCCCCAGAGGCTCCATCTGCCTAAAGAAGGGACTCCCTTAGGTGTTTCCATTGCATTTTTGAATCCCAGTTAACAAGACCCCATTATGTATGGAATAGAGATCCTGGGGGCCAAAACTCTTCTGCATACCTGCCCCTGACCTTGGCAGTGACCCTGACTTGAGCCTGTGGGGAACTCAGGGCTCAGGGCTGTGTGACTGCCTTGCCTGACAAGGCCAAGTTCTCGGGCCCCTGGGTGAGCCTCGATCTTTGGCTGGCCTTGACTGCAGAAACGGGAACATGAACAAGGAAATAGTCCCACAGAAGAGTCATCTGGGAGAGACTGGATTTGCCCACAGCAGATAAACACTTTTTTTTTTTTCTTTTTATTGCCTAAAGCTAAGCGATATGTACCTTGGTTGGAATTAGCAGGCTGAAAGTTCAAGAGATAAGCAGCTTCTCTTGGCGTGAGTGATCAGCAGGCCCGGCAGTGGGGTCTTGTTTTGGGAGGCCTCACCTTTTGAACTCGGGGCCTGATTCCCCTTTGCTGTTTCATAATCTCCGGCGGCAGGGAGTATGAGCGGAGAGGACATGCTGGGCCCCGTCACAGGGCCCCACCTCAGTGTACCATGCTGGGGTGATTTTGTCCCTGAGTTCACATTGGACTGGGCCACTCCACAGGATGGCAGCAAGTACTTAGAGTCCTGTTCTGTGCTGGACCCCTGGAAGGCTTCTTCAGGCCCAGGGCCTGCCTTCAGGGAGCTCAGAACCCAACGTGGAACTTAATAGCAAGCTCATAAACCCTGCCTCTGTTTATGGTGTTTCTGTGGAAAAGTGGCCTCAGTTTGGCTGAAGTCATGTTGAGCACTTGCAATTTCTTAGTGCCCTTGTTACAATGCTGTTTCTTGGGGCCACTACCCAGGGCTGCTGTGCAAAGACCCACATCTATTCAGGTTGGGGAACTGGGCCCTGTAGTGTGAAAGCCAAGAACCATAGTCTCAGAAGTGAAAAACTCACATCATCATTTACTGAGCGGCTGTTGCAGGCAAGAGAGCTCTCTGTCTCTTTATGTTGTGTAAACAAACAGGTGGTTATACTTGACAAAGGCATGTTCAGCTGCTAATGAATGAACCTCCCCTGCTTGGGACATTTGAGTGTTTTGCTATGGTAAGCACAGGACCGTGAAAGCCAATCTGCAGAAATATACACACAGCACGAGGTGCTTACCGATCCATTCACAGAGGTCCTGGGCCAGGAGGAGGCACTGGGATCACCTGGCTGAGAACCAAGCTAACGCCTGAAGAAAAAAGATTCTGGTGCCCTTAACACAAAGAAGTCTGTTCTCAGAAAGTTATAATAAAAATGATTTCTCTGGTTCAGAGTCTACTCATTTATCATCTCATTCGATGGGTGTTTATTAAATGCTTCTGTGCCAAGCACACTCCTGGATCCCCAGGATATAACTGAGCGGGACCCCCATCCTGGACCTTCCAGAGCTCCCAGGAGGGCGATGAGACACGTGAACATTGCGTGTTGAGTGGGGTGACACACAGACGCCACGGGGACCTAGGCCCGCTTCCACGCTCCCAATCCTGCTGTGTGTGTGCACGTGCGCATGGGTGCTCGTACGTGTGTGGCACGGATGCACAGACCCATCAGACCTGCTCCCAAACCTGCTCATGCCCGTGAACTCCCAGCCTCCTGCCCTGGATAATTGCAACCTTTAAGAATTGAGCATTTGACACACATTATTTTTTTCTCGCGCAGGATATTTTCCAATTCAATGAATATGTGCCACATTTGAAATTATGTTCCTCAAGAGTAGCCTGTGATCCTTTTCGGGATGGAGGGAGAGGAAAAAGAAAGAACAAAGAGAACCCCAACAAAAGGGAAAACAATGACAGCAACGAACAACCCCTCAGGTGCTATGACCCAAGAAAACTCTGGAAGGTCAGGGCTGGGGCTGACTGTAGAATGCTCTCAGTGCTTAAGCTAATAAACCCGACTATCTTGAAGAGTAAACACCATGCTGTTTTGCCAACTATTAGATTTTTACTACTCTCCAATAAAGTGAGCGCATTATTCATTTCAAATAATATGCCACTTATTGTTTCCTAAAGATTAGCAATTGAAAGAGATGTCAACAATTTTCACTCTTTAAATTAAGTATAATAGGCTTTTATAGCGCGGTATAAAGATATCGAAGGGAAAGGCTGCAATTGCAAGCTTGATTTTCCCTTTATCTATCCATACAGCCCCAATTTGACACTTGGGAGCAGAGGAAGCTTGTAAAGAGCCCGCAGACCCCATAAAGCCGGTGACACTTGGATTAGTCTTACAGCTCACTTTGGGCACAGTAAAGTGATAATTTAATTAACTAATGGGGCCGTAAGCATGAGGGTTTATCTAATGAGTTCCCTTCTCCTTTGCCTCCTGGTAATTCCAGCGCTCGGTGTTTACAGATTTGCAGTAGCCTGGGCTAAGACGCACCCAGAGAGGAGCATCTTGTCCAGGTGTCCCCCCCCAGGCCCCATGGGCTTCTGTTTGTGCTGTTTCTGTGGAGTTGGGATGTCATTGCTGCTCCCGGACAAACATACAACAGCTTATCAGGGCATGTTTTGAATAGTTTCATGGTTTCTCCAAGGTGTCTAATACGCTCTCTGTGCGTATATTAATAATATTGATCCTACAGGCTCCGCGCTCAGTGCGGAGTCTGCTTTAGATTCTCTCCCTCCCCCTCTGCCCTTCCCCCTGGCTTGTGCACGCTCTCTCTCTAAAATAAATTAAAAAAATAATAATAATATAGATTCCCACTAGTATTGTGTGTCCGTGTAAACACGTGTCTGTGCCCGTGTGAGGGTATGTGTGGGTGTGCATATGCGTGCATGTGTGCGTGAGGGTGGATCTGGAGGAAACTTTGAACTCTGCCTATCAGCCTCACCTCCGACCTGGCTCATGCGGCAGGTGGACACGCAGGAGCTGAGAGCCGGGGCAGAGACCACGGGGGTGGGGGGGGGCGGTGTTCCCAGAATAGCCCTTTCACAGCCCCTGGCACCCCTGGGTTATTAGGCATTTCTTTCTTGCCTGTGCCCTTGTTCCACCATCCTGCAGCCAACATCTGCTGTTCTGCGGCTGAGTCCACCTCCTGGGGAAGGATTCCTTGGGGCCTCGTTCTACTCCAGGGTGATTGCAATCACAGCTGAGAAGTGTCACCTTGACCCCGCGACTAACTGTTCTTCAGGGCCCCAGGAGGCCAGTATAGGCCTGGAGGGGTCAGTTCATGGTTCCGGGACCCAGAGACCAAGAGGATGAGCTCCGTGGGTGGCCTGTGTTCACCTGGGGCGCAGGCCAGCTCAACAATCACGCTGGGAGGATGGACGCTCCCAGTTGAAACATTATACCATTTGGGCTGCTGAGCACACCCCCCCACCCCCCCACCCCCTCACTTAGAAGGGAGCTGCTGGTGTTCATCCAGAGTAGGTCTTGCAGAGCGGTAGATAGGGCCTACCCAACGGGGTCATTTCCAGATTTCGGTCCTAAGGGAAGCTTTCACCACCATTTGGTCTCAAAGCCACTATCCACATGGGAATTTTGGTGACTCCTTGTACTTGCCCAGAGCAACTCTCAGCTTCAGAATACCAGCTGCTGAGCAATTCAGAGGCGGAGCTGGGCCGGCAGAAGGTGGAAAGGAGTCTGAGCCACCTGGAGAGGCTCTCCCTTGCCTTCCCATCTCTGCTTCACTCGGGGAATGACCACCCCATCTGAGGACTCTCCAAAGCCTCAGAATTCCTAGGGGAGCTTTTGTACCGATGCTTGGGTTCTATCCCGGAAATGTGGATTTCTCTCGTTTTGGTAATTTCTTCTTTTTAAAAAACGTTTTCAAAAATTTGTAAGAGTTAGCTTTTAAAAACTTGTGGTGAAAAACATATAACATAAAATTTACATTTTAACCATTTGTCAGTGTGCCACCCAGTGACAGTAAGTACATTCACACTGTCGTGCAACCGTCACTGCCATCCAGCTCTTGAATTCTTCCGATCTTGCAAAGCTGGATCTCTGTCCCCATGAAGCACGAACTCCTCATTCCCCTCTCCCCCCACCCCCAGCCCCAGGCAACCACCCTTCTACTTTCTGTCCCTAGGAAGGTGATGACTCCAGGCACCTCATACGAATGGAATCATACAGTCTTTGTGCTTTTATGCCTGGCTTATTTCACTTAGCATCTTGTCTTCACGGTTAATCCATGTAGCAGGTGTCGGAACTTGCTTCCATTGTAAGGCTGAAGAAGATTGCATTATGTTAGATATCACATGTGTTTGTCCATTTATCTGTTGATAGACATTTGGGTTGTTTCCATCTTTTGGCTATTTTGAAGAATGCTGCTATGAAGATGGGTGTGCAAATATCTCTTTGAGTCCTTGCTTTCAATTCTTTTTTTTTTTTTTTAAGTTGGCTCCACGCCCAGCATGGAGCCCAACACGGGGCTTGAACTCATGACCCTGAGATCAAGACCTGATCTGAAATCAAGAGTCAGACACTTACCTGACTGAGCCACCAGGTGCCTGCCTGCTTTCAATTCTTATAGGTATATGTCTTGACGTGGAATTGCTGCATTGCACGGGAATTCTATGTTTAGCTTAGGAGGACCTGCCATACCCTTGTCCACAGCAGTGGTACCATTTTACATCCCCACCAATGATGCCCAAGGATTCCAGTTTCTCCACTTTTCTTGCCAAAGCTTATTATTTTCCATTTGTTTGCTTAATAATAACCATCCTAACAGACATGAGGTAATATCTCACTATGAATTTGATTTGCACTGGGAATTAATAATTTTAAAAATTCCCCAGGAGGTGCTAGTGAGCATCCAGAGTTGAGAATCACTGAGTAAATGCCCATTCTTTATTGAGCCCATATTATTTACCAGGCACTCTTCTAAATCCCCATTTGTTCCCCACATCCACTCAGTGAGGTAGGAGACACTCTCTTTCCTACAGATGAGAAAACGAAGCACCCAGAGGTGAAGACCACTCATCTAGTAGGTGGTGGGGCTAAAATTCAAGTCCAGATCTTGTGGTCCCCAGAGCTCCTGAGCTCATTTGGGGTCCTCCTGCCTCAGGAAGAGAAGGTGCCAAGGGCCATGAGGGAAGTTGCAATGTGCATGGGGTCAATACCATCTAAAAACAATACCAGAATGAGATCTTACTTTAATTCTTGAAAGGAACGTTTTTTCACACTCCTTTTTTTAGGAAGGAGGTTTAATAAAGAAGAGTGTTTCATTTTAAGTAATCATAGTTCTTTCCCTTTTACCTAATAATTTAATAGTTATTTTAAAGTCATTTATTCAAATAAAACTCAGGCTTCTGTGTTTTCAGAGGGACAGAAAACTAGAATCCGTTCCGCGTGTATCTCCTGGACTTACTAAGAGCCTGGAACAGGGCCATGTGTTAGAATTGGAGTATAACGATACTGCCATCTTGTGGGAAATTAAAGTGTGGCCCCTCACACCTACGGCAACTTAACCCTCAAGCCAGAATTAAGAATTTCTGTGCACAGGCTTGTCTAGATCCATTTCTAGTCAAGATGGGGCTGGGGTGGGGGGCGGGAGGCGGGGGGGAACAGTGTGTGCAGAAAAAATCGTGTTCTGTCAAAAGCAATTCATACTGTTGAGGGTCAAAGTCAGAGTCATGCCCTCAAGTGACAGGGGCAATAGCAGATATAGTCTTGTTCCCTTTGCCACTCCCAGATTCTACTGCCCAGAGGGGAAGCTGTGGGTGGATCCACTGGGGCATCAGGAGGAGGGCTAACTACCCAGCAACCATGTTTCCACCCCACCCACAGAGACGAGCAGGACAAATCTGAGCCTGGGATGCCTACTCTGATTGTCTTAAGTTTAAGAAGGTCTAGAATGGGCAAGAACTCCCCCCGCCCCCCATCCCGCCCCTCCTCCTCCTTCTTCATAACCTACTTTATTGAAATATAATTTATGTACCATACAATTCACACATTTCAAGTGTACAAATCGGTGCTTTCTCGTATATTCACGGAGTTTTACAACCATCACCACCGTTTCAGAACATTCTCATCACCCCAAACAGAAACCCCATACATACCATTTAGCCATTAACCCCCAATCCTCCCATCTCTCTGAAGCTATGGCAACCACTAATCAGCTTTCTTTTTATTTTGTGTGATTTAAAAAATATGGTTATCTATGAGTTACATTTATTTATTATTTATTTATTTATTTTTAAAGATTGTATTTATTTATTTGAGAGAAAGAGAGCGCACACAAGCAGGAGGAGTGGCAGAGAGAGAGGGAGAAGCAGGCTTCCCGCTGAGCAGAGAACACGATGTGGGGCTCAATCCCAGGACCCTGGGATCATGACCTGAGCCAAAGGCAGATGCTAAACCAACTGAGCTACCCAGGTGTCCCTACATTTATTTATTTATTAATTGAGATATAAATGGACATATAACATATTAGTTTCAAGTGTACAACATAATAATTTGATATTTGTATATATTGCAAAATGATCACATCAAAAAGTTTAGTTAACATCTACAGTTATAATTTTTTTTCTTGTGATGAGTACTTGTAAGATCTACTCTCTTAGCAACTTCCAAATATACAGCACAGTACTTTTTTCTATTAACATATAATGTATTATTTGTTTCAGGGGTACAGGTCTGTGATTCATCAGTCTTACACAATTCACAGTGCTCATCACAGCACATACCCTCCCCAGTGTCCATCACCCAGCCACCCCATCCTCCCATCCCCCCCTCCCCTCCAGCAATCCTCAGTTTGTTTCCTGAGATTAAGAGTCTCTTATGGTTTGTCTTCCTCTCTGGTTTTGTCTTGTTTCATTTTTCCCTCCCTTCCCCTATGATCCTCTGTCTTGTTTCTCAAAGTCCTCATATCAGTGAGATCATATGATACTTGTCTTTCTCTGATTGACTTATTTCGCTTAGCATAATACCCTCTAGTTCTATCCATGCCTTTGCAAATGGCAAGATTTCATTTTTTTGATGGCTGCATAATATTCCATTGTAAATAAACACCACATCTTCTTTATCCATTCATCTTTTGATGGACATCTAGTCTCTTTCCATAGTTTGGCTATTGTGGACATTGCTGCTATAAACAGTGGGGTGCAGGTGCCCCTTCGGATCACTACATTTGTATCTTTGGGGTAAATACCCAGTCATGCAATTGCTGGGTCATAGGGTAGCTCTATTTTCAACTTTCTGAGGAACCTCCATACTGTTTCCCAGAGTGGCTGCACCAGCTTGCATTCCCATCAACAGTGTAAGAGCGTTCCCTTTTCTCCGCATCCTCGCCAACACCTGTCGTTTCCTGACTTGTTAATTTTAGCCATTCTGACTGGTGTGAGGTGGTATCTCATTGAGGTTTTGATTTGGATTTCCCTAATGCCGAGTGATGTTGAGCACTTTTTCACGTGTCTGTTGGCCATTTGGATGTCTTCTTTGCAGAAATGTCTGCTCGTGTCTTCTGCCCATTTCTTGATTGGATCATTTGTTCTTTGGGTGTTGAGTTTGGTAAGTTCTTTATAGATTTTGGATACTAGTCATTTATCTGATATGTCATTTGCAAATATCTTCTCCCATTCTGTTGGTTTTCTTTTGGTTTTGTTGATTGTTTCCTTTGCTGTGCAAAAGCTTTTTATCTTGATGAAGTCCCAATAGTTCATTTTTGCCCTTTCTTCCCTTGCCTTTGGCGATGTGTCTAGGAAGAAGTTGCTGCGGCTGAGGTCGAAGAGGTTGCTGCCTGTGTTCTCCTCAAAGATTTTGATGGATTCCTGTCTCACATTTAGGTCTTTCATCCATTTTGAGTCTATTTTTGTGTGTGGTGTAAGGAAATGGTCCAGTTTCATTCTTCTGCATGTGGCTGTCCAATTTTCCCAACACCATTTGTTGAAGAGACTCTCTTTATTCCACTGGACATTCTTTCTGCTTTGTCAAAGATTAGTTGACCATAGAGTTGAGGGTCCATTTCTGGGCTCTCTGTTCTGTTCCACTGATCTATGTGTCTGTTTTTGTGCCAGTACCATACTGTCTTGATGATGATAGCTTTGTAATAGAGCTTGAAGTCCGAATTGTGATGGCACCAGCTTTGCTTTTCTTTTTCAACATTCCTCTGGCTATTTGGGGTCTTCTCTGGTTCCTAATTTTAGGATTATTTGTTCCATTTCTTTGAAAAAAGTTGATGGTATTTTGATGGGGATTGCATTAAATGTGTAGATTGCTCTAGGTAGCATAGACATTTTCACAATATTTGTTCTTCCAATCCATGAGCATGGAACGTTTTTTCCATTTCTTTGTGTCTTCCTCAATTTCTTTCATGAGTATTCTCTAGTTTTCTGAGTACAGATTCTTTGCCTCTTTGGTTAGATTTATTCCTAAGTATCTTATGGTTTTGGGTGCAATTGTAAATGGGATTGACTCCTTAATTTCTCTTTCTTCTCTCTTGTTGTTTGTGTATAGAAATACCACTGATTTCTGTGCATTGATTTTATATCCTGCCACTTCACTGAACTCCTGTATGAGTTCTAGCAGTTTGGGGTGGAGTCTTTTGGGTTTTCCACATAAAGTATCATATCATCTGCAAAGAGTGAGAGTTTGACTTCTTTGCCAATTCAGATGCCTTTTATTTGTTTTTGTTGTCTGATTGCTGTGGCTAGGACTTCTAATACTATGTTGAATAGCAGTGGTGATGGTGGACATCCCTGCCGTATTCCTGACCTTAGAGGAAAAGCTCTCAGTGTTTCTCCATTGAGAATGATATTTGCTATGGGTTTTCATAGATGGCTTTTATGATATTGAGGTATGTACCCGCTATTCCTACACTGTGAAGAGTTTTAATCAAGAAAAGATACTGTACTTTGTCAAATGCTTTTTCTGCATCTATTGCTAGTATCATATGGCTCTTGTTTCTTTCTTTCCTTCTTTCTTTCTTTCTTTTAAAGATTTTATTTATTTGACAAAGAGAGACACAGCCAGAGAGGGAACACAAGCAGTGGGAGTAGGAGAGGGAGAAGCAGGCCCCCCGCCGAGCAGGGATCCCGATGTGGGGCTTGATCCAGCGCTCTGGGATCACGACCCAAGCTGAAGGCAGACGCTCAGTGACTGAGCCACCCAGGGCCCCTGTTCCTTCTTTTATTAATGTATTGTATCACATTGATTGATTTGTGGATTTTGAACCAACCTTGCAGCCCAGGAATAAATCCCACTTGGTCGTGGTGAATAATCCTTTTAATGTACTGTTTGATCCTATTGGCTAGTATTTTGGTGAGAATTTTTGCATACATGTTCATCAGGGATATTGGTCTGTAGTTCTCCTTTTTGATGGGGTCTTTGTCTGGTTTTGGAATCAAGATAATGCTGACCTCATAAAATGAATTTGGAAGTTTTCTTTCCATTTCTATTTTTTGGAACAGTTTCAGAAGAATAGGTATTAATTCTTCTTCAAATGTTCGGTAGAATTCACCTGGGAAGCCATCTGGCCCTGGGCTTTTGTTTGTTGGGAGATTTTTGATTACTGCTTCAGTTTTCTTCCTGGTTACGGGTCTGTTCAGGTTTTCTATTTCTTCCTGGTTCAGTTTTGGTAGTTTATACGTCTCTAGGAATGCATCCATTTCTTCCAGATTATCTAATTTGCTGGCATAGAGTTGCTCATAATATGTTCTTAAAATTGTTTGTATTTCTTTGGTGTTGGTTATGATCTCTCTTCTTTCATTCATGATTTTATTTATTTGGGTCCTCTCTCTTTTCTTTTTGATAAGTCTGGCCAGGGGTTTATGAATCTTATTAATTCTTTCAAAGAACCAGCTCCTACTTTCGTTGATCTGTTCTACTGTTCTTTTGGTTTCTATTTCATTGATTTCTGCTCTGATCTTTATTTTTTCTCTTCTCCTGCTGGGTTTAGGCTTTATTTGCTGTTCTTTCTCCAGCTCCTTTAGGTGTAGGGTTAGGTTGTGTATTTGAGAACTTTCTTGTTTCTTGAGAATTGCTGTATACTTGTATTGCTATATACTTTCCTCTTAGGACCGCCTTTGCTGAATCCCAAAGATTTTGAAGAGTCGTGTTTTCATTTTCATTTGTTTCCATGACTTTTTAAAATTCTTCTTTAATTTCCCAGTTAGGCCTTTCATTCTTTAGTAGGATGCTCTTTAGCCTCCATGTATTTGAATTCTTTGCAACTTTCCTCTTGTGATTGAGTTCTAGTTTCAAAGCACTGTGGTTCAAAAATATGCAGGGAAGGATCCCAATCTTTTGGTACCAATTGAGACCTGATTTGTGACCCAGGACGTGATCTATTCTGGAGAATGTTCCGTGTGCACTAAAGAATGTGTATTCTGTTGCTTTGGGTTGGAATGTTCTGAACATATTTGTGAAGTCCATCTGGTCCAATCTGTCATTTAAAGTTTTTATTTCCTTGTTGATCTTTTGCTTAGATGATCTGTCCATTTCAGTGAGGGGGGTGTTAAATACAGCACAGTATTATTAACTCTAGTCACCATGCTATACATTTCATCTCCAGGTCTTATTTATTTTGTAACTGGAAGTTTGTACTTCACTAACTTACTTTCTGTCTCTGCAGATTTGTTTATTCTGGACATCAAACATAAACAGAATCATATGATTATGTAGTCTTTTGTGAAGAACTTTCATATACAATGTTTTCAAGGTTCAATCATGTATTAACATATAGTGATACTTCATTCCTTTCTGCTGCTGAGCGCTATTTCATGGGATGCCTATATCATATTGCTTTTATCCATTTGTTAGTTGCCAGACATTAGGGGTTTTTCCCTTCACTTTTTGGCTGCTATGGGTAATGCTGCTATGAACACTCTTGTACAAGTTTTCATGTGAACATATGTTTGCATTTCTCTTGTGTATTCTCCTTGATGTGGATCTATGGATCTAACTCCTGGTTTAATACCTTGAAGAGTTGTCACACTCTTTCCAAAGTGGCTGCACTGTGGCACCTGGGTGGCTCAGTCAGTTAAGCATCTGCCTTTGGCTCAGATCATGATCCCAGAGTCCTGGGACCAAGTGCTGAATCAGGGCTCCCTGCTCCACAGGGAGTCTGCTTCTCCCTCTGCCCCTCCCTCAAAATGGCTGCAACATTTTCCATCCCCACCAACAGTGTACGAGGGTTCCAATTTTTTGACATTGCCACTTAGGTTTGTACATTCTAGGTACAGTTCTCTTATTAGATGTATGATTTGCAATTTTTTTTAACCATTCAGTGGGTTGTCTTTTCACTTTCCTGATGGTGTCCTTTAAAGTACAAAAGTGGTTAATGATGAATCAGCAAAAAAAAAATTATCTATTTTTTCTTTTGTTGCTTATACTTTAAGCCTTATATCAGAGAAACCTTTGTCAAATCCAAGATCAAGATATGCTCCTACGTGTTTTTCTAAGAGTTTTATAGTTTTATCTTTCTTTTTTTGATTTGATACATGTATGTATTGCAATATGATTACTGTCACAGTGTTAGCTAACACCTCCATTACATCACATAATTATCATTTTATTTTGTGGCGAGAACATTTAAGACCTAGTGTTTTAGCACCTTTGAAGTATACAATACAGTATTGTATCCTCTATCTTTTTTTCTCTTAGTCTAGCTAAAGGTTTGTCAATTTCGTTTATCCTTTCAAAAAACAGGCTCTTAGTTTCATTGATGCTCGATTGTTTTTTTGGTCTCTACTTCATTTATTTCTGCTCTGAATTTTGAATTTTGTTATTTCTTTCCTTCTGCTAACTTTGGGCTTAGTCTGTTTTTCTTTTTCTAGTTCCTTGAGGTGTAAAGTTAAGTTGCTCATTCGAAACCTTACTTTGTTCTTAATATATGCATTCATTGCTATGAATTCTCTGAGAACTGAGGAATCAAGAAAACATGACACCACCAAAGATCATCCTACAGAAGTCAAACCCCAAGACATGGAGACCTGTGATTTACCCGGTAAGAAATTCAAGATAACTGTTCTGAAGAAACTCAGTGAGCTACATTTAGAGTAATTATTGATAAGTAAGGACTTATTAATGCCATGTTATTAATTACTTTCTGGCTGTTTTGTAGTTCCATTGTTCCTTTTATCCTCTCTTACTGCCTACCTTTGTGAATTGGTAAGTTTCCTTGGTGGTAAGTTCTGATTCCTTTCTCTTTAGCTTCTGTAAAATTACTATATGTTTTTGCTTTGTGGTTACCATGAGGCTCACCTAAAACATCTTATAGATAAAACAGTCTGTCTTAAGCTGAGAGCAACTTAATTTCAACCACATACAAAAACTCTAACCTTTTACTCCCTCTACTTGTATGTTTTTGATGTCACAATTTACTTCTTTTTATTCTATATATTTGTTAATAAATTATAGTAGCTATAGTTATCTTTCATACTCTTTTCCTTTAGCCTTTACACCATAGCTAAGTGGTTAATATACCATAGTATTACAGAATTAGAGTTTTCTAAATCTGACGGTACATTTACCTTTACCATTGTGTTGTATATTTTCATATGTTTTTATGTTACTAATTAGTGGCTTTTCATTTGATTTTGAAGAGCTCTTTTCAGCACTTCTTATAAGGCAGGTCTAGTGGGGCTGAACTCCCCAGTTTTTGTTTGTCTGGGAAAGTATTTCTTCTTCATTTCTGAAGTATAATTTTGCCAGATGGGGTATTTTTGGCTGGCATTTTTTTTTCTTTCAGCACGTTGAATATATCATTCTAGTTTCTCCTGGCCTGTAAGGTTTCTACTAAGAAATCTGATCACCTAATGAGGTTCCTTTATAGATTAAAATCTTTTTTCCTCTCTCTTGCTGCTTTTAGGATTCTCTCTTTGTGTTTCATTTTTGACATTTTCATTATAATGTGTCTTGGAGAAGATTGTTTTGAATTGAAATAATGGGATGGTCTATTAGATTCATGAACTTGGATTTCCAAGTCTCTTCCCAGGTTAAGAAAGTTCTTGACTATTATTTCCTAAAATTAACATTTTTCCTCCTCTTCTTCTCTTCTTCCTCTGGAACTCCAATAATTCTGGTATTCTTTCTTTTTGATGGTGTCCTATAGAACACTTAGGCTTTTTTTTCTTTTTCCCATTCTTTTTCATTTTTTTTTTTCCTTGTTCTCCTCCTACTGGGTTATTTCAAAGTTCCTTTCTTCTGACTCGCCGATTATATCTTCTATTTGGTGCATTCTGATGTTAATGCTCTCTGTTGAATTTTTCATTTCATTTATTCAATTCTTCAGCTCCAGAATTCCTGTTTGGTTCTTTTTTATGATTTCTATTTCTTTGTTAAACTTCTCATATTGTTCATGTATTATTTTCCTGATTTTGTTGAATTGTCTTTCTCTGTCTTCTTGTGGCTCTCACTGAGTTTCTTCAGAACAGCTATCTTGAATTTCTTATCTGGTAAATCACAGGTTCCCATGTCTTGGGGTTTGACCCCTGCAGGATGATCTTTTGGTGGTGTCATGTTTCCTTGATTCCTCAGGTTCCCTGGGGTTTTGCATTGCTATTTTTGCATTTAAAGTAGCAGTCTCCTCCTCCAATCTTTACTAGCTGCCTTCAGGTGGGAGATCATTTTCATTGGTCCTACTTATATCTGGGGCTTTTTCTGACCTTGTTTGGATGTACCTGCTCCATGTCTCTTGTTTCCTCTTGTGGCTGAATTCTTCAGTTTGTATGTCTTCTCTCCATCTTACAACACACCAATCTGACTGTTGGAAACCTCTTTTTTGTTTTCCAGAAGGTGACACTACAGCTTAAGATGGTAGTTTCTTCTTTGCTTGTAGATTCTGGCTTGTTTCCTGCATGTTCTCCTGGTAACCTCCAGCTCACTCTCACTGCTGCCCTCAGGAGTGCCCACAGAAGCTGGCTGCAGAGCAGGGGGAGTTGTGTGTGTGGCAATCAGGGTGTTGGGGATGCCCACGGGCCAGGTGGGAGAATCCTTGGGTGAGGTTTTCTCAGCAGCTCATGGGTGGGCTTTCTGCTGGAGTCCAAAATGCAGTTGGCAGGAATTGTGTTTCTTTAATGCCCTCAGATACTTGTATCTGCCACTTTCCCAATTTCCTCCCTACTCCCTCACCCACCTCCCCCATCCCATCTTGGAGAGAGAGATAGGAGAGAAATTGGTTTCTTCAGCACCACCCTGCACAGACAAGAAGCTGGATGCTCACTCACTGCTCTTTCTTTTTCTCCACAGGAGAGATCCCTGGTGTCCTATAGTCCTAAAGTTCCTCTTTCCTACTCCAATGGGTCCAGACATATATTTCTCTTTTTTGCACAGTAGAATGCTCTATTCTCTATAAACCTAGACATCTACAAAGGATATCTTGTCCATGGGTGTCTGCCTAAGTCAGTGTTCTCCAGTTGTTCCCAGACTGTGCCCAAGAGGGACAAGCCAGTTTATAGGCAACTGCCAGTTCCACGGCTTGTACTGTTCTGTCTGCCTGTTACCTGAGTCACAGATGGGTGAGACTCTTCCTGGAACCCTTGGCATGTGGTACTAGATCCCACAAGTCCTACAGAGGCACTTTTGTTCATGGATGGATGCTGAATTTTAGTTGTTGAAGTGGGGACAAACAAGAGGGACATCTTATGCCACCATGATGCTGACCTCTCTGGTTTTATCTCTTACATTTAGGTCTTTGACCCATTTTGAATTATTTTTTGTGTGTTCAGTGTGGGGTAAAAGTCCAACTTCATTCTTTTGCATGTGGACATCCAGTTGTTCCAGGACATTTGTTGAAAAGACTATTCTTTCCCCCATTGAATTGTTTTGTACCCTTGGTGAGAATCAATCGACTATAACTGTGAGGGTTTATCTCTGGACTGTCACTTCTTTTCCACTGATGTATATATCCTTCCTATGCCAATACCACACCATCTTAATTACCGTAGCTTTGTAGTAAGTTTTGAAGTAGAGAAGTGTGAATTCTACTACCGTGTTCCTCTTTTTTGAGATTGTTTTGGCTTTTCTGGATCCCTTGAATTTCCATATAAATTTTAGGATCAGCTTATCAATTTCTGCAAAGAAGCCAACTGAGATTTTAATAGGGATTTTACTGAATCTATAGATTACTTTAGGGAGTATTGCCATTTTAACAATATTTTAAGTCTTCTGATACATGAATATGGAATGTTTTTCCGTATATTTATATCTTAATTTTTTCCCAACAATCCTTCATAGTTTTAAAATTGAAGTTTTGCACTTTTTGGTTAAATTTATTCCTAGTATTTTATTCTTCTTGTTACTGTTGTAAGTGGGATTTTTTTTTTCATTTCATTTCTGGATTGTTCATTGCAAATATATAGAAATACAATTGAGTTTTGCATATCAATCTTGTATCTTACAACCTTGCTGAATTACCTTATTAGTTCTAATAGATTTTAGCTGATTCCATAGGATTTTCTATATAAAAGATATCCAGTTAGTGGATCATGCAACTCTCAATCTTGGGGTTATGAGTTCAAGCCCCACATTGGGTGTAGAGATTACTTAAAAATAAAATCTTAAAAAAAAAAAGACATGTCATCTGTGCATAGGGAGCTTTAGTTCTTCCTCTCAAATCTACATTGTCTTTATTGTCTTGCCCAGCTGCCTGGCTAGAATCTCCAGTACCATATTGAATAGAAATGGCACAGTAATCTTTCTTGAGGCCTACCTGTGGTCCCATCCAGCTGTGTGTCACCTGCTGATATGTGACATCTTTGGGAATTGAGTGGATCAGAACAGTATCAAGAACTGGCCCATGGCAAAATGGGAAAAGATTTGTCTTACTTGGTAAACATCAACCTTTTCATCAACAGTCTGAGTATGACAGAAACAGTTAATATGCCTACCTGTATCACTATTCTAAATTCCTTCATTTTGACCAAAAATATTCTCCATGAACTTTTGTCAAATATCTTCCTGAAAACCACAAACATTATGTCTGTATATATTGTCATCTACTAGTCTAGTGACTTGATAGGCTCTCAAGAAAGGAAATTAACACACACATACACACACCCCACACTCTTACCTCTGCCTTCTCCAGTCCCCAAAAGTTGGATCAGGTTCAGCTGAAGGTCTGTTCATTCTCTTTTCCAAATTAATCAGAATATGGTATGAACTGTATCTGGTGCTAGTGTTGGGGTTCTTCAGGCTCATTAGCATGTGAGGCCACTGAAAGATAGGAACTCATCTATCTTGTTCATTTCTGTACTCTGGACCTTATACAGTGTTCGCCACATAAGTGGCACTTGTAAGGTAGAGTCACCCCTTGAACAATGTGGAGGTTAGGGATGCTGACTTCCATGTAGTCGAAAATCTGTGTATAAGTTTAACTCTCCCCAAACGTAACTTCTAGTAGCCTACTATTGACTGGAAGCCCTACCAATAATATAAACAGTTGATTAACATATATTTTATATGTTATATGTATTATATTCTTACAATAAAGTAAGCTAGAGAAAAGGAAGTGCTATTAAGAAAATTATTAGAAAGAGAAAATACACTGACAGTACTGTTCTGTATTTATTGAAAAAAATCCGCATATAAGTAGACCAATGCAGTTCAAGGGTCAATTGTATTTGCTGAGTGAGCAAGTGAAAAGGGCTTTTTAGGCATAGGGAGGAATAGTGAAAGGATGATCGTGGGATGGGCGAGTGGCAGGTAGAAATGGAACCAGATGGACTCAGGAGTGAACCTTGGTGGGAGAAGGAAAAGAGGCAAGGACAATGTCAGTCCTCTTCACCATGCTGTCTTCTGTGCTTGGTGGTGTCTGCAGTACATGATGCTCAATAAATATTTTTATAAAGTAATGAATGTATGAAACAGAGCAGGGAGTGGAAAAACTAAAAGAAGAGCAAAGCAGAAATGTACTCAAAAGGTGAAAGAAACAAAAAAATTTGCAACCACAATAGGTTCCCATCACAATTTGTAAAAAAAAAAAAAAAAAATAGTATCTAGGACCTGTCTATGAAGCAAAGATTTTGTAGGGAGAGTGTACTGGGATGATCTGGCCACATGACCAATATTTGCTCCTCCTGGTCATAGAATTTGCCCTTTATCTCTGCTTCTTTCCTACCCTAGTGAGCTGGGTTGAACGGCATCTTTTCTCTCTTTCTCCTAAAGACAATAGCTCCCAGGATCCTTGCTTCTTGGTTCCACTGCTCTGGGCCTCCCTCTGGTGTAGCTCAGAATCTTAGGGAACTTCGAAGCAGGTGACACACCAAGACCAAAAGTTATATAGAGAATGTTAGGAGAAATGGACACTAGAGTTCAAAACCCTCAAAAGGTCAAACCTCCAAAACCAAGTCTGCCTCTCCACCTCCATTGTCTTGGCCAAGACATCTTTCCTTGTTTCACTAATACTCAGTGTTGTAATCTCTTATTACCAAAAGCTCACCTGCACTTAAGGATTTGGGAACAAGTTTTCCCTGCCAATATCTAAAGTGGTGGCAGAGGAAGCATGTCCTCAATGGCGAATGAGAGAGGTAGTAGGGAACCTGGAAGAGCATAGCATCAAAAGAAGAGAGTTTTGAGGGGGCAGGTAGACTCCGCAGTACCGAATGCAGAGAGGAGTCAAGAAGGATGGAGACTAAAGACTGGGAGTTTGGGAATCCAGGGCCTTTGTTTATGAAAGCAGTTCCCATTCTCATGGTGCTGGGAGAAATAAAAGTAGTAGGTTAGGAGTGAATAGGAAATGAGGCAAAAAGGGGAATGCTTATATATTCCAAAGGTCAGGGGACTGCAAGGCCATTTGATGAGAATGAACAAGGGGGAGGCAGATGATTCAGGAAGAGTGCTCACAAGTGTGGAAGAGCTGTTGGGAGAAACAGGAGAGAAGGCAGAAGCTCTGGGCTGGACTGAGAGCTCCATAGGCAGTGTGGCTGTCGGGGTCTGGGAAAACCAATGTGTGGATGGGCTGGTGTCTTTGGGAAGCACGGTGCTGTGGTGTCTGCATAGCATTCTGGTTTGCTGGGTCTGACCACACCCTTGGTGGCTCCTGCCTTATAGTCATTGGACGTCTTGCGTGCAGGTGCTCAGTGTCTGAGAGGGCATTGCCGGATAGAGTGAAGGAAAGGTAACTATTTCTCTGTCTCTGATGACATGGCCTTCCTCCAGAACTTGAAGGGTCTGTACAGTGACCCCCCCCAAAAAATGTGCTATGGCTCAAACATGATGGAAGTATATTTCTGCCTCAGGAAGTCCAAAAATGATGTTTCCGCTCAGAGAAGAGGTCTCCTCCAGGCAGTGAATCAGAGTCCCAGGATCCTGCTGTCTTGTAGCTTCTCCATCTCCTGCATGTGGTTTTTGTAGTCCTCTGTATCAGCTGGCCAAAGAGAAAGGCACAGAGGCCTGTCCATGGGAAGGTTATAAGGTCCAGGCTGAATGGGTACATCAGTTCTGCCCCCACAACCACACCCAACCAGAAAGGGGCCTGGGAGGTACAATGTAATTTCACACCCCTGGAGAAGAGATGGGTTTGGTGAACAACAGGTGGCAATTCGTGCCATGGAAAGATATGAAACAACTGAGTGAACAAAACCCCAGCAAGGACTGCTGTCACAGAGCATGTTAACACTTAGTTACAGTCTGTACTTTGTCGCCTTAGGACAGGAAACTTGCCTGGAAATATGAAGGCATTTGTCAGATGCCCATCAGCCTTCAGTCCTGCCCCGTTATTGGCAAAAGCGGCTGCAGTGGAATAAAGCAGAAGCTCTTTTCTAAATCCTAAGCCACCCTCAAACAGCTCAAAG
The DNA here is from genome assembly GCF_964656455.1 of Halichoerus grypus. NCBI lineage: Eukaryota > Metazoa > Chordata > Mammalia > Carnivora > Phocidae > Halichoerus > Halichoerus grypus. Next base: position 73,511,396 of record NC_135715.1, read on the forward strand.
TCCAACTAGCATCCTCCTCAAAAATAACAGGAGCCAGCAGGGTGAGCAGGCTGGGCCAAAGCAGGAGGGGGCACAGGGTGAGCTGTTGACACTGGGGCCAATTCAGATGAGATTTCCCTCATGTCAACCCCAGGGCCTGCTGATGGGTCATCTGGTGGCCCTGTGTGTGACACTGCAGGGTCCCGGGCCCCCTGAAAGCTGTGGCCATTTTCTCCTATTGGGGTGGAGAGCTGCTGGGAGAGGTTTCTCTTAAAGGAAGCCTGTAGGGCCTGGTGTGGCAGGTGCACAGCCCCACACAAAGAACCCAGTGGAGCAGCCTTGGTTGCTAAGTGACTCCTCCTAAAACCAGAGGCAGAGGTGGCTGTGGCTGGAATCCCACCATTCTGTACACCATTGTGCACCTCTGCATTGCTGGCCCCCAACCCCATACTCCTGCATGTCCACAGCCTCTGGCTGGCTTTCTTCCAGTCCATCTCGGCCTTTCTCTAAGCAGTGAAGAGGTCAGGGGCCACACAGTTCCCCTTCCCTTTGCTGTGGATGTGCGAGGCCTGCTCCTTCTTGCCTGGCTGCCAGGGCTGGGGCTTCCTTCTCCATAAGCCCCTAGATCTGGGGCATGGGGCTCTCAGGAGGGCTGGGGGTGGCATTTCCAGACAGGAGTGTCCTGGGCAACCCTCCCTCCCTTCCTCCCTCCATTCCTCCCTTTATCCCTTCCTCCCATCCTTCCTTCCTCCCCTCCTTCTGTCCTTCCTTTCTTCCTTCCTTCCTTCCTTCCTTCCTTCCTTCCTTCCTTCCTTCCTTCCTTCCTTCCTTCTGGTATCTGGTGCACGATGACCCCCCACTGGCAGCTTTCCTTCCTTCTCACTGATCACTTAAGCAAAAATATTTTCCCACTTATTAAAATAGTTGTCATATTGCAAAGGCAATTTTTTCATGAAGATGTGACTAACCTCCCTCATAGATGTTTTTTTCACCCTGGCATTCATATTATCTATGATTTGTTATAACCACCATGATCATCAGGGCCCCTGTCTCCTGCCCACCTCTTTCTCATGGCCACACCCTCCCCCAGCCTTCCCTCTCACAGTAACCTGTGCCACCTCCGGTGGGGTGCATCCCTGTCTCCACCAAGTCCTGTAGTCTTCCATCAAGTCTTCCTTGAATATGGGGCAGGGCACAGGGGTGATGCTCTTTCAAGGGCTAGGCCCCACTGACTCATCTGGAAGAATCCCCAGGATGCCAATCACCAGGAACCTCAATTACTTACTGTCTTCTTTTGTGTGAATGTCGAAGACATGACTCTTTTGGGCAGAACAGTTGGATAAAGGAGCTTCTTCTTCCAAGTTGGATGCAGACTCCTACCAAGGGGCCTGGCGTGGAATCTGACACGTGTCCAATGTTAGCCCCCACGTTCCCCGCCGCAACTGGGTACCATTGTGAAGTGCACAGACTGCACAAGTATGTATGTCGACCCCAAAAGCTGCTACTGCTCCAAGGCCCTGACATGGAAAAATATATGACATTTGTATCCCCCAGTGGTCACCGTCCTGGCCAGAAGACCCTCCGGACCTGATATGATAATAGTGGTCCCTTTTATTGAGGATCACCATGTGTTAAAGTCTGATTTATGTTTACGTTAGCTCATTTAACTCAGGACCTCTGCAGCTGGCCACTGCCCCTGCTTTCAGGCCTCACACTTCTTCTTCTTCTTTTTTTTTTAGGCCTCATGCTTCTTGTTGTGCCCGCTTAGACTGGGCCACTGAGATTTCTCTTCAGTTCCTCTCTGAACTGGATGGAATCTGTCTTTAAGGACAGAAGGAAGCTGTCCACATGTACGCATTTCATTGTTTGACTCTTAACTCAGACTTGCTGCGTCTTTTTTTTTTTTTTTTGGCAGCATCGGCTTCAAGGGTAGGACAATGAACATTGTTTATTGACCTTTGACTGTGAACCTGATATAGTAATTCATGCAGTCCTCACATCAATCCTTTGAGGGAGCTGTTGTCAACCCCTTTTTGTACATATGCAAATCGAAGTGCAGGAAGTCTTCCGGCTTCCCCAGGTCCCACAACCAGAATCTAACCCCAGAAATCCTGACATCACAGCCTGGTTCCCACCTGGCCATGGCCTTATGATCTGCTGACATGGAAACTTTCAGGGTGGACATTTTCTTTCTTGAGGGATTCTTTAAGTAGAAAATATGAGGTTGAGGAGAAGAAATGTCAGTTAAAAGAGATACAGTGATTACAAATATGTACTCGGCCAGGGTGACCTGGACACAGGTGCCACTATGCCACCTAAAATCATATGGCTTTGGGCAAGTGACTGAACTTCTCCCTGCCTCAACAGCATGTTCGTCTGTAAAGTGGGATTAATAATGGGGTATGGCTATTGTGAGTAGTAAGTGAGAAAATCGAGGTCAAGTACTGAATACAGGGCCTGGGGCATGTTAAAGGCCCACTCCTGGCTGTTCTTGCTATTATTCCTACGGACATAACCCTCCCCACTGATGTCACCTCATTGCCTGTCAGCTTCAAGCAGCCTATGAAGGCATCCTACACCCTCTGGGGTCTTTGGTATCATGGCTGGCCATCATGGGGATGAAGACATTGCCCTGAGTCAATGACAAAGGTCCTAGAAAGGGACCAGCAGCTTTCATCACCACCATGTTTGCAAAAAATGTAAGTTCACAAGAAACCCCTGTAAGGTTCCCAAATACCTACTGCCCACTCAGCAGTGCTGTGACCTTTCTCCTCAACGTTGTGCTTCTCTGAATTGTTTTACAAGATGGTGGTAGGCAAGAGACTGGCTGGCCACCCGTGGTTCTTGAGAAGGATGCCCGCCAAACCCCGCAGCTTCACCACCAACTCTGGAAGATGATATCCTTGAACATTCCTTAAATAAATTCATTTTCAACTCAAGGCTCAGCAGCTGAGTGGGGAAGAGTTACCACAGGCCACCATGAGAGGGTGCCCCAAAGCCACTTCTTAACGTCGCCCACACCCCTGCAGGCAGGAGACCAAGGTTTCATCTTTCTCATAGAAAAGTAAACACACACCAGGATATAACCTGCCATCATAATCTATTTGTGCACATTTTAAAAGCCTGTAAGCATGCAGTTTCGTTTTCATTTCATTCCTCAATTGTTCATATTCTTGCTGTACTCTGCCCTCCAGGGAAAGGATTGGAAAATGGATTGAGAAACAGTTATTAATAACCAATAATTAATGACCATGTTTCAGGTAGTGGGATAAACACTTTTTATTCATTGCCTCTGATTCTTACAGCCACCCTGTTTGGGGGGATGCTGTTATGCTCTTTTTCTTTGCTGTTCCTGAACTTAATTTTTTTATTAATGAAAATTTCATTATGAAAATTTTAATTAATCTAATTAATTAATTAAATTTTATAATGAAAAATTTTTTCTTTATGAGAAATTGTAAAAATGCAGAGAAGTGGACTTTCCAATGTGGTATTTTCTCAATTAAACGTCCTTGGGAGGCAGTATAAAAAGCTGTATGATAAACGACTACTCAATACCCAATAACAAATTATAATTGTTGTTTAACGACCAACAGCATTCTTTCCAGGCATATTATAGACACGTGGGAATGGCTACGGGGCTGACAGCACTACCTTAGGTTTATCGATTGTTATATGTACACTTTCCAGTGCTCTTCATTCCTTCTTATATTTCCATGCTTCCACCTGGGATCATTTTCTTTCTGTTTAAAGAAAGTGTGTGTGTGCTGGAAACAAATTTTCTCAGGTTTTGGTGTCTGGAAATATTACGAGTTTACCTTAACTCTTGAAGAATATTTTTGGTGGCTGTTGTAGGATGCTAGATTTCAGCTGTTTTCTTTCAGGGCTTTGAAGATATGATTCCATGTCTTTGGGCTTCTATTGTTTCTGATGGAAGTTAGTAGTCAGTCTTATTTTTGGTGCTGTGAGGGTGACGTATATTCCCACCCCCCTGGTTTCTGGGAAGTTTTTCTCTTTGTCTTTGGTTCTTATAGCATTTTATTATAATATTGTGTATTCTTGGAGTTCCTCTTCTTGAGTCTGTGGCTCTATTTCTTCAATCAGTTTTAAGTATCTCTTTAAATATTGTTTCTTCAAATGAAACTTGACCATTCACTTACACCATACACAAAGATAAACTCTAAATGGATGAAAGACCTCAATGTGAGGCAGGAATCCATCACAGTCCTAGAGAAGAACATAGGCAATAACCTCTTCAACATCGGCCACAGCAACTTCTTTCAAGACACATCTCCAAAGGCAAGGGAAACAAAAGCAAAAATGAACTTTTGGGACTTCATCAAGATAAAAAGCTTCTGCACAGCAAAGGAAACAGTCAACAAAACAAAGAGGCAACCCACAGAATGGGAGAAGATATTTGCAAATGACACTACAGATAAAGGGCTGGTATCCAAGATCTATAAAGAACTTCTCAAACTCAACACCCAAAAAACAAATAATCAAGCCAAAAAATGGGCAGAAGACATGAACAGACACTTCTCCAAAGAAGACATACAAATGGCTAACAGACACATGAAAAAATGTTCATCACCATCAGCCATCAGGGAAATTCAAATCAAAAGCACATTGAGATACCACATTACACCAGTTAGAATGGCAAAAATTGACAAGGCAAGAAATAACAAATGTTGGAGAGGTTGTGGAGAAAGGGGAACCTTCTTACACTGTTGGTGGGAATGCAAGTTGGTACAGCCACTTTGGAAAACAGTTGGAGTTTCCTCAAAAAATTAAAAATAGAGCTACCCTATGACCCAGCAATTGCACTACTGGGTATTTACCCTAAAGATACAGATGTAGTGAAAAGAAGGGCCACATGCACCCCACTGTTTATAGCAGCAATGTCCACAATAGCCAAATTGTGGAAAGAGGCAAGATGCCTTTCAACAGACGAATGGATAAAGAAGATGTGGTCCATATATACAATGGAATATTAGCCATCAGAAAGGGTGAATACCCAACTTTTGCATCAACATGGATGGAACTGGAGGAGATTATACTAAGTGAAATAAGTTAAGTAGAGAAAGCCAATTATCATATGGTTTCACTTATTTGTGGAACATAAGGAGTAGCATGGAGGACATTAAGAGAAGGAAGGGAAAAATGAAGGGGGGCGGAATCGGAGGGGGAGATGAACCATGAGAGACTATGGACTCCAAGAAACAACCTGAGGGTTTTAGAAGGGTGGGGGGATGGGTTAGCCCAGTGATGGGTATTAAGGAGGGCATGTATTGCATGGAGCACTGGGTGTTATGCGCAAACAATGAATCATGGAACACTACATCAAAAATTAATGATGTATTGTATGGTGACTGACATAACATAATAAACAAATGAATATCCCTTTAAAAAATAAAATTTAAACCATAAAAAAAAATATTGCTTCTTCATTATTTCTCCTTTATCCGTCTGGGATTCCATTACACATATTTTAAATCTTGTTTTACTTGCCTAATACATATCTCTTACGCTCTTTTCTGTGTTCCTATCTTTTTTTTCTCCATGCTTCGGTCTGGATATTTTATTCTGATATTCTTGACTAATTCTCTTTAAACCTATCCATTGAATTTCATTATAGTATAGTAGTCATCCTTTTTTTTTTTTTTTATACTTTGTAGTTTCCTGCTAAAATTCACCATCTTAGCATTTAATTCCTTGAGCATTTGATCACGGTTATTTAAAGATGCATGTTTGAATACTCCACTATGTGGCTGGATCTCTTGTGGCTCAGTTTCTATGGCTTGGTTGTGGAGGGGCACGCCACCCATGGCTGTTTTCCATCTCAGATTGACGGGAAATCCCTCCAGCCAAGAGCACTAATAGACCTTTCTGCCTGTGCTATTTCAAGTCACTTATGCCCACACTAATTTCTTCTAATATTATACTCAGATTGTTTCTTACTGGTTTATATTTTCAAAACTTGTTGCTATTTCAATTAAAAGTATCTTCACCAAGGACCAAATTGAAGCTCAGAGCAACTAATATCACACAGCATTCAGTGGCTTTAGTGGACATTTGTTAATTTGACTATAGCTCAGTGTGTCAAAGCCCATCCTATGTTTGGGGCATGGAGTCAGGGCTTGGGATATTCTTTCCACACAGACACATGACCCCTCTTGGTCAACCAGATGTTCCCACTGGGACTTTGTTTCTGGAGTGAGTGAGGTAGAGGTGTAGGAAACTCCACAGACCTCATGCCAGGGTTGGTGGTGGAGGCTGTAACATTGGTTCTGATCCATCAGCAGGAGCCATGGCATCCCTGCCAGATTTGTCCCTCTGTGTGAATTCGGGTGTCCTTTTAGCCACCTGCTCCCGCCCCTTGGTTCTGGCCTCTTTCTGAGACTTCCCTTTAATTCTGTGAGTTATCTGATACGCTTTCAATCAACCCATTCCTGTTCTGTAGAAACTAAACAGAGTGGGCTTTTATTGTTTGCAACCACAGATCGTGACTAATTCAGTGACCAAGCAGTTGAGAACTCGAGAGGGCCAGGTGGCTTCTCCATCCTTTGCTGCAGACTCAGCTGAGAGATGGCTGTGTTTCAGACCCAGAAACCTGGCGTGATTTAGTCTCCTGCCCAGGGAGGTTGTAAGGGATGCTGAGCATGCTACAGAGTACTCACTAAATTGTGTGCAATTTCCCTGAAAAAGTAAAATAATAATTTACGCCCTTTAACAAGCTTGAAAGGACTCATTAGTGAGAGAACAATGAGAAACAAATTAGGGAGAGAACAATGCATGAAATTGTTCTGTGGTTGACACAGATGGAAGCTGGGCCTGTGTCTTGACCTGGCTTGGCTGGCCTGGTGGGTTATAAACTGTGCCCTGAGCAGCCACGTAGGAGGTGATGGAATCTTCCTCATCAGGGTCTCCCCTCTTGGGAGGCTTCTCTGGGTTTTCTCCAATGCCTTTGTGGAGATCAGTGTTCTTGGGACAGACAGGCTCTGGCAGCTCCTCTAGCTGGCAGTTCCTGACCCTGAACCTGACCCTCAGCTGCACTGCACCTGCCTGGCTACTCCATAAAGAGTGCTAAACTCAGTCTCCATTGCTTGGAGGATTGAAGACTGTGATATGTATTGCAGATGCCTCTGTCCTGCCTCTCCAACCAGATGTGAGTTCCAGGAGCACAGGGCCAAGTTCTTCTATCTCCTCGTATACTGTGCACTCAGTAGGTTTTAGTAAATGTTATTTGGCAGTGATGTGGCTGGCTGGTTTATCCTTCTCCTCTTTGCTAACTCTTACTTCCAAATTGCCACGTTGCTCGGCAGGTGGATTCAAGTGGAAAAGTACATGTGAGGTCAGAATGTTGCTTCCTGTCAGAGGTTCTGAATTTGGGGATGATAGGGAGAGGAAGACTTTGCAAGTGGATGGGTAAGTCTTGTCTTTTTTCTTTCTATGAGGTCAATTCCTGGCTTCGTGCTGCTACAGACGTAACAGTTGCTGTCTACTTGATGGTCTGCATGTTGATGGTGAACTTTGAAGATTCTGTCATATATTTTCATCTACATTCAGGATGTCTTTGCCCTGTGTACTCCAGATGCAACCTGGGGGCATTCTCTCACTTGTGCCCCAGTATTCACATAAGCCTGGGCTTCTCATTCAGCTTTTCCATCCAGGTACCTTTAATGCCAGGGGAGAAGTGCATATAAACCAACAGTAGTCCTCCAACAGGTTTCCCACCTTCACCGCCTTCAACCGCCAAGGTTGCTATTTAAAGCATAAATCAGATCAAATAGCCCCACTGTTGAAAACTTTCCCAAGGTTTCCTGTCATCCTGGGGGTTCTTCACCATGGCTTTTTAAAAAGCCTGCAGAGGCTGGTCTCTTTCTGTCTTTCTGTTGCCACTTCTTGCCTTTTACCTCCTTGCTCATGACTCTCCAGACACACTGGTCTCCTTCCTACCTTTTGAACTCTTTAAACCTCAGGACCTTTGCATTTGCTGTGTTCTATGCCTGGAACACCACCCACAGGTCATCTCACATCTTGTTGCTTCTTGTTGTCATTCAGATCTCAGCTCAAATATCACCTCCTCCCTGACCATTCATCTAATTTAGCCATCCCTTCCTCCAGTCACTGTATATACTTTGTTCAGTTTTAGTTCCTTTACAAGACTTATCTTTTCCTAAAATTATCTTATTCATTTATTTATACACCTAGAACCATGCCTGGTGCATAGTTGTTCCTTGGTAACATTTTGTTGGGTAAATGAATCAAGGAAAAAACTAGTGGGAAATGTTTTTAATGTCTATAGGCATATTTAAAAAATTTAACATGAAATTTTCAGCCCACTTCAAAACACTTATGCTAATTTACTATAAAACTATAATTTAAATTACCTATGTAGTGAAAATGCTTAGCATATGGCAAATTGAGTAAATTGATTATTCAACAAGTGAACAAATTCATTATTGAATGAATGAATGAATGATGAAAGTTGATGCTCCAGAGATGTGCACCACTTTTATCCTGTGGCATCTTGCACATCCTGGCACAATGCTGGGTACACAGACCCAAGAACACAATCTTGTGAACTTGATGGGAACGTGCTGCTCTGTGGGTCTCTCTCCTCCTTATGGAGAAGGAAGAATTTTCTGAGTCACAGAGTGCTTCCCAAAACCAAAAGAAGCAAGACTTTCAGATTATTTTCTCCTTGGGATTTCACACCTCTCTAGGAGTTCAGATAACTAAGAACCAAGCTCATGATCATTATCATCACCAATCCAGACTTTCCACAGAACAGAAGGAACAAAGTTTCCATCCCTGCAAGAGCACTCATGGCCAATCCCTCCCTTCCTGGGTGAGCAACTCTGAAGGAGGCCCCTTAATGATCTCTGCCCCAGTAAGTTTTCTAGCCAGCTCTCCATCCCCTGAACTGAATCAGCTGCCTTTTGGATCACTTTCAAGAAAATTACACCTGCCAGATTGATTGCCCCCTTGCACCCAACATCCTTTGGGCGGTCTTTCTTCCCAGGCATGTGATGAAGAAATCTCTTCATGCAGATTGCTGGCATAATGTTAAATAGAATCAGACAAAGGAAATTCTGGGGGAAAATCACAGTTTGTGTCCTTAATCAACTGGAAATGCCCCTTATCCTTCTAGTTGGATAAAATGCAGTCTTTCTCACTTGCAACTTCTCATTTATAGATTTTTATAGCTTTTTGGAGACAATTTTCCATGGTCTTTTGCATTTTGTGTGTCTTATTAGCAGAGGCAATGATGGCCTTGGCTCTGGATGAGTTTTCAAGGAAGTTTGTGTAGTAAACTTTGAAATGTAGAAAAAATGTCCCCCTCTGGACACAAAGTAGAATTTTCCTGACCAGAATAATAAAGATAATGTCTCCATCCAAGGCAAAGGTTGGGCAGATTTGCCAGCAGCCTCTTATAGGATTGAGGGTTTCCTAACTAAGCATAGTGACAAAGACCCACTGTGTGTTCACCCCCCATTGGACTGCTCCACTGTGACCCATGAACTTGGGAGAGTGGTTCAGGGGAACATGCTTCTTGATGTGCTATGAGTAATTAAGACCTTTGTCTCTGACCCTAGAGTCTCATGTCTTCTGCCCACATCCATGGAATTGTGGCAGGCTAATTTAATGGGAAAGCAGGGTAAAATCTCACATCATTTCATCCTTTGGATGGCCTGTAGTTGGGGATGTGCCTCTACTATGTCCACAAGGGCCACCACTAAACGTTGACTCTGTGGTGGTGTTGGTGGATCTCCCAGTTTTTAGGAGTCTTCAAATTTAACCTTAGGTCATTTTCTCCACTACCCGGTACCATTTCCTACCACCCAGTGAGCCAGAAAGTGCCAGGTGGGATGGCAGGAGGGGATAGTTAATAAGAACAGACCCAGATGAATGGAACAGGAGCCCTGGAGTGTGAGTCAATGAGGCGAATGCTGAGACATGATGTGCTGGGAGAAAACATCAAATCCCAGCTCCAAATAAAGGGCTAATGTCCAGACCTCCAGGAGGCCACTCTGCCTGGGAAACAGAAACCCATTACCCTGGGTATCAAGAATATTAAGAATAAGAGACCTGGGATCGAGGCCAAGTCTGGATCCATTCCAGGCTGTCCCTTGGCAGGAGACACAGGGCTGCAGTGAAACAGAAATGAACCAACATAAGGAAACCACCAAACTCATCTCTGAATCAGGATTTGGCAGCTTCTCATTCCTCTTTCCATTGTGTTATCCTCTATGATGCTATAGATAGAAGAGGCTATAATAATGATTTTATAAAAACAAAACAAAACACAAAAACTGCTACCAAATGTAACTCTTGCAGAGAGAGCTAGGTGGGCAAAGGGATGGGCCTTGAGTCTGGAGCCAGAAGTTACTGAGTGTAGGTCTTGGCTCTGCCACCTGTGCACAGAGGAGACCCACTTCCCCACCTACAAAAAGGAGGACCAGAACAGGACACTAGTCATTGTGTGTGCAAGAGCTCTCAGGCAACTGGGGTGCAGAAGTGGGTGGGCATGGAGCAGAGGGCTCAGGTGAGGTGGAGGGAGGGGAAAGTTACCCCTCAAGGGGGTCACTGAACACCAATGAAGTCCCCTTCTCAAAATCTTTCTTCCAAAATGAGATCCCACACTTCCTGGCTTTCAGTCACAGTAATATTAATAGTAAAAGCCATGATTTAATAGGTGTGTATGATAAGCCAGATGTTTCACACATACGTGATGTTATTTCTAATCTTGAATCATAATGACATTTGTAATATTTACAAAAACTCTGAATGGTTCTCATATTTCAAATGAAGAAACTGGTTCTCAAGAAACATGCAATGCATGGTCAAGGTCACACAGAGAGCTTAAAGCTGGGAGTCACACCCAGGAAGATGGTCAGAGAAGGAGAAGCCACAGTCCTGGGATAGTTCTACAGCTGCCCAGAATGACACTCAGTGGAAGAATGTGGTTTTCTCCTTGGCAACCATACACCTAACATTGGTACCACAGTTTGTTAGAATGAGAAGTCCTTTTCCATGTGTTGTCTATTTAACCCTCACATCTACCCTGCTGGGTGGTTTTATTATTTGCACAGGAGGTAGTGTGGCTCCCGGAGGATTGTGGCAGCAGCAGAGTCTGCAAGGAGATGCAGAGGGCAACCGAGAAGTTCTGCCAGGGTAGGAACAATGACGTGGCCAGTAATGTAGGTGGGGCTGTGGAAGTTGGGGGGAGGGGCAAATACCCCAAGGAGGACCGGTCTTGACCTTGTGGACAGAATAATAGCATATTTTTGCCAAATATGTCCTGTGGACCAGGCTTGATCTGGCCCTGACTCTCCTCACCGCTTCCCCCGCCCCCCTCAGCTTGGAGCTAGCCAGTGAAGCATGGCAGCCTGTTGCTTGGACTCCCTGACACAGCAGATGTGGGGGCCAGGCTCCAAGTAGACTGAAAGATAACCTGGGGGCCCAGGTCATGGTTCTGGAATAGGACGTCAGAAGTACCAACCTCTGACACAATCTTTCTCATTCCCCAGGATGCTCTAGACTTGCCCTTGGCCCACAGATGGGCCCAGAAGACATCTAAGGTCACCCTAAAGGCAGGCAGCCTTGTCCATTGGCTCTCAGAGCCTAGGAGTTGTGTATTATTATTCTTATTTTGCAGACTAGGAAACTGAGGTTTAAAGAGTTTATCTTGCCTCTCTCTTTCCTTGCCCACAGTGCCATCAACACTTCAGGCATTGGCCAGGGAGGTGAACTGACCTCAGTGGTTAATGAAGATGAGTATGTGTTCCTGAAGTGGTGGGCTTTAAAGTCGGACTCTAATGGAGGAGCTGTGTGGCTCAGTTGTGTCAGGGCAGAAGGCAAGGCTGAGCAAGAGAGGGAAGGCAGCCCTAGGCAGCAAACTGGCAACCTGGGCAACAGAACAGGTGGATCTTAGTAAGGAGCCAAATGGTGCAACTTTACTGGTGGTGGAGGGTCTGCAAGCATGCACAGGGACAATGTCAGTCTTTCCTTGGAGTGATGGAGCCCAGGAGATGGATGGAGTCATGGGAGAGTGCATTCCCACAGACAGGGAAGAATGTGGAGGCAGGACCATTGACCCAAATGTGGGTGGGCTTGGAGTCTATGAAAAATGGGTTCAATGTTCCCTCAGAACTGTGGTTTCAAATTTGCTTGTCCACTGGAATTGCTTGAACAGCTTTAAAAATATTGGTAGTTGGGTCCTACCCCACAGAAATTCAGATGCAATTGGTCTGGTTTGTGAGCTGGGCATTGGTATTTTTAAAAGATCCTGTGGTGGTTCTGATGTGCAGCCACGGTTGAGAACCGCTAGCTTAGCGGGGGAAGGTAATTGCGCATGTCACATACTGGGCCAGGAGTGAGATGGAAGTGAATGGTGCATGGTAGCTATGCAAAGAAGGGGTAACAAATGACTCAATCTGTAGGTTCTTAAAACAGGAATTAGATTTCCTAAACAAAATCCTACTAAAATGCCCCACAGATAACTTAAAGCAGTCCTGTGGTGGAAAAAATTGAATAATCACCTAATTTATTTCTTCATTATGATGAGATTTGCATCCATTAGTCTTTTTCATGACATATCCTTGGAAAGTGAGGGACAGTTGGATGCCCCAGGGTTTAGAATTGTGGGGACCAGGCTTCAGCTCAGCTCATACAGTTCTTAAACTCATGTGCAAAATAAGTTTGCAAACTCCCCACCTCTGGGCCTAAAGACTGGAAGGCACTAATGTTGTTGTTGTCATTTCTAAGATTTTATTTATTTATTTGAGAGAGAGAGCACACAAACGGAAGGGAGGGACATAGGGAGAGTGAGAAGCAGACCCCTGCTGAGCAGGGAGCCTGATGCAGGCTCAATCCCAGGACCCCGGGATCATGACCTGAACTGAAGATAGACACTTAAATAACTGAGCCATCCAGGTGCCTCGGCACTAATGTTTTTAGATGGAACCTGGAAAAGGTGTGTCTAACAAACTAGCAAACTCCCCAGGTGACTATGTGACAAAGATGATCTGTGGCCCCATGTTGAGAAATGCTGATTTAGGGACAGGGTATAAAGTCTTAATGTATTTGGTTCTCTTAGGAGCACTCTAAGCCACCCTATCAGCATCCGGTGTGAAGAATATTTACAGTTTAATGGAAGCTGGAGGGAGGAAAATCAATTCCTAGTGCTCCAGTCTAAGTATTTGTCTAGAGCGAGTGCAAGGGATGTCCCATTTGGTATGTCCTCACATATCACAAGACTCATGACAGTGCCTGCATGCAGAGCTTCAGCCTGTCAAGAAGAATTTTACACTCCACAGCCCAAGGCAGCCCCATATCTGAAACACTGTCAGAAATGCTGAAAGCCCTCTAGAGCCTTCCACCTGAGGCTGGGGGATATGGGGCAGCTGGCTTCCTGGTTCATCTTTGCTTAAGGCCCTCGTGGTCTGAGAGGGAAGCTCTAAAGATGGAGGGTTGCCTAGGAGTTTTGCCTGAGTGACATTGTATAGCTAGGATACTCCATGAATACTCCCTCAGCACAGCCAAGGTTTCTAAGCTCACCAGATAGTGGGGATGTGTTAATGTGCCCTCATGCACAATAGAAAAGCAGGCCCATGCTAAAGAAAAACAGAGACAGATCTGCTTCAGGGAGGAGTCATCTTGTTTTCAGTTAGGGATGAGCATTTCATTTAATTGTTTCATTGGGGGTATCACTAACCACTTTAACTATGGGGAGAGAGCCCATATCATGCATAGTCCTGAGCAAAAGAATGCCAGGCTAAAGGGAGGGGACACAGAAGAACGGTGATGGGATTCAGGAAGGGGCTAGGTAGCCAGCCCCACTGCAAGTCTTGGACGTGGTTCCTCTTGGCATCTTACTTTTCCCTCATTGAAAGGATGCATGCTGGCTGTCCCTGCACCTTTGGGGGTTAAGGAGATCATGTTGTCCTCCAACAAACCATTTTAGCTGCAAAGAATGAAGACCAGAAAATGAGTTGTACATTGGAGAAGACCTTTGCTGATGCTATGACTCTTGCTGAAAGATCAAGAGACTGTGACAAAGCAGCAAAATCTCTTTATGAGCAAACCATGGCTCTCAAGAGGAGTGGAAGTAATGAAGCAGTATTAGGAAGAAATTCAAGAACTGAATGAAGACTCAAGATATTGGCGAAGGCACAGCAGAGATCAGATGGAGACTGGCAGCAAGAGCACAAAGAACTTCATACATCCCTGGAGGAACATCAGTAGGCTTTGGGACTTACCATGAGCAAGTGCTGAGAGCAAATGTTTGGGTTGCTAATGGCTAACCAAAAGGATGACCTTGGTATAATAATGAAATTTAATGAGCATCACTCTAAGATATTATGATCCCATGCTGACCAGGTAATGGAAATAGCAGCAGTAATGAGGAAAGCCACTGAGATTGGTGAGCATCAGGGTTGTATGAATAGGAAAAGAATTTTCAACTTAAACAGGAAATCAAGGATTTGAGAGAAATCCTACAAACTCAAGATTCAAGTTTTAGCCTCACAAAAGATGATGCATAAGAAAGTACACTCTTTGTTATCAGTCTCTGTCAATTCTTGCCAATTGATCTGAACCTGAGAAGAGCTGAACATTTCTGTGACATGGCTCCAAAAGAGCCCCAGGGCTGGCCTGCTACATTAGTTAGTTAATGGAATAATAGTGAATAATAAGAAATCACCACCTGAATCATTTATTACTTTTAGATTATGTACAATACACTGGCAAGTGACATTTTTAAAAGATCATTTCTGAAAATGCATAATAAAAGAACTAGACATTATTCTTATTAAAATGTAATTTAAAAATAATTCAATAGATGGGAAGTTCTCCAGATGAAATCATAGGGTAATTCCATGTTTATTTTTTGAGGAATTGCTGCTCTCCAAAGTGGCTGCACCATTTTACATTCCCATCAGCGATGTAGGAGAGTTTCAATCTCTCCACATCCTATTATTGTCTCTTTTTTATTAGAACCATCGTATTAACTGTGAAGTGGTACCTCCCTGTGGTTTTGATTAGCATTTCCCTAATGATTAATAATATTATGCATTTTTTCATGTGGTCCCCTGCACCAGTAAACTCACCCCATTAATCCTTTGGATGCAAAAAACAAAGGCCAAGGGATGCTTACCTGGTACTTCCAAGACATAAGGCTGTACTTTTAGGCATCTTAGGTGCACCATGTCGTGTTGTTGCCTCCAGAAAACATGTAGGAACCGGTCCAGTCATTTAAACTTTGACCCCTTTTCCTTTCTACTGCTCCTTCTTTTCCAAAAGTGCCTGCTTTGCTTGAGTAGCTTTGAAAACTTGATAAGCCGCCCTTTTTTTCCAGATTTTCTGGAACCAAAGGGATCATGTTTCTTTACTCTTGCTCTGTCATCTTTCCCTATTTTTATTTTCTTAATGGTATTGTTTGAAGTATAAATGTTTTTAGTTCGATGATGTTTTTAGTCCAATTTATCTACTTCTTCTGTAGCTTTTGCTTTTGGTGTCATATTTAAGCAAACAATGCCAAACCCAGGGTCATTAAGATTTACTTTTGCGCTTTCTTGTGAGAGTTTTATAGTTCTAGCTTATACATTTAAGTCTATGATCTCTTTTTGAGTTAATTATTGCATATGGTGTGAGGTAAGGGTCCAAGGTCATCCTTTTGAATACGGATATCCAGTTGTCCTAGCACTATTCGTGGAAAAAACTATTCTTTCCCCAATAAAATGTCTTGGTATCCTTGTCAAAAAATAAACTGGCCATAAATGTAAGGGCTTATTTCTGGACTCCCAATTCCAGTCCAGTTATGTGTCTGTTCTTACACCAGTAGAACATTGTCTTGATTACCACAGCTTTATAGTAAGTTTTGAAATCAGGAAGTATCAGTCCTCCCAACTTGGCTGTTCCTTGCATGATTATTTTGGCTACTTGGGCCCATATGAATTCTAGGATTGGTTTGTCAATTTCTGCAAGAAAAGCCAGCTGGGATTTTGAATCAGTAGAGTAATTTGGAGGATATTGCCATTTTAACAATATTAAGTCTCAGCATCCTAGCTCTGACAGATTCACTGAACACATTTATTTATCACTAGTCACCAATTACTTCAAGGAAGGACACAGAGCACAAATCTAGTATTTTCCTTTCATCTAAATTCAGGTTACAACACTGAGAAAGCTATAGAGACGTCACTGGGTGAAGTAAACAGATTGTGCTTTGATTTTTAAAAGAAATTGAGAGAGATTGTTTGAAAATCTTCAGCCTTTTAATCATGTTTGGGGTTTTTTGGGGGGGTTTTGTTGTTTTTTTGCTGTTTTTGTTTTTTAGTTTCCATTTGTGCCTGTACGGTGCTAATCATTACAGAAAGCCAGTTTATAATGGACAGGGTCTGGCTGTCCTCAGTGGTTGATAATAAAGAATCATTGGCACCCTGGTAGGACAATATTGAAGATGGAAATGTGATTGTTTTATTTTTTCTCCAGACACTGTGGTGTTTGTTACTCAACTGTTACAGGTCAATGTTTGTAGCTCCCAGGAGAAAATTGCTTTTCCCTGAAAACTCATTGGCCCTGGACACAAATAGGGAGTCTGCTGGAGTGAGGCGGAAAATTCCAATGGAGGTTAAGAGCATGAATCCATCTCCCCAATGCACTTGGGTGAGCAGGGGGTAGGTGCAGGGGCGCACTGCAGAGGGAGAGATCATCCGCTCTCCCTGCACCTTAATGAAACACTCTGAGACACAAAAGGTGCAAATTTGGTTGAATTTGTAGAAGCCACAGTTCATAACCTCATCAGGAGGTGTTGATGTTTTTGTCTTGGACTTGACAATGTCCGCTCAATAAAGGCACAGACCTTTCCCCTTCACAAGCTTCCCTCCCAAAAGTCAACACTGTTGTAATTATTGAATGAGAACTTTGCATTGGGAGCCCTTTGATCTTTTCATCCCTCACCTGGGTAGCTGAAGGTGGTGATGTTTCCAGGAAGTCTCCCTGTGACTCACTTGACTTACTGAGGGCCCCTCAGAGGGCTTGACAAGGAGCCAATGAGGTGGAGAATGAATGAAGTGCCAGAAGCAGGTCTGCAGTTTTTGGGTAGAAGAGGCAGAGTCTTTTGGGGACCAGAGTCAGGGCCTGTTTGAGAAGCGTTCTTGATTCTACTCCAGGGTCTTAATCTGAGCTGAGGATTTGAGATGTAGCCACAAACCCTCTCTTGAGAATTTTTAAATGTTCTAATTAACACAATAACCAGATATATTGTTAACACAGAGATTTATATGCCACCAGATGATCACTTTCTTTTCCTCTCTGAAAGCAGGCTCTAGGAAGAAGGGTTTGACTGGTTAGTGAAGGTTTGAGGGTCAGAGGTTTGGGGTATGGCTTTCTGTAAGCCACCTCAGTCCTCGCTGTGCAGTCTAACTGCACCTTCAGAGGAGGGAGCACTGCCCATTGAGGAAGCACTGTTTCCGTGAAGTGTGCAGGGGCTGCGTGGGCCTAATTAGGGATGGGAAGCAGGACTGTTAGTAAATCGTTAGGGAATAACAATGAAGCTCCACTAAAGTAGAAGTTTTGATTATGCCCTTCCAGCTGCCAACCAGTAACCTGATTCAACCATTGGTTGAATCCATCTTTTTTTTTTTTTTTGAATCTGCACCTTTGTTTTTATAAAACCAAGAGTTATTTAGGGAGGATCAGATCACGGAATATACAGTGAACAATTCCTAGGCCCTGGGTTCCATTCCAATCACTGGGTGACAGTGGTGATAAGAGAAATAGCCACTGCCCTCATGGGCAGGCAATTGTCTAAGGGAGAGAAATGGTAAAGATGGAAACCAATGCGGAAGCTACGAGTGGGTAGACATACAGCGCTGCAGCTGGAGTGCTCAAGCTAGTAGGGGCAGAACTTGTATTCACTGAGATCCTCAAACAGGTGGTTCATGGAGAATATCTCACGAAATCCCCATGGGGGGAGGAGTCCCATCCTCCAAATGCACTCGGTGAAGCTGTGGCTCCCAGAGGCCAAGATAACCTCCCCTCCATCCCCCCGGGGCTGTGCAGAAAGTTATTGTATGATCTGGTTCAATTCTGGGTCCTCTGACCCCAGACCCTGTGCTCCTGCCATTATGCTACCTCCCAGAACCGTCCTCCAGCCCCTCATTTTACAAAGGGTCTCCAAACAGGCTCATGGGAAGCTGAAATCCGGAGACTTCCATGGTGCTGTGTGCTGAGAAGTCCTCTCTGTTTTTCCTCATTGTGGGAGTGAATGATAATGGGCTGCAAGTGAAGTCAGGCAGCAAGACCTGGTCCCAAGGTCAGGGCCCCCAACGAGAAAGTCCTTCAATCCTCACAGAGGACACCTGGGGCCCCAGGGAGCTCCAGAACTTCTCCCACAATGCCTGGTTGCCTCACTCTCACCACCTCCCTGCCTGCCAGACAATGGTTCTCAGGCTCCCAACTGTCCCCATCACACCCTGAGTGTCGGTGCTATTTTTAAATCCTTCTTTTCTGTGCCCTTTTCATCTGACAGGTGAAGAATTGCTGTCATTTTCACACTGAATAACATTCATTATTCATTATCTGTGGCGAAAGACCTGATTTACTACCTGGGTACTTCCTCCTAAACCACGCCAAGGAGGCCGTTTTAATACTGAGAGGGAACCGGTTGGGTTTTAGATCTGCTGACGTGTGACAATAAATGGAGGATGGGCCTCTCTGTTTAGGGGGAGGGGAAGGGCTCCGCCCACTAAGGGGGAAGGCCCTGAGTCATGCCCAAGGAGGAAACGGCTTTCAAGAATCTCTGAGGCTGTCACGATCAGCAGCCGGGAATTATCCTCTGTGTTTGGAACGTGGTCACCAAATAAGGAGAGTGACTTCACAGAATAATAAGAGTTATTCAATTTAGCGTGCAAAGTTCATTTGCTGACTTATACAGAAGAAGATCACATCTCTAAGAGGTCTGTAAGCATGCGCCTATCTAATGTCACACATTTGGGCAGTTTCCTCTTGCCCATCCCTCATGTGGCACAAACCCAGCCACCATGCAGGAAATGAGTGTTAGAGCTTCAGGAGCCCACCTGACAAGGTGGGAGAAGCTGCCCACTGGGGGCCTGCGGTATTCTGTGGCTAGCATGGGAGACCCTCATGGAGGGCCCTTGCTGCAGCCCCATGGGGCGCTGAATTTAACTCCTGGCCTGACTTTTCCGAGCAAGGTCTCTGGGCGGGTCTCCCGAGCACCCCGGCTTTCCTGTCTCCTGCCTGACAGCAGTGCCACACAAACAAATGGTTGATGCTGGCTTTCATCTAGCCCGGAGCCCAGGGACACCTGACTGGTGCTTTTTAAAGCAGCCTGCACCTCAGCGTGTGCTCCCGCTGTTCGGCTTCCCAGGCTTGATCTGACAGACACAGATTTGAACTTCACACACTGTGCTTTCGGGCATGCCAGCTGCAGAAATAGTGCAGGAGGGAAAGAGCAGAAGGAGAGCTGGTTCTTCTTCTGAAATCTGTGGCTCAGCTCAGCGCTCTTCCTGCTTTTCCCTTCTCTGCTGAGGCCCCTAACAGATGTCACTGCTTCGGTCATGCCATGGTGAGTACTGTGGACACAGAACACCTGTTAGGGAGCACTGTGATGCTGCTCGCTCAGACCAGCGAACGGTGGGGAGGAGAGGGAGGTGGCTGTCCCCCAAGATGTCCCGGGGTGCTGAACCAGATCAAGGGCTCAGGATCCTGGCACAGAGCTGACCAGAGCAAAGCAAGCACACCAACAGAGGGGCAGATCCCAGGCAAAGAGGCAAACTCTACAGACCACAGGTCCTCGAGTGAAACAAAACACACAGCATCCTTGCTTTTGGCTTCGATGACCTAGAGGTGTGGGGTCATTCTGTCACACGCCTGCTACGCGGTGTGTCCCGGAAACAGTTTGCTCACGAGCAGAGGCAGCAAAATGATGTGGAAATTGTCTTGATTTTTCATGTGGGTGGTGTGTTTCCATAGGATAAAAATGAGATGTTTGTGCCCTCACTATAAAATGCTGATCTAATTATTTTTGTTTCTGACACCAGAAACAAAATCCAAATATTAGCAAATATCTGTTCGTTAAATCAGTGGTCTTGTCTAAAAACACAGCCCCCAAGGTCTTGTTTGCTGGTCGCTGTACACTTACCTAGAAACATCTGCTCTGGGCGGTTGCCCGAATGCAGTTTAGGGGAGCTGTGCTTCTGTATTTTCTCCTGTGGTCTGGATGCTCAGCTTTCTCTACCGTTAGCGCTATTACAGCATAAGGCCCCTTGGGCGGCTGTCTCCTGGGGCCATCAAGCAGCTTCAAGAAAGGGCAATAGGACATTCTGAGCCCTACCTGTTCCTCCTGCTACCTCATAGCCTGCCTCGCTCCATGGATATCACCCGTTGTGCTTCTGTGGCTCATATCAAGAATAAGTGAGTACTGGGCACTCGCCCATTTGACTGTAGGAACAGAAGCTAACATTTAGTTAGTGCCTTTATTAATTCCTTCAATCCTCAACATGATGAAGCCTCTGTAGTTATCACCCCCACTTTTCAGACAAGGAAAATGAAATTTAGAGAAGCCAGATGACTTGTCCAAGGGCACACAGATCGAAACGGGGGAGCTGGGATTTGGGGCCAAGACTTTGAGACTCCAAAGACCCACCTTCCCCAGATCACACAGCATCCTGGTTTTCTGGAGTAGGTGGAGAGGAGAGCAGGGAGCCTTCTTCACAGGTGTACAGGTGAGATGCTCATGAGCCTGAAACCCCTGTCTTGGCCATGATCTCCATTGAGGAAAGTGGCCATGGGTGGTTTTCCCCCCAACGCATCATGGCATGTACCATGTGTCAATCAAAATGAGTTCTGCTACCCCGACTGCAACTGATTGGGCCACCAAGCTCTGTGAGAGTGGAACAGTGTCTCTTAACTGTTGGTGAAGCTCCAGTGCCTAGCACATAGTAGGTACTCAATAAATATTTATTGACTGAATGAATAAATGAATGGATGGACCTGAAATTGGTGCCCAACCTATGGCAACCACCTCTGGGTTATAAAAACATGAGATCTCTGAGGTGGACCAACACAAAATTTTACTAATAAATGGTCCACATTGGATGGTGACAAATTGACGACATGAGATCTTTAGAAAGTATGGAAGTCAGGTGTATTCTGAGGGGGCATGTCCTCTCTACAAAGCCTGTTGTATGTCCTAGTCTGGAGAGTGCAGGAACCCAGAAAGACAGCACAGCACAGGGGCCGATGTCCCCTGCCACTCGGGTTTCTGGTATTTTTCACTGAACCACCAACATCACAGATGATTTGAGATGCTCATGTTCTCGGAACATTAACAAGCATCTGCAGGGGGCACCTGGGTGGCTCAATCAGTTAAGCGCCTGCCTTTGGGCTCAGGTCATGATCTCAGGGTCCTGGGATCGAGCCCCACAGTGGGCTCTCTGCTCAGCGAGAAGCCTGCTTCTCCCTCTGCCTCTTCCTGCCACTCTGCCTACTTGTGCTCTCTCTTTCTCTCTCTGTAAAATAAATAAATAAGATCTTAAAAAAATTAACAAACAAACACCAAGCATTTGCAGGACTTGCCCAGTCTGCCAAAGAAACTTGTTCAGTTCTAGGTGGACCAAATCTTCCCGCAGAACGGCATGGGGAAGGCAGGGGTCAGTCTCTGTCCACCAACTTCTTCCTTCCAGTTGGTCAAGAAAATTCAGTGTGCATGTGTGTGTGTGCACGTGCGTGTGCAAACGCATGTGTAGCAGGGGAGGGGAATGACTGTCCATTCTTTGCTTCCCAGGGACACAGGACTGTGGCAGAACAGTGGTGACATCTTTGGGAATGAAAAGAAGGTAGGAATGTCCTCAAACACCTGGTCATCCCTCTGTCTGTGGGAAATGTTCTCACACTCACACAGCAGAGAACATGTCCCCGTGTTTATGTTATGTGGGGCCATGTGGTCCCTCAGTCCTGAGCTGTGGGAACCCATCGAAGGAGGAAATATGGCTATAAAGGAAAACAAAAATGTTAGTAAACATGAATTAACCTAACACACAATTTGTGAGCTCCTTAGAAGTGCTATGGTATGGAGTAATGATTTTCTTTTTAGCTTTCATCAGGGTTGGCAAATTCCCATCAGCACTAGTTTCGGGTAATTTGGTTTTGTATTTTAGAATAATGTGTACTCTCTGTGATCAACACCCCAGACTTTCCACTGGTATGGATCCCCTGGGCCTGATTTGGTCAGCAGGTGGGCAGGGATCACAAGGTAATTTTCTGGCTTATTCCTGAGCCTGTAGGCTATTGCTTTCTGTTGTTGTTGCTGCTGTTACAAGTTCTGGGTCACAATCTGGAACAAAACATAAAGCCTCATCCTGCAGGCATCACTTCTTATAATTGCCAGAATCTTCTATCAAGGATAAACCTTAATGATACTTCCCATGGGTGGCTGGCCTACAAAGCCCACTGATGTCCCACAGGCCTCCTGGTTTTGCCCAGAAGAGGCACCGGGCTATCATGACACTGCAGGCTAGACATTCAGTGGTGTGCCTCATTCCAGATCACAGGCATATTGCATCAAGAATGTGGTTGGGATGACACATCCTAATTAAAGGCTGAAGAAATAATTTTGTGTTGTGACTACAGCATTAGCTGTCAATGCACCTTATGCACCCTTTCATCCTGTTTTTTAAATGTCGAAAAATGTAAGTGTAAAACTGTGGCAGAGCCTATAGCTGGGAAAGAGGGGGGTTTCCTCTCAGGATTGGCTCTGAGGATTAGTGGTGGCTGCCTGGAGTGCTTGTCAGGCTGAGTCCAGGCTCTGCTGGCAAGAGCTCCAGATTGATTAGTCATGTCTGCCATCAGAGCAGGCATGGGTACAGTGGGGTTGTTGTACAGTATTTTACCAAAGTGGTTTATAATGTGGATTCATAAGAGGGATTCTCTCATGCCCCTGTAATGGCGGTGACCAAGTCTCTTTCCTCATCCCTTTCACAAAAATATTCCAAAGATTTTCCTCATTAGATGAAACTGAGTCCTTACTCACTGATTGTCCCTGCAAAACAAAGAGCAGCCAGAGAAAAGACCAAGGAATCATGGTTATATCTGGGGTTGTTTGAAGTTCCTCAGTAGGGCCATGCTGGTCATACAGGGAAGAGTGCAAGCTTTGTATCTGAATCTTGACCCACCGCTAGCTGAGTGACCTTGAGCAGGTTACTTTACCTCTCTGAGTCTGTTTCTCTATCCCTAACATGGAGCAAACAATTCCTATCATCCTGAATGGATGTGAAAATTAGAACTTGCTTATGCAGAGATTGGAGAATTGTGCTAAGTCCTGTAGGAAAGCCCAAGCTATGCATGGTTGAGGAATGGGGAGCTCTGGTTCATAGAGCATTCTGGTAATTGGTCTCAACACCATAACTGAATAACCACTTTTCCCTCAGATCCTTGGGTGGCATAATGGGAAAAGCCATGGGATGAAAGTCAGAAGGCCCGAGCACACATTCAGCTTAGTTACTTCCCAAATGGCGGACCCTAGAAAGAGACCTCGCTAGCCTTCAGGGTCCCCTTCAGTGACACAGCGAATGCTAACATTCCCACCACTAGGATGATTTCAACCATACAATCGTTATGAAAGTGCCTGCTTCACAGTAGTTGCTCAAAACCTCTGTATCAAATCTTTAATTTTTAAAAACTTTTATTTGGTAGTACACTTCATTTTTTTAAGGAACAGTTTCAGATTTACGAAAAAACTGAGGAGATAGTACAGAGAGCTCCCATATCCCCAGCCCACAGTTTTCCCTATTATTAACATCTTACACTGGTGTGGTACATCTGTTAGAATTAATGGATCAATATGGACCCATTATTATTAACTGAAGTTCATGATTCATTCAGATTCCCTTGGTTTTTACCTAATGACCTTTTTCCGCTCCAGGATTGCACATTATATTCTGTTGGTGTGTCTCCTCAGGCTCCTCTTGGCTGTGACAGTCTCTCAGACTTTTCCTTGCCTTCAATAACCTTTATGGTTTTGGAATATTGGTTAGTATTCTGTAAGACGTCTGTCTTTTGGAAGTTGTCTGATTTTTCTCATGATTAGACTGGGGTTATGGCTTTGGGGATGAAGACTACAGAGGAAGGAGGCATTCTCATCACACCATAGCTAGGGCACATCCATTATTTGTCACTGTTCATATTGACCTTGATCACCTGGCTGAGGGAGTGTTAGAGTTCTCTACTGCAAAGTTACTCTTTTTCTCCCATTCCATATGGTACCCTTTGGAAGGAATTCACTATGCAAAATCCACACTTAAGGAAAGAATTATGTTTCAACTGCTTGAGGGTGGAGTATCTACACAAATTTTTAGAATTCTTCTACAAGAGAGATTTGTCTCTTCTCTCCATTTATTTATTTTTCAATCATTTATCTATAATAAAATGAACTCATGGGTATTTATTTTATACTTCAAGTCATAATCCAAGACTATTTTATTTATTTTGTTGCCCAAACTATTCCAGGTTTGGCCATCGAGAGCTCTTTTTGTTGGCTTCTGTGTTCCCTGACATACGACCATCAGTGTACATTTTTTTAAACACTTCTTGCTTTCTGACACTACAAGACATTTTTGCGCTTTCTTGCTCACTCTGTTCTCTCTCTCTCTCAAATAAATAAATAAAATCTTAAAAAAAGAAGTCTTTTAACTCTTTATTTTGAAATAATCATAGATACAAAGAAAATTGCAAAGAATTGTACAGGGAAGTGCCATGCACCTTTTGTCCAGTCTTCCCCAAAGTTAACATCTTGTGCAACAAGATAAAAACCAGAAGTTAACATTCATACAATCCACAGAGTTGTTTTGGATTTCTCCAATTACACATGCACTTGTGTGCATGTCTGTGTGTTTGTGTATACCTGTAGTCCTATGCAATTTTATCACATGTGTAGCTTACTGTAACCACCACCACAATCAAGGGGCTATTCAATCACCACATGGCTCCCTTTATAATGATTTCCTCCCCTATCCATCCCTAACTTCTGACACCAGTAATCTGTTCTCCATCTCTGTAGTTTTGTTGTTTTGAGAACATTATATAAATGAATCACACAATAAATAACATTTGGGATTGGCGGTTTTCATTCAGCCAATTCCCTTGCGATTCATCCAGGCTGTTGTGTATATCAATCATTTATGCCTTTTATTGCTGTGTAGTATTCCATGACATAGCTGTTTAGTTTAGTCATTAGTTTAAACATTCCCCATTGAAGGACATCTTGGGTAGTTACTAGTTTGGGGCTATTTTGAATAAAGCTGTTATAAACATTTGTGTACATAGTATTTAGTACATAAGTTTTCATTTCTCTGAGATAAATGCCCAAGAGTACAATTGCTAATTCCTATGGCAATCCATTTTAAGTTTTTTTTTAAGATTTTATTTATTTATTTATTTTTATTATTTTTTTAAAGATTTTATTTATTTGACGTAGAGAGACACAGCAAGAGAGGGAACACAAGCAGGGGGAGTGGGAGAGAGAAAGCAGGCTTCCCGCTGAGCAGGGAGCCCGATGCGGGGCTCGATCCCAGGACCTTGAGATCATGACCTGAGCCAAAGGCAGACGCTCAATGACTGAGCCACCCAGGCGCCCCTATTTACTTATTTTTTTGACAGGGAGAGAGACAGCGAGAGAGGGAACATAAGCACGGGGAGTGGGAGAGGGAGAAACAGGTTTCCCACTGAGCAGGGAGGCCGATGTGGGACTCGATCCCAGGACCCTGGGATCATGACCTGAGCCAAAGGCAGTTGCTTAACGACTGAGCCACCCAGGCACCCCCATTTTAAGTTTTAAAAGAAATTGCCACAATGTTTTCCAGAATGGCTGTGCCATTTTACATTCCCACCAGTGATATCTGAGTGATCCAGTTTCTCTGCATCCTTGCCAGCATTTGGTGTTGTCACTATTTTTTATTATAGCCTTTCTGGTGAGTGTGTAGTAATATCTCTCTATGGTTTTAACTTATGTTTCCTTAATGTTGGACATCTTTTCATGTGCTTATTTGTGAATCTTTAAGTTTTTAAATGATGAAAATAAAGTAACATATATTATCAAACTACTAAACATGGGTAAATTTTTCTTAGAGTCAGAAAGTATCAACTAAAGGCTCTTTGGATCTTTTTTTTTTTTTTCTTCAGGAGCCCGGAACCTTCCCACAGGCTGCTGAACATGCAGAGGATATAGGAAATTGAGCCCAGGTATTTCCTCAGTTGAAGTAACAGTGCGTGTTAGTTGAACACTTACTTTATACCAAGTGAGACCAGGCACTTGCATTTCATTGAACGCTCCCACAAATCTGCTGTGAGGTAAAAGAGAGCAAGCACTTTGCTATTTGCCCAAACAGATAGCAATTCAAACAACCAGAATTTAAAACTAGGCCTATGGGACTCCTCTTGTGCTATTAGAGCATTTTCTGATGACAGTCTGGAGCAGAATAGGGACCAAGATTCTGGCTGATTGAACTTTACTTTACAGTTACATATTTGGATCCTTCAATCTCTGGCCCCAGTTGGGTGAACATAAAGCAAATTAAAATGCATTTTATCTATAGTTGTTATTTCACCTTTTATCACTTTGCTTCCTGAGGCACCAGAAAAAATTCTGATTCCTATTATCCAATCCTTCATCTCTAATTAAACAAAGCCTATTAAGGCCAGTTTATTATCTTTCCTCAGATTTTTACATCAGAGACACATTCTGCCACCCAAGGCAGGCTCCCTTCAAGGGCATCACATAGCTTTGCATGAGCATCCTTGATCTGGGCCCCAGAAGAGTGGATTTGGCAGTGAGCCCGGGGAAGCCATGGTAGGACAAATAGCCACTGGGCCCCCAGGGCTCTGCAGAACAGCCACCATGCTAGCTCAGGCTTTTCTAAGAAACAGGAATACACTTCTTCCTTGTTTAAGCCACTGATCTTCTGGGTCTCTGTCATGCATCCGCATCTAGCCAATGCAGATAGTAGCCCAATGAGCAGCCCTGTATCACACATTTCCTTTCTCTGCCCCTTGAAGAGAAGACTAATCTAGCCCCATTCAGGGGCGACCTCATGACTTCAGTGCTCCAGACACTACCAATCATTTGGAGCTGCCCCATGAAATGAACCCAATGCCATTCCTGCCTGGAAGTGAAAGATGCTGCAACCATGTCCCAAAGACTCCTTCTCCACTGACAAGCATGTGTCCTTATTGGTCTGTGAAGTAACCTGTGGCCTTCGAGGTAACCTTCTCTCATTGCATTTTCGGGGGAGGATACAGAAGGAGTGAGACTCTTAATGGTGCCCAGGAATCTGGCCTTCCCCACTTGAGGACACCCAGCCATGGCTCAGGAAAAGATTTTGCATTCAGAATTTATATTCATCTGGGTTTGCTCTTGAACATTCTGCAGCAAAGGGAAGGCACCACTTGGAGCAAAGATGTATCTTCCAAACCCCTTGCCCCCAGCTGGCTCCTCACAGAAGTTCTTGAAATGGTTTTTTGAAAGAGGAAGGGAGCAAGACAAGCACCCACAGAGAAGGCCCACATCCATCAAAGACCCAGGATAGCTCCAACTGGATTGTATTGGTTGTTTAGAGGCGGATTGGTTTTCCTACAACTGGGCTGCTCTTAGAAATCATGAACAAACACGTCCTGGGGGCCATCCAGGCTCTGAGAAGTATGGTGCCATGACCAAGAGTGCCGGCTCCAGAGCCAGAGGCTGGGCTGGGATCCCAGCTCCTCCACTTCCCAAAGGAGAATATTTCCAAAGGCACATGCTTATTGAGTTCAGACTATACAAGCAGGGAGTCCATTGTAATACAACTCAAGAGGGGCTAAAAGTGACCAAGATATTTTTAGTATAAAACGTGGGAGTTATACAATAAGTCCCTCTTGGAAGATTGTCCTGTATGTGCTTAATACAGAGGCCAGAGCAGACCTTCCTCCACTGGGATGGTCCTAAGCCTACCAAGCTATCTCCATGGAAAGCACAGAAATGAGTGAACGAAACTGGCTGAAGCCTGGAAAAGTGCAAGACCCTGGGAAAAGTGCAAAGCCTTGACCTAGGGACTCATGGGGGAGGGGAGTGAACGGAACATGGCAGCCAGAGGAGAGGGGCTCCAGCATGGTCAGCACCCCTTAGGAGTGTGTAGAGGAGCCACATGGGAGCAGGTTACACCCTGAACAAGTAAACTTACGAACTGAGTAGGAGAGCCCAGAACCTGCGTGACCCTGCGCCTTGAGTCTAAACTCCTCCATGTTTGCAGGTAAGCAGAAGTGCATGGCAAACCTAGATGCCGGCATGAGGCCAGACTGACTTGGAGATCCCTCAGAGCTCTCCTTACTGTGTGGCAAGGAACCCAGGTGCCAAGTCTCAGCTGATTAAAAAAAACAAAACAAAACAAAACACAACAACAAACCAGGAATGACAGAAATGCATCTGGATCAGCTTATCCAGCAGATGCTACATAAGACAAGAATTGCCTAATGACACAATTTATTTTAAATTACTTTTTTTTTTTTTTTTTTTTACAGAGGGAAGAGGGCAGAGTATATGGAATTAAAAATTAAATTCAAAAGTGTTAAGGAGGAATGTCTAAGGATGGGAAAAAGGTTAAACAAATCACCAGTGATCCCTTCCCCATGAAAGAGGCCGGTGTGTGATGTGTTCAAGCATTCGAGGCAGCAAATAAATGGGCAGCTTCTACTTGGAGAGCCAAAGCACTGACCCGGGTTCCCAGCTCTGTCTATAGTCTCAGAGGCCAAGGACGTGTTATCTCTTGTTCCTTCTTGGAAGAATCATCAGTTTGGAGCCATACACATCGCAGATATTTGGATGTGAAGCTTCTGTGGGATTAGATCCACTGATCCAGGCATCAGTGATATTGTGATTTCCAATAAGAAATATACATTGGGTCTTCCTCTGGTTCTGGCACAGAGCTCCTAAAACCCTTGGAATTTCCTGAGAGCTACGCAGGTCTCTTTTGTTATGCTAATGAAGTTATTTTGGGAATGCACCTAAGGATGGGAGCTGGTTCCCAGGAAAACCGACCAAGGGATTAGAGGGTTGGAAATTTCAGTCCCTCCCCTTGATCTCTGGGAGGGGAGAGGGGCTGGAGTTTGAATGAATCACTAATAGACAATGATTTAATCAATCATGCCTATCTAATGAACCTTCTATAAAACCCCAAAAGGATAGAGTTTGGAGAGCTTCCCGGTTGATAAACACTCGGAAATTTGGAGGCAGTGCCACATTCAGTAGGGCATGGAAGCTTCATACCCTTTCCCTATACCTTGCCCCATGCATCTCTTCCATCTGGCTATTCTTGATTTATAGCCTTTTAATCTAGTAAGTAAAATGTTTCTCTGAGTTTTGTGTGCAGCTCTAGCAACTCTAGCAAATTAACTGAACTCAAGGAGGGGGTCATGGGCCCTCTGATTTACAGCCGGTCCATCAGAACCTGGACTTGTGATTGGCATCTAAAGTGAAGGGCAGTCTTGTGGGACTGAGCCCTCAACCTGTGGAACCCGATGCTCCCCCCAGGTAGATAGTGCCAGAACTGAGTTGAATTGTAGGACATTCAGCTGGTGTTGTGAAGCATTCCCTGGATGTGTAGTGAAACCCCCTTCCTCCACCTTCCCACACATTAGAAATCAGTGTGAGCACCTCTTAGAACCAACTGTCCATAGCAGAGCATTGCTAGAATGTGGTGGGAAGGGAAGGTTCCTTCTCAGGGTAACACAGTTGCAATATCAGGTCAGTTGAGTTATGCCAAAGCCCCTAAGGTTTTAGTTTTATTTTTCATGTACCATCATAAGTAAAACTTTTACATTAGTACAAAAGCAATGAAATCTTGATTTTGGTTTTCTCAACTTACAAAGCCGCTTTCCTATACTTTCAATAGTTTTATTTCATGGACCTTTGTCAGTTAAAAAATTCCTTTGGGAAGCCACCCTACTTTACCACCGCAAGCTACCACTGGCACTACATTGGTGCAGTAACAATATGTATGGGGTTCACTCCTTGTGGGGGGGACCCAGCAAACAAGTCAGTAAGACGTGCCCCCAGGTCACAGGATTGACCAAGTACTCATCTTCATATATATCCCCGGATCCCCATGGTCATATCAGTAGTGTTGAGAGAGAAAAGTAAGAATGCAGCCTGGCCAAGGAGTATCATGGTCAGAGCCTCCAAGTCAAGCTTCTATCCCACAGGGCATAGGCTGAACTCGTAAGGGAGCCCTCTAGTTCTGGGCCACACAAGCAGAGTCTGATGCCCTAAATGAGCATAAAATGTGCAGACAGGGGCAGTAATGGCAGGCCAGGCTGACTTGGGGGGCACTGGGTTTTACTCAGATCCTGGGTGTGAGCCCTTCATTCAAGCCTCCAGAGTCTTGGGCAAGCAGCAGCCCCTGTGTCCGCCATGCATTCCCTGTCTGGGTCCTACTTGTCCCACTCCCAGGGTACGTGGACCCCCTCAAGCTGTCAGAACCACAGTTCTGTCACATCTACGTTCAAATTAGATACCTGCCCTGCCACCCTCCAGGAGGATCCACGCAAGGAAAGATATGGCAGCCTAGGACACTGTGGAGTGCAGTCCATGGCTCAGGCGCTCTGGCCCTCAGTGCTGTCTGTCAAGGCTTAGTCAGTGTGACAGTTTTCCTGTAACAAAAGGCTTGTTTGTGGGCAGGGTGGAAGCCAGCCTGTGAGGGACTCCCTCCTCAGCCAACCAGTGGCCCAGCCCTGGCTCAGGCTGATGCCCGCCGAGCTCTCTCTGTGTCTCCTGAGGGCCACCTGCCTGTGTTTACACGTCTCAGAGCCTAACAGTCCACAGTCTGGTGAAATCTGATGAACTCTATTTCCTCTGGGCCTCTGTGCATTAGAGGAATCTCGACCCTCAGATGGCAGCAGGGCTTACAGAACAAAGCAGAGGCACTGGGGCTCCGCTTAACCTGCTAAACCCATTTCCAACCTTATTGTCATCCAGGACCCTCCCCCAGAATTACTACTTTTGGAGCATCTTATACAAATGCCCCATCCGTGTCATACAGGAAAGAACAGTTTTGCTGCAGCGGCCTCCCTGTTGGGGCAGACATTGGTTAAGTTAGCCCTTCTTCCTATAGCTAGTCTCACTTACCATCAGAGTTATGTCTACCCCTGCCACTGCGTCTCAGAGCTCTCTCCCGACAATGCCAATGGCCCTAGATGCAGTAGTCCTCTCTTATCCACCGGGGATGCATTCTAACACCCCCAGTGGGTGCCTGAAACCATGGATTGAACCAGTCCCCATTTATACTATGTTTTTTCCTATACGTACATACCTATGATAAAGTTTGATTTATAAACTAGGCACAGTAAGAGATTAACAACAATAACTAATAATAAAATAGAACAATAACAATATGCTAAAAGTTATATGAATGTGGTCTCCCTCTCTCAAAATACCTTATTGTACTGCACTCACCCGTCTTCCCTTGATGATGTAAGATGATAAAATGCCTACATAATGAGACCAAGCAAGGTGAGTGATGTGGGCATTGTGACCTTCTGACCATGCATCAGAAGGAGGATCATCTGCTTCTGGACCACGGTTGACCACAGGTAACTGAAACCACACAAAGCAAAACCCTGGATACAGGGGCCTACTGTACTACAAAGGCAGTTCTACTTCAGCTCCTCACAAAGGAGAAAGGGATCCACAGACCAATACCTAAGTGGGCTTACCTGCCATCTTGGGTCTAGGATCTAGAAAATGGCACTCTCATTTCAACTGCTAAATAATTGGCTTTTAAGTAGTTTGTGTAATGGGAAGAGAGTGTGTGCACTTTTACCATATTAAACTGATGTGTTATTTACACCACATAGGTTATTTTCCTGTGGCTTTTCACTTATTGAATTAATGAGAATAACTGGCAGTGGGGGAAGAAGAAGGTGGATACCACCTTGAAGAAAGAAATCCTTATGCATTTTGAGACTCCAATTAGAGATTCTTCAGAAAAGAAACAGTAGTCTTGAAAGCCAGACTTCACTGATGCAGAAAAGTTCTAAATTCAAAAGCTTATATTTATATGAGAAGAACAAGCATTGGCCATTGGTCATGTCAACATGGAGTGTTACCATAAGACATGGTATATAGGGAAAACAGGAAATGCTCTCAGAGGACAGCCTGCCACCCAGAAGGGGAAAATCCCTCCTGGCACTGGAAGATACTTAGAGAAGACTGAAGAAGATGATTCTTGAATTAAGATGTTGCTTGGGCCCCATGAAGGGCTGGGTGAAAGGAACCAGACAATAAAAATCTCAATGGACACCTCAGGTTGGGAGCAACCCCAAGAGCACCAGGCTGATTGTCCTGGTAGTACCCTTACCCCAGCAGAAGGTGGCACTAAATAAAAGCCTGAGAAGGGACCACACACAGCTCATGGAAGGGAGGAGAGGTATCTGCCAGTTCCCAGGCTCCACCATGGAAAGGGATGAGAGCACAGGGGTCTGAAGATGAGGACTGGCATGGTGCCAAGGAGGCCGCAGGTATATGGCCTCAGGTGAAGCAAAGCTGCAGACCTGGGACTGCAGCCTTGAATGCCAGCCTCACATTTCAAAGGCTGCTTGGGGCTGCCTGCTCCTCAGAGAGCCCAGGCACCAGGCTGTCGGGACTCAGAGCTGGGACTGAGGCTATTGAACAGAAGAGATGGTTCTGAACGGAAAGACACTAACAGTGTCATAGGGAGAGGTGAATGTTTCCCAAGCCAGCCTCACCCATCAGTAGGAATATGGGCTCCTGAGAAAGACAGGCACAGTTACCATCTTGATCTTGACAAAAGCTAGCCTTCACTGCATGGTGACCTGGGACCAGCTCTCCAGAGCAGTTCTGCTTCATCACAGCACCTTCCTTTCCTCTGCTTCTGAGCCCCTAGGTTGTCTACTTGGAGCTTAGGCACTTTCACTGGCCTGGCCTGCAACAGTGGGGGAGCTCAGAGCTCAGCTGGAAGGGGCACAGTCTCTGTAGCCTGGAAACAAGAGGGGGTGGGGTGGGGTGTTGAGAAAGGACCAGCAGTGGGGTGCACATTGACGAAGCAGAGGAGGATGAGGCGCAGGGGCAACAAAGCTCTCTCCCATACCCCTTTACCGCTCTGGCCAGTCTGCTTGGAGCAGTTTCTGGCTCCAGCTGGCTTATCTGAAAGCAAGGGTAGGGGTGGTACACCTCGCCATGGAGCCTTTCAGACCTGATTTGATTTTTCCCTCTTTGGATCCCCAAGCTCTGGCTGGTGGGACTTGGCCCTGAGCAGTGCTCCTTCGTGGTCCTACCTCATGTCCTAAGTAGCCTCATGTGTATATCTTGACTCTTTTGAAGCACTTACTGTGAGCCTGGCTAACTTTGTTCTCAGCTCTTTACAACTATTGTGCCCATTTTATAGATAGGAAACTGAGGGCAGCTAACTAGTAAGTGGCTAAGCCAGGCTTGGAAACCAGGTCCTATCTGGCTCCCATGCCCATGTGTTATGGCTTCCTTCTTGTGCATAAGCCCCTCGGGTCTTGTTTCCATCCTCACTGAGATTGCCCTGATTCATGCCGGGGCCCTCCTCCCCCACTGCATGCTCCAGGAGGGTAAGCACTGCAGAGGGGCAGGTGGTTTCTCACTGTTTATTCCAAGGCTGTACATACATATGGAGTCGGGCTCAGTAAGTCTCTGTAGAATGAATGCGGGGGTGGGGGGCGGGTGTTGAGGGACTTAATTTTCTCAGATGGTATCTAATTTGTTAAAAGTATTGTCTGAACTGAAGAGGACCTTAGAGATTCACCTCATCTATAGAAAACTGCTCCCCGGAGGTAAGGCAGAGTTCTTTACCCTTCCAAGTGGAAAGTCAGTTTCTTCTCATATCTCAATTTTCAAACCTCCTGAACCTGAATTTCTTCTCCTCTCTCCATCATGGATCATTATAAGCAGAAGAATACGTATGTTTCTGCCTTTCCACCAAAATGATCAGTTCAATGCATTTCTAAGAAACCCTAGTTTCCTGCTCAGCTGACCCACTTCTGCCACCTTAGCACTTCATCTCCGAGTTCCTCAGGCAGAAAAGTTGTGGTCTGTCTTTCTTCCTTTCCCCTTGTCTCCCCCCCTCCCCCTGCCCCATCACCATCCCTTTCTCCTCTCTTTTCTCCCTCCTTCCTTCCTTTCCTCCCTCCCTCTTTCCTTCCTTCCTTCCTCCCTCCTCCCTCCTCCCTTCCTTCCTTCCCAAAATAACCTAGAATATACTCAACATAATTAAACATATGGGAGGGCATAAACACAATAAAATATAAATATCTCTGTCCTTATAATTCCATCTCTGGACACATTCTTGGGAAGCTGACTGTCTTTTTTTCTCTTTCCTTATTTTCTAAAGCTCTTATGATCATTCCTTATAGCTCTGTTTCTTATCTTTCAGAGCAGATTGTCCACAGATTAAGAATAGTATCTGTAGACAATCTGCTTTGAAAGATAAGGGATTTAGCCTTATACTACTTCTCACCATCTCCTCTCTTTCTCAATTTTTGCTATAGGGTTATTTTTAGTCTTCGTAATAGTTAATCACCTGTATGACTTTAAATAATATGCATAACCCCCAATTTCTTGATTCATTTACCTAAGATTATATCTATGGACTTCCAGCCTTAGGGAATAAGAAATAAGTACACTCCCCTACTCCTGGTTTCAGTTAGTTCTATCAATTTTACATTGTTCAGGTTTGCAAACTTTACATTCAGTTTTGTGACTAAATATATCTTTCATACTTCATCTTTAAGTTGATTTTAAACATTGAAATTGCATAGATAGATCTATAATATTATACTTAAAAATCATTGCATAAATGAGAGCGTTATTGAATGTCTAGGAAAGGAAATAGAATTTTTTGCCACCAGAATCTTGCCTCTTAAAGAGGATTCATCCAAGCCTCAAGTTAAAATGGTTTTCTTTGATCCATATCTAATTCAGGGATTACTGCATATTTTCCCATATTATCATTCTCCATCTTTGGTTCATTTTCTATTTTACTGTGTGTGTCCATGAATAATTTTGTTTGTAATAGTTTGTAAAAATGCACAACTTTATCTGAATCCTTGCATACCCCAGATATCTATCTTTTGCTTCCATTTGTTTAACAATTTCTTTTTGCTTTAATTTTTTGGGGAGGTGCTATTAAGGTATAATTTGTACATAGTAAGGAAAACAAATCTTAAATGTATATAGTAGGATGAATTTTTGTATGGGACCACCACCCATATTAAGATATAGAACATTTCCATTACCCAGAAAGTTCCCTGCTGGGTCAATGCAATTGCCTCATTAATTCAGAAAGCTTCTGTGGTCTCTCTTGCCATAAATTCGTTTTGCCTCTTCTGAAGTCACATAAATTGGTAAGTTTCTACTCCATATTTGCCTTCTTTCATTCAATGTATAAACTATGAGTTTATTCCATGTTGTTGTGTGTACCAGTAGTTTGTGCTTTTAAAATTGCTTGTTAGAGACAGCTCTTACTTTCACTTATCCTCCTGGGCATCTTATTGTGGCTTTGGTTTGCATTAAGTAAAGATTTTGAGGACCTATTCATATGTTTATTGGCCACTTGGATATCCTTTCATTGATCATTGGACTGGAGATATTATCCTAGGCTCAAATTAACTTTCAGAACATCGAAGGAATTTTTTGGTGGCAATTTTAGTCTTGTTTTTATCTAAGCCTCTTGCTTTCATTCTGCTGGGAGTTTTCAAACTATTTCCCCATTGTTGAAGTCCTGTAGTTTTACCAGGATGAGAGTGGATGTGGGGTTTTTTTCATTAAAATTGTTTGGTTCTCAGTTAATCCTCTCAATGTGAAAACCCTTATACTTATACTATACTTGTTCAGCTCAGGAAATGTTCTTTTCTTAGTGACTTTTGTCCTCACCTCCATCTCCTTCTTCTTTTTTTAAAAGATTTTATTTATCTATTTGACAGAAAGAGAGAGGCATGAGCCAGGGGAGGGGCAGGGGGAGTGGGACAAGCAGACTCCCCACTGAGCAGGGAGCCCGATAAGGGGGTTCGATCCCAGGACCCTGGGATCATGACGTGAGCTGAAGGCAGACACTTAACCGACTGAGCCACCCAGGCGCCCCATCACCTCTATCTTCTTTAGTGGAAATGCCCATTAGACAGATGTTAGGTAACCTGGATGTATCCTCTACCTGTTTTCAATTTCGCCTCATTTTTCTATCTCATTTTTTATCTTTCTGCCTTAAGTCCTGGGAGATTCCTTGACTTTATGTGTAGCACAATCATGAAGTCAAATGAACTTCTGTCCTCCAAGAGACCCTTAGAGAATGAATCTGTGGTTCCTTCTGGGCCAAATGGCCATGGGGTTAAAAAAAAAAAAAAGCAAGCCTATCACACTCCACATTCCTCTCATCTCATAGATGAGAAAGACAAACAACAAAACCTAGTCCAAAGGCATTAGCTACTTCGTCAAGACCATCCAGGGGTGAGTAGCAGAGTCAGGGCAAGATCACCAAATATTACTTTTCCATTACAGCCAGTGAATGACCCCAGAGGGGAAACTACTTTAGCGGGAGCCCTTCATGGCCCCACTAGATACATCATCCAGTCATGACCTGTTTTTGCAAATGCTCTCCCAGCAGCTGGGGCCTCTGCCATCTCCCACTTTCCTCGTCACCCTGGAGCATGTACTTGTCCCATATGCTCTAACATCTACACTAACTTACAGGCATGTAAGGTGTTGGCTTGTTCTTGGACAATTCTGCCTGAATGTCTTCTCTTCCCAGTGAGGCACATTTGAAGGCAGGGGTTCATCTTCTTCTTGTCCCTTCATAGCATAGCACTGGCTCCACTAAGGGGGTAACAGATATATTTGGGACTCTCTGGGCTCCTACAGGTGGGAACATATCTTACTCAACTCTAAACACCAACCAACCCAGCAGGATGCTCAGGGCATAGCAGACCCCTGATGTGTCTTAATTTTTTTTAAGATGTATTTATTTATTTGTGTGAGAGAGCATGAATGGGAGGAGGGACGGGGGTGGGTGGGCAGAGAGAGAGCGAGAAGTGGACTCTCCACTGAGTGTGTAGCCCGACGTGGGGCTCGATCCCATGACCCCGAGATCAAGACCTGAGCTGAAACCAAGAGTTGGACACTTAACTGACCAAGCCACACAGGGCACCCCCCTCCCACCACGTGTCTTTATTGACTGAGAGAATTTCCCGTCAATCTGAACCAGAAGATCATACATATACTGTTTTTCTTAAGACCATCTTTTCAAACTCTGGGATTCCATGTGACATAGTTAGTTAAAAACAAATTGGCTTTGGGGTCAGGAAGATCCTTCTTTTATTATCTCTGGATTTTCAAGCAACTTACAAAACTGTCTGACCATCTTGTGAAGCAGGTCATTTCCAGGGAACCCAAGCAAGGAGAGTGGCAGGGGAGAGGCGGTTACTGTCTGTGGCAGTTGCAAGGGAGAAATAAGATAGAGAAATAGAATGTCCACGAGTTGTAGATCACTAAAAAAGCCAGTTCCCTTCTCTTTCCTTTCCTCGTCCACACATCCATTACCACCAGCCCATCTCCCCTCTCCCTTAGCCCCTTACACATGGGTTATAAGGAAAGGCTTTGCTATAAATTAAATGGAAATGTCTTTAGTGATCCATCTACAGAGCTTTGCTGAAGGAAGGGCTGTTAAAATTTAGAACCCTTCATTTTCTTCTTAATGAGCTACCTGGGACTGGAGGGGGTGATAAATATAGCTTTTCTCATACATTTGACTCAGCCAGCTACAGTAAGATTTTTAAAAACTCATTCTAATTAAGCATTTGCATGGGCTGTACTCAATATTCATTCAGGTCTTTCCCTTTCTAATAAGCTACAACTTTCACTGCTACAGGGCAGAAAGCTCTAGGGACCCCACCATTCTACTTGAAAACAGAAGGCAGTCCCTGCCACACTCAGGAACCCATGTTCATTCCCTGCCCACTTTAGGGACTGGCACTGACCCGTCGTCTGGTGAGCCCAGCTACCTAACCCTGTCTCCTCCTTGCTAGGGGACCCAGAAGTCTGAAAAGCGGACCAGGGCTACAAAGCCACCCATTTATATTTCTAACAAGAACAGGACCCACTTCATTGCTACTTCTGACAGAGGCAGGAGGGAGGTGGGAGTGGGGTTTTGTATTTTTGATCCCCTTCTGTCAAAATGCAGGTGGGAGTTTCTAAAATGACACATGCAGATTCAATCAAAAAAGATTTTCTGAGCACCAGCAGAAATCCGTCACCCCACTCTCAAATTCTTTACAGGGAACATTCCAAGCTTTCTCCTCTGTTCCTAACCTCAGTTGACCTCCTCACCTCCTGGTTTGTGAAGAAGAGGGTTGGGAACTCTCAAAGCTTTTATCCCCAAGTCAGGGAAGCTACTGGCCACTCCCAGCTGGTTCCCCTTCCTCTCCCTTCTATAGGGGGCAAAGGTGGACTTCCCCTACTAGCTCTGGTTCCCAGTCTCTTGCACTTTCTCAGGGACATAGGTTCTTGGGTTGTGTCACCCGACCCCCAGCCTTCCTCCCTCCACATAGCTTCCTCTCCACTGCCACCCCCACTACATTTCAGGAGCACCCAGTGTTGAGGTGGGGTCCACTTCCACACTGGGTAGAGTCTCCCAAATCCCCCTCTGCCACCAGCCTGGCCCTTAGTCTGCCCTTCTCAGGCAAACTTCTTGAAGGACATGTCAACTGGGCCTGGTGGTCGGCAGCCCCTCTGTTTGCTGGCCTTGTGTGGGCTTCCAACCCTCCGACCAGGTTCTAAAAGGGAGTCACAGACATTTTGACTAACATGATCAAATTTCATAGGTTGGCCAACTTGCTTATAGGCATTTAAAATGGAATCAGTTATTACTACCTCAAATTACATTGCATTCATGCTATGTTTATTTATTTTCTGTCTGTCTTCCCTATAAGATGAACCTAAGTTCTACAAGGTTGGGGATTTTTTGTGTCCTTGTCACCAGCGTATCTCTGGGCACAGAGCAGTGTCTGGTCCCTACGGGTTCATTCCCAATAAACATTTGTTTTTAAGTTGTTCAAATCATAAATGAACAAAAAACTGCCAATACAATCAAAAGGCATGTACATTAACCACCCAGTCTACCATCACATGTTAAAAATTGGTGAAATCAGGTGAAGAATATCCAGGTGTTCATCAAACTATTCTATTCATTTCTCCATAAACTTGAAATTAAAAAAAAAAAAATCAGTGCGAAAAAAAACACTCCACCTAAAATAGTGTCTCTGTTTCAGAGCTATTTTTCATGACCGAAATTAATATTCCAGTAGGAGGTTTTAGAAAATCACCTTCATCTTTTTATTCATACGTGAGAACTAAAAACTGAGCAACAAAATTAATTTTTCACATCTTTCTTTTTCCTACTGCATGAACTCATTTTCTCTTCACAAAGTCAGGGAGCATGCTGCCACTGTTGTTAGAACTACAAACCAGGCACTGTTTTCTCTGTCTGGCACCTTTGGTGGGCAGACAGAGACCACAGAAGTCAAAATTCCCAGAGGAGGGGCGCCTGAGTGGCTCAGATGGTTAAGCGTCTGCCTTCAGCTCAGGTCATGATCCCAGGGTCCTGGGATCAAGCCCCACATCAGGCTCCCTGCTCAGTGGGGAGCCTGCTTCTCCCTCTGCCTCTGCCTCTCTCTCTCTCTCTCTCTCTGACTCTCATGAATAA
Source organism: Halichoerus grypus (assembly GCF_964656455.1). Classification (NCBI taxonomy): domain Eukaryota; kingdom Metazoa; phylum Chordata; class Mammalia; order Carnivora; family Phocidae; genus Halichoerus; species Halichoerus grypus. Next base: position 73,551,160 of record NC_135715.1, read on the forward strand.
ATAAATAAAACATTAAAAAAAAAAAAAAAACTCCCAGAGGATCCTAGGATACTTTCCATGAGAAATGGCTTATCAGGGGGCATAGTGGATTTCATGTCTGTCCAGATTCCTGTAGAATTGCTTTCCTCTTTGGGTTCAGACACAGCATGTTTGATCTTGATTTCTTTTAGTTAATCTGGGGGGCTTTGCCAAGCCCACATCAGTTCCCCTTATCACCAGTAGGAAAGAGCAGTGAACATGGCCAATCTGTTTATCATAGCCTATGGTGTAAGATCAGTATCCCAGAAGACTTGAGACATGTTCTGATGCAGGTTTTAGGTTTCTCATTGCTTTCTTGGACTTAGTTGTAAAAAAAGGTGGAATTAAAATGGGATCCATTAACCAATGGCAAAGTATATCAAATGAGCATGGCTAATAAAAATCACAAAGCAATATGAACTCAAGTCATTAATGACCCAATAATTAAGAGACTTCTTTCACTTCTCCCAAATCTAATCCAGGGCCTATGAATCAGTGGGGGTTATATAGGCATTCAAGAGAAGATGCAAAATAGGTCATAGGTCCTGATCACAGACAAGTGATTAGAGAAGAGGCAGACTCAGGAGTGTCAGAATGTAAATATCAACTAGAAGGTCACCCTGAGAGTATGTAAAATAAGAAAAGTAAAGGCCCAAAGGAAAACTTGATAGACATTGATATTTAAGAGGTAAGCAGAGAAAGAGGAACTCTTAAAGAGTACTTTCAACAAGTACACAGAGAGGTAATAAGAAAACTAGAAGGGAGAGTCATCTCAGAAGCCACAGGAAGGAATACAGGAGGTTCAAATGGAGGGAACGAACATCAGTGCTAAATGCAAGGTGACAGTGTAAAATGCCCAATAAGAAAAAGAGAGAAAGTGGATAATGGATTTAGCAAAATAAAAGATGGAAACAATCAATAAATTTAAAGGGAGCAATTTCAGGAGAGTGGTTTGCAGTATGTTGAAAAGAAACACACTCAAGAAATCCAAATGGCCAACAGACACATGAAAAAGTGCTCAACATCGCTCGGCATCAGGGAAATCCAAATCAATACCTCAATGAGATACCACCTCATACCAGTCAGAATGGCTAAAATTAACAAGTCAGGAAATGACAGATATTGGCGGGGATGCGGAGAAAGGGGAACCCTCCTACACTGTTGGTGGGAATGCAAGCTGGTGCAGCCACTCTGGAAAACAGTATGGAGGTTCTTCAAAAAGTTGAAAATAGAGTTACCATATGATCCAGCAATTGCACTACTGGGTATTTACCCCAAAGATACAAATGTAGGGATCCAAAGGGGTACGTGCACCCTGATGTTTATAGCAGCAATGTCTACAATAGCCAAACTGTGGAAAGAGCCTAGATGTCCATCGACAGATGAATGGATAAAGAAGATGTGGTATATATATACAATGGAATATTATGCAGCCATCAAAAGGAATGAAATCTTGCCATTTGCAATGACGTGGATAGAACTGGAGAGTGTTATGCTGAGCGAAATAAGTCAATCAGAGAAAGACATGTATCATATGACCTCACTGATATGAGGAATTCTTAATCTCAGGAAACAAATTGAGGGTTGCTGGAGTGGGGGGGTGGTGGGAGGGATGGGGTGGCTGGGTGATAGACATCGGGGAGGGTATGTGCTATGGTGAGCGCTGTGAACTGTGCAAGACTGTTGAATCACAGATCTGTGCCTCTGAAACAAATAATACATTATATGTTAAAAAAAAAAAGAAGATAGCAGGAGGGGAAGAATGAACGGGGGGAAATCGGAGGGGGAGATGAACCATGAGAGACGATGGACTCTGAAAAACAAACTGAGGGTTCTAGAGGGGAGGGGGGTGGGAGGATGGGTTAGCCTGGTGATGGGTATTAAAGAGGGCACGTTCTGCATGGAGCACTGGGTGTTATGCACAAACAATGAATCATGGAACACTACATCAAAAACTAATGATGTAATGTATGGTGATTAACATAACATAATAATAATAAAAAGGAGCAAAAAAAAAGAATGGATGGTAGCTGGAGGGTGGTTTGGGAGTGAGGTTGTTTGGTTTTTCTAAGAGACGGAAGAGACCAGACTATTTATGTGGCTTAAAGGAAAGAGTCTTCAGAGAGGATAAAGTTTTCAGCCTCAGCAAACAGCACAGTAGTGGTTAACTGAACAAGATCTTTGAGGAAGTGACACCAATGGGAAGATTAATTCTGGAGGCAGAAGGGCACACCTACCTGACTGGGCCAGGAGAGGGAGTAAGAGGCAGTGCCGATGGGGGTAAATCTGGGGGCAAAGACTCCCTGGAAGGGGGCTGCCCAGCAAGTCCTTGTCTGGCGATCTTCATTTTCTCAGTAAAATGGGAAACAAAATTGTCGGCTAGAAATGAAGAGGGGAAGGACTTGGGCCGGAACATTTGGGCACATAGATAACCCTAATGAGCAGTTCAGGGTGGGTGTAGAGGGACGCTGATGGAGGAGGCGGGCAAGGCTTGCTGGGCTGCATTGCCAGCCATCTGTGGTAGCACCCATGTGCATGGGGCATGATTTTCTCCAGTGGGACGAGGGGCCAGGGCATAGGACTGAAGATGTCAAGTGGCTGGGTTGCCTTAAGGTTGGGGTTCTTTAGGTCAGGTGTGATGGGAGGACAGGAGAGTCTTGGGAGTTGGAGAGAGAAAATCGCAGTGGTGAACATGGGCTCTGGGTTAATAGGAAAGGAACTGAAGCCAAGGGACAGCTGATGACTGAGAGAACATGGCTTGTCTAGGGACCCCCCACAAAGTGGTGAGATGGGAGAAGAAATGTATCAGCAGTAAAAAAGTGAACAGGCTAGAAGGAGGAGGTCAGTGTGAGGATGGGATGCTGGAGTCACAACTCAGAGATGGAACAGTGCTGGTGGGTAAGGAGAGAACAGGGAGTGCCCTAGAGTGGTTGCTGAGGAGCACCTGAAACTTCCAGAGAGTGGGTGTCCTGATGAACAAAGAATCCCTCCAAGGGGAGGGCAGACTTCAAGGCAGAGACTAAACCCAAGAGCCAAGATGAGTGTGCACTCAGAGAACAGCAACGCAAAGCATCCTCAGCATTTCCCCGCCCTCTTTCCATCCCTCCAAGATATTGGTTGTCTATACTAACCCATTAAATTTCGAGCTCCTTTGAGGGCCCGCATATTTTCTTCTTATATCACTTACTGCATCAGGAGCAGTCCCATTGAAGGAGAAACACACGGAGTAAGAGGTGGGAATGTCAGGATAAACCCACCAGCCTGTGCCCTTGGCTTTCAAGTTTGTCCCTGTGACTCCTTATAGCTGACAGGAGCAAAGCTGCATTTAAATTCAGTTGGGCTTGAGATTAAGAATCAGAGAGCCTGATTTCTATAATTGCCTTTCCACTTGTCAGTTTATCTACCTGTGATGAACATGGGCACCTCCCCGCCTTCACCCCAGATCGTTTTCCTCAGATCATCTCCAGTGGGCATTTCTGGCTTTATTTAGACGTTAGGGTTTGTCTTTATACTATCTTCCAGTTCCCTGGTCCAATCTCAACCAGAGCACTCGAGAGCTGTTGTTACTTTTCTCCTGGTATCCTGCAACACCACTGTCCTTTGGAAACAAAAGAGATGATAAATGGTACCCTCTTTTTCCAAGACAGAATTCTCCTACCCACACTTGCTCCCAGGAATGTATTTTCACTATCTCAGTCGTCCAAAGAGAACACTTCTGTGCAGGCGCTTGGAATTCCCATTTCATCCCTTGTTTGAGAAAATGTTAGGGAGAAATCAAGGGCTCCTTTAATATCAGGGAGCTGCAGTTCTCAGGGAATTGGCATCCCATTAAAAAAAAAAACACCTTTATTAAATGCAAAAGAGTGTGTTGGGGTGGGGGGGAGAAATGAAAGTGAGAGTGGAGGGAAAGAGAAAAAAGGATTTATGATGGTTTGGGATGGGCATATTCAGGCTGGTGAGCACAGTGGTAAGTGATTTATGTGGAAGAGGAGCTTTCTTGAGCTTGAATTTTAATGTCAGAGGAAACCTTCAGTTCACACTGCCCCGTCTTTGTGGTTTTGCCTGTGTACACCCAATTTGGAGGCTTCTATTTCCACATCTCCATGACAACAGGGGATTACAGAAATTCACTCAGTCACAATTCTGGGCTGACAAGTGCCAAGCAAACATTTCATTCCTGTTTTTATAACTGGTGGTGGACAGTGTCGGGTTCTGTGCCGAGAGCCAGATTTTGTTACGGTGAGCTGGAAAGCAAAGGCAATTTCATCAGGCAAAATCACAGCCCGTTACCCTGGGGGAGCAGAGAATGGCCCTCCTGGGGAACAGGAAGGTTGGCTAAAAATCCAGAAAACCCCATCTCTACTGCCAGGTAGGCTGCCTCTGCCAGGGACAGCTAAAAGGAGAAAGAAACTCACATATGTTAAAGGGTATTGTTTGTCCCAGCTGAACTCAGCTGTGTTTCAGCAAAAGACAAATTCACCTTCCAGGACCTCGGTCTGCATTAGCCTGCTGACTCCTCAATGCTGCCCTGAGAGGTCATCCTCATCCTTTCCCTTTCGGCTCACCAACCCCACCCCCTGCCCCCCAGATAGGGGACCTCTCACCACCCATCTTTCCTCTTTGATATGGAGTGGTGAATCAGAGCAAATAATGTCACGTCACATAATGTTTCCCTGTGAGACTAAAGCTCTGAGCCCTGATTTTATGCAGATGGAGTCACTATGAATCACACTTCAAAATGTTTCTGAGTCTCATTTTCTCAAGAGAAAACAATAAAAGGAAGAGATGTATTTGGGAAGAATCCCAGTCTCAGGGCCACTAAATGTGCCTAGAATCTGTGACACTTGTCAGTTGGTCTCCTTAGCGCTGGCTACCTCATGCTCAGAAGAATAATTCCTTAGATGTCCCTCCTTTACTGAAGAGAGCCTTTGTCCCACCTAGTGCAGTGACTGTGAATCCTGGACTGGAATTTGCATGCCAGAGGTTAGCCTACTCCACGGGCTTAGAATTAGGTCATTGGGAGAACACAAAGTAATTTATGTAAATTGACATACACCAATATGCAGAAATATAAAAATCCGTTTTTGCAAAATTCCTGAAAAATTATATCTTGTCAGTTTCTCAGTATGTTAGTCCAACAGTTTGGCAGATATATTTAGATTATATCAACTAAAATGTATTCAATGTCCAGTATGTGTTAGGTTTTGTCCCATACCGAATTTCATTTAATTCATACAAAGACCAGTGTTGTCCTCACTTTGCAGATCATGCATCTGAAGGTAAGTGGCTGATCTGAGGTCAGATGGAGATGGGGGTCTTGGGATCCCCATCCTGTGCTCTTCCACCTCCACATATCTCTGCACAGATACCTCCCTGACCAACAAAGGGACCTCTCTGGTGGAGAGGTTATTTAGGCATGAAAGAGTTTCTTTGTACGATATTGTTCTAGAAGCTCGGTAGATGAAACAGATAAAAGAGGATCCACTGGTTGAGTTGTGGGGAGCATAATCTTTTCATTCTCTCCTCTCCTCTTAAGTGGTCCCTTGAGCCTTTGAACTCTGCTTGAAAAATATATCCTACAGCATCCATTCAGCTTTGGGTCTATTTGTTTTGGGTCTATTTGAAGGACTTCTCCAGAGTTCTAGTCCTGACTTTGGTCTTTAGTAGCTACATAGTGCAAAGCTCTGTACCAAATCTGCCAACTTCCCACCTGGTGGATGGTGACCCAAGTGGTTCTCAAAGCTGCCTGCTCTGCAGTGTTAGAGGAGGAGGTGATGTCAGACTAATGGGATCCCAGTGTGCCCCTTTGACTGTTCAAGTGTATCAGAACCTCCCACACTCACTTCTCTGAGGGACAAGTCCTCAAACTGCACCTTCAACAGCTATCACTAACTTTTTAGGTCTTATAATCTTCTTGTGGTCATATTAAATAAAAGAGTCTGTATCTTTAGAGATACATACCAAAGTATTTACAGATGTCGTAATAAAATTATTACTTCAACATTATCCAGGGAGGGGGAATGGGTGGGATAATAGATGAAATATTCGTTTTGTTGACGCTTGGTAATGGATATATAAATGTTTGTTACATCATTCTTTCTACTTAGGATAGGTTTAGAATTTTCCAAAGTTGCAGATAGATAGATGATAGATAGATAGATAAGCAGACAGATAGATAGATAAGGGTACAGGCAAAAAAAGAAATTAGGCCCTTGCCCCAGGACCACCTTCTTTCCCTCTCTCAACTTACAATTCCTTAAGGGTCCACTCTGCTACTCTCTGGCAAGGTCTAGTCCTTTTTCTGGAGTGGGTAAAGCCTTTGGACCTGCCTCTCTGACTTGCTGACTAGGATTTTGCCTCTACTCAAAGCTTTGCCTGCACCTCTTATTTTGGCCCTGCCCACAGCTTAGAGTACAATATGTTTCTCCACAAAGCTTTGTAGCAGAAACTATTTAGTTCACTCTGGGAGATGTGAACAATTAAAATGTTATTTCCAAAGCCCAGAAACTTTCATGATCTCCTATTTAAAAAATGAGAAAACAGGCTTAAGTAAGCCACCCAATGCCATACCACTAGAGCATTGGTAGAACCAGCCTTGTGAACACAAACAATTTGACACCAGAGACCGCCTTTCCACCACTGCATCATATAGACACTATCCATGACAATTATAAACAATCAAGCCTAGCAGGAGGTGACGCCACAAAAAGAGTAGGATGGAGCAATTGTCATTTTGATTTTAATATTAAAAAATATTTGGAAAATAGAGAAAGTAATCCACAATCTTACCATTCTAACAAAATAGTTTTTTTCTGCCTATATTTTATATAATTATGTTCAAAATGACAAAAATATACATTTTTATGTTTTGACTTTTAAATATTATATCACAGGCATTTCTTTGTATTGCTTTTCTTCAGAATATCATTCCAAATATGCTATGCTTTTATTATAAATCCTCTTCTTTTGGGACTTTTTGTTGATCCCAATTTTATGCTCTTTGAAATAACCTGGGAATGAATATCTTGAGGCATATAGCTGTTTCTTCTTTTTTATTTTTAGTTTTTGTGTAAATTCCAGAGACAGTAAGATTATTGGAATGAAGGTTAAATAAGTTATGGCATTTGAAACTTATTACCAATTGAATTCCAAGTTGATAGTACTGTTTCATATCCTATGGTATTTTCATATATATATCCTCTCAAGCATTGGGTGTCAACAAATATTTTCCTTTCTATTTTATATGCAAAGAATATGAGGTTGGTTTAATCTCAACTTGTCTTATTTCTAGTCAGTGGAGTATTTGGGTGGGGGGGCACAATTCTTTTGGCATCCCAGTTAACCTATTCCTGTACATCACTTACACGGTCACACATACATAGAAAGAAAAGCTACATTTCACCTCATTAGTGCTGTCCACATACACGACAATGTATGATCATAGCAATGACCTTTGACCCTCAGAAAATATTGTTTGAAGAGAGAAGAAACCAGAAGAAAAGTAAGAGCATCAGGTTTTGACTTGTCTTCTTAGTCTAAGTTTTGTCACTTAATAATTCAACAGCAGTTGTGCCAACAGCTCTCGCTTCTATGAATTTCTTCATAAACCTCTGCAATTGCCACCTCAGTCTGAGAAAAATCTCTTTCAAGTTATTAAGGCTTGATAATATCTTTTTCTCTTAAAAAACTGCAATTTTGTTCTAATTATAAATTTAATTAAGACATGCAAATTATAGAAAATCTGTAAAACAGGGAAGTTTCTAAAAGGGAACAAAAGTAATTTGTAATCCTATCATCTCAAAAAATCACTCTTTGATGTGTTCTACTCAGCACACATATAAAACAAAATTGCTACCACACTATATTCAGTTTGGTAGCCTGTTATGTTTTCATTCAACATTATATTGTGAGGACTCAAAAGGTCATTAGATATTTTCTAAAAATGATTTTTTTAATATTTTATTTTTAAGCAATCTCTACACCCAACATGGGGCTCAAACTCACAACCCCAAGATCAAGAGTCCCACGCTCTACTGACTGAGCCAGCTAAATGCCCCTAAAAATGATTTTTTAATATTTGTATAATATTATATAATTATAATATACAATATATAATTATATAATATTTAGATAATATTACCTAAGTATATCATCATTTATTTTATGATTTTCTTGATATTGGCTATCTAGATTGTTTTCAAATTTTCACTGTTATAAATAACACCCCAGTGGACATGCTGGTCCATTTATTTGTGGAAACTCAATTTAAGTAGCAGGATAAGCAAATGTGTTCTTAAGGACAAAGGCTCCACAGTGGGAACCTTTCAAGACCAGGAGTTGGCTGGGTTTGTGATTGTGTGACTCCAGCAAAGGCATGCCATAGCTCTGAGCCTCAGTTTCCTTGTATATAAAATAAAAGGTCTAACTAATTGATCTTTCCAGGTCCTTTCAAAGCTAACATTTTATAAGTATAAGCTAAAGCCACAACTTTCTATTTATGAACGTTATACTTCCCCATATCACCATAGAATTTTATAGTTTTTATTATTTTTGCTTTCATATATGTCAAGTGAGAATATATATGGGAACATTTAGTGATGATAATGAGAGAACGACTCTTGTAGCTCGTTATATGTGGAACATCTAAGCTGTGCTCATTAGCAAGCACAGTAGAGTTAGATTACTGTGAGCAATTAAGAGGAGAAAACAATAATTAAGCAAGCAGAATCACATGAAATGAAACACAGTCTACACCATCTACAGAATATCTGTACATGTATACAGAATATATGGTGGGGGGGTGGACATTTTTTGTGACAAATTTGAAACAGAAAATCGAAATTTTCCAGCTGAAAGTCTCTCTGCATTCAAGGACAACTAAAGATAATACAGGGCAAAAGAAAATAAGAACTGGAGTAATTGAGGCTGCCAGAAATCCCCCAAGGTCTAGTGCAAAGGCTATTATTAAACCTAGTTATTGTCATGCTTTAATACTCTCCAAAACTCTGGCACAGAACTGACCCTACTGGGTCACTGGTGGTTTATTCCACAAAGCCCAGAGAAAGGATCTAAGCCTCAGTAACATTTTCTTCTTGGTTATGAAAATATTTAAATATAAGCAGAGAACAAAATAATTCCATATGTTCCCTTTTGATAATAGCACTATCATAGCTCTGGCTTTGCTAGCCTGACAATCACCTTAACTTTTTCCCTAGAGTCACAGGAAGCAAAGAGGTAGGGTATTTGGTATTTACAGTGTCCTAGAGCCAAAGTAACAAAGAGGTAGAACAGGGTGTAAGGGGCCACATTGGGAAAGGCTTTGCAGGTCATGGTGAAGACCTTGGTTTTTTATTCCAAGTAATGGGAAATCATTAGATCAGTCAAGTAGAGGAGTGGCCATAATATAATTTATGTCTTAATAGGATCTCTCTGGCTGCCTTGTGGAGAATAAACTGGGGCAGGAAACAGGGTAGGCAAAACAGAAGCTGGAGACCACATAGGGCCTAGCAATAGTCTAAGTGAGAGACAGTGGTTTGGGGTAGATGGTAATGGGTTGGAGGGGGATGAAATGTGTTTGAATATATGTTTTAAAGGTAAAAGAAGAGCTTACAGGATTTGTTGATGATTGGATATGTAGTTTAAGAGCAAGAAAAATTCAAGAATGCACGCAAAGCTTTTGGCTTGAGCAGCTGAATGAATGGTACATAATTTACTGAGATAGGAACCTGCAGAGGGAAGAAGATTTGGGGAAAACCAAGAGCCAATTTTGGGGCATACTAAGTTTGGGAAACCTTTGGGCGAGGTAGGCAGAATACGGACCCCCTACAGATGTCCACATCCTAATCTCCAGAACCTGTGAATGTGTTTTTTAATATGGCCAGGGAAAACTAAGGTTGAAGATTAAATTAAAGCTGCTAATCAGCTGACCTTAAAATAGGACTATCTTGGATTATATGGTAGGGGCCAATATAATCACTGGAGTCAAATGTGAAAGAGGGAGGCAGAATCAGTCAGAATTATATGATGTGAAAAAGACTGACCAATCACTGTTGGCTTTGAAGATGGAAGGGGTGATGAGCCAAGAATGTGGGCAGCCTGTTGAAGCTGGAAGAGTCAACAAAATGGATTCTCCCCTACAGCCTCCAGAAAAGAATTCAGCTTTCTGACACCTTGATTTTAGCCCAGTGAGACCCACTTTGGACTTTTGACCTACAGAACTGTAAAATAATAAATTTGTGTTGTTTTAAGCCACTAAGTTAGTTGTAATTTTTTACAGCAGCCAGGGAAATTAATGCAAGTGGCCAAATAATATATTGTCCAAACTGGGACAATTTTGAATGGAAGAAATGCTATTAATACTTAACAGAGACAGTAGTCATAAATCAGAACTATCCTAGAAAAATGGATTTGGGGCCATCCTATCCTTCCATCATGTGATTGGAAATGTCAGGAGTGGTGTCTTTTGTTTAGGAGAAAGGTGGGGGATAGAGAACTAAATTTGGCAAATGCCCTCATGTAGACGGTATTTAAAGCCATGGAGCTGGATGAGATCACAAGGGAGTGAATATATAGAGAGAAGGGAAAATAAACAAAGATGGAGCCTACTTTTAAAGGTTTGTAAGAAGGGGAGGATCCAGTAAAGAAGACTAAGAAGGCATATCCAGTGAGGTAGAAGGAAAGCCAGGAAAAAGAACAAATAAATTCAAATGCATAAAGTGTTTCAAGGAGGCAGGATTGATCAATTACATCAAATGGTGAGTGAAAAGAAAGAAAAGGAGTGAAAACTGATCACCGGATTTGCAACATGGAGTGATCTTTAAAAAAGTGATGTTAGTAGGGTGGTAAGGCAAAACCCTGGCAGGAGTGGGTCAAAGAGAGAATGGAGACAGAAAACATAGTTACCCTTTTCAAGTTTGCTATAAAAGAGAACAGAGAAACTGGGGCAGTCACTATAGTATATAGGCTAGGGAGGGTTTTTAAGATGGGAAATATTAGGGCACGTTTGTATGCACAAGAAAGATTTGGTAGAGGGAAAATATTCAATGCAGAGAGAATGTAACTGCTGGAGCAAAGTCCTTAAACAGATGGGGGGGAATGGCCCCTGGAGCATGGGTGGTGGATTTGGTCTTTAGTAGTCATGTGGACAAATCTTCCACTGAGGAGGAAAGGATGCAAAGACATTTATATTGGTACTTTTTTTTTTATTGGAAGGATAAGGAAGTTCTTTTTTTTTATTGTTTTCAACTTCTCAGTGAAATAAGAAGTGAGGCCATCAGCTGAGAGTGATAGGGGAAGGAGTAGAGAGAAAAAGTGTTGCAAATTTAAGAAAGGTTTAGAAAAGGGAAGCAAAATATCTGAGAGAGTAGGAGAACTTGATTCTCATCGAATTATCCATCAATGACATGATACAACTAACAACAAAAACAACAACAAAAACCCCCAAAACAAAAAACAAAACACCCACAGAAAATAAACTACAAAAATTATGAAACATAAGAGATAAAAATTCTAAATTGTTTTGGGCAGTGTAAAGAACAGAGCTTTTAAGGAAAAAGTAAAAACAAAGACAAACTATCAGCACTTAAGAATAGGTGAGAATGTTGCTTCAGTCTTTCTATTTTTGCCTAGCTGGCATTGCCAGCCTGTGTGGATGTGTTTGTTCAAGTTGACACTTGCACACACAATCATTACTCTCCTCCAGGTGTTCACTAGTTCATTTTGGGTTGTGGTTTCTTACAGTTAACACCAATGATTTGGATATGACAGCATTTCTCTCTCTCTCTCTCTCTCCATTTTTGTTTTTCTCCTATTATTTATACCTTATATCCTCTCTCCTTTCCCCATAAGATACCCCATAACTTGGTTTCTACTTTGCCAGAAGGTTTGGACATCGTGCGTTATCTAGGGGCACTATTTCAGGACCACGGACAGCAGCCATGCCCTGTTCCCACCTTCTCTCCCCACTGCATTCCAACAGGAGTATTTTGGTCATATTCAGCCTGTATTACTCTGTGCCAGGCACTGTAATAGTTGTTTGAATAACAATAGGTCCTTGTCTTCGAAGAGATTTGAAGCACAGAGAGGGAAACAGGCTACAAATACAAATAAGATAGAGAGAACTATGATGTATAGTCATAGAACACTACAAGAGTACTCAGAAAGGAAAGCCCCTAATTTAGTCTTTGGACACGGGATGGCATAAGGGAAAGCTTCCTGGAGTAAGCTTTGATAGGCTGAAATCTTAAGGCATTAGTTGGCCATGGGAGATGAGTATGGAAGAGTGCTTTTGGCAGAGGCAACAGCGTATGCAAAAGCCTCGAGTCAAGAGGGCATGGCTCACCTAGAGAAATGCAATTAGTACTGTGCAATTAGACTGTTGGAAGAATAAGGCACCAGGAAGGAAGGAAGAAAGGCCCTGTGCTGTGTGATAGATATAGGCATGTGTACACTGCTAGAGGAACACAGCTGAGGGAGTAATTAATTCTCATGGGTGAGGATGAGGGAACAGAAAGCTATAGTGAAGCAGCGACATTTAAATTTGTCCTCTATAACACAGAGGAGTTTTCTAGATCTCCCCATGGAGATAAGGGGAGGAGAGAAGAATAGACTACATTTCAGTGAGAGCTGTGTTATCCATATGGTAGCCACATTACCTATTGAAATTTAAATTAAATTTTATTTTTAAAATTTTTTTATTTAAATTCGATTTAATTAACATATACTGTATTATTAGTTTCAGAGGTAGAATTCAGTGATCCATCAGTTGCATATAACACCCAGTGTTCATTACTTCAAGTTCTCTTCTTAAAGCCCATCACCCAGTTACCCATCCCCCCACCCAACTCCCTTCCAGCAACCCTCACTTTGTCCCTATAGTTAAGAGTCTCTTATGGTTTGCCTCCCTCTCTGTTTTAATATACTTTTATTTGTCCAGGGTGGCTTGTTGGTTAAACGTCTGACTTTGACTCAGGTCATGATCTCAGGTCGGGCTCCCTGCTCAGCAGGGAATCTGCTTGTCCCTCTCCCTTTGCCCCCTCCCCATTTGTATGCTCTCTCTCTCTCTCTCTCTCAAAAAAATAAATAAAATCTAAAAAAAATTATTTAAAATTAAATAACATTAGAAATTCAGTTCCTCAGTCATGATGGCCACATTTTAAGTGGTTGGAACCCACATATGGCTAGTGGCTACCATGTTGGACAATGTAGGTATAGAATATTTCCATCACTGCACAAAATTCTATTGGACAGTGCTGGGTTGGAGGGAACAGCACATGCAAAGGCTCAGAAGCTTGCATGTGTGTGGTGTGTTCAGGAAATAATGACCAGACATGGGGGCTGTAGCAGAAGGTAAGTGGATGGAAGTGGCTGGAGATGACACTAGAGAGTTTAGCTGGAGCTAGGTGGCAAAGGGCATTTTAAGTCTTTCTAAAGGAGGGTGGACTTGACATATCCATTATTGTCACTAGGGATCTGAGAGGGATAGGAGGAGATCTAGATTTATAAAGTTAATTCAAGTAGCACTTACAAGGTATGAAAGGAATAGTGAGTAAACAGAAAGCAGAAAGAATAAGCCAATTGGTTTTTGCCAAATAAATTTTGATAAAACAGCACTTTTTATCATGTCACCTTATGTTCATCAGTTTCCATTGCTCCACATTAAATTCAATTTTCTCTGCCTGGTTTTGAAAGTCTTTACCTTGTTCCTCACTACTATCCAACACATCTCTACTCCAGTGATGACAATAGTTTCACTCTCTCTGTCATGTGAAATAACGTCTATCTCTGTTCCTTACAGTCCGAGTGGACTGAAAACTCCTTGAAGTGGAACCATGTCTTAGAGTAGGTAAGCCCATTTGAGTGGCTTACACAGCTCATAGGATAGTCAGCAGTCATAGCTGGGATAGCCCTTCCAGGTTGTGGTTCTCATGGGTCACAGATAAGAATCTGTGTAAGTACACTGGTAAAAGGTTTATTTATTGATCGGTTATGAAGGCACTGACTAACAATATTGCAATTCTCCCACTGGTCTCTGCCTCACTCGGTCCATCAGCCAAGGTCCTAGAAGGAAACAGAACTCTATTAAAATGTATAACCAAAAAATTAATAAAAGGACTATTTATAGAGGTGTAAGAACAATTAAGGTTGCTAAGCATCCCAGAGATCAGCAGCACTGAGAAGCTATTACTACTTCTGGTCTAGACGGAAAACAGGAAAATACAGCATTGCCAGAGCCCAGTGAAAAATAGAGACAGAGAGGAGAGGCCCCCTGGCAAGAAATGTAGTGTAAAAAGGAGCAAACCGCTGTATCAAGGCACTGAAGCATGGAGTGAGCATGGAAGAAAAATATCCTTTTTTTCTCTCTTAACTCTTGCCCTCCATTCTCTTGCCAGTACCTCCCATTGGCTAGATGTAGTCAAAAGCCAGAGGGCAAGGGAGACAAGCGATGGATGCAGCCCATAGGATCTGGGTAGAAACAGACATAATACAATTACCACAATTAGGATTACGACTGGCTGTATCCACAGACAACCGGGATAGCAATAACTTAACAATTTCGAAGTGTGTCTCATATAAGTGAAGTCCAAGGTTAATATGTCAGCTCCCAAAGAGTGGGGACCCAGGCTTCTTCTATCTAGCTACTCCCTTTCCTTAGCATATTACCTCAAAGTACAATTTGGCTGCTTGAGCTCCAGATATCATGCTGGCATTCCGACATGTGGGAAGATGAAAGAAAAAGGAAGAAGCAAGGGCACATTTTCTTACTTTAAAGGTACTTATTTGAAGTCACATATGACAAGTCCATTTACATCTAACTGTTCAGAATTTAGTCACATGAGCACACCTACCTCCAAAGGGGGCTAGAAATGTGTTATCTATGCCAAGAAGTTTTGTGTGCAACTAAAAATCAAGGGTCCTGTTACTAAGTAAAAGGAGGAGATTGGATACTGGAGGACAACTAGCTCTTTGTTACAATCTCAGGGGGAAAAAAAGTCCCTGATCTACCAGAGATATTTCAAGACTGAGCCCGAGCATTGCCAATTTTTAATAACCAAGAGAGTGAACATATTAGTGACAATGGCAATGTGTATCATGACATATCACATGTGTTCTCACTACATGAGAGTTACTTATACACCAACTTCTAAGGGAAAACCAGTTTTGCTGTGCAGGATAAGGCACATCTGATGGGGAAATGCCAGTTAGAGTCATTTGCCAAAGGAGATTTAAAGACTCATTCCTGGAAAATATGCTGTCCGTAGATACTATGAAGCCAGTTGGTTTGATACAGAAGCAACAAATCGTGTTTTTGGAGTTGAAGGACAAATCTGCATTTAACATGATACTCTAAAATATGACTCACTGATACGAGCCCCAGTGGCTGCCACAGTTACAGCATGCATGCCAATTGGCTGAGCTCCAGAGCCCTTCCTTGGGGGCACTAGTCTCTTTCTCAGGCACCCAAGCATGTCCCCAGCCTGTGCAGCCTGCTTCAGCACTCACAGGGGGCTGTCCAAGATTGCCTGTGAGCTGCCTCCACTCTCTTCAGCCTGGGACAGTCCCAGGCACGCTACCACCCTGCATTGCTCCCAAGGCATGCAGGCATAGGATGTCTCTCTACTTCTCTCATCTAGCAGCCCTTGGAGGCCTCAGTCAGTCTGTCCAGAGAAGGAGGAGAAGTAGAAGTCTTGGCCTTTCCATCATTCATTCAACCAACTTTTTGGAAGCAAAAATTTACACCCCTTTAAGCACAAGGGGGGTGCACAGCAAAACAGCATGAGGACTTATAGTCTAGTCAATGTGGACAGGAGTTCCACACGTGGATGTAAATCATCCATGATGTCATAAAACTGCAGTGTCTCATGAATAGCAGAGGCTGTCAGTCTCATAGGTCCATGGATGGACAGGGATAATGTGAGTTGAATGCTCAAGGAGGATCCACAGACAAAGTCACCATTGGGCAGCGCATTGGCATTATGGGTAGGAGTTGGCTTATGTTAAGTGACTGGGAGGATGACAGAAACGCAGAAGTAGGAATGAGCCTGCTTGATCAGAGACAGCTGGGAGACCAGGCTAACTGGGTAAATGGTTGTGTAGCCGAGTGTTGAGAAAGGAAGAGAGGCAGGTCTTGCTGCCAGGTTAAGGAAAGTGGCATTCTAAGAGGAGCCAAGTTTCTGAGCAGAGGAACCATAGAAAGAAAACAGTGTTTGGGAATTGCTATCTGGCAGTAGTGTGGACACTACATTAATTGTGTGGTGAGGGAGTTGGCCTACATATATGATTTTCTGAGTCAGACCAACAGTAATCCAGTTGAGTATTCTGTTTGTGACTTCCAAAAATAGCTCCCATAAGGCAAATGGCATCTCTTCAGCAAATGTGTGGAGTGTTGCTTTTTGACAGCTACTGGGTTTCAAGTGACCTCAGTGACCAACACAGGCAGGGCCCCTGCCCTCTAATGGGAAGCCATCCTTCACCCTGAGGCTGAGGGCTTGCCTGGAGTGAGGCGCATGAAGCTGAGCTGGGGGGCGCAGGAAGAAGATGCATCATGGGGAAAGGGTTTACCACCATAAATCAAGTCCCAAAAGGGGCACAACAAAACTACAGTCAGACTCTGGGCGGGAAGTGAGATTCTGTGTTTGAGGGAGCAAGATGGGACAGGGTTTCAGAGATCCAGGGTGGAGGTGATGGGGTCCTGATGCAGAGCTGGACCATGTCCAGGGAAGTCTGTCCAAAGGAGATGAGGTAGAGGGGACAGCAGTACCAGCTTCTAGAAATGGGACTGGCTCGAGAGAAGTGGGAATTCAAGCTCCAGCCTAGAAGGATGGATGCTATCAGCATCCTTCATGTTCCACCTCCAGGCAATGATCTGGAGATTCATCTAAACCCTTCTTGAGCTTGAATACATCTTTAGCCCACACAAATTTGCACTCTAACCCATTCCACACACACTACCCACACACTCCCTCATGCCCCTCTGCTCATTCTCTCTTCTCTCTGTGAAAGAGCATGCTCTCTGCTCTCTGGAGCCCCGTGCCTGGCCTCAGCAAGATGGCTCCACAGGCCCACAGGATTTTTGGTTTGTGTCTGAAACAGGGATGCAGCCACTCTCTCATACAGAGGCTAGATTTTATTTTATTTTATTTTATTTTATTTTATTTTATTTGAGAGGGAAGGAGAGAGAGAAGAAAAAGAGAGAGTAAGAGAGAGAGAGAACACAAGAGCAGGGGGAGGGAGACACAGACTTCCCACTGAGCAGGGAACCTGATGCCGGGCTCAGGGACGGGGATGCCAGGATTATGACCTGAGCCCAAGGCAGACACTTAAACAACTGAGCCACCCAGGCATCCCAAGCACAGGCTAGATTGATGTTTAAGCTTAAGATGGCAAACAAGGACAGGAACAAAGAAGGAATAAATCCTCTTCAAACTGTCAGGTTAGGGATCAAGCCCATTTCTATAGTTAAAGAAACCCATTGATTTTGTGATTAGTGAAACAACCAGTTATTCGGTTTTCAAAATCTGGTTATTTGATTAAACAGACAAGCCAGGCAACATTTTAAGTTTTGGTGTCTGGGAAGACATAGCTGAACACCAGCTGGGCAGCACAGCCACCCCAATGGGCTCTGCCATAGGAACAGGCAACTCATGAAAACCCCCCTCACACTCAGCAGCCTCCAGTAAAATCAGCAGCAGCAGGGAGGGGAGGTTGAGTTCCCCTGCACCTTGCAGTGGCCTTCACACCACCTCTGGACAGATGCCAGCCATTTCAGGCCTATTGCTGTTTACATTTTGTCCTACTTTAGGAAGTGGGGAGGCCATTCTGAAGCTCCTTATGTGTTGACTTTCTTCAGGGTCATGTAATCCCAACCACCTGGAAGAGGATAGGGGAACTAAATTCCATTTATTTTCCCTCTTAAAAGTAAGATACGTTAGCTGGTGAGGAATCCAATTTAGAAATAGCACTGCACAGCCAAAGCAGGTGTTCTTCCTTGGAGAGTAGTTGAATGTTCTGGCAACATCCTCATTCAGTGGCACTAACTGAGCCCTTAGGGATACAGAGCACAAAGTGAGCCACAGTCCCCTCCCTCAAGGACCCTGGGATCCAAAATGAGCAACAGTAACAGAGATGCCAGAAGGGAAAGAGAAGTAAGCTCTAGGTGTGTGGAGTTTCAGTCATGTGTGGTGCTAATGGATCATGCCATTTTCATCCATTTTGGCCCCAGGATATCGGTTGCACACTAGCTATACCCACAATGCTCAGCTCGAGGAATGCTGATGCTCAGAGCCAGGAGCCCTTGCAGGAGACAGAGGACTGCTGAGGACCAGCCAATCTCCCTGCCACCTCACTGGTCAGAATGGGCCGCACTGAAGCCCCAAGGCTCCTTCCTGCCCTAGGAAATAGCACCTTGGCCTTAGGCTTGCAAAGCTCTTGTCAACACCAAGTGTCCCCTCTTCTCCATGGATAATTGAGAGATGACTGACTGTCAGTAGAAAGTAAAACTCACTTTATATGTGAGAAGAAGCAGAGGCTAGAAAAGCTAAGAATCCACAAGCACTTCCTATCAAAATTCTTAGAATTATGGCATTATAG
Source organism: Halichoerus grypus (assembly GCF_964656455.1). Lineage (NCBI taxonomy): Eukaryota > Metazoa > Chordata > Mammalia > Carnivora > Phocidae > Halichoerus > Halichoerus grypus. The sequence goes on from NC_135715.1 coordinate 73,569,766, forward strand.
AGCTGGAAGAACTTTTTTAAAATTATCTGATCCAACATCCTCACTTGACAGATAAGAAAACCAAGGACCAGAGAAATAAGGGACTTGTCTGTGGTCCCACAACTAGAACATGACAGTCAGAATCCAAACCTAGTTCTGATTCCCAGCTTAATTCTCTTACCAACACACTATGCTGATTTCCCCATGGTATTAAAAAAAAAAAAAAAAACTAGAAATTTGCTTTTTTATCTGAACAAAAGTGTGGTGGGTAGAATCATCCATAAGAGTTTATCTGGTCAAAAGTTAAGCCAGTCACTAAATCTTTATTGGCAATATTCTATGCCAGGCACCAGGCCCAGCTTTGCTATGTTCTCAATGCCTGGGATCTTGGCTCTCCACTTCCCACATTCAGATGGCTGCTGAGGAAAGCAGCTATCAGGGTCTGGTGAGAAGCTTGGAATACGTTCTTGCTCAAGTTCCTCTCCAACAGGTGAGACGGAGGAGCCCCAAGAGCCTTCTGCCTTCAGCTTCCTCTTCTGCAAAGTGGCGCTAATCTACTTACCTTGAGCGAAAGCAAGATCAGATATGGAGCTTAAGAGTAGAAGACCAAACAGACAAAGCAATGTGATTATTAAGGGATCAGACTCAATAAGGAATCGAGATAAAAGGGCATTTAAAGGTTTGAAGTTAGAAGCAACTAAAAAGAAATCCCTTAATTTTGAGCAAAGTAATCTGTCCTTTCCCAAGATACCTATAGAACTTATGGTTTTTTTTCAAGATTAAAAATGATTATTTTTTCACTGATTAAAATTAAAACAATACACTTTAATGGGATTGTATCAGCTTGCTTAGGGCTGCCATCACAAGTACCAACAGACTGGGTAGCTTGAACACCAGAAATGGACCTTCTCACCGTTCTGGAAGCAGGAAGTCTACAATTAGGAGGTCAGCAGCTTTGCTTTTTCTGGAGGAGTCTCTCCTTGGCTTGGCTTGGATGTCACTTCTTTTCCCGGTGTCCTCACACAGTCCTTCCTCTGGGTGCATCTATGTCTAAATTTCCTCCTTTTCAAAGGACACCGGTCGGATTGGATTAGGGCCCACCCAGTTGATCTCATTTTTACTTAATTACCTTTTTAATAACCAAGTTGTCTCCAAACACAGTCACATTTTGGATATTATGCATGGAGGGGGGCAGATACAATTCAGCCCATAATGGGGACTAAGGTGAATAGGTAAAAAGTAGAAAAAGAAAAGCAAAAAAAGGCCATAGGACTCCAAGTACTAGAACCTGTGTTAACCGTCCCAGAGAAGCCTGGCCAAGAAGGCACCTGTGACCCAGCTTCTGCATTAAGAGCCAAATTCTTGTTGGAGATTATTTCTTTTTGTTAAGTGTGAAAATGGTTATAAATTATTGGGTGGCACTGATCCAAAGAAAGGCACTCTGACAGTTTACCAAAGAAGGAACTCTGGTGTACAGCACATACACGTGCACACACACACACACACACACACACAAGCAGGTGCACAAGTGTGTGTGTGTGCACATGTGCCCGCGTGCACACACACACACAGAATGAGAACTGTGCTCTGGTTCTAAACACTGCTCCAGACCTGTGTGATGAGCTGTGAGCAAAAGCCTCCAGGAAGCATCACTGGGGGGACGTTATTCTTGGATGAGAGGAGATTTGTGCATGGCTGCCTGAGCAAGACCAGGGTGGAGCGAAGGGGCACCAGGGCCCGGCGACCAGCAACTTGGGTCTGAGCCCTGGGGAAAGTGGCTGCAGAGCAACACTGAAGAAGTGGCTTCCAGGGACCACTCTTGAGAGGCCAGTCCCAAGCAGCAAGGAAGGAGGGGCCACACTCCTGCCCAGTGTGACCCAGGGAATGCAGACTGCCTCAACACCTCCAAAGCTGGAGGATCAGAATACAGGAGTGGGGACCCCAGGGTAGCGTCAAAGGTGAGGCTTTGAGGACAGCAGAGAACAGCCCTGGGATGAAGGTTGATGAAGGCCTATTTGTTATGCCAATTGAGGTATCTTCAGGGATGCCCTAGAAGGAGTGGTTAAAACCTTAGGAGAGGTGCATGGTGGGGCTGACGCAGTGACAGTCTTATCATCACTCTTGGTGTGATCCCACGGGTACCACAAGCTGGTGGGGCCTGGGAAACAGACTCAGGAACAGTGTGCATATCAAGGCATGGAGGATGTCCACAGACCCTTGGGATCTCTGAGACGCACTTATAGAAGGAGCCGTCTGGTGGCTGGTCCATGCAAATCCTGTGTGCCCCAAGGTGACACTGAGTATAACTGGCACCTGATATCCCTGTAAAGATCCAGATGTCTCTCTGAGGAGAAGCGAACACACAGATCCATCCCCAGCGATTAGGTGCTGATGATCGTAAGGGGAAACCTCCAGGCTCTCCATTCAGATCAACTCAAGGTGAGAACTGCCAGGTGTCATCAAAGCACGGAAAGCCCTTTCAAATGTAGCAGAGTGGGCAGGCGGCCTTTGGTGGCCACCTAACCACTGAGCCGCAGTTTACCTGTTCAAGCCTCCCCAGGACAGGCAGCCCACTGAGCCACAGGAGCGAGCCAGGATTTGCCACCGCACCCCAGATCCGCTGCCTCCAGAAAACCTCCTGGACCCACTGCTCCTTTGACATGCTCTGACAGCCCAGGTTCTCCTGGGGCTCTGGGAGGGAGTGCAGAGGCTCCTGGATCTGCAATGAATGATCTTTGCCTAAGGAGCAAGTGCCATTTTTCTAATTAAAAAAAAAAAGAAAAAGAACAAAACTATTAAAATGGAAATAAAAACAAATATTTACTGTAAACCAGGCACTGCCTTAGGGCACTCTTCATCTCCTTTACTCTGTTCTAATTTTTATTTCTTTCCATTCCACTGATCACCTTCTAAAATACCCCGCATTACCTCCTGTTAGTGTATTGCTGATTGCCTGGTCTTCAACTCCTAGACTGGCCGCTCCGCGGGGGCAGGAGCTTCTGTCCGTTGTGCTCACTGACGCCTCCTAGCGACGGCGTCGGAGCCTGGCACAGAGCGGTGCTCCGTGTCTGTAGAATGAAGGAGCGGCGGTCGGAGGGGTGGCGGACCAGACATACTCAAACAGGGGCATGTCACAAGCAGTTGGTCCCAGCACGTCCCCAAATCATCATCAAGTGCCTGGTGGTGGTGTGGGTGGGGGGGGGGAGGGGAGTTGGGGCTGCCATTCTATAAGGAATACCGGGATGAGGGGCTATTCTGGGGTGGCTGCTACTTCCTTGTGGGGCTGGCCCCAGGTGTAAATGAGCACGGAGGTGACATCTAAACCCCTGAGTTTGTGGAATAAAGGCTGTAGACCCTCTCGGACCCTTGAGGGGTGGAGGCTAAGGGGAACTAGCGTCCCATTTTGGGGTGGGAGAACTTGAAACTCCCTCTAGGGAGAACAGATTCAATAGTCCACGTTGGGACCCACTGTGTTTGAGGAGCTGTGGATCTCTGTGATTCCAGCACTGTCCTGGAAGCCCATGGCCTTCACACAGGCAGGGAGACAGATGTCTGCAATGCTGCACTACAAGAAAGTGGAGTCATAAAAGAAATGAATCCTAAGTCTACTTTCAAGCGGTTGTTAAATCCTTTTTGCAGGTAGAAATTTGATCCAAATGAAGAAACATTTTTTAGGCAACTACTAACTGCAGCAACTCCCAACTGTGAATGGGATAGAATCCCTGCTATCTGCCTCCCCCTGTGTTCACTGCAGCATTATTCACAATAGCCAAGATGGGGAAGCAGCCCAAGTGTCCATCTATAGATGAATGGATAAAGAAGATGTGGCCTACATATGTGCAATGGAATATCACTTGGCCATTAAAAAGAATGAGATCTTACCATTTGCAACAACATGGATGGATCTAGAGGGTATTTTGCTAAGTGAAATAAGTCAGAGAAAGACGAATACTATATGATTTCACTTCTAGTGGAATCTAAAAAAAAAAAAAACAAATGAGTAAACAAACAAAAAACAGCAACAGACCTATAAGTACAGAGAACATATTGATGATTGCCAGACATAAGAGGCTGGGGGTGGGGTGTAAAATGGGTGAAGGGGAGTAGGAAGTACAGGCTTCCAGTATGGAATGAAGAAGTCACAGGAATAATGGGTGCAGCATGGAGATTTCAGTCAATGGCAATGTAATAGTGTTGTATAGTGACAGGTGATGGCTATCCTTGTAGTGAGCCCAGCATAGCATAGAGGGATGTCCAATCACTATGTTGTACACCTGAAACCAATGTAACACCGTGTGTCAACTATAATTCCAAAAAAAGGGGGTATAATTTCTACTAGGGAAGGGAGAGAGAAATGAAATGTATATTTATGCTGTTCCATGCTATTGGGGATGGGGGTGTGCAGAGCTCTTGACAGTACATGGCAGGGGCCCCCAACCCAGACTTTTAGGGATGCAGGGGTGGCTTTAGGTTTGGACCTTAATAGTAGGAATAGCAGGAGTCAGCCAGGAAACATGAGAAGCAATCTTTCCTAAGGTAAGGAAGAGCATGTGTCAAAACCCAGAGGCAAGGGGAAAGCCTGGCTCATTAGAAGGCCGCTAATTGTTGATCGTGGCTGGAGTGAGGAGTGTATGGAAGGAGTGCTGTGAGTAAGGCTGGAGAGGAAGTGGGGCCAACTCGCAAATGCCACGGTGAGCAATTCCAGGGCAGTGACTTCAGAACATCAGAGGAGAGGGGTCAGGCACTAAGGGGAGGTGAGGAAGTAGACGCCATGTGTGGGGACACTTGCTCGAAGAAGCTGAGCTGAGAAGAGAGAGGAGATAGAGAACTACAGCTGCAAGGAGATTGGTTATCTTTCTTGTTTGATTGGTTTTGGGTTTTTCTTTTTGGGATGTCAGAGACTTGAACTTTCAGTTCTAATGTCAAGGAACCGACAGGGAAGAGCAGGTTAAGGGCCAAGGAGAGAGGCCTTCTCTCCCAAACAAGGACAGTGGTGGAAAAGCAAGTCAGTGTGCAGGCACTAAACCAGGGACTTCCTCTTGGATGGTTTATATGCCTTTTTTTTTTTTTTTTTTTTGTCAAGTAGGAATCGACATCATCAGAAAATAGAGAGAGGGAGGTAATAGCGCTCTGGGGCTGAAATCATGGTGGCGAGTGAGCTGGGGGAACATAGAGGGTTTGGGGGCAGGGTTGCGGTCTAACCGGAGATTGGAGATAATGAGTTTGTCCCCTTGGGTGGCAGTCCCCCGAAGCACAGCACTGGACTGGTGGAAACTCGGTGGGTAGCCCGGGGTCCAGACATGCAATGCACAAGGGTAGTTAAGAATATTGGCAAGAGAGTGATCACTAGGCCCAACCCCAGGCTGGGTAGGCGAGGACATGCAGGGAGGAGGAGTGCGCCGGGGGGGACAAGATGGGAGGGGTGGAGCAGGAGGGCCTCAGCAGGGCTGAGGAGCCAGCATAGGGGCAGAGATTTCCTGAGGGGGCTAGAGGTGGAGGAGTCAGGGTTCATGAGCGACAGATTTGAATTCGAGGTGTTGTGGTCCATCGCAGGAAATGGAACATCCAGAATGGCCAAAGGGTCGGGGGCTAGGGGGGCGTAAGTGGAAGGACGTGAGAAGCCAAGTGTTGGTGGGCCCTGCCCAAGTGGATTGAAGCCACAGGAGCTCGGCAAGGCCAGGGTGGAGTTGACAACTGTGAGCCACACACCACATCTTCAGTGAATGAGGGTGTCTGTGGAGGATGTCAGATGAGCACGATGGAGAGGACAGGCTCGCCAGAGGCCCGGCATGGGAGGCGCGGAGGGGGAAGAACATCAGCCCAGCACCCTGAACTGAAAGGCATCCTTCTTTGGAGGCTGCTGGGGAGACCCTGGCCCGGGTGTTGGAGAGGATGTAGAGGAACAGTGTGAGGACACTGAAAAGCTGAGGATCTATTGAGAAAACACTAACCTCCACTTTTTAAGGTCCTACTGTGTGCCAGGCCCTGGGCTAAGAGCTTTATATACAGCATCTCAGAGCAACTTTTTGGGGAGAGTATTTTTATCCCAATTCACAGTTCAGCAAACTGAGACACAGAGGAGTTAAGTGAAGAGGTAAGTATAATGTATGTGAAAAATGCTTTGTAAATTCATAAAACAGTGTGTAAATGTTAGCTATTCTTTTTTTCCCCGACCAGCTTTCACGAAACAACCTCCAATATAACATATGTTTGAGTTGATTGCCCAGGAAACAATAAGAAGAAAAAATAGAAAGTTCCTCATTGTTTTACTAAAATCTATTCCAGCTCCATTCTTTGTGTATAAAGATAAGTTGATGATTCAATGATTTGACCTAAATAAATATTTAATGGGCTTTTCTGGGGTTCTGTCCAGATGCTTCCATGCAGTGCAGAGGACTGTCCTCCCCAGGATTGGAGTGGGCAGTGCTAGTCAAACAACAGGGAAACCTCTTCTAAAAAAAAAAAAGGATCATGGCAGATCACTTGGTCTCTAGAGGACGACCAGGTTTTTCATGGGACTAGGAGAGCCCTGCTCTGGCCTTGGACTTTTCATTCTTTTTATAAGTACAGTATGATTTAGATGCCACAGTACTGAAGGGGGGACAATTTGAGTGGAAAGGGACCCTGTTCATCCAGTTTAGACTACTTATCCAAAAGTCAGAACTAAGCAAGGAGAATGCATTTACTAAGTAAATAACACCATATATACTATCGAGAAACTTTACACAGAAGGAGCATGGAGGGTCCAAATCCCCAGAATATGGTTTCTCAAGAGGGGAAGCACCTTGAGGTGCTGGCAGAGCAGACCTGCCAAACCCAGCCCTCAGCCCACCTGCCTTCATTTTAGACAAGATAGTGAGGGAAGGCTCCCTGGCCTGTCTACCTCGCACTGGGCCACTTGTTATGGAGCAACGATGACAGCCCTCCCCAACTGTGAAAAATCCCCAAGGGTCACGTTGCAGAGTGTTAGACTGGCTTCCGGGATCCCAAGGGCAGTCCCTCCCATGGTCAGGAATGCTTTACCTGGCTCAACACTGGACTCAGGCTTAGACACAGGCAGGTGGATTTTTCTGGGAGGAATCTCTAAAATTCCACTTTTACTCCATGATTTGGGAACTATGTTAATGAAAGGTCATCAGTAACTACCAACAGTTTACTCCCATGTAGAAATATCCTAAAGATTTCATGGTTTAAATGAAGAGGTTGGTTTTTTTTTAAGATTTTGTTTATTTATTTGACAGAGAGAGAGAGAGCTCAAGCAAGTGCAAGCAGGGGGAGGGGCAGGCAGAGGGAGAGAGAGAAGCAGGCTTCCCACTGAGCAGAGAGCCTGACCCTGGGGCTTCATCCCAGGACCTTGGGATCATGACCTGAGCCTAAGGCAGACGCTTAACTGACTAAGCCACCCAGGTGCCCCTAAATGAAGTTTTAAATCTGCTTTTGGCAAGCTGACTTTTTAGTACCCTCTGAGAATGGGATGTGTCTTGGGAGAAGACTCAGTGACAAATTTAGCTCTTACTGGCCTGCAGATTGTATCAGTAAGTGAATCAGCAGCCTTCATTGAGCGGTCAGCAAGTTCTTACGGAGTGCATGTGACATTCCAGGCATAATATACAGTGATGAACGAAGTCGGTGTCCTTGTGGAATTACATTCCAGTGAGGAGAGAAAAGTAAACAAATAAATGCATGTATGTAATCAAATGGCCAAATCAGAATGGCTTAAACCACACAGGGGTTTATTTTTCCATCACAATGAAAAATCCATGGGAGGCAGGCCTTTCACTCTGATCACTGAAGTTTGCTTCAGCTCCAGTAATCAAGTTATCTTTCTAGGAAGAAAGAAGGAAGCAGTGCCCAGAGCACACTTCCAGCTGAGTCCACCTTTCTTAGGATAATCTTTTGCGGAAACCCCTCCTAACCATTCTGCTTACATTTCATTGGCCAGTCTTTGTCACGTGACCATCCCTCTGCACGGGAGACTGGGAAATGTAGTTCTTTAGCTAGGCACCCTCCACACCCAGTACAGTCAGAGGACATTAACACGAACAACAAACTGCCTTTGCTTCTCAGATACATAAGATTATCAATTGTAGGACATATTTGCTGAGGAAACTTTGTTCGTTCTCCCTCAGATCAATATTGACTGATTTACTACTGCCCTTCTAGAAAAAAATGCTTCAAACATTTAATACCTGAAAAGCTTTTTCTTGGACGAATCTATCAGCTCTTTAAGTAAATAAGAAAAACCATTGCTCAAAAGAAATGTAGAGCTCAGTGGATACAATTACCTTTCCTCATCTCACTTAACCAATTTTGAAAATGGGAAAGGAAATATTTCCCTTTATGGCTAAATACATGCTGCCAGAAGAAGCTTAATTACAGAATGATAAAATTAGACCTTAGAATTAGATAGATGGATTATAATTAGTCTGAGGCAATGGCTATAGAACGTCAAGCAGAAAGCCTGAGAATAGCACTTGGCCTGGAATAATGGAACCTCTAAAATCGTGAGATTGAATTTCAGTCTGTGGCTCAATCACCATTTCTCCTTTTCAGTGCCCTGTGTAATCACAACCACTATCACATTGTAATAAAATGGCATTTTATCCTGCAAAGAATTGCGGGGTGAAAGGTGGACTTAGCCGCAGTCACCTGCTCTATCTCTACAAAGGAACATTACAGACTGAAAATTCCTCCACACGTTGTTTATGGTGAGTGGAGATAGAGGACAATACCAGGGAATGGAACTCATTTTTCCTCAAATGAAGAGTGACTCTTGGAACCCACTGCATCTAAATACATACCCCTACAGATGTCACAGAGCTCATGTGTCTGTCCCCTACAGGTTGTCTTTCACAGCCTCTCTTTGGGATAAGTTGCTTTGTTTCAGTCCCGTGATCATATTGAAAATATGGGAGATGAGATCATACCCAGTGGTCCCAAAGAATTTTTATAAGCCTGAGACATTGCTGTGGGTGCCCCAGGCCAGGCAGTTCTAAGGGGCAATCAAGAATCTACTTGGCAGGGGCACTTGGGTGGCTCAGTCTGTTAAGCATTTGACTCTTGATTTTGGCTCAGGTCATGATCTCAGGGTCATGAGATGGAGCCCTGTGTTGGGCTCCATGCTCAGCAGGGAGTCTGCTTGATAGTCTCTCCCTCTCCCTCTGCCCCTTCCCCCATTTACACATTCTCTCTCCCCCTCTCTCTCTCTGAAATGAATAAATAAAATCTTTAAAAAAAAGAATCTACTTGGGGGATGAGTTGTACATTTTGTGTGTGTGTTGGGGAAGAAGACAGGAATTTTTGTTGACTGCTGTCGCATTTTGAGAGCTAGAGATTTGGGTTGGAATTGTGACAAATGTCCATCACTAATTTGTGAGGATCATCTAGACCCAAGAATAATGGGAGTTTAAAGCTGGAGGAGCCTGGGGCACCTGGGAGGCTCAGTCATTAAGCATCTGCCTTCGGCTCAGGTCATGATCCCAGGGTCCTGGGATGGAGCCCCGCATCATGCTCCCTGCTTGGCAGGAAGCCTGCTTCTCCCTCTCCCACTCCCCCTGTTTATGTTACCTCTCTTGCTGTGTCTCTCTCTGTCAAATAAATAAATAAAATCTTTTTTAAAAAAGTAAAGCTGGAGGAGCCTGAAACATCTAGTCCAACCCCTTCATTCTACACCCAAGACAAAAAAACCTATCTATTCCACCAATGTCTGGCATCACCACCAGGAAGAAACCAAGCCTGGGAAAAGACAGAAGTGCCCCTCCTGGTTCTGGGGAGAGTCTGCTGCTTATATGGAACTTCTGGTTCCCCACAGCTGGATCCATGGGACTGTTTAAGGGCAAGGAGTCAGTGGGACATGTCCCAGCAGGTAAAACAAACAAACATCAATAACAACAGCAGTAACATTCTGCTAGCCTATTTCAGAAATCAATTATATCTGACTCAGGATGATTTGGGAAATATTTACCGATGAGGCTGCATTTGAATGGAGCCTTGAAGAATTAGGATTTCTTCAGTATTTAAAGGGAGGGCAGAGTTCTAGGCTAAAATCTCAAAGCATGGAATACCACGGAGCATTTGGAGAACTGCTTGTGCGTCTGGTGGGGTTGGAGCAGTGTGGGTGGAGGAAGAAGCATATAAGGCTCAAGAGCCTGCTTGGGGCCAGATCAATCCATGCTTGTGGACTGTCTTGCAAATTTGCATTCTTGGTATTCAGAGAAGATATTTGGAAGGGATTCATCCTTTAATTGCCTCCATTTTGGTTTTTTATTTACTACTTAATGAATTCACTTATTCAACAAATTTTTGATGAGGGCACAGGTAGACGTAGCAATGATCAGTGCACTTTTCTGGAGAGCTTGCTGTAAGCCAAGCATCATGCTGAAGGCTTCCTATACACCATCTACTTACTTCTCACTAAGCTCTGTGAGGCAGGTTCCATTAGAATCACCATCGTACAGATGAGGAAACTCAGCCCAAACAGATATCTTATCCAAGTCACACAGCCAAGAAGTGGCAGAACCAGAATACGAAGCCAGAAAATATGACTCTCCTTCCCTCCTCCCCACCACCTGCAGCCAGAGGCCTCCACATTCTTTCTGACTCATCTCCCCCTGTCCCTCACCTCTTACTTCTAGGAATTTTTTAAAAAGATTTTATGTATTTATTTGTCAGAGAGAGAGAGAGAGAGCAAGCACAAGCAGGGGGAGTGGCACGCAGAGGGAGAAGCAGACTCCCCGCTGAACAAGGAGCCTGATGCGGGGCTTGATCCCAGGACCCTGGGATCGTGACCTGAGCAGAAGGCAGATGCTTAACTGACTGAGCCACCCAGGCGTCCCTCCTCTGGGAATTTTTTTTTTTTAAATCACCAACACAATGCTGTCAAATCATCATAGAAAGGTGTTGCTTATAAAAAGAGAAGGGAACTGAAATGTCATCTAGAAAACCCTGAGTCTTCAGAGGAAAATGTCCCAACATGGAAGGAGTAGTAAGTCCCTGCAAAGTCACAGCATGTGGTGATGGAAGTTCCGTGCTTTCTTTATCATGGGTCACCCCACTTAATCCTCTCTCCCTCCCTGAGGGAATAGTCTACCCACTGCAGATGAGAGTGTTGAGGCCTGCAGAGATGTTACATGTTTTGTCCAAGTTAACACAAGTGAAAGATCGGGTCAGGACCGGCACCCAGGCCCCAGACTGGCCCTGCCCAGGGTCTCACCATAATCCTCTGCGTTCCTTACACACCGGTTCAGAATCATCTGGGTTGGGTAAGGACCAAGGACAGAGCCTTCTGTAGTGAAAACCCTAGAAGATTTAACCCCCTGTGTCTGGTGTTTGGTCCTGGAGCCCAGAAAAAAACAACCCCCGCTACTCACTTTGCCAAACAGACTGCTTTGCACATGAAGACTTTAAGGAAAACGAATTCTTTATTTCATTCTTGAGTTCTGAGAAATGGTGAGATATGAATTTCCCGTGTTTCTTAGAAATTTTAAAAAAATCATGAATTTGTTCCATGATTTGCTTGTTCCATAACCACATGAAAATGCTCAGTATTTTATAATCATTTTTATCAGTGGCTCCCCATAGATTCGAGCCTCACGCATTAGCTGCTAGTGTTCTGTGACTAACACAGAGATTTTAATCTTTCTTTTAGAGTCTGGAAATCCCTCTCTGCTTCTTTTTTTCTGGTAGTGTTTGTCTACAGGCCTCTCTTCGCATTAATAATTCTCCAGTGCACAAAGACGCTGCCCTGGATCCTGTTGGTGAAACATGCCATAGTCAAGGTAAGAACACTGAATCTATTCTGGGACCACATATTAGGAGGAACTGAATGAGCAAATGAATTATGGCGGCCGTTCACAGAGTTGAGAGCAGCCTGCTAAAAATGGAAGACAGAAAATACATCTCCACGAGATTAGATCCCTCGGATATGGTTCTTTGTATATCATCTCACTTTACTCTGTCTGAAAAGGTGAACGTGAAGGATCTTGTCTACGTGCACAGTTGCCAGATGCACAGACACAGATGCAAGAACCTGAGGACAAGTGAACGCAGGAGCTCTTCATGAATTTTCTTGACGCAGTAAAGATAAACGACAAAAGGACAGCAGGAACTGTTTACTTCACGGGCTTTTGCTGCTCTGTGGATGGGCTGTCATAATTAGAGGCGTGACCTAAGCTCCAGTCTTTCTCCGCAAGCCATGACCCAGCACCGACAGAGGCCTGGGTCATAAAGCACAAGATGTTTAAGGGGGAATAAGCTGGCAATTAAAAGCAGGGCCATCCAAGACACTGTACCAAATTTTCCATCTGGAGGGAATTGAGAGCAACTTGCTTAAAGGACAAAGCAGACTGGCTGAAAGATTGGATTCAGTTCAAAGCCAGATGACATCCTTTTGCTGGAAAAGCACGGAACTATTCAAAACGGGGGAAAAAATGTGCATCGCCCTGAAGCTTCTCATAACCTGGGGCTAGTGGCTCACTGATGCAAGTCCTCGGGTTTGCCCTGCCGCATTGAGAATGGTAGGCTTGGACCATCAATTAACCATCGATTACCAGAAGGAAAACCAGTTCCTTCATTAGAGGATCGTGCAAAACACCTCTCCCTACTTTTACCCTCAACTGACCTGCTAGGACAGTCAGAGAAAGTCTCAGATGGGCTTCTGGGGGTCCTGGGGCTCCTTCCTAAACTTTCTTCCATATATCCCCTCAGCTGCTTACCCTGGGCCCATTTTTTGGGGCTGGAGTGGATCTCCTTAGTGCTGGAGATCAGTCTTTCTCCATTCTTTCTCCATTCTTCCAGCCCAGAGCCTCTCTAAGATAAGCAAACCTTTCTCTCAGGTTTGTACATCTCACACTGGGGTCTGCATGCCCCAGAAACATGATACTTTGTGCAGGATAACCAAACTAACAAGAGGAACACTGCACAAAAACATCATGTGTTTTAAGATTGCACTGGGGAGGATGGCAGGTTTTTTATGTAGGTTTGTTATGTAGATGAATGCAAAATGTGTACACATTATAAACATTAAAATGAAAGATGATAAAGTGTATGCTATAGTCTTAACCTCAGACCCCTGGGAGATACATTCAAATCACATGATGGTCAGTGAGTTTTCCCAGCAGCTCACAGAGCACCCAGCACTGCAGCTGAGGTTTGCCCAAGGTGCTGGGGCCAAGTGGTGAGAGCCTACAAGACACAGAGACACCCACTTGTCGGCAGAACAGCCATCAGCACAGGGAGAGGTGGAGAAGGAGCTAGGAGGGGTCTGGTGCTCACCCAGAAGGGCTTGGTGATGAGATGCTCCCGCAAGGAGAGACTAAGGAACAGGGTTCCTTCAACCTGGTTGCAGACAGGGCCCACCAGGAGGGCTTGCCAAACCTCCAGATTCCTGGGCTCATTGCAGGCATGCCAGACCAGTCTCTCCACGAGTAGGCCCGGAAATCTGTTTTTGAAAAGCTGTCCCGATGATTCTGATGTGGCATGGCTCCAGTCCCCAGGCACTGAACTGAGAAGATACTAGAGAGGAAAACTGCCTTAGTCCTCTTGTGTAAGCCGGTGTCTCTTTAAGCAGGAATACTGGAGTAGTCAGCAACCTACGAGCTGTGGGGCTATTTTCTGGGCCAAGGGATCTTAATCGACAAACACTGGCATTGGAATAATATGCCAGGGCTCTTGATCTGTACCTGAACCTCCCACCTTTTCATTTTCAGAAATCTCTTAAGGGGACCCTGTCTGTGCAGGCTGATTTCAGAACATAGCACATCTGTAGACATAAAGCAGCTCTCGCCACTGTGATGCCCAGGGTGGGGAGGGGGGCTGCACCCCCTCAGGGCACAGTCACTGCTAGCCCCTCAGGGGATGCACTTGAGGAAACCCAGGGGACAGAGGGAATAGGTTGGGGTGTGGGGAGGCTCTTCAGAGCCTGCAGCTTCTTCAGCCAAAGAATGCTGGGGCCCTTCTCCCAACCTCCCCTCCGGCCCAGACCCCTCTCAACACTCCACACCTGCACCCCATCCTCCTTCATGGCTTATCTCCAGCAAACCATTTCCAATTTCAACTTGGTTTCCTCAGCAAGTCATGATGGATATTATCTGCAATTACCCTTAAACAAGAACAAGCCACTCTCCCCAGGGTGAGCAGCTCAATGGAATTTTTTTAAAAGCAAACAAAAAAGGAGAAAGAGCCCCTCTAATATATCTGAAACCCAATCATTCTTTTGTGGGGACCATGGGAGGGACTCCACCCTCCTCCATAGGGTCAGACTCTGCTTTGTTACTAGCTGGGTGGTAGTCCACGAAAAAGACCAAGTTCCGCTGTGCCTGGTGCTCCAGCCATAGCTTGCTCGCTTGGCAATTACTTAATAAGTTGCTCTTTCTGGGACACAAGCCATCTATGTCCCTGTTGAAGAATCTCAACCCAGGAAAAGCATCAACAAAAAAGTCAACAATTGTAGATGGACATGGATGACATGCTACAGAGACAATCTCCCATCAATATGAATTTGCTTAACATTTATGACAGATAGAACATTCTCTACATGTACAGATGGAAATATCACTCCCTTCCTAAAAGAAAAGACATCATGGCTTCAGGGGCAAATTCTAGGCAAGCTTTCCAGAATGTGCCTCATGAAGCACTAGCCTTATGAAGTACTCCACTAAAAAAACCACTTTTGTGCTCAATTAAATTAGGCAAACACTGCATACTTGACACCTTCTCTGGGACACTCAGGGTGCAATCTAACCTCTGAATTATCTAAAAGTGTGTTGTTTAATTTCCAGATATTAGTTTTCTTAGATATCACATTGTTACTGATTTTCAATTTAATCTGGCTGCGCTCAGACCATATAATTTGTATTATTTCAATTCTCTTATATCTATTGGAACTTCTTTTATGGTGAATATACTATGTGTATTTGGAAAGAATGTTTATTTTGCAGTTGGTGGATATAGTATACTAAAAATGTTAGTAAGATCAAAGTGGTTAGTAGTGTTGTTCAAATATTCTATGTTATTACTGATTTTTTTTTTTTTTGGTCCAGTTGTTCTATCAATTGCTTAGATCATTTTGGAATTATCTCCTTCCCTTTTTTAGTTTGTCCATGTTTGCTTCATGAATCTTGAGGCTGTGTTATTAGTTGTTCTTTCTAAAGAACTCTCCCTTTTATGCCTATGGAATGACCATCCTTATCTCTGGTAACACTCTTTGTTTTGAAGTCTATTTTACTTGATATTAAAGTAGCCCCTCTTGCCTTCTAATGCTTACTGTTTGCATGGTACAACTTTTATTTTCAAACTATTTGTGCCTTTCTATTTAATGTATGTGTCATGTAGGCAGGATATAGTACAGCCTTGCTTTTTAATCTACTCTGTTAATCTATATTTTTTAATTGGAGAGTTTAGATCATTAATATTTAGCGTAATTATTAATGTGATTGCGTTTAGGCCTACCATTTTATCATTTGTATTTTCTTTGTCTCTTCTGGTTTTGATTCCTCTCTTCATCTTTTCCTGCCTTTGGGGTATTATTTAAAAAATTTTTTTAATCTTTCATTTTAATTTGTTTGATCTTGGGAGGCTACATTTTTTCCTAAGTGGTTGCCCTAGGTATTGAAATATACACATCTACCTTTCAAAGTCTACTTAGAGTCAATATTGAAACTTAAATTAGAAACTTGCTAAGCTCTCATCTCCCCACACTGATCTTTGTGTTATGATGTCATAGGTATTACAATTATAAACATTGTAAACTACAAAGGTAATCTCCTAATTTTTGCTCTCAAAAGTCACACATATTTTAAAGAACTCAAGAGGGGAAAATGTCCTTTTATATTTGCTCAGATATTTGCCATTTTTGAGGTTCTTCCTTCATTCCCAAAGACCCAGGTTTCTCTCTGGTTTCGTTTCCAGAAGAGCTGAAAGAACTTCCTATAACATTTCTTTTACAGCAGGTCTGCTGCTGATGGGTTTTTGTAGTTTTTCTTCATCTGAAAATGTCTCTTTTTTTGCTTTGATTATTAAAGGATATTTCTGCTGCATTCAAAATTCTGAGCTGACAATGCTTTTCCTTCAAGCACTTTGAAGATGCTATTTCTTTGGTCTCCACAGTGTTTGAAGGGGGATCTGCAAGTATTCAAATTATTGTTCCCTGTATATAGTGTGTCATTTTTCCCTAGCTGCTTTCAAGATTTTTTTCCCATTGGTTCTTAGCCATCTGATTATGATGTGTATAGGTATTTCTTAAAGAGTTTGTCTTATTCAGGGCTCACTGAGCTTCTTAAAGCTCTAAATTTATGTCTCTCACCAAATTAGGGAAATTAATAGCCATAATCTTTTCAAGTAATTTTCTGTTCTAATCATTCTCTTCTATTTCTTGGACTTTGTGAAATGCATGTTGACACTTTTGGTATTGTCTCCAATTAACTGTTATTTATTTTCACTCTTTTCTGTCTTCACACTGGATAAGATTTCACTGACTTTCCTCAATTATCTCTATTCTGCTATTCGATCCCCCACTGAATTTTTTATTTCCTATATTGTATTTTTAAATTTTCCACTTCTTTACTTTTTTATGGTTTCTATTTCTCTAATGAGAACTCCTATGTTTTCACTCATTTCAAGTACATTTTTTAATGATTCTATTTATTTACTTATTTGAGGGAGAGAGAGAGAAAGAACAAGCCGGGGAGGAGCAGAGGGAGAGGGACAAGCATGGAGCCCAATGCAGGGCTCAATCCCATGACCCTGAGATCATCACCTGAACAAAATCAAGAGTCACACGCTTAACAGACTGAGCCACCCAGGCACCCCCATTTCAAGTATATTTTTATTTGCCTCATGGATCATAGTTTTAATGCTGCTTTAGAGTCTTGACTTGATAATCCTAATATCTGGGTCATCTTAGGGTTGGCATCTGTCCTTTGTCTTTTCCCTTGAGAATTGGTTACATTTTCCTGGGTTTTTTTTTTTTTTTTTTTTTGTATATCAGGTAATTTTGGATTATATCCTGGACGTTGTGAGCATTATGTAGTGTACACTCAGTCCTATGATAATACTAAGGAGGATGCTGAAGTTCATTTTAGGAGGCAACCAACTCAGTTCGATTCAGACAAGTTCTGTCTCACCCTCTGTGGGTAGCAGTTCACATCCCAACTTCATTCTCAAAAACTTCATTGTACTGGTTTGGGTCTGTCTTGTGCATATGTATTGCTTGGGGGTAATGTTGGGACATGGGAAGGTTTAAATGAAGAATTAGGAGAGCCCCTCTTTCTGGCTTCCTCCACTCACCAGCCCTCAGGATATGTCTCTGGTTCCTCTGACCAGAAATAAATAATTTCTATTGAAGTTTTAGCTACTTACAGGACCACCCCTTGCCACATTGCTCAGTGGCTAGAGGTCATCCTCAGAACAAAGCTAGAGGGAGAGAGAGATGGAAGCTTACCTTGGTGGTCCCTCTTTGAAGTTTTGACTCCTCTCCACAATCCACTTGCTTTTATTTACTTTTCAGAGTCAGAGTCCTCAGGTATTATTATTTTTATTTTTTTCCATTCAAAAATTTTGTTTGTATTTTGTTGGAAAAGGGGATCATGTGCAGTCTTTTGACTCCCACTTGGCTGCATAAGAACATGTCCATTCTCTGAGATTATGAGCTCTCACAGCCTATGCTGGGCTTGTCCTTGTGAGGGAGTATCTTCCCTATTTCAGACTCGGTGTGTGCTCTTTTGCTCTGCCTAAGACTTATGTCAGTGGCCCTCAGGCACATCCCCAGCTTTCTGTATTTCAGACCCCACAGAGGGGGGGTCGGGGGCCTTCCACTGCAGCACAAGGTGGGGTTCGTGCAATCACACTGCCAGCATCAGCTGTGCCATGGATCCACTGGGAGGGGTGGGGGTTTGGGGAACCATGCACGGCAAGGGGCTGGGTCTAGGACACTCTCTCCTCTTGCTGTAAGTAAACACTGTACCACTTGAGCCTGGTGTAAGCGTTGTCTGTTCTCAGCGACTTCAGATCATGCACTGGTCTCTTCCCTGGGTGCCTAGGTAAGTACCTACCTTTTAACCTTGGCCACACTTATGTTATATTCTATCCTGAGGCACAGCCTGACCACCCAGTGAATGGTCAAACATAATCAGATGGCAGGATGGGCTGTAATGGGTTTGTGTTGCTTTAGTGGAACTGGAACCCCATACAGAACTTTAGAATATTCAAGGCTCAGAGAAGTCTTGTGATAGTTACCTTGGCATAATACCATCTTTTCCAAGTTTAAATGAGACTTTGTCACAATGTTATATCCACAGTGAACAAGCAATAAAATGAACTCTGACAAGGTGCCCTACATATAGTAAATATTCAATGCAGATGTACTGAATTGAATTTTATGAATTCATTGTTTTGGGGACCACATCTTAAAATGAATAAAAAGATCAATATCTTAAAGAGCCAATAAAAAGTAAAACATTCTCTTGTCCCTTTATATTCCTGCCCTGGTCCATAACATGGGGATGTCCCCAATTCTCCTTGTTTCAGTGAAAAAGAATTAGGGAATAGCTTTTTGTTTGGTTGGTTGTTTCCTTCCCATTCCCCTTTCTCTCTTCCCCATGAGAAAATAGTGAGAATCTGACATTCTTTTATCTCTGTTTCCCAAACGATTATTTGTAATGTGTTGAATGTAACTGCTCATTCTTGGCCCTTTGGCTTAGCTCTCTGAGTCTTATTCAGGCTCTATGGGATAGGGGGCAGACTGCAGTTCTCCTTGGCTGGGTGAATGTATGCCAAGCCCACTCCCTCAACATGCAAGTCTCAAGGTGTAGACTGCTAGGGAGAGGATAAATAGGACGGGAATCCACCTTAGCAGCAGGTGCAAACTGCACTCTGCAATATAACCATAACAGCAATTAAATGAATATTAGATGTTAATATCCTTTGGGATCTGTGTCTAGTACTCAATTAGCTTGAAATCTGGAGGCATGGAGGAGGAGTGGTTAGGCTCACACAGAACCCCCAATAGCCATCATCCTTAGTGTGAAATCTTAGAGGTTGTTAAAAGAGAAGTGTACTGCAATCACCATGAAGATTACAGGGATTGTTGGCATTTACTTACCCCCTACCAGACAGCAGATGCTGCGTCTATGCCCCAGGACAATAAGGAAAGCACCATCACTTCCCCTTTGCATGGAGGAACTAGGGTCTCTGGGTGGTTACATGACCAAGATAGGCTCAGAGCTGGGACTTGAACTCAGGTCCCAGGACTCAAAAGTCTCAGGCTCTGCCTACTAAGCTCTTCTCATAACACCTCTATTGGTAACTTCATTTGCTCAAAGCAACATATCATGAAACAGAAATAATAGGTATAAATGTCAGAAAAGCAGAAAAAAAATTGTAGACAATTTATTTATATAATAGAAAATCCAAGACAATTAAGTGAAAAATGGTAATTGTTATTTAAATTCTTCTTTGCCCTTCATTATGAAGGACCAAATGGCAAGAAGTGACAGGTGTTACAAAGGCTTTCTCAGTTTGCCCAGGTCCTCGTAGGAGTAAAAACATGCTCATCTCGATCCTTACAAGTTTAATTTATATCCTCAGGGAATCATTCAAATCCCATCTCTTTAAGAGAAGCATGCAGTCACAGGTAGAGATATGAACAGTTAAATATGTTAATTTACTCTCTTTTTCTTTATGGGGAAGGAAGAGCATAACAGTTCATCCCTGATATCTACACTCATGGTCTGGCTTCATTGTGCCGGGTATAATGTTCAAGGAATCTTCAAACAATAAGAGTTGAGAAGATTAAATTGCTGGAATGGTGTTTAATTTAACAAATTTCTGTAAAGGAAGAAAAGGAGCATTCCCAGGATTCTTTAGTTCATGTTTTGGAAACCGGCAGCCTGTGTGCAAGCCCTGGCTCATGATGATTCCAGCAGAATAAAGGGGGGGCGGGGGGGAATGCTGCTTTTTATTTCTAAGTGTTGTGTTTTCATTTTGGTTTTTATTACTTCCTTATGTTTTGGCTCCAGAAAGCAAGCCCAGGACATCTGGGTCAGAAGAATATCTGATAATAGGAAAGAGGTAGGAGGGATTCTTGCTGAGAAGAGAACAGTAGTGAGAGCAAAAGGATTTAGCAAACTCTTTTTTTTTTTTAAGTTTTTATTTAAATTCCATTGAGTTAACATACAGTGTAATATTAGTTTCAGGTGTACAATATAGTGATTCAACACTTCCATAAAACACCCAGTGCTCATCATAACAAGTGCCCTCCTTAATCCCCATCACCTATTTCCCCTATCCCCCCACCCACCTCCCCTCTAGTAACCGTCAGATTGTTCTCTATGGTTAAGAGGTTATTTCTTGCTTTGCCTCTCTCTTTTTTTCCCCTATGATCTAGCAAAGTCCTGTCGAGCTCCAGAGCTTGCCTCATCCAAGTGCACCAGCTTTAATTTTCTGTGGTGAGTCGTCTGTGTGGATTCTTATTCCAATCCAGATTCTGAAGAACTGGGACAGGGCTCTGATTTCATAAAAGTTCATAAACATCACCTGGATATAGTCACTCCTTTCTCAGTGAAATTTGTTGGGGGGTGGGGAGGGGAATCAAGCTGCACAAAAGCTTGTAGGAGGCTCAGGGCCGGGGGCCGGATGCTCTTGGTTTATGCCTGCCTTGAAGTGAACCTTTCCTTTGGTCTCTCTGCTGAATGCTTCCTATTATGGAATGAGACCAGTGAGCTTTTCTGATTCATGGATTTTCCACTTCAGAGGAGAGCTGTAACCATCATCTTAACAAATCATTTAACTCCCTTTGCTCTTTATTTTGCCCCTGAAAGCATAAAATTCTAGCCTAGCATTAGATCTGAACCCCAGGGGAGCGGTGATCTGGGTGTTTGCTCTATTCAATCCAAAATAACTCAGGTTTCTTTAGTAAACTGAGTTGAAGAACAGCCTAATTTTCTGTAATGCTTCTCATGCAGTCATTTGCTCATTTATTCCAGAAACATCTACTGATGACTGGCTGTGTGATAGGCACTCTGCCCAGCTCAGGGAACACAGAGGTGACAAGCGTTCTGTGTGGGGCCCAAGGTCCAGTGGGAGAGAAAGGATCGAATAAGGAGATCGTGAAGTTGCAATGTGCCAAGTGCTAAGAGAAGGGAGTGGAAAGTGTTGTGGGCACACGATCAAGGGGAGCCCTCATCTCCTGGGAGAGTTGAGCAGGTCTTCAAGCAGGGTCTTCAGCAGGAAGGTTCCAGGCCTAAAACAAAACATCAGCATTTGGTGCTGTTTTAGAAGACTCTCCATGTGCTAGGCCTTTGTTGATGTGGCCTCTAATCCTCTCACTAGCCCCACACTCCAATAAGCACTGGCAATAGGAAGCTCCTTCGTGAATTCTACCCAATGCCTCTGTCCCCTGACCCCTCATTGGGACTGTGCCCTCCTCTGTCCTACTCATTTCCATTCCATTCTACTCTGTCCTAATTTACTGAAATTACCTGTTTATGCATCGATCTCTCCCCCTACACTACACTGTAACCCCCTGAGGGTTTTGGACCCCCAATGTCTGGTATCGTGTTGACATACATAAGGCATCTAATAAATTTTTGCAGAGCTACTCATTGAAATGATAATAGCATATGAATAATAGTATAAAAGCTATGCTAACCTATTATTATTAAAATACTAACCTATTCATATATAATCCACATATTATTTAATATAGGAAAATACATTCATATAATATATTCATACACTGCTGTGTTATGATTATTATTATTCAGAGATCCAACTTCTCAGAATACTTACAAATCTTCAGGCATTTGCCATATTTCTTGGCTTTCTGAGTTGAAGCTGATTCCTTTTTATCTGTTCTCTCTTTTGATGGGATAAGGTCAGCCAGGGGGATGGTGAGAAACGCCACTGGCTTTCTTAGGCAATCGCCACCAACAAGGGGACTTTGGGGAGGTCGGTGGTGCCATCCCATCAGCAAAACCTTATTTGTCTTCCCGGAAGGTCCTGGGAGTGATCCCTTCTGTGTTCAGGAAGCTCCTGGGACCCCCAGGGTCCCTGGGTCTGAAGAACATGTTTTATAAGGATGGTCCTTCTCCAGATCAGGCGGCCAGTTTTTCCCCTTCACCCCAAGGGTGTGTCCCTGCTGGTCCCTCCCCACCCCGTTTCCCTTTGCCAACATGGGAAACATCCAACATCTGCCATTTGCATCACGTGTGCTTTTGTAGCTTAACATTCTCTATTTCTACAAATAAATGCTTTTACAATAAAACTGAAAGGCCAGAAAAAGAGGGACAACCTACTTTAAGGTCACTGCTGCCTCCCAGCAAGGGTGTTTAAAAATAACCCCCAATCTGCCATGTGCTCACAACTCTCATTGCGCCAGCTCAATGGCAGGCCTAGTGCCAGCCGGGATGGCAGTGTGGAAGTTTCCAGACTGTGTGTGTGTGTGTGTATGTGTGACTGAGAAGGTGAGGGACACTGTTTTTCAACAACAAGGCTTATGGTCCCACCCTGTTGATCTCTGCCTAAGGGCAAATTGATGAGCCTCTGATAGACCGGTTCTAGCATCTGTTTCCAGCTATGGGGACACAGCTTCAGGCCCACTTGGAAGTGCTCTGTAGGAAGGAGAACTCTAAGGGGCTGAGTTTTGGCCCACATAGGTATGAATGCCAAGATGTGGCCTTGGGTAGTGGGGTAGACACTGGGTAGATTCTTCAGTGAGGACTGGGGCCATGACCTCTGGGATCTGCTTCTGCAATGCTGATAGAGGGGGGCCTAGATGTTGCAACTGAATCTCAGATGGACTTTTCCAGTAATTTTCAAGCTGTGCTCACAGATCCCTGGAGGTTCTAGGGCAGAGCTTTAGTCTTTCATTTACGCTAATGGATTGTGTCTGTTACTTCAAATATGACCTTTCCCAAGGATTGTTGCATTTAACCAGAGAACATTCTTAAGGAGAGGAATGGAAGTCAGATGTGGGCTTCCTGTGAGCCAACAGGCAAGGCGGGGGGGTCTGAGGGCCGCAGGGCCCAGCACCCATGGAGCATCACCTTGGACAGGTGCCTCACACGCTTGTGTCCAAAATTCACCCTGTGCAACACTGTCTGCACTGCTCTTCTAGGCCGGGCTGGTGGACGACAGCAGGGATAAATGGTATCCCTAATTCTTGACAGTTTCCTGAAAGACACGAGGGAATTAGGGCTGGAATCTCACCAAGCAGGGACAGCTAATACCTCCCTTCCGTTTCTTTCTGAGGGGCCAGTCTAAGGGCTAATCACAGCACAAGTGTCTTTCCAATCAAGATTTAAACTAGGACCCTTCCCCCTTGCCTTTTGCTGATGACAGTATAAACAGAATGCGTGTCCCATTGTGCCAGGATCACACCAAGCTCCTCATATCTATA
The DNA here is from genome assembly GCF_964656455.1 of Halichoerus grypus. NCBI lineage: Eukaryota > Metazoa > Chordata > Mammalia > Carnivora > Phocidae > Halichoerus > Halichoerus grypus. Next base: position 73,593,137 of record NC_135715.1, read on the forward strand.
TGCAAAAGGAGAGCAAGAAGCTGGGGATGTCTAGAGTCATGGGAGCAATTAAATCCCTAGAAGGTCAAGAACCTGACCGTTTTTTATCCACTTGTTAAGCATCTACTATGTGCCAAGTACCATGCTAAGTGATTTGTGTACATTATCTCACTTACTTCTACCCCTGAGAGGTGGGTAACGCTATCCACATTGTAGAGATGAGAAAACTAAGTTGCAGTAAGTTTAGGACCTTGCCACAAATCTAGGCTTTCTGACTTCAAAGTCTGTTTTCTTGACCTCTGAGGACAAAGACCAAGGCTGTGGACAGAAATGCAAAGCAGGTCACATTTGTCCTCAGTGGCCTCCCCACAGTCCTGTTATATGTGACATCATTTTTCCCCTGGTAGAGATCCCTGTTCTTCATCCCCTCCCCCACACACATGTACACATGCACACACCCTCATTATCTCAGTGTCTGAGTCAACAGCCAGCTACCTATCAGTTTCGTGAATGAAGTCCTCCTAGGCTAACTCATCTGCACCATTGGACCTCCAGCTACCTGAAGAAGAGTGAGGGAACGCTGCCAAGGTTGGCAAAGCTTGCCCCAGATGAGCAGAACTTCCCAGCTGACTTGCAAACTCTGGATAATAATTAATATTTCTATTTTTTAAGCCACTGCATTTTGGGGTGGTTTGTTATGCAGCAATAGCTAACTGGTACAGCTACACACAACAAGTATATCCTTACCCCTCAGACATTGTACAATGCTTGCTTCCTCTAATATAAGCCCTACTAAAAAAAAAAAAAAGTATTATCTCAGGTATATAAATCAGACCAGGCATAAACTGGACTTGTAACTTATCTTCTCACTGTGTATTGCTTAGATTTTGTGACAGCTAGGGTTGTATTTCATATAGTTTACATCTATTTAACCTGCATTTTACTTATTAAAAATAAGAAACTAAAATCAGGAATCAATCTAATGTGGTTGGCAATACAAATACTCAATAGCAATTGATTTCGTTGTCAAAATAATATTTTAAAATGTCAGGGTCAAATTTTAAAAAGTGGGGTTTTTTGAAAGTCTCAGTTGCTCTCTAGGAAAGACTTTGCCTGCAGTGATTTGGAGAAGGCAATGTTCTGCATCTCAGCTGAATTTGGCAAGTCAGGGCTCAGGAGTCTCCTGCTATGAGTCTTGAAAATGTCATTCTCCCATGAGGAACCACACAGGTTGTGCTGTAAAAATGTAATGTTTTTGTTCCTGATTTTAGCTACCAATCCCAGTTCTACTGATGGTTCTGTGATGCTATGTGCTGAACCACATTGTTCAAAATGTAATGATCTTAAAAAAAAAAAAAAAGGACTGATTTTTTACAAAAGATGCAGGGTTGTTTAGGGAGCAGTTTCAATCAGCAGTGCTAAGGTCTGAATATTTGTGTCCCACCCCCCCAACCCCCCCATCCCCGCTGCCTCTGCAAATTCCTATGTTGAAACCCTAATACCCAATGGGATGGTATTTGGAGATGGGGCATTTGGGAGTTAATTATGTAATGAAGGTGGGGTCCTCATGCATGTGATTCATGCCCTAATAAAAAAGGCTCCAGAGGGGTGCCTGGGTGGCTCAGTTGGTTGAGTGGCTGACTCTTGATTTCTCCTCAAGCCGTGATCTCAGTGTCCTGGGATCAAGCCCCGCATCTGGCTCTATGCTCAGCAGGGAGTCTGCTTGAGATTCTCTCTCTCCCTCTGTCTCTGCTCTTCCCCCACCCCTCGTGCTCACTTGCATGCTCTCTCTCTCTAAAGTAAATAAGTAAATCTTTAAAAAAAAAAAAAAGAATAGAATAAAAGAGGCTCCAGAGAGATCCCTTGCTCCTTCTACCATATGAGTGAGAAGGTGCCAGCTATAAACCAGGAAGAGGGTTCTCACCAGAACATGACCATGTTGGCACCTTGATCATGGACTTCCCAGCCTCTAGAACTGTGAGAAATAAATTTCTGTTGTTTATAAGCCACCAGGCTGTGGTATTTTGTTATAGCAGCCAGAACAAACTAAGACAGGTGGTTTAGGCAGGATCCAGGCTGTTAAATAGTTTCTAAGGGAAAAGTCATGGTTGAAAGAAAAACATGCTATTGGTCAGAAGTGAGCATTCCCCACCCGCCCAAACGTATTTCCTTAGAATTACTTAATTAATAAAACACCGCAGGGGGTGCTTGGGTAGTTCAGTTAGTGAAGTGCCCAATTCTTGATTTCGGCTGGGGTTATGGTCTCAGGGTCGTGCAGTAGAGCCCTGGAGTAGGGCTCTGCACTCAGACGGGAGTCTGCTTAGGATTCTCTCTCTCCCTCTCTCTCTGCCCCTCCCCCCACCCCCACTTCTGTGCTCTCTCTCAAAAAACAAAATAAAATAAAAATAAAAAAATAAAACACTGCAGGTATAGGCAAAGTTCCCTATGCTCTTGTTGCCCATCTGTTTTCCACCTCCCTCCCCAGAGGTAATGACTAACCAGAATTCTTGTCACAAGCATAACGATGTTACTAAGGTTTTTTGTCAAAATCTCTGCTAAAATCCTGATACACTATGCTAGACCTATAATAGCAGCAAAAAGATTTTTTTAAATTAAATTAGTATAACCTAAGTGAACCAAAGTTTGTTCCTACTTATTCATCATACTGTTTTATGAATTATATGTACTGTATATAATAGATACTGTATTATCAATTATGTTACAGTATATTATGTTGAATATTTACCCTATGCTGGACACTGTGCAAAAGACTTTTCACATTTGCACTTAATTCTCACAATGCCCTCTTTGGGATAAATATTTTTATCTCTGGTCTGCAGACAATAAAACTTAGCTTCAAGAAGTTGCTCGTGGATGTAGAACCAAAATAATTTACAAGCATGTGGATCCATCTGACTTTTAAAGCCCACATTCAATACCAATCTTCTCTTTAAAATTTTTCCAGGTTTTTTTCCCCCAAAGATTTATTTATTTATTTTATAGAGAGAGTGTGTGAGCGTGGGGACAGGCAGAGAGAGAGGGAGAGAGAGAATCTCAAGCAGACTCCCCACTGAGCGGGGAGCCCCATGCGGGGCTCGATCTAATCACCCTGAGATCATGATCTGAGCCAAAACCCTAGAATCTGACAACCAACTGAGCCACCCAGGTGCCCCCAAATTTTTCTAGGTTTTTAAATAAAGATCAGTATTAGTCTAATTGGTGCAGAGTTTTGAAACATGTTCTTTCTGTTTTTTAAAAATTGGAATAATCATCCCTGATTTCTAAAATCCCTGACTTCTAGCACTCCTCCCCTTCCCCATGCTTCCAGAGGGAGTGGCTCTGAGAGTCCATCCAGAAGCCTTAACTGAAGCCAGGGGAAAGCTGCTGGGATTTTAAGATTCCGCTTAATCTGCACTGCACCTCCAGGGACACTCTCAGCCTCTCCACACGCTCAGGCTCTGGGTCCAGCCCCAGCTGTAATGGGGGGAGCAGCTCGTCCCTTGCTGCAGACTCCCTAACGTGAGTGCCACACTTCCCCCCCTCCCCCGCCCCCGCCTAGTGATAGCACACTGTTCTGTTTTAGAAGCTAATGTTGTTCTGGAACAATTCAGAGAGGCTTGGGCTGCAATTAGAATCCTGCTTGATGGCAGGTGCTGGGAAGACCGGAGGCTAGAGGTGCGGCATGAACAGGTGTCCATGCACCCTGAGCACCAGGGAAGACCCCATCCTGTGTCTGCTCTCCTGGCCAGCTATGAATAGTGCCCCCATCTCACACTCAGAGTGCCCTGGCGTGGGCACTAAGCTATACGTGGCTCTAACCACCAGGGCGGGACGTGGCCGGTCAGCCCTCCATGCCCCTCTGTGTTCAGAGAGGCCTCAACAACTCCAGGTCACAGTATATCCTTGTGGGCTGGGCACTAGAGCTTCTAAAACCTGTGTCAGCTCTTAGGGAGGGGAGTTTTATGCATGTGCCTATGAAGGGTATCCTGGCAGAAGTGCACATCTAGGCCTGTGAGGGGTGCTGGGATGAACGGGGAGTCCCACCCTCAAGGATCTCAAGCCGCATACAGTGTAATAGTAACAATTTCAAAAGCATGAAAGTAACCAAAAATCCAATTAAAAAGTGCCACACAGGAGGTGTAGCAGACAAGCCAGGTCTCCTCATCCAGGAGTGATGAGGACAGAGGATATGTACAGGTGTCTAGGAGCCCTGGGCAGACTGCCTGGAGGCGGCGGCATTGTGCAAGCAGCCCCGCTGGGTGTGGTGCTGACTTACACTGCATGCAGGGGGCAGTGCGGTCCCCCTGCAGGGATCTAGACTAGGGCCCCTAATTGTGTCTGGGGGCTACCTGTGCTCCTGCTCACTCCATACTGCAAGCCCTTCCTTGCAGCAGAACATGGGGCTCCCAGGAGGCCCTCGGTGAGGAGAGACTGAACACAGAGAAGGAAGCGAGTCCTCCACACCCTGCACTGGGTGAGGGTGCTGCATTCCGCCCTCTGGAAGCAGAAGCACAGACAGCTCAGGGCAGTGCAATGGGATGAAGAGAATTCATTTTTCTTATAATAAAAATGCTCATCAATACCATCCACGGGGCACTCACTCTGTAGCGGGTTTTATGTACGTAACCAGTTATTAGCTGCAGCCGTATGCACAAAATTTGATTTTCCCTCCATGCCAGCCTTGGCAGGGAACTCAGCATCTCTTGGAGTCCCTCTCCACGCCCTCAAAGTCCGTCCATATCTAGCGAAGTGAGTACTAAGGAAAGTTTGTGGAGGATTCCTGAGGGAAGACTGAAGAGGGAGGGCTCTACCGTAAATATCCTGGAACAAACCACATAAAACTCCCCCAAAGGCGCGTCCAGCCCCTGGGGGCCCTTCTGGCCCAACCAGGGCAGGTGGCAGGGGTGGTGGGGGATGCGGAGGTCTTGGGCTCTCTCCCAGCAGATTTTCCCCTGCCCCCCAAACGTGTCCTATGTACTGACGTGCCCGGTTGCTCCTCCTGCTTGACAGACACCTGGGCTTCCCATTAACCAGACCCACTCTCTTTAGAAGGCGGTTTCCTTGGGCAAATTTTGTTGAGGTTTCACACCTGACCACAAAGTGCCTCTTCCACACAAATTCAGTGTGTTATCCCCCAAAAGAAATTTTGGTGAATAGGATTTTCTCTACCTTGTTATGTGGGTCAGCTGAGGCTCAGGGAGATTAAATACTTTCCCCCAAAATTTTACAAATCCAAATCAAAGTTGGATTTGAGCTCAAGCTTGGCATGTGTATCCTTGGCCTCACTAGTCCATTGCCCACTGAGTCATGAAGAAACAGAAGTCCCACATGGGCCCAGGGGACCCTGGTCTCTGCCGTCACCCACAGTAATGGCAGATTTACCCTATGTCCTCCTGTGAGAGGGACGCTAAGGTGTTGTGCCAAACCCTTATCAGTAGAGTATTTGTTGATCTTTACTGAAGTCAGAAAGCCCCCCAAAAGTGCCCGAGGGTTCCATGGGGCAAATCAGGGTCGCTATAGACTGATGGGAATGACGGAGCTCCTGCTTAGGCTAGGAGTGCCCATCCTCCTCTGCCCACATTCTCTAGTGCACAGTCAGACGCTGGAAGAACGTTCTAGCATTAAGGGACCTTCAGATATAAAGCAATGGCATGGAAAGGCTCCTGTCCTCTCACCCAAGCTCTGACTCAGCTGTGGAAAAGAAAAGCCCGGGTCACAAACTGCCATGGGGACAGTGCTGTTGGCAGAGTGCCTCCTGTTTTCTACTCTCCATCTTTCTTCCAGGGCCTGGCGGTACTCCTGCGGCAGCTCTGCCCTCTCTCGAGGAGCCCGATGTCCTGCTGGATGTCCAGATTTCATGTACCTACCAGGCAGTCCCAGACCCCGAGAGGTCCTCCAGCCCATCCATAGTAGCATCTTCTGATTACCAATGGTGATAATATTATTAGTGACCCAGCTACCACACTACCACGACTTAGGTTAATGACAGCCTTGCTCATTTCCCAGACTACAGGCCAATGCTGCTGGCCTTTTATCCTGCTGCTGGCCTTTTATCTTTGCCTCCCTGTTTCTTATCTACAAACCTTTATTGTTGTTGGGTTTGTTTTGTTTTGTTTTAAGATTTATTTATTTATTGTGAGAGCGAGCGACTGTGTGAGCAGGGGGAGGGGCAAAGGGAATGAAACTCAAGCGGACTCTCCACTGAGTGAGGAGCCTACGTGGGCCTCAGTCTCAGGACTCTGAGATTGTCACGTGAGCCAAAACCGAAAGTCTGATGCTTAACCGAATGAGCCACAAAATGAGCTTTGGCTTTAAACCTGTAACTCTTGTTTTTTAGTATCTCCGTGACTTTCTCCAATAATTCCATCACCATAATAAACATAGTAGGAAATAAGATAAAATGAAAGATGAAAGAAAAAGAAAAGAATTGCCTTCCCTTGCGGTTGTTTGTGGGCAGTCTGACCCCCTGACATGGGCTCCTGGGCCCGTGAATGAAGGAAGAAGCTTCATTCACTGAATCATTTGTAGAAAGGGATGATGAAACCTACCCTGTAGGGCTAAGGAAAGAACCCGTGGCCTGGCCCAGCCTTTGGTCAGCTGGACGGCTTATTATTTGTTTACCCATCAGCTAACTCTTATTAAGTGCCTGGTGAACCACCTCTGTGCTCCTTGAGGCTGGGCTTGAGTGTGACCCTATAGCCGGGCCCCTTCTCCCACCCCATTTCCACATCTCAACCTGCTTGGATGGCTACACCGCACGCGGCAGACCCTTTCCCTTGAAACCTGAGTGGAGGCTGGACACAGGTGGCCCCAGTGTTGTTTCCCTTGAGCCCCCGCACCCGGCCCTGCGTGGTCCTGAAAGTCTGAGGAATCCCCCCTGCCCCGTCCCCCAGGAAGCAGGGGACAAGTAACGGAGGATGCCATGGACACCTGGAGCTTCTTTTCAGCCCCTTCCATGAGACCCCTCTTGGGACTTGGCAGAGCCCCTCTGGAAGGAGCTGAGAGTGTGGTGCTGGGCCAGGGGGCAGGGGCAGGATGCGTGGTCAGGGCCCCGCCGCGCTCAGGAAATGTCGGAGTTTAACTGAAGTTGTCACGGAAGGTTCAACAGGGTTCAAAGCTGAGACTGCCCCGACTCGTTGCCCTCAGCAGCGCCCTGAGAGAGAAACCCTGTGCTCATTAAACAGTCACTCTCGTTTCTCACCTGTCCCAACTTCATTCTTTTGCGTGTGGGCATTAGGCCTTTTTTTTTTTTTTTTTTTTTTTAGTTTGGGTTTATAAACACAGAGGAGTAGCCTCTGAAGGTCGTGAGGGGCAGGAGCACTGTGACAGGACCGTAGGATTTTCCAAGCCTGGGAGGGTGAAGTGGGGCCCCCGTCCCACTTGCAGGGGAGCCCTGGGGGTTGGTGGGACCCTAACGGCAGTGGCCGCTGGTCCCCGGCGACACCAGAGCCTCAGCACGGATCCTGAGCAAGCCTTCCTTCCTGGCAGCTACCCAAGGTCACGGGCAAGAGGCACAGAAGGGCAGGGACTTCTCCGAAAGACAGCAGCACCTCCTGCTTCCCTAGGGAGGGGTCACCCTCAAAGTGACAGAGGTCCGCTCTGCCGCCACTGCGGTGATGGGGGGCTGGACCAGGTGCGGAACGACCCAGGAGAAGGAAGGAATATCACAGTTCTTGCAGTTCATACTTCTTGGAACAAATTTATACCCATGATATTACTTTATGAACACAACGTACCATAACCACCAGAAGGCCATTTAGCCTTCTGGCTTGAGACCTGCCCTATGCTTTCAATTTTTTTAAAAGATTTACCTGCCTGGTTCTTAATGATTGAGGCCTGGGCCCGGGCTCCCTTGTGTGGCTGTAGGAGTTAGTCTTGTGGGGGGAATAAATAAATAAATAAAATATAATGAAATAAAAAGGCTCAAGGGTTTCTGGACTTGGGAATGTAACAAGATGCTGTGAAGGAGGAAACTCAGAATTTTGCCAGCACAGGCAACAGAAGACTCAGAGGTCAAGAGCCCAGTCTCTGAGGCGCCAGGTTGGCGGCCCAGGTTGGAGCTCCCCAGACCCCCGAGACGCAGCAGTGGCCACTGTCCCGGGGGGCCCAGAGCTGGGACTGAGTCTTTGGAGGAAACTGGATACGTGATAGATTTCTCAAAACAGAAATTGAATCAAGCAGTGGCGAATATAGATAGTAAATCAACCCCACATCCCTGATTATTTTTATACTAGGCTAATTTTAAATGCTCTATTTCTATAGGAATCAGCGAGACTTCCACCCATCTGTGGCTCCAGCCCCTTGTTTTTTTTCTCAGTCTCCCCACAGCCTTGGTATTTTACAGCACCAACTGAAATCTCAGGAAAGCACATTTACACCCCTGATGCCTCAGGCAGCCATTTCTCATATAGTGAGATGCAAGCCTGTTTCTCCGAGGACAAGGACATTCATCACGATTATTATTATTTTTTTTAACCTAAGCTCCTGTGATGCAGTCTCCCTGCTCTGCTTTTCCATTTATTTGAATACCGTCACATTCCTAGTAAGAATGTCACGTTTCCTCCAGATAAAACCAGGCGGTGGCTTTCGGAGGGAGGGAGAGGAGAGGGGAGGGAGAATCAGAAATGGGGAGAGAAGCATAAAGAAGGTCAGGTTCCTGGGGCGGCGGCGGGAGGATGCCACCACCACCTGCTCCTTCCTCTGGGCAGCTCAGGCTGTGAGTGTCTGTGATGAGCAGTCACATTTTCTCGTCCTTGTCCCCGGTCGCCTTGCCTGATTCTTTGAATCACATCTGCCTTCTCCACTAACCAGACCCCATGAAGCCAGGGTCCTTGTCTTCACCTCCAGTCCCATTCAGTGCCTGCCACAATGATGCTCAACGTACCTTTATTTAAAGAATGGGTGGCTTCTCCTGACCTCGGGCGTGCAAGCTTGTTGGCAATGTCCGAGTAAATTTTAAAAACATTATTAATGTCTATTTCTTGCAAGCCACTGTGCTAGGAACTTTGAGATTATACATCATTCCTGGTTCTTACCAGAATGTGCTATGGGCAAACTGAGTCTCTCTAAGTCTTGAATGGAAACTGTCCCAGAGAGGATTTGAACCAATGGGCGGCGGCAGGGTGGCCTGGTGGCAAGTCTCAGGTGCAGAACGTGGGGACCGATGCCCATGGGCCCCCCGCAGGGGCAGACTTGCTAACAAGAATCTGAGCAGCCAGGATCACCCCGAACATTGACTGGGCCCTAACAAGAGCATTTACACCTTTTTTTTGTGTCAGCAAACACTTGTGGATTCTGGAAAATCTACCGTACCCAGTTCACCGATTCCCGCATCAATAAAGGCAACTGCTACCATTTCCTGAGGACCTCCTGTGGGCTCACCTGCAGTCCTCACCGAAAGGAGGAAGGCTGTGGTACAGAGGAAGAAATGGAAGATCAGGGCCTGGTGCCTTCACAGCTGTGCGGGGTAGAACCGGGATGGAGTCCGGTATCTGAGCCTCCAAAGCACATCACCCTCACCCTTTCCAAGTTTTGTCTTATGCTGGTTAGTTTCAGACTTGGGGTCTTCACAAGGCGCCCCAGCCCAGCAGAGACACCGCCTGTGGGCTCACCAGGTTCTGCCGGTGCCCACCCTCCCGAATCCCCTATGTGTCCTGACAGCAAACTCCCGCCCCTCCGTTCCTGTACTTGCCTCTGCTTGACTTAGCGGGGGCCCCATCGACGGGGCAGACCGAGCTCACTGCGTGCTGCTGTCCTGCGGCTGTGGGATCCGCCCTGCTCTAGACCCCATGCACATGGCCTTGACCTCTCTCTGCGCTAGTAACGCAAAGGGACCCCTCACGGCTGGCCTATAAGAGCACCCTGACACAACCCACTTCTTTTCCTCCCTCTCCCTTCCCCAGCTTTGCTCCCCACATTTCTTATGCAAAGTTGCTCTTCCGCAAGCCATATTTTGAATGAAAAGCCAAAAGGGGAATAGGAAATCCAACATTTATACATATTTGAGCCAATTCTCCTGGATAGACACAGTTTCTTTAAGGTTGTGGGGTAACAAACAAGATGCAAACTGTTTCACTCAAGGAATCTTAGAGAAAACTATTTTAACATAGTGTCCATCATATATCCCCCCACATACTCACTGTTTTAGTCAGTTCAAGCTGCTATTAACAAGATAACCTGCACTGGCTGGCTTGAACAACAAACATTTCTTTCTCACAGTTCTGGAGGCTTGGAAGTCCAAGATTAAGGCGTCTGCAGATCCAGGGTCTGGTGAGAGCTCTCTTTCTGGTTTGCATGCAGATGGCTACCTTCTTCCTGTGTCCCCACTCGGGAAAGAGAGATCTCTCATGCGTCTTTTCTTCTAAAGGCACTAATCCCATCATGAGACTCCAGTCTCCTGATCTACTTACCTCACAAAAACCCCACCTATTAATACCATCACATAGGGGATTCGGGCTTCAACGTGTGACTTTGGGGGGGGGACACAAACATGCAGTCCACATAGCACGCACACACTATGCATGTGTCAGCAGTAACCAGCCCTACGCAGAGGCGTCCGTGGTCCACCGAAGCAGTCCTGAAACAGAGCAGGCTCCGCATCCCACAAATGCGTGGCTATTCAAAGCTGGAGCCCCTCAAGGAAAGAACTTTGAGCTTGGTGAAGAATGAAGGAGGTGGCAGATAAATGCAAAAGTCTTCAGTTGTGGTTCCTCGGATTCTGTTTGAATATTAGGTTTCCTTTAGATGAAATGAGTCCTGGGTAGCATCTGGCCCCTGCAACCTTAACTTGTTAGCACTCTGAGCTAACAAACTAGGCACCTAAATACAGACAAAAGCAGATGGTGTTGCAAGCACTTAGTACACACAGGGAGCCTTTGCATGCTGTCTGACTTTTGAATTATCCCAGCACACCAGGGTTCAGCAGACAGGAAGCTATTTATGGATTCGCAAGTGAAGAAGCATGAGTCTGTTCCAGCAGGAAGAGGCTTGACTCCGTACTGACATTTTCCGTGTGAGGACATATTAACCCTCAAATTGCAAGCTATCTCCGGATCCGACATCTAATTTGCATGACCAAAGGACAGATGGTGGGGAAACTCACACCTGTCTCTGTTGAGATGTTCCACACCTCAGAAAGAGATGCCTCTCGGTCCAGACAAAAGGCCCTTGCTCAAACCTTAGCCTATTTGGCGGTGGGCAAACTGACTTGCAGATTGGAGACTGAGTTACATCTCAGTATGGGACAAATCTCAAAGCGGATTTTTAAAACTGGAACTAAAATTTTAAATCTACTTTTATTAAATGACAAATAAGACACTGAGTCCAAAGAGAACTAAGTTTTAAAAATCTTAATCCTTTCAGTTAAATGAAAGTTTGTTTTTTTGTTTTTTTTTTTTTTTTAAGGCAGAGGGGAGAGGATCAGAGGGAGAGGGTGGGAGGGAATCCCAAGTATGCTCCATGCCCGGTGTGGAGCCTCACACCGGGCTTGATCTCACAACCCCAAGATCATGACCACAGCTGAAATCAAGAGCCGATGCTTAACAGACTGAGCCACCCAGGCGCCCCAAATGAAAGTATTTTTTAAATCATTTCTATTAACTGTGTATTCAATTGGCAGGTCAACATCATTCCGTTCCAAGGGATGGAAGCATTAGCAAAAGCAGGTAGAAGCTGTTACCTATGATAGTTTAGGACAGGTTATTTGATAAGTGATTAGAACAACTGGATATTCTGTTTCTCCCTGCAATCACACACCATCTCGCTCTACTCCGCTTGGAGCCCACAGGTCTGCTACTGCATTGACAGGGCTCCTCATCCCCGGGCTGCCTGTTGGTCTTGGCCAGTGGAGGTGCGAGTAAGAGAGGGAGGCCCGGATGGGAAGTGGCCGCCTTCCTCAGCCGAAGGCCCCTGCTCTTACCCAGCAGGCCTCTCCTCTGACTGACTCAGAGCTGTAGCTCTGAGTTTCCGTAACCCCCCATCTTCTCTTGTCCTGTCAGGCCCAAGGAGGTGGTGGCTTCCCACTGTCCTTAGTCCCAGGGCAGGTGTTTTTCCCTCCCTTGTTGGATTCCCTTGACTCTGTCTACACCTTTATAAAAAGTCCCTTGGTCACACTCTTCTAGATTACCCTGCTTTTTTGTTTTTTGGTTTTTTGAGCCATCTGTTTCCTGCTGGAATCCTGACTGACACAGGTGGGAAAAACCTAGGTGAGAGCTTCTAATAAATTATTTCAACACTATCTGCCTGGCGTCCTGCAGCTCCTCTGCCAGGGAGATCTAGTCACTCAGCAGACACGTATTGAATGCCACTGTATACCATCTACCGTGTGAGGTGCCTTCACGCAACTTAGGGATTAGAGTGGTTATCCACTCAGTCTGGGGCTGGACAGGTAGGCTAGGAGGGCTTCCCAGAGGAAGAATCATGTAGAATCAGGAGTCTAAAAGATGAATAGAAGACACCAGAAAACAGGGTGAGGGCTAAGAGTGTTCTAAGCATGGGGAACAGAATGTGCAAAGACCCAGAGACCACAGGGAACAAGGTAAGGTGGAGGAATGGCGTGTCTTCAGCATGGCTGTCAGCGAGGAGGCTAACTGACAGGATAGGAGGGACTAGATCCAGCAGGTATCAGAAACCATGGGAGGACATGTTTATATTGAAGGCAATGAGCAGTCATGAGGGTTGTGAGCCCAGGTGGATCTTTCTCACCACAGAGTAGAGGAGCAGATGGACAGAATGGGGGGAGGTTGGGAAATGAGTTAGGAGGCCCTTGGAGGATCCCAGGTGCCCAGATCTCAGACAGTGGCAGTGGGATGAGTAGATATGGATGGACTCAAAAGGTATTTGGAAAGTGGGCACACCTGCCCATCACAGCCTCCCTGCTTTTGTGACCTCAATTCTGACCGTGGTTCTGATGATGTTGCTGAGCTGCCCACCAGGAGGTTCCTCGTGGCTCTGCTTCTCTGAGTCTGTCCCCCTCTTTGGCCAATCTCCTGTCTTGGGCCCCCATTTCCCAGCTCTGGCTCCTCAAACTCTTGTGAAAACCCAATGGGGACAGATGGATTTGTTTGTGCAAACCCAGGAAATGTTTTTATAACTGCCTGCTGTGTGCTGGGGTTGGGCTAGCATCTTTAATGTATGATCTGCTCTAATCCTCATCATAATTCCAGAAAGTCTTTATTATTATTCCCATTTCGCCAACAAGAAATGGCAGGCCCAACCTCTTGAACCAAGTGGCACAGTGGCCAAGTGATGGCAGCCAGGAGGTGGATGTGTCTGGTTCTAAATCCATGCTTTCCCCAACAAGATGCACGAGATTCAACTTAACTGTATTATAGAGGCTGTATTATATAAATTCCTACAAATTAATGCTTGTAAATTCGAGCTGCCTTGAGCAGAGAGGCCCTGCCTTGAATCTCAAGCAACACATGAACTTTCTACCACCTAGCATCAGCAGAGCCTATGAACAGAGACATTTCTTTAAATGTAAAATGATACATGGAGAGTGACACCAAGATCTGAGTCCCATCTCTGGGTGGCCCCCGCACCCACACCTTTCTTCCCATTAGCCCATGGCTGTTTGTTCCAAAACCGACAGAAAACTGACACCTCACAAATTTTGTTCTGCAATTTTAGCACCCAGCTGATGGCTTCACTGCTTTTTAGCTTTTTGTCTAGCTCAAGACATACGTGTGGTTAGAAAACCAATATAACTGTTCTTGAACGTTATAGCCCCTTAAGCATAAAACTGTCAGCTCTTCGGGGGCAGCAACGGTGTACCTGGCTCCTAGCATAAAGCACGAGCTCACGAAATGGGTGTTAAATGACAGGGAATTGAAGGAACACTTGGAGACCATCCAGCACACCCTAGTCCTTCAAGAGGACTGCATTTGACCCTTCGCTGCCTCTTTACAACCTTGCCGTGCCCTGCGGCCAGGGCCATGGAGGAGTGGCCTCCTGCGGGGCCTCTGGAAAGTTCACCTATTCCTGAACCATCCCCCTGACCCATCTCATGCCCTGACCCCTAACTTGCCTTCACCATCGGACTTTTCTGTGCAGGACAGACTGCACAGCCCTGGTCCGGGCAGGTCCTGGGGGAGACATATGAGGTCCCTTTCCCACTGGTCACTCTGCTGCCCCAACAGTTTCCCCCAGGACTGATGGTGTTCTGCCCCAGGGCTGTGATGACGAGTTCTGCAGGGATGGAAGGCTATGTGATTAAAAAGTGCCCACGACTTCCGAGGGTACACTTAGGAAGTGGGGCGAACACTATCTTTGGCCCTCCCATTTTGTTTGTTGTGTGATCGAGAACCACAGTGGTGTGTTTGCCCTGCAGCCCCACCGTGCCCTTTCTGAGAAAACCCTGAGACCTCGGGGCAGTGGGATCTTAAGGTCGTGCCTGGTGTTCATGAATCCCTGTGGGAAGAAAGCAGGCTATGACCTAGTAGTCATCTTCCAGGCAGGCTTAGCGGGGCTGAGAGACCCAGAGAGTAACTGGCAGAGAGGTGCACAGCGTTGTCGGGAAATTACTCTTTGATAATTAAGAATTTCTTGAGAAGAAAGTGCCAAAGCCAGATTCAAGGTGAGTCACATTCCCTTGGTTTCTTCAGAAGGCTCCTGACACCAGTATCTCCAGAGTTTGCTAAGATGGTGCTGAGGGCACCCATTCGCCCTGCCCAGCAAACAGATAGAGGAAAAGATCATGCATCTGACTCTTTGTGAGGACCTACCCGAGAACCGGTTCAAGGTGATCCCCAGAAAGAACACAAAACCTCAGGAAGGAGCCACACCCACTTTTCAAACAGAGAAGATAAAAATGTAAATAAAATTAAAATTCACCTCGGGAGCACATAACTGTACTGAAGTCAGTCACTGGGTAAAAAAAAGCACATGTAGGTATCTGCATGCCCTGACTACCAACCACCCAGCACGCACCCAGGGTTCTTGGACACTGAGAGTCTCTGCCTTCAGGAAGCTTCTCACGTGGCTGAGAAGATAGGTGGGAGGGGCAATGGGGCAGGGAGAAGGAGACTCCACAGGAACTCCATCCCTAGACCCACGAGCCCCAGGAACAGGGACAAACAACCAGGACACCTAGGTATGGAGGTGAAAAGGGCTTGTACCTTAGAATCAGTGAAACTCGCATGACCCTGGGCAGATTACTTCACCTTCACCTCACTAAGCCTCAAATTTCTCTGCTGTAAAAATCAGGATAATAGCTCCCTTGGAGAGCTCTTGTAATACTTAAGACAATATCATATATGAAGAGGACCTAGATCCTAAGAGGCCCTCAATCAAGAATAGCTTCACAGAGAAACAAACTCTGCTTATTTGCCGAAGGAAATATGAGAGTGGTCTAGATCTAAATGCCCTCCCACCCACCTCCGCCATCCCCTCCTGGGCTCTCCAGAAGTGTGGCTTCAAGTATCCCCATGATGATTGGCTCACAGATCCCCCAGAGAGGGGTTTTGGGGGACTAATTGCCTGTATCACACACTACAGAATAAAAGTTACTGCAGAGGGAGGGAGTGGTGAATGATCAAATCTTCTGCCTGATTATTATGGAAAGTGATATTTAGAGAGGAAATAGTTTGTAATCAGATAAAGCAGAGAAACTGACAAAGAAAATTGATTATGTCCTGAAATGTTCAACCCAGCTGACACGGAGCTGGCTCCCTGCAGAGTTTCATTAACCAAGGGGGAGGTGGCACCGGCTGAGCCACAACCAGCAACCTGGATTTGCCCAACCAGGCTACAGAGCTTGCTTCTGTGCAAGAGATCTGCTCTCACTGGAGGAGACTGAAGGATCTGTTCCTTGTCCTTAATAGAACCACAATAGAAATGCCAGAATACTGCGCATATTTTATAAGAAACGGAAAATGCACAACTTCAAGTATCTTCTTAATTCTACTTTCTAATACCTACCCATCCAGTTATGAATAGAATACCACAAGCAAAAATTCTACAGTCTTTTTGAAAAATAAAGTTAATCACCCATTACTTTGCCTGACCTGAAATTCATGATGGCTCTTTTGTTGAAAAGTGACATCTCATAAGATGCCAAGTGTGAGAGCGTAACAGATGGTAAACATGGTTTTCTCCGTGTCCTGGCACATGACTATTACAAAAGGAGCTGAGGAGTATAATACTGTATTTAAAGCCAATACTGAAAATTTACCAAGTCAGTTCTGTCTCTGCCATTATTAGGGTATTTTTTTCCTTTCAAAAATAAACTTCTTTTTGTGGTTTTTTTTTTTATTTTGACATTTGTCAAATTTGCAAATACAGACATAAAAAGAGATAGGCAGCATCCCTAGATCAAGAAATACAATGCTGTTCGAAATCCAGTCAGAGCTGACAGAGTTTCTGGAGATATTGGGCTGCAGCTGAGGTCATGGGAATGGGTCCAGTTGTCTTAATGGAGTACCAACTTTGAGACGATGGATGCATCATTAACCACTCGGACTCTCCCCTCGGTAGTCTCGCCTGTAAATGGGGTTAACAGTAGGAATAACTGCCCACTATAACGTGTTATCTACAACATACTATTTGTGGCTAGAAAAACAAGATGTCATTTAAGGAGACAGCTCACCAGAGCCTCTCATTTGGGCCGCTTCCAAGAAGGTTTCAGAAACTGGACTTTGTTGGGTCTCTCAGGGACAATGCCCACCAACCCAGCCCAGGAAAATCTGTAGAGGAGATTCTTGGAGCAATGGCCTTCATGAAGCCCAGAAACCCTGACCCCTCTCTCGTATATATTTTACTGCTCATGGGTGTCTACCCATCATGATGCTGCTGCAGAAAACAGGAACCACTCTGGCCAATTTCAGCATATTAGAATTTAATTGATGTAATTTAATATATTTAATAATAT
This sequence comes from Halichoerus grypus, assembly GCF_964656455.1. Lineage (NCBI taxonomy): Eukaryota > Metazoa > Chordata > Mammalia > Carnivora > Phocidae > Halichoerus > Halichoerus grypus. The sequence goes on from NC_135715.1 coordinate 73,609,983, forward strand.
TTAAATATTTAATAATTTAATAACATCTAGTAATTTAATATGCATTTTTATGGAATCTTTGGAAGGTCTGAGGGTCATGGCAGGATGTCACCATGGGCTCCCATTCTCTGCCCTGCGACAATCAATTAAAAGGGCTCCAACCACTTTTCTCCCTTCACTTCTTTATTTAACTTTCTCCTGCCCAAAGTGTTCCTCATTTTGCATTAAGTTCTGAAGCACAGAGCTAATTTTTGCCTTTGATTTCAGAAATGTACCCCAATATTCTATGTACCTACTGCTTGAAACTGCTTTAATTTTTATTCGATTTTTTATTTTTAAGTGTCCTGTTTTACTGGCATTTTAACTTTTCAAATTGTCTCAAAGTTATTTTGCGGGAGAGGAAGACCGCAAGATATAAAGACAAATACTTCAATATTTCTTTGATGGTTTTTACATCAGTACTCTGCTGCACAGGGTTATTTGGTAAAGAAGCTATAATGATTTCTAGGGGTGCCAGTAGACTATATCTTAATGAATTCATGTATTCATCCATCTACAAAAATATATACAAAGCATCTACTTTGTGCCAGCACCATACTAGGTATGAGGGATAGAATGATAAATAGAACATTGTTTGTGTCCTGTAAGAACTTTATACTGTCTTGATTGACATAGTCCCTGGGCCAGCATCAACATCACCTGGAAGCTTGTTAAAAATGCCAATTCTTGGGCCCCATCCCAGACTTACTAAATCTGAAACTCTGGGGGCGGAGAGGAGGGTGGCAGTAAGCCTTGCAGGTGATTCTCATGCCTGTTCAAGTTCGAGACCTCCTCATCTGGGGGAAAATAAATAGCAAAACACAATTCTGTGCGAGAGATGCTAAGCTAGAGTTGTGCTCCAGGTGCTGTGGGAACCCAGCGGCAATCACCTGGAGAGAGCAGACGGCGCATCGCAGGAGAGGTGATTCATTAACCGAAACTTACTGGTCGACTGGGACTTGGCCAGGGAGACAAGATAGGGAAGGGTGTTGCAGGCAGAGGAGACAGAAGAACATGTGAACATATGTTGACTCGGGTAACTACAAGTCCTTCGTGGTAGAGAGGTTTTAAAAATAGAATTCTCAAAATGGAATTGGGTTGATCTAGATTGAGTCCTCAGCTGAAGGGGGAAAGGTGGAGTCAATATCTTACACCTGTCTCACCAATTTGGCCTGCGTGTCTCTCTCTTTGTGTCCCTGGATGGTGCCTTTTGTGTCGGTTGATATCACTCTCTAAAAACATATATGTGTTTCTCTAAGATTAGTGGTGCCAATGACATCTATGTTATCTTTTATCTTAGGACACCTTGTGGTTGCATTTCATGACTAGTCCACAGTTACATAGGGAGACACAAGTCCTTTATCTTCCCTATGTTTGCTTTGTAGTTTTGTTCATTTCCCTTTGATATATGGATGTTAAGTACTGATGACCTTGAGCATGTCCGTATCCTAATCTATTTTATCTCCATAATGAGTTTATTAGCTATAACTCTTTGTTTTATCTTGTCTTAGTGGTTGCTCTAGGGTTTACAATGTACATCTTTATTTTTTTAAGATTTTATTTATTTATTTATTTAAGAGAGAGAGCAGGGGAGAGGGGGAGAAGGGGGGGAGAGGGAGAGAGAATCTCAAGCAGACTCCATGCTGAGCATGGAGCCCATCATGGGGCTTGATCTAACAACCTTGAGATCATGACCTGAGCTGAAACCGAGAGTCAGAGGCTTAACGGACTGAGTCACCCAGGTGCCCCCACAATGCACATCTTTAACTTATCACAGTCTACCTCAAATAATGTTATGCTACTTCGTGTATGGTTTAAGAACCTTCCAACAGTATGCTTACACCTCCAGGCCTTTGTGCTATTATTGCCATACATTCTAATGTACGATTGCTACACATGTTATAAACTCAACAATACATTGTTACTACTTTTGCTTGGAGCAGTCAATTATCTTTTAAAGCGATTTGAAAGATGAGGGGGCAATATATACTTCCATTTACCTACATGTTTACCATTCCCCTGCTCTTCTGTATACTGTCAATGGTATCACTTTCTTTCTGCCTAAGAAATTCCTTCTAATATTTCTTGTAACGCTAGTCTGCTGATGATAAATTCTCTCAACTTCCCCTTAGTTTGCTTTCATTTTTTTGAAGATGTTTTGGTTGAGTGTAGAATTTTATGCTGGCAGTTTTTCTTTCAGTGTTTTAATGATGTCACTCTGTGGTCTTCTGGTCTGCATAATTTCTGATGGGAAATTTGCAGTCTTTAGCCCCTTTATTTAATATGTCTTCTTCTCTGGATGTTTTTAAGACTTTCTATCATTTGTTTTTAAGCAATTTGATTATGATATACTTTGTTGTCATTTTATTCATATTTCTTTTGCTTGGGGTTTGTTGAGATTAGTCTATCTGTGGGTTTATAATTTTCATCAAATTTAGATATTTTTGGTCATTATTTTTTCAGATATTTTTTCTTTCTCACTCTTTTTTTTTTTTTCCCCCACAGAACTCCAATTACCAAACTGTCTTGATGACTACGGCTTTGTAATGTAATTGAAATCCAGAATTGTGATGCCTTCAGTTTTGTTTTTCTTTTTCAGAATTGCTTTGGCTATTTGGGGTCTTTTGTGGTTCCATATAAATTTTAGGATTGTTTGTTCTAGCTCTGTGAAGAATGCTCGTGGCATTTTTATACAAATTGCATTAAATGTTCAGCCATCAAAAAGAATGAAATCTTGTTATTTGCAACAATGTGGCTGGACCTAGAGTATATTATGTTAAGTGAAATAAGTCAGAGAAAGACAAATACCGTATGATCTCACTCATGTGGAATTTAAGAAAGAAAACAGAAGAACATTTGGGAAGGGGAAAAGAAAAAAAAGGAGAGAGGGAAACAAACCATAAGTGACTCTTAACAACAGAGAACAAACTGACGGTTGATGGAGGGAGGTGGGTGAGGGATGGGCTAGATGGGTGATAGGTATTAAGGACGGCACTTGTTGTGATGAGAACTGGGTGTTGTATGTAAGTGATAAATCACTGAATTCTACTCCACAAATATTGCACTACATGTTAACTAAAAAAAAAAGAACTCCAATTATACATGTGTTCAATTGCTTGATATAATCTCATAGCTCACTGATGCTTTTTGTATTTTTTATAATCTTTTTACTCGCTTTCATTTTAAATATTTCTACTACTATGTCTTCAAATTCATTGATCTTTCTTTTGCAATGTTTAATCAGCTGGTACTCTCATCTAGTGTATTTTTCACTTAATATATAGTATTCTTCATCTCTAAAAATTTGATTCGGGGCTTTTCTATATCTCCCATGTCTCTCATCATGTTTAGGTTTTCCTTTATCTTCTTGAAGATAAGGAGTATATTTATAATCGCTGTATCAACATCCTTGTGTGTTAATTTTAATATTTGTGTCTTTTGAAAACCTATTTATATTATTACTTTTTTCTTGTAGTTATAGGTCACATTTTCCTGGTTCTTTGCACTCCTGATAATTTTTCATTGTATGCTAAAGAGTACAAATTTTATGGATTATGTTGTTTACCTTTGTACATTGTTTGTTCTAGGGAGCAATCATTTCAAGGCTGGCTTTCACATTTTGTTAGGGCAGATCTAGGGCTAATTTAGTCTCACCACTAAGGCAGTATCTTCTGAAATCTGTACTCAATACCCACTGTATTATAAGGTCCTCCCACCCTGGCTGATGGGAACATAAATTATTTCTAGCCTTGTGTGATCTCCATTTTTTTTTTCCCATTCCTTTTTTTTTTTTTTAAGATTTTATTTATTTATTTGACACAGAGGGAGAGAGTACAAGCAGGAGGAGGGGCAGGCAGAGGGAGAGGGAGAAACAGGCTCCCCACTGAGAAGGGAGCCCGACCTGAGGCTCAATCCCAGGACCCTGGGATCATGACCTGAGCTCAAGGCAGACGCTTAACTGACTGAGCCACCCAGGGGCTCCTGCCCACTCCTTTCTAATGATTCTTTTCCTGGCCTCAGGTAGTGTCCTTGCATACTCACATCAGTCCTCATCCCACACACTCCACAGGATCCCTCTGCAGATTTTTGGAGCTCTCTGTGAAACTCCCTCCTCTCTGGTATTTTGCCCTGGAAATTCTAGCCAATTTGGCCTCTCTAAACTTTGAACTCTGTCAAGCTCAACTCAGCCAAACTGTCAAGCTCTGTTTGGACTCTGCCTCTCTGAACGTCAGCCTAGAAACTCGACAGGCAATAAATTGAGGCCATTGTATGTCTCATCTCATTTATATCCCTTGTCTCAGAGGTTACTGCCCTTGCTGCCTATTGTCCAATGAAGAGAAACTCTCATGTCACTTACTTGGCTATTTTATAAGGCTGGGGAGATATTGTGACCCCATCATGGGCAGCTTGGAAGACACGGAGGTTTCTCTGCCCTAACTCAGATGGGGCTTTCAAGGATTGTGTATCAATCCTTATGTAACAAGGAGAGAAAAACTGGACAGCTACATGAGACTCTAGAGTACAAACACTGAAGTTTAATGTCTTCCTTCTCTTGTCAGGGGTTCTCACTGTTTACTACTAGGTGTGGGCTGCCGTGATGACAGAAGGGAGCTGAGCAATGGGAAGACTGTGGGTGATTTGAGCTGTGCATTGGGTCTGATGCATGCTGAATTTGTAAGTATTTAGTGCTACGAGTTGGGCTGGAGACGTCACATCGTTGTTTTCCCAGATGCATCAGGAAGTTCATACAGTGTCCTGGGAGCCTGCTGGATAATTGGGTGTCTGTCTCTAAGAGCTTTTTGTTGTAATCCTGCAATGCTTATCATTTTCAGTGTGGGTACAAGGCAAAGTGCACGGGAGGGAATCTTGGAGAGCACAGTGGAAAAAGAGGTGAGGTTTGATCATGAAAGGCCTAAATATCAAGCCAGAGAATATTGACTTTAATCACACAGATATTGGGGAGCTACCAAAGGAGGACAAACATTGAGAGCTATGTGAGCTGGTGTTCATTTTAGAAACTTGTTTTCAGGGATGCCTGGGTGGCTCAGTCAGTGAAGCACACGACTCTTGATTTCAGCTCAGGTCATGGTATCAGGGTCGTGAGATCGAGCCCCTTGTTGGGCTCCATGCTGGGCGTGGAGCCTGCTTGGGATTCTCTCTCTCCTTCTCCCTCTGCCCCTCCCTGCTCATGCTCATGTGCTCACACTCTCTCTCTCTCTCTCATTCAGTTTCTTAAAAAAAAACACAAAAAACTTGTTTTCTGAATCTGTTGGTGCAGTAGGTACAGCAAAAATAGGTATCCAATTAATATGCAGTTCTACAAAATCAAATACTCCAGTATTCTTAATCTGAACTTCAAGGAAACTATTTTATACGTATTTGATAAATGGGTTTGAAGTCTGACCAGCTGAAGGAAGAAAAGGAGAACAAAGGGTAAGGAGATGTAAAAAATGTGTATCCTCAACCAAAACCTCAATGTGAGGGTATGGATTCACAAATCAGTAAGTAGAATTAAAGTGAGCAGAAAATTAGCCAGAAAGCACTTTCTGGCTGATAGGTTAGCAATACCCCCAGAGCCAGATTAAAGGGGGATTTGCCAGGCAGCCAGCCTCAATGAGGCTGCACTAAATGTAATGAAATAGAGAAAATTTGACTTTCCAGACCCGCTCTTAACTTAAGTACATACTAGGTACGAACAAAAGAAGTGTTCTCATAAGTCACTTTTGAGGGGCACAAGACCTCCAAAAGGTATGTCCTTGACATCCTCAAAAATGTAAGAGGCTGCTCTGTAAGAGGGGGAGACCTGTTACCTGCAGAGTTTCTGGGCTGCTCAGCAATTTCTGCTGCTGATTCTCGGCAGGGTGAAACTGCCTCCCTAGGGGCCTTTGGGAACATGGAGAATTGTCCCACCCAAAGGAGGGGATGCGGACTCCTGCCAGCAGGGATCTCTGCTCATCCCTCACACAGAGCTCAGTCTCTCTCCCAAGTAAACGTTGCACATGTATATAAAGAATATTGGCTGGAAGGGATGATCAATTATCCTGCCCTAGCATCCTAAATTGTAGCCTTGCCCAGGGCATGCTCATGTCTTGGTCTTGCCTTAATTATCCCAGAAAGGGTGACCTAGGGAGGTGTAATAATAGTCCCTCGTAGCTTGGTGTTGTGGGGTGTCTGCTCTTACTTGGAGCCAGGGGAGAATAGAATGTTTCTTCAACCTGTGGTTATAGACTACTACAGCATGCGGGTTTCCCCAGGGCTGGGGTGAAAATCACAATCACAAAAATGATACAAATAGCATGCCCTGGCTTCTCCCCGTACCCCGCACCCCATACCATTTGTCTCCTCTCATTGGGGAGTGTCTATAGTGGCTCCTGCTGAACGAGAGCCCCTGCAAAGTCACCTGGAGAACCACCTCCCATCACAGCCAAAGCTGCTATGTCCACCAGGCCAGCTCTGGGCTGCCCGCCGAGCCTTCACCCTGAGCACAAACCTTCTGCGATTGCCAGTGCTGCTGTATAGAATGTTCTGGAGTCCTCAGTGCACTAAATCAGACTGGGATCTTTACCAGTTCATGGAGACTTCTTCTTCCTGTGTTGGTAACCCAATTCACCATGATTTGGGGGAAGGCTGTTCTTCCTGGTTTTGCCCACACTCCCTTCCCAGGCTCAGAGTGGAACAGGTTCATAGGGCCAGGCAGGACAACAAAATGGGTTAGGGGCCCTACTGGGCCGCCAACAGCTCAGTAGCTATCATCATCTTTGCGCATGGAACTCCTTCCCTTGGGTTTGCTCTGTCCCAGTGGACCCCTTGTTCTGTCACATGAATCGGCACCTGCTAGCCTGCACTATAAATGATCACACAAGCCCAGACTTGCCTGAAACTCCCAATAAACACCGGCTGCTATGGGGCCAGACCCCTCCACTCCAGCCCGGGAGGGAGGGCATTGAATGGCCTTCTCCCCAGACCTAAACTGCTCTCTAAATTGTTCTCAGTTAGAAAAAGAGACTTTTAGGGAGAGGCAATACCTTCTAGGCCCCAGCAGGCTTTGCCATGTGCATTGTGGTAGGAATTCATTCATTTATCCTGTGTCAACAGGACTGACCCAGAGCTTTCAGGCACCCATGGGAAAGATCACGTGCAGAACAGTGAGCGAGGGACTCAGGGTCCAATTGAATGGAAACTGCTTCAGGCTGTATTAGTCATAAGCTTCTCTTCAGGGGCAGAGGAAGCAACTACAATTTGTACTAAATTCCGTCCTGTGAAATGATGTTTAATAATTTGTGCATTATTTGGTGCATCAGATAGGAAGAGCTACTACTGAAACCCACCAGGCCAGAACTCAAAATACTCCAATACTTGACTCAAATACTCCTGCAGGGCCTCTCCATCCATGGCCCATGTTGTAGCTGTGTCTAGAAGGCCCGGTCTCTCACTTCCCTGACCGAGAGAGGGAGCGGACTCATTGACGCTGCCACAGTCTGTAGAAACTTTGCATCATATCTAAACTTGCTCCAGACTTAGGGCGGTTGGGTGACCAGTGCCTGCCTCAGTTAAGAATAAAAGGGTACATACCTCATATGTTGTGGACATTAAGGGAGATTTTAGAGGTGACACACAGACAATTGTAAATGCTATTTCTGGTTCTACTTCTCTGATACTCAGTCATCTCTAAGGCTAGAGAAATAGTTGTGGTCTAGTCTGGACTCCTGATTTTGTGTCTCTAGGTGCCCTAAGGCCAAGATACCTGCTTCCGGATTCTGCATCCTAATTACTAAACCTTAGTAGTTGCTTGTATGCTTGCTTACCGTAAAATTTGGAAGTATCGAGATTTTCCTAACTGATCTTTTTAAAAGATTTATTTATTTATTTTAGAGAGAGAGCGAGCACACATTGGTGGGGGAGGGGCAGAGGGAGAGGGATAGAGAGTCCCAAGCAGACTCCGTGCTGAGTGTGGAGCCCGATGCAGGGCTCGCTCAATCTCATGACCTGAGATCACAACCTGAGCAGAGACCAGGAGTTGGATGCTTAACTGATTGTGCCACCCAGGTGCCCCTTTCCTAACTGATTTTTAAGGAAGGTTTTGCTTTGCCTGGATGTGAGCTTCCAAAGGCTGGAGCTTTTGTGCCTGGGTCCCTCTCATGCAGGTACCCCGTGTCTGGGCCTGTGATCCTTTGGCCATGCCCAGCAGTTTGTCCTCTGAGGGCTGCCTGCTGCCCTTCCAGACTGGTGCTTTCTGTTATGGTGACAGAGGGGTGGGGGGGGTGGGGGCGGGGAAGGGGATGAAACTCATTTTTCCCCTGCTTGGACCTAGAACTGAAAACAAGGTTCCCACTGTCCAGAATCTATACATCAAGATCTTTTCTGTGCAAGAGCGCTGGACATCTGTCTACTAGGTCTTAGTGTCTAATCATGTCAAGCCCACAGCCATGTAGGCTACACTTCCATTTCTCACAGATGCACGGAAAAGGGAGTGGGATCCCAGGGATAAATGCTGCCTGGGAAATCTCCCTTCTTTGAAGACATTCACTCACCTTTCTCCATCATGAGGTGAAGGAGCCACAAGATGGAAACTGCCTGGAACCCTGAGTCACCCCATGGAAGGGGACTGTCTTGGGGAGTCCTTGGACACCCAGCAGACTCTGGGTGAGTGAGAAATAAATTCTTATGTGTTAAGTAAAAGGGCTAAGTAGCCCAACCATTCTGACCGATACAAATAGTGATAGTACTGTTGTAGGTGCTTTACATACATTAAGTCATTCAAACTTCACAATAAACCTGTGAAGTAGGTACTGTTAACATCCCTATTTTAACGGATGAGGAAACTAGATCCAGACAGCATAAATAACTTGCAAAGTGTCAAATGAATACAGCAGGTCATACAAAATCCACAGCATCACTAGAGAGGGCCTGTCCCTTTTAGAAAGCACTTAATAGCATTTATCTCACCATCCCTGTGGGAAGATCAGGCAGTATCCTTACCCAGAGATGAAGTTGCTGATGTTGAGAGGAAAGGTGGTTATATATGGCATATTCTTACTGCCTTTTCTCTGTCATCTTCTGTCTTAGAATGTAGGCACCAAGTCCACAGATGTAATATCTGGTCCTTCTGCCTAGAACATGTAACACACCTGTCTTGATACAATAAGGAAACTAACCTAGAACATTGCTTGTCACAATGATAGGAACTAGAAGCTCTCAGCAGAGTGGTGACCAGGGTTAAGTCCCTGATGTGGGTTTTCTTCTTTGGAATTCATTGATCCTGGGACAACTGTCTCTCAGTTGCAACATTATTTTCCTTGAGAACCAGCCCCTCACCTCACCACCAACACACACCCACTCCCACTCCAATAAAAGGGGCAAAGGTAGATTAAGCAGCTTAGGGCAGGCATCCTGCTGTCAGCCCATGGAAGAAGGGCCGTCCTGGCCTCCCTCCAGGAGAGGCTGCTCTCCTCCTTTCTAGCAAGGCCCTGAACCACCCCTTCGTCCATCTCCCTTGGCCAAACTCTATGACTCTAAGAGGAGAAGGGAGGAAAGAGGAAATCCTTCTATGATAGGAGCCATTTTCATTAGCCACACTTCTACTCTGATAATGATGTTTTTTCCTATTTATTTTATTTTGAATAGTTGACCTTAACTATTTTCTTCACAGGAACTGAATAATGACACTTAAAAACCTTCAAACCATATCATTACCAGAGCTGCCAACAACCACAGTATATCCTTTAGACCCAAAATATCATTAGAAGAGATAAACCAGCAAGTACTTACTTCTAACAGAAAAAGAGAGGCAATTGCCTTTGTCACCAGTGTGTTGTTTGAAGTCTTACTGTAATTTTGCTGGGATTAAGGAGGTTCATAATTAGGGGTTGGCCACCCTTCACATCTCTTTGAATATCCACCAATCTTTCTTAGAGCAAGGGGGACATGTCACCGGTGGGCTTGCAGCAGGAACTGTTCAGACCCCAGAGGTGATGCAGGTTGGCCAGGTCCAAGGACCCAGAGGGGGTCCTGCAGGACCAGTCAAGAGGGTCTTAGCTTCACACAAAATAGAAATCAAACGTGGACCAAGAAGAAGTGGGAGTAGAGTTTATTGAAGACAGAGAGACAGAGTAGATACCGACAGAGCATCTGGGAGACTAAGAAAGGAAAGGAGAGTCTGGTCTTTGCTTGGGGTCTGGGATTTTTACTGAGGATTGTGGTCTGGTGCATGTGTCTTCCCAGGCATCCGGGAACAAAGAGGAGTGTTTGGGCATCCTCTATAAGTCACTTATGCCCTGGATCCAGGCGTCCTGGTGAATCAGTGGTCTTGGAAAACACTCTTGTTGACCCTGCCCAGTCACTCCTTAGATCTCATCTATTGTGCTGGAAGACTCCAAAGAAATCATTAACTCTTTGACCTTTACAAGGAGGACATACATGATCTGTTCTACAAAGCATGTGTAAGGCAGGGCGTAGGTCCTAGCAAGAATGGAAGCAGGAAAAGGGGCAAAAAAGCAGTCCTTTACGGGATCCCTTGTTTTCCTGTCCCAGAGAGATGGAGGTAGGGAAAGAAAAGTCTCCTCAGGAAGCAAAACAGCAAATATTCACAACTTAATATTTATTTATTTATTTTTTTTTTAAGATTTTATTTATTTATGTGTCAGGGAGAGAGAAAGCGAGCACAAGCTGGGGGAACAGCAGGCAGAGGGAGAAGCAGACTCCCTGCTAAGCAAGGAGGCTGATGCAGGACTCTATCCCAGGACCCTGGGATCATGACCTGAGCCAAAGGTGGATGCTTAACCAACTGAACCACCCAGGTGCCCCCACAACCTAACATTTAATAATTTGTTAAACATGATTACCAGTATCACATCTTCCCCGTTCTCCCCCTCTATATTAATAAAACAAACTAGTGAGCTAAGGAACACCACCAGTTGTGTGTTAATAGCTAAGACAGGCTGGCCATGTGCTGCTCAGGGTGTGTGTGGTGGCGGTTGGAGGTGGGGGTGGGGTGGGAGGGGCATTCAATAAGACCATTTAAAAATACACAAAGAAAAGATTCTCTAAAGAGGTGATGCTCTAAACCTTAAGAAGCATGAAGGAGCAACTATTGTTAATGTTGGTAGAGTTTTGAGACACTTATTCTGGAGGAATGGCAGAATTCCTCTTAGGGAGAGAACTGCTCTTTAGTTTGAGGGGAGAAAATACTTGTAAGATTTTGGTTGCTTAAGACCACAAATATAGGACTAGTCTGAGTGGGAGAAGCTCAAACAAAGAGGGAGATAAAACTTCTCCATATAAAGAACGGGCTGGTTATTATTCGTACTCCTCTTGCTGCATTGTTCTGTGCCCAGAGAGGCTGACCTCCGGGAGTGCACCACCCAGGTTCCCCTGCCCCATGGCTTTCAGGTGGGTTCAGTCGATGGGAGGCACCTGCAGGAGAAAAGAGGAGGAGAGGAGAGAGAGATGTATTTATCATATCCCACCCCACCCCACTCCCAATCCCTACTTACCCAAGGGTCCAGTGTTGGCTGCCTTTCTCTGCTACCCCAGCTCCTCATGGGGATCCCTCTTTTGTGGCTCCAACCTTCACCAGGTTCTCACAAGATTGGTCAGGCCCAGGAGTGATAACATCCTCCCACCATTGCTAATCCCCGGGGATGTCACCATCTCTTGTTACTTCCCTTTGCCCGTGTCAGTAACGCCTTCACTAAACTGTCTTGGGTCAAACCCTTTCATGCTCCATCTGCTCTCTGCTGGGACCCCTGCTGCTATCAGCAGGTATGACATTGTGATTTATAATAAGAAATATATGTTTTGTCTTTCTCCCAGTCCATTTCTGGCATAGAGCTCCTAAAACCCTTGGAATTTCTTAAGTGATGAGAATGACAAGGATGTCTTTGTTATGCTAATGGAGATATTGGGACAGCCCCTGAGGATGGGGAGTGGTTGCCAGGAAAATCAACCATCTGTTTAGAGGGTTGGAAATTTCAGTCCCACCCCTGATCTCTGGGGGAGGGAAATGGGTTGGAGGTCAAATCAATGGCCAATGGCCCATGATTTCATCTTTCATGGCTATGTGATGAAGCCTCCATAAAACCCCAAAAGGACAGGGTTTGGAGAGCTTTGGGGTTGGTGAACACATGAAGATTTGGGGAGTTGTTTAGGCAAGAAGGGCATAGAAATGCCTAGCCCCTTCCCACATACCTTGCCCTATGGATCTCTTCAGCGGGCTGTTGATTCGTGTCCTTTACTATCCTTTGTAATAAACCAATAATCTAGTGAGTATACTTGTTTCCTGAGTCCTGTGAGCCCAAGAGGGGGTGGCAGGAATCTTTGATTTAGGTAATAACCTTGTGCAACTGATGTCTGCCATGGATGACAGGCTCATGGGACTGACCCCTTAACCTGTGTGCTCTGATGCTATCTCCAGATAGATAGTGTCTGGACTGAGTTGATTTCTAGAACACCTGGCTACTGCCAGAGAATTGCTTTAATGCCCCACATGCATTGGAATTGGGTGTAGACTCCTTAGCACGGGTATTCAATTGTCCCCTGACATGGAAGTGAGTGGGGGCTCCGATCCTTTCGGAGGACAAGGGGGAAAGTTATCTAAAGTAAAAGAGCAAACGTGTCAGATTAGGTGGTGCGAGAGAAGGCTCTTGTGGATGGAGTAGCCAGCGCCCAGCAAACAGGGTGGCTGAGCTTTAAAATGTTTCCTGGTTGGGGTTGTTTTCTTCTTGTTTCATTTGTTTGATTGTTTAACTCGTTTATTTATTATAATTTTCCATTATTTCCAAACCTGAAATAAAAATCTGCCATACCAACTGACCACATATGTTAATGGGACTTTGTTAAATGCAGGAGTCCAAGCAACTTCCACACTTTAGGGCAAAATGAAGAAGAAAATGGGGCAAACCAGCTCAGCAGGGTCATCAAAGGCAAGATGACACCCGAAATGTAGATGCCTCTTGCACAGGAAAGCCTCAGAACATGGGGGCAGGCATGGAGTTCTCTGCAGTTGAGGGGGGTAGGGCAGCAAGTTATTTTGTTTGGCTATGAAAGGGAAAGGTAAACCCAGAACACTCACATTCAGAGCTTAAGAAAAAAAAAAAACTATCTGAAGATATAATCACAGGGACATGAGAATATAGGTAACCTTTGTCGCAAAGCTATGAAATCAATGTCTGAACATTTTGTTCTAATTTAAAAATTAAACTTTTCAGGATTTTAAAAGAAATTACATCACACATCCTGGATCTGGGAAAATAAAAGCAAACCAAAATACAGTAGGCATGAAAGGCACAGTATAAAACTCAAGACCAGCCCAGAGCACACACCTTCTCCCTGAAGCAGAACAGTTGGAAAGAGCAGAATTCGGGAATGGCACGGCCTTGTCTGCCTTACTGAGTCCAGGCTTTACAGTGACTTCTGTCATGAGCTTCCACTTAACAATAATTTCTAAGCATTTTTTAAGAAAAGAAGTTATGTAAAGCAAGGGGCAAATGTTTGGGAAGTCCACAGACATGTTTTAAAAGGATGAACATTATGCAATGACTATCTTAGGCAAGGCCCATTTCAATCCCTTTGAATTATATTCAAACATGACAGGTGCTGGCTAATGAAGGATGTGCATCTAGAACCATTTGGCCATTTACTTGTTCTTCCGCAGTGTGACATGATTTTGTGAGCCTTTCCTTAAGAACATTTAATTACCAGGAATAGAAAAACAGTAGTAGGACAGAATTAGCGTTCTTGCCCCCCATCCCACACCCTCCCTGCGTGCGCATGCACGTGCCCACACATGGAATGAGCCATTATTAGAGCTTTTATTTTTTATTTTTTAATTTTTTATTTAAAGATTTTATTTATTTTTTGACAGCACGAGAGGGAACACAAGCAGGGGCAGTGGGAGAAGGAGAAGCAGACTTCCTGCGGGGCAGGGAGCCCGATGCGGGGCTCGATCCCAGGACCCTGGGATCATGACTTGAGCCGAAGGCAGACGCTTAACGACTGAGCCATCCAGGCGCCCCAATTATTAGAGCTTTTAAGAGGAGCATTAGAGCTTTTAAGAGGAGCAGAATGGAGTCACAGAGATTCCCCAAGTCACCAGAGTTCAGCCTGAGCTACAAAGGGTCATCAGTGACGTTAAGGCCTTTCCTGCTCTAGTCTCCACTTACCTGCCCAGCCTCATAAACACCCACTTGCCCCTAAGAGCATTCTGGTCTCCAGTTGATTCTCCAATTGATTTTATTTATTCAAAAATAGTGACTGTCCCTTCTGTGTGCCCAGGGCACCTCATATTGCTCACAGCACTTACACACATACTTAAATTATCTGTCCTTGGACTGTGTGTGCCTAACACATGCTTGACATATAACAGACATTCAATGAATCTAAAACTAGCAGCTAGTGAAGAAATAAAGAATTGAATGAACACTCCCCTTCTCACAATCTAACTTCACAATTTGACCAAGAGGTCATTCTGCATTCTTTTATTCACACTCAAGTTACTAATCCTGAATAATATTCTGTTCTCAAATCTGTAGGGCTAGTTTTAGGGCTCAGAAAAGATCCATATTATGAATCTTTGCTTGGATCCTTATTAAAGTCTGCTTTATATTTATATTATATTTCTATAATGTTTAAAGCCTCTCTTTAAACATTGTTACACTAAAACATGCTGAAATTAACTACCAAAAGACACAGTGGAAAAGGCATGGGAATAACCCTCTAGTCTCAATTTTGCAACAAACTAGCCATGGCCATGGTCAAGAAACTACCCATCCTTACATTTCATGCTCTCATTTGATCCCAAAGGGCTTAGACTAAGTGATGTCATTCATCCAAGAATAATAGCAGAACACCTACTCTGTGGTTGATCTTGGGTTACCATACTGGAGTTCACAGGAGGGGGGTGGAGACACATGCACAGACGACTGTAATTGTGCTTCATTTTGCTAGGTGGGGTGACATAGGGCAGGGACACAGACAGATGAGGCTGCCTAAAGGTCTGTCTCAAAGGACAAGGCAGTGTTAGCCAGGGTTGGGGAGGGTGGTGAAAGGCACCCCAGGGCAGTGAATTCCTTGGGAGAAAATAAGAGCATCTCAAACAATAGTAGAATGAATGAAAAGAGACAAGACACATTCCAGAAAGGTCGATTCCAAGATCAGTCACACTGCCCAGGGTTCCCTCAATCTGGCACAACTCTGGGATAGGGGGACCCTAGGGGGACCAGTAAGGGGACCTAATTTAGGTCCGGGGCTGTCATCGGGAAGGATGTCTGAGGAATGGCATTTTTGCTAACATCTGAGGGTAGGCAGGAGTTTGGCATCAAGAAAGGCACCCAGGGGACAACCTGGTGCAGGGATGGAGCTGAGGTGCTGAGGGCCAGCCCCCCCCCCGCCCCCTCACCCTGGCTTCCTGTGATGGGAGCCTCCTTCCCCTATTTGAGCTTCACATTTTCCAATCCGTCTATGGTTCTTTGCAGTATGTATGAGCATGTCCTGCCCTGGAGAGCAGAGATGGGGTTTCCAGATCTTGATAACCTGGTGCCTGGCCCTGTCCTTGCACAGAGGCCTGTGCTCAGTACCTGTCTCCCGGGGAATGACGAGGCTCATTACCTGCAGCCTCGACACAATACACCTGAAATTCAGAAGAATTTTGGAAGAAGCAAAGGCTCATTTCTGGTAGTCCAAACCCATTCTTTTATTTGGATTTTCACAGGTCAGTTTTTCTTAAGGGCAATGGGACCATAACATTCTCTAGACCGGAAGAGCAAGTTTTGAATTTGTTTCCCTGGAAGCTCTACTTGTAATAGTGAAAACCTCCCAACCCTCCTCAGAGTTAAAATGGACAGAATTGCTGGATGAAATCCTAGGTATAAGATAGTCCTCTGGACCCCAGCAGGCAGTGTGTTTGCTCACCAGGGTGCTTACCTCTTGTTCATGTGCTTGTGAACAAAGCACATCCTGGCTTGCAAAAGTTTTTACAAATGACCCAAAATACAGAATTTATGTGGAAAAACCAAATGCATACTGTCACCATCTCTTGACGTTAAAAGGGCGAGGACACTGTTAGAATCAGTCTGCATCCTGTGTCCTGACAAGCAGAAGGATGCTAGCGCAGGACCAGGGTCCCGAGCGAGGCTTTCTCCAGGAGCTACTTTTTCCTCCACCTGTTCACATACTGGTGCTGTTGGCAGAATTCAGGAGGAGAGGCATTTTCCTGGAAGGTGAGGACCCAATCAAACTACGTGAAGAAGAATAGAAATGTCTTTCTTTTTAAAATTATGAAAACAATCTTGTCTAACCTCCAAGCAAGTTAGTTGAATTGTAAAGTATTAGCAGCCTATGATGAGCCAAAAAGTTGTCGTAGACCCCGCAGCGGATCTAGTAGTATTAGAGTACTCAGAGTACTACCACCACGAGATTTACTACTGCTGCTAAGTCTTCCTTAACACTGAATATGGATGGTGTATGTTTTTTGAAAACATAGGAAGTTTTACATAAATTATCTCCAGAAATAGATTTAAATTAAACAGCAACCACACAAATGACTCTTCTTGGAAAAATCTGGTTATGACTAGTAAGAAAAGCTATCATAATATATGGTTACATTAATCAAAATTGATACATTTTATAGCTGAATGGTTTCTGTGTTTTCATCATTGACTTTATGTGTTTTTTTTATTATGATGAACAGGAATAAGCAGTTACTTGGTCATTAAGTATATGGCAAAATTTGGGGTGCCTGAGTGGTGCCATCAGTTGGGTGGTCAACTCTTGGTTTCGGCTCAGGTTGTGATCTCAGGGTCGTGAGATTGAGCCCCGCATTGTGCTCCATGCTCAGCACGGAGTCTGCTGGAGATTCTCTCTCCCTGTCCCTCTGCCCCTCCCACTCCTGCTCTCTCTCAAATAAATAAATAAATCTTAAAAAAAAAAAGGTATATGGCAATATTTTTAAAATTGTTATAAAGGACGTTTCTAATGAAACAATAATCAAAAAGGCCACTTTTTACTGAGCCGCTTGTTTATACATGTAGGGAGAACTCTGGGCTAACCCTGACTCCAGGCTAGTCCCAGACCTCCTGCCCCAGGGAAAAAGCCAGGCTCTATCCATTCTCTGTATTTCAGGGAGCTTATTCCCAGTGTCAGTGAACCTGTTCATCTGGTAGTCAACAAATCTCTATTAAGTCCCTGTGTGCCAGGCATTATGTCAGGTCCTGGGAACTGGGCAGTAGCTAAGATACAGTCCCTGCCTTCACTCAGCGTTAGGTGGAACGGCGGATAGAAATAAGGAAACATGGGGTGTTGAAAACTGTTTGGGGGGTACAAGCAGGTGCTGGGAGCTCAGAGGAGCAGCATCTCACTCAGGCTTAGAGGGTCCAAGAAGGCTTCTGGAAGGAAGGACAGTCTAAGCTGAGAACACAAGAATGAGCTGAGCTTATCCAGGCAGGAAGAGCGAGAGAGACAGTGTCCCAGGAGGAAGGAACAGCATGAGCAAAGGCCTGGAGAGAGAGAGCTCACTTAGGGAACCAGAAGTTAACATCCAAATATTTATAAATTCAGACCCTTTGCTCTGGATCTCCGGGTAACAAATCCATTAAATAAACCTTACTGAAACTCTTTGAAAGAACCATCCAGAAAGTAGTGACAAACATTTCTGAACAGAATGGATCAAACTGAGTTGTGGAAAGCTCTCGGGTTGTAAATCAATATATTTTCACCAAAGCAGAACTGGTAGCTTCCAAAGCTTCTCTGTGTTTCTAGTGGTTGCTGCAATCTGTGACTTCCACCAGGATAGGAGCTGAGCTGAGGGAAGCAAACGGAGCAGGAAGTAGCTGAGCAGCCAGGCAGTGCAGGGGAATCAAGAGTCTACTGCCCCGGGATGTGCAAACCCACCCACGCTGCGCACCAGAACAGTGGACAATCAAATTGAGGGCATGGAACCTTCCTAACCTTGTTATCACAAACCCTTTCAAGCCATTACATTCAATTACATGAAAGAGGCCGGGAGGTTAATACAAGCCATGAACATTGCTGAACAGTTAATGAAATCACAATACAAGAATTCAATGACCACAATCAATTATTAATAAAAAATCTGATTTAATAATGGAGAATAATGTCAATGTGTTCATATCTTTCTAAGTGATGAATTGCTCTTTCCATTCAACAAACATTTATTGAGTACCTACTGCTTGCTGCATGTGAGATGCTGAACACCAGAAATCTAAAGATAAATAAGATACACTCTTCGACCTCGGTGGGTAGGACAGAAATCCCTACAAACAGCTCGGGGAGAAAAGAGTACCCTTTTGCCATGTTTTCTGTTGTCTTCCTTGCTGAGAGTTTATTTCTTTTGTGTTCCCTTTCTTTGGTCATTTGTCTAGAAATCCTCTCTCATTGTCATAGTATTTTATGGCCTGACAGGTCCTTAGAGAACATTTGGCCTTTTTTGTTTCCAGACCAGAGGATCCAAAGGTTCCTTGGCAGGGCCTCATGGGCCATCTGTTGATAAATGCCTGATGGTTCTATGCTCATTCATTCATTCATTTGACAAAGGATGGAAGACCTACTTATTCTAGCCACAGCACAAGGCATTGAAGATATGGCAGTGAGCAAAAAAACAGAGGTCTGAATATTCATGGAAGTCCCTGCCCATGTGGCATTTAGAGGCTGTGGGGAAGAACATTAATGACACCATATCACCGATGTATACTTACGGCTGTGACACGTGCGTGAAGCAGGGGTACATCTCATATGATAAATCCAGGATATGACCCAGTCCAGGAGGTTTGGAAAAGGCTGCTCAGGGAAGCGGGCTGGGACCAAAGGCCTGAAGGGGAAGTGTGCATTAGATGGGTGGGGAAGGCATTCACGGAGAGGGATGGTGTGTGCAAATGCCTCAAGGTGGGAGGGATTGTGGTGTTTTCAAGAGAAAGGAAGAGAGTGATGGATGGAGTTCCCAGAATGAGGTGGGTTGTGGAGCAAAATGAAGCAGGTATGCAGGGCCCTGTAAGCCCCATTACGCGTTAGGGTCTTCATGGCCAGAGTCACGGGAAGCCGTGGAAAAGGATAATAGATTGGAGCACAGGGCTGGTGAGATGATCACATTTGAACTTGAAAAGTTCCCTCTGGCCACAGTGTGGAGAATGTACTGGAAGGCACTGCATATGAATGTCAGGCTTGGCAAGGGAGCTACTGGAAGTGATTCGGGCAAGACACGATGCTGTGTGGACCCAGGAGCTGGTGGTGGAGAAGCAGGTATAGCAGGTATGAATTGCCCCGTGACTCCCGAGGAGGCAGGAAATGCTCCATTTCTTTTTTTAAAAATCAAACCATAGTTGGCTCCAAGTGACCACTCACCAATTGAGAGTGAGTGACAATGTGGTGCCAGATTTTATTTGATTGTCATGGGTCCCCATGTGATGTCACGGTACCCCTCTCCATCCCTGGGGTCACTCTAGTGCTCACACATAAAAGAATTGAGCAGAGGCGTCAGAATTTTTCATGGCTTGCCGTGTGTTTCCATCTAGAGAAGGCTTAGCTGTGTCTATCACTTGATTCTAAAATGAATTTGGATCTGCATGACCCAAAATGCCAGCCATCTGACCTTGTCTAAAAGTCAAAACCATAAGAGGCACTGACACTTGGAAACATTTGTTCCAAAGCATTTGACCACACACGCACACACACGCACACGCACACACACAAAATAGATTGCTTGTAAATTACAGCTCTTTTGGATTCTAGCTTTTCAGTTGCTATAAAAGTTTACAATTGCTGCCAGAGGAAGGCATTCTCTATGTGTTTAAAATAAGCCCAAACAAACTACCTGCAAATCTGCATGCAGTCTCTTTTCTATAGCAGAGCCGCTGGTCAGCAGTTCATTGCGCCCTATGCTTTGTGTGGAAGTGGAACGCTCTGCTGGAGGGATCAGCTCCCCCCACCCCAGCTTGGCCATGCAGAAGAACCTTCACTCTGGCTCCCAGGATGAAGGTGCCAAGTCTGAGTTCCCGGGCATCTCTGCAGCCTCCAGCACCCCAGGTCTGCACCCCAGGCGCTGCTCAAAGCACAGGGCAGGGCTCGCTTCCCCTGGACCGTACGAACCAGTCTGCTCTCCTAAACACCTTCACCCTTTCCCCTCACACCTCCTGTTCTTCTGGGTTATGTAATCCTTATTAGCCTAGATATTTCAAATAAAGAGTTGTGCCATTTGGGGCAGGGGATGACTTGGGGGGCCACCTACCCCCACTTTGCCTGGATCACAAAAAAGCCGTCACCTTCCCCTAGGGCAGGGGAGCCCACAACTCTGAAACCCAAAAGCCTAGGGGAAGAGGAAAGATTCCCTTTTCCATTACTGGTGAATGGAAACTGCATTCCCACTGCAGCAAGAAAGAAGACGAGGTACGAATTAATTTATCAGTGAGTCACACTGTGTCCGGTACTGCCTGGCTCCATCCATTGCCGTCTCCATTCCCTTGAGGAGGATACCTTCCCATGGTCACAGAGTCCACAGCCCAGGCTGGGAAGACTCAGGTGCTTGCTGTGCCCACAGCTCTCTTCTGAATGGCTCCTTACCCAGAGGGGTTTGCACCACCTGACCACTCCTCAGGTGAGTCAGGCCGATTGGACCGAGGATGCATACCTGAGGGCCATTGCATGTGACCGTGCAGGTGTGCCTTGGTCAGGACACCTGGCCAGAGGGCAGTGGGCACTGAAATCCAGGTCACACTCAGCTGCAAAACGCCATACCCTGGCTGGGGGTACAAGAGGCCCCTTTTTTAATCTGTCCACTCAGACAGTCTTTTCTACAAGCATTTTCCCTGAAGGGGCGTCTTTGTCCATTTGACAGAAAGGCGCTGCAGGCAGTAGCAGGGGTCCTGAGCACTTGACCGAGAGACCTGGACAACTGCTCAGGGATGAGCCTGATGCCCAAAAGCTCTGCCCCAGACCGATTCTGTATACAGGATGAGGGCCACCCCAGCTGGGCAGAGGATCCCAGAGAGTTAGACTCTTACCAAGGTAGGATCTTAAAAGACGCAGAGGGACTGAGAGGGCAATGCAGGGACAGAGCACAGAGACGTGGGAGTACGCGGGAGCTGCAAGGTGGAGTGGAGCTGGTTAGTGGCAGCGTCAACATGGCCGGGTTACACTGGAGAGGGGGTCTAGGTGGGGAGCAGGGGGCCGCCTGTCCCCTGAGGCCAACGACTGGGGTGCCCGTACACCCCGGACCTGAGAGTGGCCACCAGGCTCCTGCCGGGTGCTGAGCGGCACCTGCCAGCTCCAGGCCACTGCATGGCCTTGACATTTCCTTTCACCTCCCTTGTACCTTCATGATGGAACATATCACTTGGGGCAACCTAAGGGTTTTCTTGGTCCTGGCAACCTAAAGGAGCACAGTAGCCAGCACAAAGTGTGGGAGTGAACGGACAACGCAGAAGCCCGAGGGCTGCAGGGAACACGCCCCTGTAACACACATCGGAGACCAGACCACACCTGCCTCAGTGTGGAGTTGACTTCATATCCTGTCCTAGGTCCTGAACTCCTGTGCAGAACTTCTCAACGAAAACTTTCTGTCTCACCTCCACTCACCAGCCCATCCTACCACCAGGATCATCGTGCTGCACTGGGAGACTGGGTAACAAAAGGTAGGGCTATGGAGCTATCAAGCTTCTATTTTTTTTTTTTTTTTTTTAAGGATTTTCTTTATTTGAGAGAGAGAGAAAGAACACAAGCAAGGGCAGAGGAAGGCAGAGAGAGAATCAGGCTCCCCGCTGAGCAGGGAGCCCAGTGTGGGGCTCGATCCCAGGATCCTGAGATCATGACCTGAGCCAAAGGCAGCTGCTTAACCAATTGAGCCACGCAGGTGCCCCTCAAGCTTCTATTCTAACAGAATTTCCCTGCCAAAAAAAAGTCCTTCCTTCAAGCTTCTATTCTAACAGAATTTCCCTGCCAAAAAAAGTCCTTCCTTCATAGCACTTGTCTCAGTTGCAATCACTGTTTTTTATTTGCTTTATGTTCAGCTCCTCCACCAAGTAAAGAGCTTTCAGAGGACAGGGAGCCTCTTCATGGATCCCTTGTGTCCAGCGTGCTTTAATATCTACTTACTGAATCTCGAATTGAACATGCCACAGTAGGTACCTAAGGAACCTTGTTTTCTACAAAATAACCACCTTGGTAGGCAGTTTTCCCAAAACATTTGGGAACTAGGCTTTTAGAATTATCCCCAGAAAATTGGTTTAGACGTTTCATAAGAAAAAGAAGCCTTTATGTTTTATGCAACCAACAGTAAATGAAAAACAGAACCATACTAATATACACAAAATCCGCGAAAATCCAGCTGTTCAGAGAAGTGCTTTTAAATGGCTGACTCTTGCATTTTTAATTCCCAAGATTTCTACTTTTCTGGCCTCTGCATATGCGAGTTTGTGAAAGCCAGAGCGCTGACCCCCTGTCCTAAGAGCTGAAGGTTCCCACGCATCTGCCATAATGCAAGAAAACTATATTTCCAAATATGCTCACACATTTTCTTTCTGATAAAAAAAAAAAAAACCCACTGGTGATACTTAAAATTCATATTATGGTTTTGGTCTCATGTTTGTTGTCAATACTCAGACCTTCATTCTGGAGCCGAGGTTATTCATACTTGGTGTGGACGTGCTTGGGTGACAGAGAGAATTCGCCAGCCCTGGAGTCTCCAAGTCCTGTCACCTCCCCCCAAGTCATGTGCGTAACTCTCTGACAGTGACTTGGGCCCAGTTGTGGGAACGTATAAATTGCACCGTGGGGCTGAATCACCGTGAACCCAAGAGCCCCCTGACCGACCCCCGGCTCCGTCCTCCTTTCAGGCTGGCCAGTTCAGCCCAGGTTTTCCACGTGCTCCCGACACTCAAGGGGATCCTTAGCTTCCCCAAGGAATTAATTAAATGGGCTTCGGGTCAGAATAAAACGCCTTGCCATTGCACTGAAGGCCTTGACATCCTCTGGGGCGATCTGAGATTTTCCCAGCACCAGCTTTTACTGAGTGTCAAGGAGCACAAGTTACAAGGCACAGCAAGCCCTTTCCAGGCCACGGCACCATTTCCCAGGACGCCCCACACCGTGCGGCCAAGGTCGCAGGGCTGGCCAGAGCAAGGCAGGTGGTGCGGGGCTGGGCGCAGAGAGGCAGTGAGCCTGCGCACACCTTCTTAGGGCTGTGCCCCTGCGGGAGCTGTGCCCGCAGACCTCTGCACCTTGGCGGTCACAGAGTTGACCCCACCACCACGGGACACACAAGCAGTGCAGAGAACACGGGCCTGAAAACCAGATGCTCTGGGATCTCTTCCCCATACTGCCGACCTTGGGAAGGCTGGGCTGGGGTCTTCTGCCGTCTGGACAATTGACATTCCCGGTTCTTCAAGACTACCCAGGACCATCCTTATCCCAGGAGCCTCGAGGGGGGGGGGTCTGTTTTGGGGCCTGGCTCCTGACCCAGCCCTGCTAGCACCCATGCCCCGGCAACACTGAGGTGGTGGGGCCTGGCCGGGGGTGGGGAGCAGCACAGCACACGTGACAGAGACTGCAGAGTGTGCAGCCAGGGGTGACACTCCCAGAGCCTCTTTGGTGATGTTCAAGCCCAGCCCTGTCTTGAGACTCCCACCCTACCTCCCTGTAGCCCTGCTTCCTGCTCCGTCACACTAGACTTTGCATAGTTTTGTTTTTTGGGTTTTTTTGTTGTTGTTGGTTGTTTTAGACTTGCATAGTTTTTAAGCAAGTCATGCTTCCATGCCCATGGTTCATTTTCCACCGGGCAGTGTGAATACTTTTCTTAAGAAATATAATTGATGGCTGCACAAATCTGTTATACGAGATCAATTGCAATTTGGATATTTTTTAAAAGTCTTCACAGATTTTTAAACCTTATATCTTCGCCAACAGTAGCAAATGTATTACCAGAAATGGGCTTCCATCTGTAAGGAAATAGGTACCAGGCATCGAGCCAAGCGCTTTACTCTAGCCATTTTATTATTCTACAAAGCCGGGATTGACATTCCCACTTACACATGAAGAACCTCTGGCTTCCAAAAGTTAAGTCGCTTGCCCCAGATCGCAGGAAGTAGCAGCAACAAACAATAGCAAAGGCGAGAATAACATGATTGTGTTGGGAGAAATTTGTGCTAAGATGTATCCGTACATTTAAAATACTTCTCTGTGACTATAAACATGGGGACAAGAGCCTAGGAGCTCCAAGGAACCGTCCCCCTGCCAAACAGCTAAAGCCTGGAAAAGACACAGCAGTGGACACACTGCTGGGCTCACAAAACATCAGAGAGCTTTCCAAAGCTCTCAATGTGGGTTGAATCAGAGCAACAACTAGCTGGACAGGGGATTATGCGATGGGGGGCAGGTGGCTGCGGGGGCGGTTGCTCGTCTGCGGGGAATCACTGGCAGCAGCATGCTATGGGGAAATGGAGCCAGACAAAGGTCAGGAAGGAGAGGCCCCCAAATGAGCCTGTACTCCCCACAAGAGCTGAAAACATCCCCAGTTAGTGATGCACCCTGGCTAAAGACAAAGCAAATGTTCTCTGCAGGAGAGCGTCCACATGCCCCGGAGTAGGCCCACAATATCCACGCAGATTAAGATCAAGCAGTGGGCTCACAGTCCGAGATAACTAAACCCAAGAGAGCAAGGCACTGTGAGTCAGAGAATTAGCAGAAACAAGGGACAGCAGATACAGATGGCCAGGAACTGTAGCCATTGGGGTTGTCAGAGAAGACAGACTAACTACGTACAGGTGATAAAAGAAATAAAAAATTCAACCACGAAGATTATCAGCAAGAAATGATTAGGAATAGTAAGATGAAATTTTAAAAATCAAAACTCTAGAAATGAGAAAAATACCATAACAGTTCAAATAAAAACTTAACTAAAATGTCAAATAGCAGATTAGACAGTCGGAAAAAGAATCATAAACGAAGGTTTATACCCAATTACCTGGAACATAATGATGTGGAAGATATTAAAGAGATGATAAGAGATATGGATAAGACACCTCATCGGAATTCTGGAAGGAAAGAACAGAGAGAAGAAAGAGAATTTTCCAGGATTGATGAAAAAACGTGAATCCACAGATCTAGGGAGCACACTGTGCCCCAACCAGGACAGACCGTTAGATGGATAGCCCTCAGCGGGGACAACCAGCAACCCTGCTCCCTCCTGTTTGGGCCCAGGCTGCAGCCCAGGGGACCAGGAGCTGAGGAGAGAAGGGGAAACTTGGTCTGATTTTTCACTTCAGCCTCCCCCTCCGACTCCTCCATGTTTGGGATGGGATGGGGCAGGGGCACGGGGACAGAGACAAAGGGCCCTGTAAGCTTAGTTGGTGCTGTTTTTGTTCCCACTTGTCTGGCAAAGGCCTTCTGTTTTATTTATTTATTTTTTTTTGAAGATTTTATTTATTTATTTGACAGAGAGAGACACAGTGAGAGAGGGAACACAAGCAGGCGGAGTGGGAGAGGGAGAAGCAGGCTTCCCGCTGAGCAAGGAGCCCGATGCGGGGCTGCATCCCAGGACCCTGGGACCATGACCTGAGCCGAAGGCAGAGCTTAACCCACTGAGCCACCCAGGCGCCCCAGGCCTTCTGTTTTAAAAGACTTTCAAATCCTTGCTTTCCTTTCGTGAGCCCTACTCCCGGGCTGGTCTGTTTTGACCAATCTTCTAGTTCCTGCACTTCTGATACCCCACGGCCTCTTGGCCAAAACCTCTCTTGGGCAGGATCCTTCAGGACGACGTGGGCCCGATTTCCCTCCACGGGGACACTCCTTGCCCTACCAGCTGTCTGGGGCAGCCAGCTCCCATTGGTGCCTTCTCTCCCCTCTCCTAGCTGGCTACAGTCTCCCTCCTCAGGTGCACCCCACACTTCCAGGGACACCCGTCACGCTCTCTCAAGAACTGTCTGCTCTGGTAGCAGCATGGGCCAGGCCTAAGAATTGTTTCCCCCGCTCAGTGAGCATTTGGCAGCAAAGTGAGCTGCTTATAGGTAACCTCAGTCTCTAGGAAGCCTTCTGTGGGGGCTCCCTCACTTGGCTTGAGGGAGTGGGGGGAGGGGGAGCAGGGGCCGCGCTGTGTCCATGAGTTCCTTTCAAAGACTTCTTCTCAGGGAAACTCCAGCCTGCTGATCAAGCCTGAGGTTTGCGGTTATTGGATTGACCTAGTCATATTTTAACTGCATGGACGAGTCTAGAACTTTCCTTTAGAATCAAGAGCTCTTGTTACTCATTTGCCTCAGCTTTGAAACTTTAGCATGGGTCCTGAGACAAGCAATGCTGTGGTTTGTTGTTTGAAATTGATGTAGACAGTGAAAGAACTGCTCTGAAGCCCGATTACTCTGTGTATGGAGCCTATATTGGGCAGTGCTCTAATTTGACTTAAGATGCTTGCCAGCGGGGCATAAACAGCAACCGACAGGCGCGCGCGCACTCTGCACTTACCTTCTGCTATGTTGGCCTTCGTCATCTTTTTGTCTCACCAGAAGACAGACAGTCACTGGTCTTCCCTTCTCTCTCCCACCCTCCACCTCCATAGCCCCTACTTTGTTCTCATTCCAAAAGGAAAGGACTC
The DNA here is from genome assembly GCF_964656455.1 of Halichoerus grypus. NCBI lineage: Eukaryota > Metazoa > Chordata > Mammalia > Carnivora > Phocidae > Halichoerus > Halichoerus grypus. The sequence goes on from NC_135715.1 coordinate 73,636,585, forward strand.
ACATGGCCTTGAGCTGTCAGCTCCTGATGCACGCCTGTGTGCACACTCACACACAGGCGTGCACTCCCACGCGGGCGCCTGCACCCGTGCAGTGGGGCTGGGGGACCCCAATTTGTCCCTGCAGGCCACACACCAAAGGACCCGTGGCTCAGCTCCGTTTCCTTTATCATCCCCTTCGTTCCACACTTTTGCTCAGTACTCCATGTGATAGGAAAATAACACACATCCGAAGCCTTTTCATCCAGCAAACAAGCAAGGGAGTGTATCTAATTATCACTAGGTTGTTTCATTTCCCAAAGAGAGAACCGTGCAGATAAAACAGCAGGCCCAAAGCAATCCGAGATCCTCTTTCTCGGTCATTTTGGGTAGCTGTGTTTTTCTCTGCCTCTTGGGTGTGCTGAACAGAACCACAGCCTCTCATTCAAAACCTTGAAGGCCGAAAGTGTTTCAGACTTCAGAAAGTTTCAGATTGGGGGAAGGTAATATAGTGCAAATATCATATTTTATGTCACAGCCCCAGGGGCTAGGACAGTACCTCATAATTAAACTCATTAACATTTCTGTGGCAAAGACTATGAACAGTCACCCTACGCATAATGAAGAAAGATCCTAATTCACCTCACACCATTTTAGGTCAGGTTTCGCCACCAAATGAGAGAAAGAAAGAAAGAAAAAAAAAAACAGTTTTTGGACTTTGGGATTGTAGAGAATGCATCATGAGCTTCTATTCCCAATTGTTTTGACTTGCCCCATAAATATCATTTGTTACATCTTCTTTTTCCCTTCTGCTTACGTCTTCCTTTGTTCATGCTTTGGTCTGATGTTGGAATTTTTCCCTTGTCCTTCCCCAATCTTATCAGTCTTAAGTACCTCAGGTCTAACCACCAAACTAGTTGTCACTTGAGAATCCTGTAGCGGCAGCCCTCTTTGTGCACAGAGAACATTCTGGCACAGAGACAAGTGGCTTGGACTTGGCTTGGAGGCTTCTTATAAGACGGATTTCTGTCTTAACACAGCTTTGCAGCCACAACCCGAGTGACTTACCAAAAAATATAAGTCCTCTGGTGTTTGATGAGCTAACACTAAAAAGGATATTTCAGGTGTTACAGCTCCCTCATCCCTCATTTATTGGTTAAATCAATGAGGGATTATCCAACAGTTCCTAAGCAACTGATCTCATAAAGCTGCATGAGAGCTGCGTTCTGGTTGCAGATGACTTTCTGAAGGAGGCTGGAGTTACGTACAGTCAACTGCTTATGCCAGGATAGAAAATCTTCAGAACACCATCCAGCAGGATGTCATCGGATATTTCCAACAGCAAATGCCGATCTTACACCTTTCCGGTGGCCTCAGCGGTGGGCCGTAGCTCCAGGTCTCATGCAATTCACTTAGGAATTACTAATCTCTTTGTGCAACCAAATAAGCAGCATTATTCACAAGAGCCAAAAGGGGGAAGCAACCCAGGTGTCCACTGAGATGTGAGCAGATAAACAAAAAATGGGATATGCACGCAATGGAACATTACTCAACCTGAAAAAGGAAGGAAGTTCTGACACCTGCTACAACATGAATGAACCTTGAGGACATGATGCTAAGTGAAATACACTAGTCATAGAAAGACAAATAGCGTATGTTTCCTCTTAATCAAGGTATCCAAAGTCATCAAATTCCCTGAGACAGCAAGTCGAATGATGGCTGGGGGGAGGGGGAAGGAGGAGCCGTGGTTTAATGGGGACCGAGAGTTTCAGCTTTGCAAGATGAGAAAATTCTGGAGACGCGTTGCACAGCAATGTCAATATACTTCACACTAGTGAACTGCACACTCAAAAAGGGTTAAGATGGTAAAACTTATATGTATCTTACCATAATTAAAAATAAAAACTGAGAACGACCTCCTGAAACAAAGAAAAGGGGGTGGGGAGGAAGATCTGACACATGTTACAACATGCACGAGCCTCGGGGACATTGCGCTAAGTAAGCCAGACCCGAAAGGACTAATACTGTACGGTTCCACTCACGGGAGGAACCCGGAGCCGTCACATTCCCAGAAACACAGAGTAGAAAGGTGGCTGCCAGGGGCCGGGGGGAGGGGATAATAGGGAGCTGTTGTTTCACGGGTGTGGGGCTTCTGTTTGGGAAGATGAAGGGGTTCTGGAGGTGGGCAGGTGGTGACGGCCTAACAACAAAGTGAATACACACGATGCCCCTGAATCGCACACTTACAAATTGATAAAATGGTACGTTAGATCCTATATTTCTCCCACAATAAGGAAAGAATTGCTAATGCGAACGGAGATTACTCCTGTGTGGCAGAAATGCTTTCTGCTTCAAGTACCAAGTTAGCCCCAAAGGACAGAACCAGGCATTCAGATATACCTAAAATTCAAAAGCAAGAGGAAAAAAAAATGGGATCAATCCCCTCCACAAAGAAAATCTTCAAAACGGGCTTGTCCAATTTGCTTTTGTGTGTAAACATTTTGAATATACAGCATGAATGACTTTGAAAAAGGGACACCAAGTGAATCTCAGCTTTAAGAAAACTAGGACACAGTTATCATTTATAGAAACAGGTGCAACTGGTTTTCTTTGGGATTTTTTTTTTCTTTAGGATTTTTTTTTCCTCTCAACTCTCTTTATGATACATAAAAGCAGACACCATGTCCAATGAGCCAGGGATCTTTGGACACAGCTGTTGGCAAATTGCTAAATTCCATGAAGATCAAGTTTCCCTCAAATGTCTGTGCACCCTGACTTCTTGGCCCTATTGATATCATTGGCTCCAGTGTCTGCATCCACTCCATGGTCACACGGAGGAGTGAGGCTTCACAACACGCATGATTATTCCTCAGTTGGATCTCCGCTGAGTCATTGCAATTGTCGAGCTCTTCTCACCTTTTCCAGCCCTGGTTCTCAACCTTGGCCATACAGAATCACCTGGGAGATTTTTAAAACCCGAATGCCCAGGCCTGCCCTTCAGTCGACAAAATCAGAATCTCTGGGGCTGAGACCCACAGTGGAGATCACTGTTTTAAAGTAACTCTATAATCCTTTATATGGTATCTGTGAGAGTAATAAAACTACATAAGTTTTCTCCTTAAAAATATATCCTCTGGGGACGCCTGGGTGGCTCAATCGGTTAGGCGTCTGCCTTCGGCCCAGGTCATGATCCCAGGGTCTTGGGATCGAGTCCCACATCGGGCTCCTTGCTCAGCAGGGAACCTGCTTCTCCCTCTCTCTCCCTCTGCTTGTGCTCTCTCTGTCAAATAAATAAAACCTTTAAAATATATATATATATCCTCTGTTTTCTGTCCTCTCTTGTGCTCTTTCCTTTAAAAATCCCACCAATAATCCTTTGAGAGGCTCATATCCCACTCCCACTTCTCAAAATAATTGGTTGAATTATAAACTAATAATTGGCTTCCAGTAAACATATATTTATTAAGCACCTACTCTTCTAGACCCTGGGGACATATTGGCGAACAAGGCAACTTGCCAGTTCTCCTGGGAGCTCACCTTCTAGAGGAGGTAGACATACCCCTTTTGGCCAGAACATTCATCCTTCCAGCTGGAAGGAGGGCTGGCTGCCCACGGCTCATAGTTGAGCCCCTCTTGGGGAACTGCCTCCCCAAGGGCCAGCCCGCAGCCAGTGATTGGTCCCTGAGGAGTAGAGTGCAAAGGCCTGGTTTTCTCGCCTCGATTTGGGGCAACCCAGAGCCATCCAGAGCTCCTCATGGAATTGGCAGAGGCTTCTGGTACCACTGAACCTCAGGGCTCCCTCTGCCCAGGCCTCCTTTCCTTGTCCCCACCCTTGCATGTGTTGTTTCCAATAAATGTCCAGCATGCAAACCCCCATCTTAGACAGTTTTCTAGGGAACTCGCCCCAAGTCTGGGATGGGTATTGGGGCTGCAGTACTGGAGGTGGGCGAGGCGGAGTGGTTGAAGATGTCTGTGGAGGTAGAGCTACAGATTAAATGTGAGCTATAAGGAAAAGAGGAATCAGGGGTGCTTCCTGGGGTCGGGACCCAAGCAGGTGATGCTGATGCTATTTTCTGATTCTCTGGGGGAGAAACACTGGCCACAGAAATTTGGGCGTGTTCCAAAATAAGGGCTTCCAACTACCCTTTGTAAATTAGTAAATGCTCCCCTAATAATAGCTATTTGTTTTTCATGTTCTAAGCAGTTTAGGTACATTGGATACCTTAACTCATTAATTTTCACAGCAGCCCTACTGGGTAGGTATTGTTTGCCTGTTCCTAAAAGCCCTCAGATTCCATATCTCACCATTTGCTTCCTCTAACTCCAGTCAATAGGCTGCACTGACTTTCTCCCCTTCTTGGCATGTACCTTACACTCTGTGACCTGAATGACTTCAGGCCCTTTGTATGTGCTGTCTTCCACATGGAACGCTCTCCCCCAACCCCCACCTCCACCCCTCTGGCTGTCACCTTCTTCAGGGATGCCCTCTAAAATCACTTGTTCAAAGTGGCTTCTCTCTTGTCCTCCCAATGTTAATCAGTTGGGTTCTCCTGGACTTAAAGAATCTTAAAATATTTTTTATTGATTAACTTTCTAGTATTTCTTTATTGAATGAGCCTATGATACTGAATATTTCTATTTTATTAACCCTGTAACATTTCTTTGAGGATTCACTACAATTATAATTAAATTACTATTTGTGCAATGAATCTCTTTCCCCATATATTTTAAAATCCATGAAAGCAGGCACTTGCCTTGCTCTGCTTTTGCTTCCTAGCACAATGCCTGGTCCATAGTAGCTCTCAAGAAATATTTGTTGGATGAATGATGGAAATATTGAGGCTTAATGAGATTATAGAATTTCCCAAGGTTGTTAGTCAGTTTGTGGTAGAGCTGAGATGTGAACTCAGGTATGTTTGACTCCAAAGGTCAAAACACATCATAATTTGCTGACCTAAGTTGGGTAGGCTGACCCATCTAACTGGTCAGTAATATCTGGATTAAGCCAATATGTACCAGAGCTCAAGAATGCTTCCCCAAGGGGCGCCTGGCTGGCTCAGCCAGTAGAGCATGTGACTCTTGATTTCAAGGTCATGCATTCTAGCCCCGCATTGGGTGTAGAGATTACCTAAATTAAAAAAAAAATTAGAAGCAATAAACAAAATGTGGTGGATTTATATAAGAATGCTTCACCAAAACTAGATTAAAACATGAGTTCCTGTAACACCCAGGCTTCATTGGGACCTCTCCCAGAACAGCAGAGAAATAGTAATACTCCCTACACCCAGGCAATTCTAAAACGGATTCAAGTTGACATGTGTGCTCAACATGATGCTGAAGAATGGGGGTGGGATGGGTTGGGGCAGGGGGAGAGGAAGCTATGAAAATGAATAGTTGGCTAGAATCCTCGAAAAATGAGATGGGATTGTTTTAATAGAGGAAATCATTCCTAATTGACAAAATAGTCAATGGAAAACCTCTTTTATTTCAACCGTCACAATAAATCTTTTTAAAATAGGTTAGTCCATGGGGCACCTGGGTGGCTCAGTCAGTTAAGTATCTGCCTTTGGTTCTCAGGTCATGCTCCCCGTGTTGGGCTCCATGTTCAGCAGGGAGTCTGCTTCTCCCTCTGCCCCTCCCCCTGCTCATGCTCTCTCTCTCTCTCGCTATCTCTCCCTCTCTCAAATAAATAAATGAAACCTTAAAAAAATAAAATAAAATGGGTTAGTCCATTTTCCCGCAAAAATAAATACTATTTGCTAAATAAAATCTAATTTTTAGTAATGATAGAATCTCATGGGGACCCAAGGTGACAGCTCTGATGATCTAGTGGAGTTGGAGAAAGGTACACAGCAGAGAACACCCTGGGCCTGTGAGCTCAGAACAAGTTCTTCCTTTTCCTAAAGCTCAGCTGGTGAGCGGGAGCAGGGCAATTAATCCATGTGGACCTGTGTGTCTTCATCTGAAAAATGATGATAATGGATTTAATTTAGGTAATCTCTACACCCAATGTGGGGCTCGAACGCACGACCTTAAGATCAAGAGTCACATGTTCTACTGGCTGAGCCAGCCAGGCGCCCCTTGGGGAAGCATTCTTGAGCTCTGGTACATATTGGCTTAATCCAGATATTATTTTCTAAGGAATTTTGCTCACTGATTTCATGATCCACTAATGGATTGCAAGGGCAGTTTGAAAACCCCCACCCTTGCCCCAGATTTGTGATTCTCAACAAAGAACTGGCTGAGTATGGATAAACCTTTAAAACGCACAGGGATTTATTTGTTTTGAAAACTAAATGTCATATTAGCTTTGTCATTTGACTCATTTTTCAAAAAGCTCAGTGAAAACCCCCACTTTCTCATTAAGAGAGAATTCTAGAGTGGTGGTCATTCTGGCTGATTGAGGTTAATTTAAAACTCCCCCTATCTTTAGGTACCATAAGATTTACATCAAGAGCAATGAGGGCTGGGCACTCAGTAGTACATAATCAAGCCAAAGGCATGGGCAATGAAGAAAATGCACAGGGGAATGAGGATGAATCCTTTCCTCAGCTCTGGGTCACTTATTCTGTCACTTAAAAGAGTTGAAGTGGTGGTTGCCATGGTTCCTTCCAGTTGAAAATTTCTATGAGTAAATTGTTGTGCCTATAACCCCTAGGTCTGAAATCCCTGAGACCTGGCATTGTAACAGGGTCTGGAACCTCATGGGTGTCAGCGAAGGAAGGTGAGAATGTTCTGCTCATCCAGGAGCAGGAGGTGAGACCTCCTGACCTCTTTACACCCACCCTGGACAGGTTGGTGTGTCAGTGCAGGGTTACTAGAAATGTGGGTGGCTCAAGGACTTTGCTGAACCACAAAAAGACAGCAGAGACCTTGCCTTTGAGACCTTCAAGCAAGTGTATGATATGAAAATCTGCTAGCTCATTTTCCTTGTATCTTGGGGGCCTAAACAAGCTTCAGTGTGCTGGGGTTGAAAACCAAGATCCCCATCCCAGTTCACACCACAGAATGTCAACTGTGCCCGGCACCTCCTGGAACCTGGAAAGGCATGGCTACCCTTATGGATTGGAAAATTAAGACTCACACAAAAGGATGAGGACTAGCTTATCCTCGAGTTAGGGACAAGAATCGGGTCCCTTGGCTCCCAGTCCAATCCTCGGGTACTTACTCCTTGTGCCTGAATGGAAGGAAACTCTCAGGAATGAAAACGGTATCTTACCATCGAGCACTTCATGAGCACCTATGATGTGCCAGGCCCTGCTCCAAGAGCTTCACATGCATTAATTAATTTAATCTTAAAATACAAACCCTATGAAACTGGTACCATTTTTATCCCTGTTTCCAAGCTAAGTAGACTCAGGGTGGTAGATGGGGTGTTTTCACTTCCTCTAGGCCCAAGGGTACTTTCAAAGTCCAAATTAGGGAGCATGGAGCTAACTGTGTATTATTGAACAAAACCAAGATGGCCTTTGCCTGGACTCCTCTGAGTCATGGATAAATACGTTAGAGAAGGAAATGAATTCAATTGAGCTAATTCAAATTTCATGCCATTTAATTTTAATAGGAAGAATATTAGCCCATAAATAACACTTTTAAATAGTTGGAATATGACTACGTACAATTCAGTGTTGGACTGAAGATATTATTTCAACATCATTTAATCAGATTCGTCTCAGGGGAAATGAAGGAGACATTTTTAGTGGTCACAGAGGTAGTTGACTGAAATTCTAATAAATCTGAGAATGGATGAATAAAGCATTGTCCCATGACTGAAGACCAGAGCTTAAGCACCTCTGAAGCATCTGGGGGCTCAGCCCAAGACAGATATGTGACCCCTTCTCTTTGCCATGCTTAATGTTCCCAGGAATCAGGCGGAGCATGTATGATGCTGATCACAGCAGGTTACTCTGCTATAATTGCTGCCCACTCTTCTTTCTCCCTCACTGCTGTGAGCCCTGTGAGGCGAGTCATGTCCTCGGGGGTCTTCTATCAGTAGCCTCCTGCCCAATGCCTTTGAACTAATTATTTTTTAGAAGACTTTATTTATTTATTTATTTTAGAGCGAGGAGGGGGATGGGCAGAGGGAGAGAATCTGAAGCAGACTCTGTGCTGAGCGTGGAGCCCAATGCACAGTTCGACCCCCCAGCTGTGAGATCATGACCTGAGCCAAAAACAAGAGTTGGATGCTCAACCAACTGAGCCACCCAGGAGCCCCTGAATGAATTATAAATGCTGATGGCCAGGGCTGACCAGTGCAGACACTGACCTCTTCCCTCAGATACATTCCTCTATCTTAAAAGACTTCAGTGGCCTATGGGTCCACCCAGACCTCACCCTGCTCACCCAGCAACAATCATAAAATAAACCCACTATCTGCATTTCCAACTTCTGCCAATCCTATAGCAGCATTTCCAAATAAAGTCTGAGAATGTTCAAGAACATTCCAAGGGGGATAAGTAAAGGTTTCCCTGCAAAGAAAGTTTGTAGAGCTCTGGGTTAAACTCAAAGAAATGTTTCTTTATGGAGGATTTCTTACAGCCTTTAATATGCCACCAAGTGCTAGGATATTCCTAGAAGGACATTGCAGCATTCAGCTTTTCTGTCTTAGTTTGGGTTTCTCCAGAAGCAGACCCTGAGACAAAGATTTAGTATAAATAATTTATTTTGGATATATTCCCAGTAAACACGTAGGGGTGGAGAAGTGAGACAGGAAAGAGAAAACAGGCAGTAAGCAGGCTTTTTAAAGCACATTACTATCATGGACTGAACGTTTGTATCCCCTCAAAATTCATAATTTGAAGCCCCAGCCTCCCAGTGTGTCTGAATCTGGAGACAGAGACTTCGTAGTGTAATTAAGGCTAAATGAGTTCATAAGGGTGGGGTCCTGGTCCAATAGGATTAGTGTCCTTGTAAGAAGAGACACAGAGAGCTTGCTCGCTCTTTCCACTTGCATAATATGCCCCAGAGAAAGGCCATGTGAGGACTTAGTGAGAAGGCAGCCATCTGCAAGCCAGAAAGAGGATTCTCATCAGAACCCAAACTCCGTAGGAACCTTAAACTTGGATTTCCAGCCTCCAGAACTGTGAGAAAATAAACTTCTGTTTCAGCCACCCAGGCTGTGGCATTTCGCTATGGAAGCCCCAGCTGACTAAGGCATTCCCACTGTGAGTGACTGGAGCATAGGCCTTCCAAGAGTCAGAGTAAAACATGCACCACAGACATGGTTAAACTACAAGGAAACAAGCCACGGAGCTTGGCTTTGAAATCTCCAAACAAGAATGCACCCCAGAGCAAGCTCTCTGTGCTGGAGTGCCTGGCATACCTGGAACTGAGCGAGCAACGCAACCACAGCCATTTACCCACCATCCCAGCTGTGGTGGCTTCTTCAGTCTGAGGAGATTATGGCGACTCAGTTACCTGAGACCCAGGGAGGAGGGAGCTGGGGTACGTATATCCCAGTTCCCATCAGTCATCTGCAGATGGCTGCTCCCAGGGCATACACTTCCTGGCACTTCCCATCTGCAGTGCAGGTGGCAAGTTGGGCTCTAGACCAGAGAAAGTACTCAGGCAAGAGATGTAGGTGCTGCTTGCTGGGAGTTGGCTAGTGTGCCCTGAGGGGCAAGGGGACATGTCCGGGCATCAACAGCACTTGGTGTACTTTCCAAGCATGTACTAGCATCTTGTGGAATAGTTAGGTTCCTTGATAACTTTTGGAAAGCTCTGCTCTAGACCAATTTCAAACCCTCTGGAAAAACTTGACTTCCGATCAGAATCTGTCCATCTGCTCATACTCATCACTATTAGCCTGCATGAGCTGTCATAACAAAGAACCCCAGGCTGGTGGCTGAAACAACAGAAGTTTATTTTCTCATCGTTCTGGAGGCTCGAAGTCTGAGATCAAGGTGTCAGCAGGGCTGATTCCTTCTGAGACCTCTCTCCTTGGCTAGTAGATGGCTATCTTCACTTGGTCTTCCCTCTTTCTGTGTGTATCTGTGTGCTAATCTTCTCTTATAAGGAGCCCAGTCAGATTGTGAGGCCCACCCTCATGACCTCACTTTAACTTAATCATCTCTTTAAAGACCCTGTCTCCAAATACAGTCACGTTCTGAAGTATGGGCAACATACGAATTTTGGAGGGACACAATCCAGCCGACAGCACCATCTTTCCCGCTCTGGCATCAAGGAAAGTCACTTGAAAAAGACAAAAGGGCTCTGAAGACAGCAGGACTTACCTCAAACCTGATCCCATAGATGGGCATGTCTGAAAGAACACATCACTCTGACGGGGCGTTCTTCAGTCAGCGGAGGCCCACCCAACATGGCCAGGGAGAGGCTTGGTCATTGGACACAGTGTCCCAAATACATTGGGAAGACCTGCCCCGCAGTGAGATACAGGATCTCAGTCCAATCTTGCAACATCCAAGTCTCCTAACTTCCCCTCCCAATTCCATGATCCATTCATGGGAAATAAGGCCCTCCCACACACCAGGCCACGTTCTAGGCATGGGAGAAACGACAAGGAACCAAATGGAGGAGGTAGTATTGTGGGGAGGACGCAGATAAACAAGAAGGAAAGAAAGACAACACCGAGCTATCAGCAGTGATCAGCTCAAAGGAGAGAAATAAAGCAGGAGGAGGACCACTGCGTGTGTGCTGGGGACGCACAGTGTGGACGGGTGGCAGAGGCCTCACTGAAATGTGACATCTGAGGGAGGACCTAAGGGAGGCAGGGGCCGGTCATGTGGCATCGGGGAAGAGCCTGGTGCTGGCAGGAAGGATGGCTGCTAGGAGGGCTGGATGGTTAGGGACAGCATGAAGACCTGACTTCACTCTGGGTGAGCAGGGGCCCCATCGAGGGCTTTGGTGAGGAGAAACATGACCTCACAGAGGTGCATTAAGAACAGGCTGAATGAGTGAGAGCACGGGTAAGAAACCAGCTGGGAAGCCCTTGGCATAATCCAGGTGAGGGATGACAGTCATTTGGATCAAGGTGATAGCAGTGGAAGGAGGAGGAGGTGAGAAGTGGTATTTTTTCTCCCTTTTTTACAATTTTTATTTGACCGTTTGAATAGTTGATTCATTGTTTGAATTCATCTCTTGCAACGTTTCTCTATTTGTGTTTTTAAAAATAGACCATTTTTAGAGCAGTTTTAGGTTCACAGCAAAATTGAGCAGGAAGTTCCCATCTACCCCCTCCCCCCACATGCACACAGCCTCCTCATTATCAACATCCCTCACCACAGTGGTGCATTTGTTACCATCTATGAACCTGCATTGACACGTCATTATCACCTAAGGTCCGTAATATACATTAGAGTTCACTCTTGGTGTTGTACATTCTACGGGCTTGGACAAATGTATAATGGCATGTGTCCCTCATTGCAGTGTCATGCAGAGTAGTTTCACTGCCCTAAAAATCCTCTGGGATCCACCTAATTCATCCCTCCCTCCCCTGAGCCCCCGGCAACTGCTGATCTTTCTATTGTCTCCATAATTTTGCCTTTTCCTGAATGTCATATTGTTGCATGTAGCCTTTTCACACTGGTTTCTTTCACTTAGTGATGTGCATTTAAATTTCCCCCATGTCTTTTTGTGGCTTGGGAGCTTTCTTTTTAGAGCTGAATAATATTCCAGTGTCTGGGTGTATGCAGTTTACTTATCCCTTTACCTACTAAAGGACATCTTGCTTGCCTCGGAGTTTTGACACTTAAGGATTCTGGATTTATTCTGAAGGGAGGATCAACAGGATTTCCTGACAGATTGGGGGGTTTGTGGGCGAAGACTCCAAGGAGGCTGTGCAAGTGTTTGGCCGGTGCAGTTGAAAGAACAGGAATCACCTGGATCCCCAATCACGCAGGGGACAGGGAGATGACACACAGCCAATGGCCACAGCAGTGATCACAACTCTTGTGTACAGACCCTTAGCTTTGTGCCAGGCTGAGATAAGTGTACTGTGTGCTTTATCCCGTGTCACACAGCAGCGCTAGGAGGTAGATGCTGTTAACATTCTCATTTTACAAATAGATGAGTGGTTTATTTGTTCAAGGTCACGCAGGTCTGCGCATACTTGGCTCCTGAGACAGTAAATATTTATTATATGATAGCTGGCACTTTAACGGGAGTGCATCAGTCTAGTTAATGTAAATTTCCCCAAACCAGGGTAAATTCACAGACTAATTAATGTCACTATGGAAGCCTTCGTGGGAGGCAGCCAGCTGACCATTTCCCTGATGACAACATAAAACATCCTGCCAGGGATTGAGTCTTCTAATTCTCATAAAGTGAAGAGCTCATGACACACGGTGGGTGTTCCATAAACAGGGGTTATGAGTTTGGAGAGGTGAAGAATGTTCCTGAGGGCCTAAGAGAAAACTGTATATAATTGGAACCTTTACCTGCACATTTTCCCCACAGATGTGACAGAAAGTATTAAATCTCTTCTAGGATTCCTTTGAGTAGGTACAAAATCATCACGTCCATCAGTGGTTCTCAAGAGCCATCCTCCGACCAATCTGGGCTGTGACATTTCCACCCATCTGGAAAATGGGTGTTCTGCGAAGAAAAGTCAGAACAATGCAGGGAGTTTTCATTAAACCAGATAGTATTTTATTTAAAGCACTCTCCTATTGTTTGAGACACATCTTTGTGTATGTGTGTGTGTGTATGTGTGCTAAAAATGTCCTTTTAATATAAAATAATAATAAAGGCAATTAGAAGTTTGCTTGCTTAAATGAACTTCTTTGGCAAAATAAAAGTTTGGAAACCACATGTCAGTCTCTCCATTCTGTTGTTGTTGCTGCCGCTGGTGAAATTTACCAACCCAAGGAATCCAAATTTCTGGATACCACTGATCTTACATAATCGATATAAACTCAGCTGACTGCAAAGCAGTCAGAAATGTGAGCCTCCAACATAGAACGATCAAGAGTTAGGACAAGTCAATTTCGTTGCCAGGCAAAGCACGCATTAATTACCCACCACACATTACCCTGAGCTAGGTAGGCATCATGCAGAGACACCAACTTGGAACTAATAATTCTCCTTCACTGTTACCGAGACCACTGCCAAAACTCCTCTACTCACACAGTGTCACACCTGTGTACATACCTTGCAGAAGTTTGGCTGTAAATTTAGCATCCGCAACCTGTTTGCATTGCTGAAAGAATCAAATGGAGGGGAAGATACGGTACGTTCTACACAAGCCGAGGGATGTGGTTATTCCTTCTTCTCTCCCTGTCCCTTCTCCCATTTCATTCACCAGCATTTTAAGCCAGCATTTCAAGAGCCACAGGTTGGGGGACATGCCAAACAATCATGTTTTGGCTAAAATGTATTGATTATACTTGGTTGCCTGGGCCTCCTGACTTGTAAAAGAAAAATTGGAAGCAAAGTAGCACATCAGCAAAATACACTGTTTTCCTACTTCTAGCTACCCGAGGAGTATCCTTCCATTTCCTCTTTTAAAGAAAGAAGGCGCATCCAGTAGGAGCGTGCCAGAATTTTAAAACCACATTAGAAGAAAGGGCTGTATCTTTGCTCACAGTACACATTTCCTCCAAACCTCACAGGGAAGTCCATCAGATACAATGAAATGTAGGTCACAAGAAAAGAGAGAGACTGAGAACACATGATTCATGATGCATCAAGTGATAGGTCCCCTAGGAATGCTTCTTTGCAAAGAAAGTGCATCTTGTCAAGCAGGCCTGCAAAGACATTTAACTCTTCATCTCAAATACAAAGCATTTAGGTTGTGTGAACAGTGCTCGCTCCTTAGTGATTCAAAAAATCAATACCAGGCCTGATCACTCCATTTCTCTCCTTGAGTTCTTGTGCAAACACAGCCAGAGTGTCAGGGCCCAAGAAGATAACTTTCCAGGACCTCTGCCCAGTGGAGCATGACCCCGTTGAGTCATCAGCGTGTGACTCTTCCCCACTATGATGCCCAACTTGGTGAGCCTTGTTACAGGGCTGGAGGAGAACACTCTCTCTCCTGTTTACAACCTGAATGGAGTGCCAGGTGAACATTTCCTCTTTGTACCCAAACAGTAGTGGCCTAAACCTCTACTGGCTTGATTGTTAAAATTTAGACGCCCTTAAAGCGTGATCTAGTGATGTGATGAGTCCCCAGAGACGTGTCTCAAGCTCAGCTTCCCTCTCATCACATGTCCATCTACCTCAGGAGGAAATGCTGGCCCTGCCCATCAGGGGGTGGCCGTGGCACGGACAGAGTCCCCGGCTCCTGCCCCTCCATGCTTCTGATGCCCCGGCTGAGAGAAGGTCTCAGGAGTCTACCAAGACGTGCAGACTCGGCTCCTCCCCACCCCGTGGCCAACACCAGTGCCCATGTTACTAAGTGAAAGAAGTTAGTTCAGAAAGGCTCCGTATGGTATGGTTCCAGCTACATGACATTCTGGAAAAGGCAAACCACAGAGAGTGTAAAAAGATCAGTGGTGGACTGGGGTTGACGGAAGTGGGAGGGAGGAACGGGTGCAGCAAAGGGCATTTTCAGGGCAGTGAAACTGCTCCGTGTGATACTATGATGATGGAGACACGCTATTATGAATTTGCTAAAATCCACAGAATGTATAACACTAATGGAAACAACAGACTTTAGTTAATCATAGTGTGTATCAATAAAAAAACACTCTAAATTTATTCCGGAGGTAAGAAGTCAAAAGTGGGTCCCTAGAACTATGTTCCTTCTAGAGGCTCCAGAGAGGATCCATTCCATTGTTCCTTCCAGCTCCCAGATGCTGTCTGTACCCTTTGGATCCCGGGCCCCTTCCTCTGTCTTCAAAAAAAGATCCTTCTAAAGGAACTGTGTGGGGCGCCTGGGTGGCTCAGTGGGTTAAGCGTCGGACACTTGATCTCAGCTCAGATCTTGATCTCAGGGTCGTGAGTTCAAGCCCTGTGTTGGGCTCCACACTTGATGTGGCACCTACTTAAAAAAAAAAAAAAAAAGAAAGGACCTTTGTGATTATATTTAGGGCTCACCTGGATAATCCAGAGTAATCTGCCCATCTGGAGATGCTTAATCACTTGCACATTACAAAATCCCTTTTGCCATATAAGGCAATACTCACAGGTTCCAGGGATCAGGACATGGCTATCTTTGGGGGCTGCCGTTCAGCTCCCGGGGGGACAGAGAGGCAGCAAGGGGCATTGCAGGGAAGGCCAGTGCAAGAGGTGGAGGGCCGATGGGCATCTGAGAGTGAACAGCAACTGTCCCTCCCTGGCCACTTACATCAGTAAGACACAGAGACCAGACTAACCAGTGGCTCAAAATCCAAAGAATATTTAAAACTGTTTCTCCATACAACAAAAAATAAGAATAAAATATTTCTGAAAGTAATTCCTCAAGTTACTCTGGGGGAAAAAATCTCCAAAAAATTCATTAAAAATGTATATTAACAAAAAAAAGCTCACAGTGACTCTCCCTGGAATTGAAAGTACAGGCAATTTTACTTTTTAATTTTAATTGCAGGCAGCAAAATTTCTGTAATGAATATGTATTATTTTATAATCAGAAAAAGACTTCTATTTTTTTTAATTCATACAATTTTAAAAACACAAAAATAGGGGCGCCTGGGTGGCTCAGTCGTTAAGCGTCTGTCTTCGGCTCAGGCCGTGATCTCAGGGTCCTGGGATCGAGTCACACATCGGGCTCCCTGCTCGGCAGAGAGTATGCATCTCCCTCTCCCTCTGCTTGTGCTCTCTGTCTCTCTCTCTCTCAAAATGAATAAATAAAATCTTTTAAAAAAATAAATAATAAAAAAATAAAAACACAAAGATATGCTCAGAAATGAGGCGATGTTAGCACTGACAACAGAACTCTTCTTTCTCACACAGAATCTCAGACTGAATATTGTTTTTATGTGATGTGTCCTTCCTTTCTTTATCTCCTTGATATTCCCATGAACTATGTCCCTCCGCTATTAAAATGGGAAGTTTAGAGGGTTTTATAAAGGGGAAAGGAGGGGTGTGTTATGATTTTTCATAGACCCCTCACTGTCCTTAAATAGCAGTCAGGGTTTGTTTAAATAGAGAATTAATTATTAAAATATACTTTGACCCAGCCTTAGGAACATACCTAGTAGAAATGCATACATATGTGCATTAAATGACATGTACAAGGATGTTCATCATGGTTTTCTTCACAATTGCCAAAGCCAGACAGCAACACAATGCGACCAGTAGGAGATTAAAAAACTGTGGCACATTATATGATAAATACTACGCAGCAAGGAAAAAAGAATCAACTCCTAATCCACGCAACAAAACAATAAATCTCACAGAAATAATGTTGAGTGAAAGAAATCAGACACAACAGTACACAGACCGTATGATTCCATTTTTGGAGAGTTCATAAACAGGCAAATCCAGTCTATGGTGTTAGAATTGAGAATAGTGGTTTCCTTTTCCTAGTGGAGATAATAACTGAGGTGAGGACAAAAGGACGGCTTTGGGGCACTGGTAATGCTCTACTTCTCAGGATCGTCAGAGATGACACTGGTACATTCATTTGGCATCCCTGCATCGAACTGCACGTTTGTGAAATACGCGGTTCCTACATGTAGGTTATACTGCAAAGAAATGTACTGGAAGTTAGGGAAATAAATAAAAATTAAACTTTAATTTGGAATCCTGTTTTATTCTCAGCTGCGATATAACCCTTGGCTAGGCAGAATGAAGCATGGCTCATCTGATTCCGATTAGCGCAGCAGTTAATCAAATATATAGAAATTGACTCGCAGTCGTTAACACAGGCAGCAAAGAAGCTGACCGGTAACATTTCAGCATAGAACCATATACTCCATACGGGACTGGCTCCGTTTATGACTTGCTCCAGCCAGTCATCTGGGACATCCCCACAATCTATAAATTCAATCACAAGGAAGGGCCAGGAAATGTGGGTACAGGGTCGAAGTTAGCAAAGATACTGTGTGCATTTAAGATGGGCACAGAGCCTTTCTCAGACAAAACAGTCATTGCTAGTATAGGTTGTGAAAATGCCAGGCTGTGCTTAAGGTTTACAATTTCTTGCCAAAGATATATATATATATATATGATGGAAACTCACTTCCTGTGTAGTAGTAAGCTTAAAAATTAAAGCAACAAAAAGATAAAGGATGAAAAGACAATAAACGTCACCTGCATCTGCTCCAGTGTCCTGTGATGAGTGGTGGAGGAACTGAGAAGGTGGTCTTGCAGACACCACTCCAGGCTCTTTCCCAAACACGCCAGGAACAATATCCATTTTGAATTAAGTTCGTTTGAATTGGATTTCTGCCCCCTTGGCAACAAAAGTCCTAACAAATGTACAAATAAACGTAGAATTTGGAGTAAAGTCTAAATTCTTTTTTGTTGTTGTTGTTGTTATAAGTAATCACTCGAGGGGAAGGCATAACGGAGCAGAACTGTGAACGCATAGTTGACCTTGGCAAACCGGGGGAGCTGGTGCCCACCTGCCGCAGCCCCTCGGCGCTGCCATTTGGCCGTATCCAGCCGAGAGTGGAAGTTCCCTCAGTTTCTTCCTCTAACTCAAGATTTCACTGCAAGAAAACACATCCACTTCATTACCTTTTCTCTTCCCAATGCTTGCTTCTCTTTTTTCCCCCTTCTTTCCCAAGCACATTAAAGAGGGAGTACGTTCCACTAGTGTCGGCCCCGGAGGGCAGGGCCTGTCTCAGTGTCATTGACTAGAAAAGTGTGTGGCAAGCACCGCACCTTCGCCTGCCCTGAGCTGCCGTGCCCATGTGAGCCCCCTAACTTTTGGCAGGTAGTTTGAACTGTACTGTGCTAAAACTGCTATGTATACGCTCAAACAACTATTTTTCAACACTTCATTCTAAAAATGCTTTGATTCATCACAGAGAAATTGACAGGAACATATATGTCGCTTCATTACAGCATTTGCTGCCTGGTATTATTGCTCCTTTTTATGCATCTGTGACCACCACACATACATGCCTGTGAGTAGAGAGGTCACATCTTACTGAACATGCGCTCCCAGCAATTAGCATGGTCTTGGCAGGTACAGGTGTCTGATGCCTCCCCACCGGGTACAAGCGGTTCTTGAAACTCCACTGAACCTTGCCTTTCAAAATGTAGTCCATGGACCAGGAGCAGCAGGATCTCTAGGACAGAGGCTTGCAAATGCAGAGTCTGGGCCCCACCCCAGAACTACTGATCTGTAGTGCAGGGAGAGGCAGGATGATCTTGCAGAGGCAGGAGCTCATGGATGGGAGAAAGGGAGGAAAAGGGACAAGAGGAAGTCAAGGGTAGGTGAATCTGCAGGTCTGGGGTGAGAAATGACAGTAATCACCAGGGGGAGGCAGGATGACGAGAGGATGATGATGGGGTAGGAAGGGTCCCACGTTCTGCAGACCATCTCTATTTATACAGGACCCTTTCTGTGAGTGTGGAGAAAGGCAGTCAGGAAACCTTCACTGCTGAAAAGGAAAACCACAATATCATGCCTTGTTTTCTCCCATCTTTAAGCTGGGAGATCATTTTTAAACTTAAGATCTGCTAGGTGCTCTAGGTTTTGTATCCAGAGGAGACATGAGCTCATAAAAGCAGACGGTTATCAGGTTCTTAATCTTAGAACCTACCGATGTGTTAAAATGAAAAAATAAATTAACACTGCCACTTCAGTACCTAAATGAATGGGTTTTGGCCAGCATCTGCAGGAAGCTTCTGCAGGAACTCAGTAAAAGATTTCCATTTGAAAACACAGCTCAAGGAGCACTTAATAAGTGCAATTTGATGATAATGTTGATTCACATAACCGCACCTTATATGCAGTTAAGCAAATGTTCCCGGGGAACAGTAATAATGAACCAGATCTAAGACACACCTAAGGAAAGGAACCTCTTTGGGATCAGGACGCAGTGTGGTCAAAGGCAATTCTAAAATAGCTGGCCCATCATTTTGCTGCTTTAAAGATCAGCCTCCCTAACTTGCTCACCCTGCATCCTTACTGCTAATCCCGAATGCCACCCTAAGCAATTCTTTGGGCCAGGAATGTGGCAGTTTAGGGAAAGGCGTGGAGAAGCAGGTCGCTAGAGACTGGGACTCCCCAGGGAGACCTCAGGAACGAAATAGGTCACCGGGTTCCCAGGCGGTGCTCCTCCGCCCCCTCCCCAGTGCAAGCCCCAGACCCCCAGCTGGGGTGGGACGCGGGGCCGCAGACTGGGAGGCCGAGGGTGCAGATCTCCGCCTCCAGGTTCTCTCCCTCCCAGAAGGGGTGGGGGGGGGCTCTCGCTGCGCGCGGTCCGCCCTCGCCCGCCGGTGCGTCCCGACCCGTGGGGGCGCGCGCCGGCCTCCCGGGGCTCGGGCGGGCGGACAGCCGGGCGCGCACGGGCGGGCGGGCGCGGGGGCGGGGGCGCGCGCGCGGGGAGCGTGTGGGCCGGGCGGGCGGGCGGGCTGGCGGGCGCGCGGCGGGGAGAGCCGGGCACGCGAGCCGAGCCCGCCGCTCACCTGCCGCCCGCAGCTCACCTGGCGCCGAGCGCGCGCCCCGCGCCCTCCCGCCCACTCCCGGGCGCGGCCGCCTCCCCTCGCCGCCGCCGGCCCCGGCGCAGACATGCGACACGAGTAGCCCGCGCGCTTCGGAAGCACCAGAGGAGCCCCCCTCGGCCTGGGCGCGCCAAGGTGACCCCCTCGATGACCCCCGCCCCCGCGGGCCGCCTGTCCCGGCGCCCTGTCTGTCCCCTCGCGTCTTCCGCCCGGGGGGAGCGGCGGCAGTGCATGGGCGTGTGTCTGTCTGTCTGTCTCCACACCCCCATGGCACACACCTGCCTTTTGTGACCCTGGCCCGACTGCCCTGTGCACACGGGGGGCGTCTGGGACCCCTCTTTGTTCTGGCTGGGGGGTGTGTGTTAGTGTGTGCGCGCGCGCGAGGGATTGTTTTGGGGCGGGGGGGAGTCCGATGGAAATAGGCGATTTAAATATTCCATCGAGGATGGCGGCCCGGGCTCGCGACTTGTCGCTGCGGCGTGGCTTTGTCGGCGGCAGCTCAGATGTCAAACAGTGGTTCGTTTCCAGCATGCAAGATGCGATTTTCAGATGTGCGTTCCCAGCACTTTAGCAAACAGACCGCCGCGGTTCCGTGTGTGCCTGCCTCACTCACGCTCGTGTTTTCAAGTCCTATCCTGTGTTGTCCCCAGCGCCAAACGGCATTTGTGGTCGTGCCTTTGAAACCACGGAGACTTCGCCTTTTGTTTTATTCCATAACACTTTATAATTCATGAAGCTTGT
Organism: Halichoerus grypus; assembly: GCF_964656455.1. Taxonomy (NCBI): domain Eukaryota; kingdom Metazoa; phylum Chordata; class Mammalia; order Carnivora; family Phocidae; genus Halichoerus; species Halichoerus grypus. The sequence goes on from NC_135715.1 coordinate 73,656,820, forward strand.
GGCATTTGATGGCAGTGTCTGAGTCGGGGCTGGCTTTCTGTTGGTGTGTTTTTTGCATGATTTTGGATTGTCACCCTGCTGTGTCTAAACATTAAAAAGCCTGTCTTTTCGTTGAAGAGGACGGGGGTTAAAATGAATGAAGACCTGAAGGTCAATTTAAGCGGGCTGCCTCGGGATTATTTAGATGCTGGCGCTGCAGAGAACGTCTCGGCGGCCGTCTCCTCCCAGGTTCCTGTTGTAGAGCCGGAGCCTGAGCTCGTTGTCAACCCTTGGGACATTGTCTTGTGTACCTCAGGAACCCTCATCTCCTGTGAAAATGCCATTGTGGTCCTTATCATCTTCCATAACCCCAGCCTTCGAGCACCCATGTTCCTGCTAATAGGCAGCCTGGCTCTTGCAGACTTGCTGGCCGGCATCGGACTCATCATCAATTTTGTTTTTGCCTACATGCTTCAGTCAGAAGCCACCAAGCTGGTCACAATCGGACTCATTGTCGCCTCTTTCTCTGCCTCTGTCTGCAGCTTGCTGGCTATCACTGTTGACCGCTACCTCTCCCTGTATTACGCTCTGACATACCACTCGGAGAGGACAGTCACGTTCACCTATGTCATGCTCATCATGCTCTGGGGGACCTCCATCTGCCTGGGACTGCTGCCCATCATGGGCTGGAACTGCCTCAGAGACGAGTCCACCTGCAGCGTGGTCAGACCTCTCACCAAGAACAACGCGGCCATCCTCTCGGTCTCCTTCCTCTTCATGTTTGCGCTCATGCTTCAGCTCTACATCCAGATCTGCAAGATTGTGATGAGGCACGCCCATCAGATAGCCCTGCAGCATCACTTCCTGGCCACCTCCCACTATGTGACCACCCGGAAGGGGGTCTCCACCCTGGCCATCATTCTGGGGACCTTTGCCGCTTGCTGGATGCCTTTCACACTCTATTCCTTGATAGCTGATTACACCTACCCTTCCATCTACACCTACGCCACCCTCCTGCCCGCCACCTACAACTCCATCATCAACCCTGTCATCTATGCTTTCAGAAACCAAGAGATCCAGAAAGCCCTCTGTCTCATTTGCTGCGGCTGCATCCCCTCCAGTCTCTCCCAGAGAGCACGGTCACCCAGCGATGTGTAGCAGTGTTCCCCTTAGGAGGACGCCCTGCACACTCAGTTCTGCATTTACCAAGCACTTCCACTGCCCGGCCAAATGGCTGAGATGCTGTCCCTTAATTCTTTATATTGGATTCTCTCTTGAGCCACAGGAGCACTTAGCATTCGTGAAGCATTCATTTACATGAGTAAAGTGACTGAAGTGAAAATAATGTTGCCAGTGTTTTCAACCTTAAAAAAAATGATTGAGTTCTTTGCTCAAGATTATTTTGTTTTGTTTGGGGGCTAGGGGTTTTGTTTTCTGTTTTGTTTGGAGGCAGGGTTTTTGTGTTATATTTTACTTGGAAGATTGGTAGTGGGTGGGAAAGAAAGTATGTGATATGGCCATGATGTTAGAAAAAGTGAACTGGTCCCAGAGTTTTTACTTGGACTTTAAAATAAAATTGAGCTATTGAGAAAAATGGAGGAGAAATGACTTTTTCCAGACTTTTTTTTTTTTTTTTTTTAATGTCAAGGTAGATTTTCAACGCTGCATGTACCTAACTGAATATAATCTCTTTCGAGCCTACACCAATAGTTTACATGATTCTGTTTGGAAGAGACCCGGTTTTATTAACATGAACTCAGTAATAAGTTACCAACACAGAAACCATGTACCCATTCTTATTCGTTCTTTCTTTACTTTGAGCAATTACTGTTCACAAGAATTACTTGGGTATTTCTCTGAATGTTGTAACTTTCTGCATGGTTGCCTGTGTTAGATAGACCACTAGTTTCAAATGTTGCCATGTAAATCCAGAATCAAATGAGTCAGTTTTCAATATAGGTTTTCAATGTGTCTCTAAAATGAATTATGAAATTTGTTTGATTTGCATATGAAGTAGGATTGTTTAGATCCACCACTGTAGTCTCCACTCCACAGTGATTGTTTTCACGAAGCAAGAGAAAAAATTTAATAACAGCTATTAAAAGTAGGTTACATTTATTTTAGTGTATTCTGAAAAATAAATTGATGTAAAGCTATCACAAAATATGAGAAACATCACCTTTCCTATCTCTCTATATCTAAGAATGTATTAATAGTTTTTCTTGATTGAGACAAATAGAATTAAATATTGTAGACCAAATATTTCTGGTTCATATCATCTGTGGTGCAAAGTACATTTGAAACAGGTGGTCTCCTCTTTTAATGATTAAGTTTGTGAGTACATAACGTGTATCTGACTGTAATATATGTTAGCTCTATTATGTAAGTTCACAAGCAGAATGACCATGTGGCTGTTCATGAAAAGCTAACTTTGAATTCCTTTTCCTTCTTTTCACCAAAAAACAACTTAAATGCAATAAAAATTGTATTGCCTGTTTTCAGAGAGCAAAGATTTAGTCAAGAAATGACACTGAAGAATGAATTTTAAATATATTGCAAAGTCATTGTGTCTGAGCATCATTTCTCTTGGTACAGACAGATGTTTTGGACGCAGATACCTTCCCTCCATTCGCCGTGGATTTATAGTGGTGTCTATATAACCAGTGGAAGAATTTCTGGACGGGACATCAACTAAGCCCATTCAGATGGTGGCGAAACCAGTACTTCAAGGTCCATGGGGGAATCATCTGTAATAAATTAACCTTATCAGTTTGTCCCAAATGTTATGCCCGTGGTGGTCTCAGGACCATCCTGGCAGCCTGCATGCTGATGCCACCTCCCCAAAGCCCTTTCATATGTAGCACAAGTGTGAATAAATCCTATACTTGAATCTGGTTCTCCTCCCCTAGGTTACTTATGGAAGCAGGAGAGGGACTGAAATATTCCAGAAGCGGGAAAGGATTTTTAATACGTATCACCATACGACCAATCTAATCAACTTGATGCCTTTAAAAAATGTCTTTTGAACATTTGATGGAGTTGGTAGATTGGAAATGATGCGTCTGTTTGTTTTTAATGACATAAAACTTAATAGCATCTCCTTGTGAGCAATGACTAAGGTAAGTTGGTTTTGACATGAGCTGGGAAATATCCATATGGAGCTTGTAAAGCAATAAATACTATCTTTGTAGAAATGGTGGTCCATTTGCATATCTGTAAGAGTAGGAACTACAGTCATAATGACGTGTACTGTTGTTCACCATATGTTGTGTGCCAGGCCCCTTTATCTGCTTTGTTGCTGGATTCACAAGAATACACTTTTACAGGTAAGAAAATTAAGGCGAAGAGAGGCTAAGGAATTTGTCTGAGGCCACAGAGCTCCAGGATAGAGCCAGGATCCGAACCTGGGTTTTCCCAAGCCTGTGCTGTCCCCTTCCGTGCACCAGGCTGCCTGTGATTGCCCCCTCCCCCGGAGAGGGGGACTGAGGGAAATGATTTAGAACATGTCACTGTCATCAAGTTTTCGTTCTACAATTAAGACAAAGCTTCCTGTTTAAAATGACATGTGGCGTGATTATCAGCGTGGTTCTAGGTAAAAGAAGTTTGTTTTTAACATGTTCTTCTTCCCTGAACATTTCCCTGTTTTGGCGCCAAGGCCGGTCCGCAGGGGGCATATCGCAGTATCTTAGTGTCATAAGAGGAGGGCACTCGTTACACAGATTTTTCCTCCATTTATTATTTTAAACTTCACATTACATACTTATTATCAGTTTGTAATGGTCTTTTTTTTTTTTAAGATTTTATTTATTTATTTGACGGAGAGAGACATAGCGAGAGCAGGAACACAAGCAGGGGGAGTGGGAGAGGGAGAGGGAGAAGCAGGCTTCCTGCAGAGCAGGGAGCCTGATGCGGGGCTCGATCCCAGGACCCTGGGATCATGACCTGAGCCGAAGGCAGATGCTTAACGACTGAGCCACCCAGGCGCCCAGTTTGTAATACTAAATACTAAAGGGTTGCTTATAAATACTAAAGGGTTGCTTTTGACCCTGTTTTTAAAAAATCTGATTTCAGCTAAGATATTTTTCAATTCAACTATAACATGTCCTTACTGTTTACTTTAAATGGTGAAGATTTGGGGATGTTTAGGTGGTTTCCTACAAAGCTTCTCTGTTTCTGTGAAGTTAATTATTAGGAAATGTGTGCCTCACTCAATATATGTGTATATGCTTATGTCTGTGTATGAATGTATACATATATGAATGCATATATATGTTCAATAACATTAACTTTGCAACAACACTAAATGCATTATGGAAAACATTCATATCTCCAACAGTCCTGAGGTACCAGATAAGCTTTTACTCCGTATGATGAAAATGTTTAGCTACCAAAGAGTTTATGGTAAGTTACCCTTGTAACTAAGACAGTTCAGTTACCTTAGCAGAATCCTTAGTCGAGGCTAATTATCCAGGTTGTGATTAACCAGGATTTTGTTTCCTTTGTCCCTTTAACTTTTTACTTCTTTATAGCAATAACTTTGTTTCTTGCTGGTAAAAAGGGCTATCTTCCCTCCTGCCACCTGGGGGAGGAATGAGTTGGAGTAGGGAGGCAGAGCACCACTTTCTCTGGAAGCCTAAATTGAAGAGCTAAGTTCAGGAAGGGGGAATCACTCCCTTGACTTGGCAAGGAGGAACAGTCTTGGATCCCTCTGGAATTTAAAGCAGGATTTAAACAAGAAGTTTAAAAGAGCAGATGAGAAATGAAGATGTTATTGCCAATAAAGTAGCTGGGAGATTTTTCAAACTTTTTTTAAAAGAAATGTTTAATCCATTATTAAAATAATAATTGACTTTCACAGTTTTATATATATACATATATATAATTTTCATATATATATCATACGAAATTAGGGTGACTTACCATTTCAGATTTAAAATATATAAAAATAAGTGACTACTATGGTCTTACATTGAACAAGGTTTATGTTTTTCTCTTGATTATATGCCTGGTGTAATAAAGGGACAAACTGCCTTCTTGTCCCCTTAAAAATTTTAGTGATTATTGAATAGTTTTGATATCCGATTGGAACCTTGAAATGTGATTAGAAATTTTAGAACAATCAGAAGTAGTTTGTATACATCAAGGAAGTAAAAACATGGTTTGAATCAACAGACAGGTCTACTGTCCTCTGGCAAACAATACAGAAAAAAATATTGGTAATTTTGACTAGGAATCCTTGAACTTTCATTATTTAAAAAGCATGCAAATCAGGGCACCTGGGTGGCTCAGTCCATTAAGCATCTGCCTTCAGCTCAGGTCATGATCCCAGAGTCCTGGGATCAAGCCCCGCATTGGGCTCCCTGCTCAGCGGTCTTATAAATACTAAAGGGTTGCTTTTGACCCTGTTTTTAAAAAATCTGATTTCAGATTTCTGCCTGCCACTCCCCCTCCTCGTGTTCTCTCTCTCTCTCTCAAATAAATAAATAAAATCTTATTAAAAAAATAGCATACAAACCACCTGAGAATCTTGTTAAAATGCAGATTCTGCTTCAGTGGGTCTGAGACATTGCTGAACTTCTAACGAGCTCCCAGGTGATGCTGATGCTGGTGCTGATGGTCTAAAGACAATACTTGGAGTCGCAAGGATAACTGTCACACCCTCCCCATTCTTAAAAATAAAATCTATATTTATAATAATATATGAATATTTATATATAGATACATATATAATAATTGTGATATATAATATATATTAACCTCTGATAAGAATAAATACTTTTAAATGCATATGTATTATATATATGTATATTATATATTTTTTACATATATAAATTAAAAGTGTTTATTCTTGTCAGAAATTAAGAGATAACTAGTCCGTGTTCAATGGACATGAACTTTGAACTTTCCCTAGAATTTCTCTAGTATCTAGTAAAGATCTATAAATATATTTTTCCATGTTAGTGTTCTCACTTTTTAAAATCCCAATTACCATTATCTTAAGGTAATTCTTTCAGAGCATTATAGATCTGTGCAATGTATTTCTGTATGTGTGTGTGAGTACACACAAAGATTTGCGTACTCACACACCCAACAGTAGCAACAAAGATTTGTTTTTGCCACCATTTTTTCAAGGACATTTTTCTCTATGACATATGTGACTTGTGTACATACACAAATTCATCTTGAGATAATTGAGATGGAAACTTTTGTTCTCTGTGTTGTACAATTCAGCTGAACTCATCCCAAAGCAACCTTTTCCTGGCCAAGTACATCAGAGAATTTTTAAAATATCTCATTTTCATTTTGACATTTATCTGTAATCTTTTGTTAATTTTCGACATCAAAAATACTATTAATGTTTATCATTACCAGTGGTAATTATATCCACTGTGCTTCCTTTCTGCCCAAGAAGGTGGGAAATTTTTTTATCCAATAGAAGCATGTCAAAGTCCATAGTTATTTTTTTTTAAGATTGTATTTATTTATTTGAGAGGGAGAGAGAGAGAGCATGAGGGAGGGGAGGAGAGGGGCAGAGGGAGAGGGAGAAGCAGTCTCCCCACTGAGCAGGGAGCCTGATGCGGGGCTCGATCCCAGGACCCCAGGATCATGACCTGAGCCGAAGGCAGATGCTTAATCAACTGAGCCACCCAGGTGCCCCGTCAAAGTCCACAGTTGAAGTGGATTTTATTTTATTTTTTTAAAGATTTTATTTATTTATTTGACAGAGAGAGACACAGCGAGAGGGAATACAAGGGGGGGGGGTGGGAGAGGGAGAAGTAGGCTTCCCGAGAAGCAGGGAGCCCAATGCGGGGCTCCATCCCAGGACCCCGGGATCATGACCTGAGCCAAAGGCAGACGCTTAACAACTGAGCCACCCAGGCGCCCCTGAAGTGGATTTTAATATATAACTTAAATATGTCTATAGTAGAAAATATTTACAGAAGAAATCTGGGAATGTTTTAATCACTGAAATTCAAATGGTAGCCTCAAGGGAACAAACTTTCAATTGGAAATAAGTGTGGAGGAGAAATGAAAACATTTACTATGTCACAGACTTCCCTGCAGCTGACCATTTGAATGGACAAGTAGAAGCAGAGGACTTTAAAAGGTAAAAGAACATCTTAAGGGCATTCTCTGAAAGGCTTGGATTTGTGTTTCTCACCAGACACCATGCTTTGAATCTAGGGGATTCTTGCTTTGCTTGGTGAAGCTACCATAAGCCATTCACATGAGGAAGGATAATGGCTTGTCTTTTATAGACGTCGTGTTCACTGGGCTACAAGCTCAGGGAACCTGGTTCTGGTACAACTATATATCCTTACTCCTTCCAGGATGCTTTGAAACTATGAGCGAATTTCTCCTTGGATACTGTAGAATTTAACCTTATTGGAAGAAAATGTATGGAGTGCAATTTCATATATTGAATCCAAACCATCTAAGTACAAGTCTCTTTGGAAACTAAAATTCTTCACTTTCCCTCAGCGCTTGGCAGTGTCTGAACATTCCAAATCTGTCTTTCTTATTGCATGCAAATCCTAGTTATTTTGGCCCAGGTCCTGGAGATCCAGAGAGCACCCCAGTCCCCGTCAACATTTATCTACTGCAAATACTGATTAAACAATACAGTTCTCTTCTTTTCAAATACAATTATCCCAATTACTTCAATAATTTTTTTCGGATTTATTTTATTTTAGATCCTTTAGGTTATTTCACTGATCCTTTTTTCCATATCATCTACCATTTCTCTACACACCTCTTTAAGTCTAGGAATCCAAGCCGGGATGCATAGAGCTTCCTAGAGCGCAAGGATTGAGAGTCTGCTGCGCGGCAGCGGGCCTGCCAGTGTGGGCTCCAACCAGCATCTCCCAGAAAGGTGTTAAAAATGCAGAGTGTCAGGCTTCACCCCAAGCCCACTGAATCAGAAACTCAGGGTGCAAGGTCCCGCAATCTTTTAACAAGGAATCCAGATAATTCTGATGCGCTCTTGAGTTTGAGAAGCATGCGGTGTAGCTGACTGAATCCTGACATACTAACATAACATTTTTAAAAAGATTTATTTGAGTATAGTTGAACACAATGTCACATTAGTTTCAGGTGCACAACATGGTGACTGGACAAGTCTCCAAGCGGAGCTCCCATCTGTCACCATACGGCGTTATTACGACACCACTGACTGTATTCCTTGTGCGGGCCTTTCATCCCCGTGACTTATTCATTCCACAGCTGGAAGCCTGTGTCTCCCACCCTCCCTCACCCATTTTGTCCATCCCCTCAACCCCCTCTCCTCTGGCAACCATCCGTTCTCTGTATTTATGAGTCTGATTCTGCTTTTTGTTTGTTTATTCGTCTTTAACATGACATATGAATGGCATGAATATGTCAGCATAACTGGGACCTCTTAGCCTTTTCTGTCCGTGTCAGGCATTCTCACGCTATCCTCTGACAGATGATTCCAGAGTGTGCTGTGTGGTGTTGCACTGATGGTTCTCAGAGACGGATGCATTTTCGCTGAGAATTTGGGATGTCTTCGAGTGAAAATCTGGATATTTCTGAAACATATGATTCCAGAGGTTATGACTAAAGTAACGGGGAAGACTGGTCTTGCTGCTCCGAGCGCTGACCCAGGAGCCGCTGCTAAAAGCAGCAAGACGTCCCCAGCGGCCCCTATACCCTCTGAATGTTGTCATTCCACAGCGAGGGTGTCCCAGGGACAAGGGCTGCACTCCCAGCCCCGGGGAACTTAATGCAAACAAGACACCACACAGTGGAAAGCGGAGCTGCTGGGGGACTGTGGGGCAGCCTGAGGCAGGCTGCTCTCATTCAAAAGTCTTCACCCTGCAGAAGGTCATTGTTTGAGTCCTGGAACAGCTGACACATCCTGAGAGTTCTTTCTACAATAGAGTATTTCAAAGCTTAATTCACCCTACCCAGCCTTGCTCTTAATGTGAAGATAGTTTCCACTTTCCAGACTTTTCCATCCAATTAGTAGCTGGTTCTCATGGACTTATTTCAGAAGGCCCCACTGGGCTGAATAGGTTTGGAAAAGAAAACTTATTGACGTTGGAGTACCCATGCCCACCTGCAGACCTGACAGAGTGCCACGGCTTGAATAGGCGATGTTGACAATAGACGTCTTATCTCCTTGAGTTACCTGTACGCAGAGAAAATGTAAACCAATAGTTACATAGCCTTCGTCAATAAGGTGACTAGGAGCATAGGCTCTGGACACAGACGCCTGGATTCATGTCCCCTCTCTGTCACTTCCTATTGCAGGGCTTTGGGCATGTTACTTAACCTCTCTGAACCTCTGTGTCCCGGTTCTATAAAATGAGCATGATAGGGACGCCTGGGGGGCTCAGTCTGTTAAGCATCTGCCTTCGGCTCGGGTCATGATCTCAGGGTCCTGGGATCCAGTCCTCACATCGGGCTGCTTGCTCAGTGGGGAGTCTGCTTCTCCCTCTGCCTCCCACTCCCTCTGTTTGTGCTCTCTCTATCTCTGACAAATAAATAAATAAAATCTTAAAAAAAAAAAAATAAAGTGAGCGCGATACAAGAACCTACCTCACAGTGCTGGGGTGAGAAACAACATATGAAGGGTCCAATATGGGGTTTGGCACAAACCTGCTTGGATGTTACTTTTCATTAGTACTTTTAGTATTGATATCCTCCATGATAAGTGAAGAAACTGATGCACAGAGAGGCTAAGGGACAGGCCTAAAACCACTGTGGGTCACTGTGGGCCCCCACATAGGGACCCACAGTGCTTTTGTGTGGGTCACTGTGCTAGGAACAAGGGCACTTAGAAATAGGCAGTGACTGCTAGGAAATGCCCAGTCAAATGAGCCAAGAGTGGCCTGTGCATGAGCAGGTCAGATGACTCTGAAGGTAGGCTGGGCTCAGTGTGAGAGAGGTGGCATGCAGAGGCCTGGAAGGCGTGCTCTGGAGTATAGACAGGCTTCACGGAGAGAGCTGGATGCCAATGGGTCCCAAAGGGCAGGCTGTACCTCGTTAAGTGTAAAGAAGAAAAAGAGTTCCCTAAGAGGAGGAACATGATGGATTCAAAGGAGCAAAGTGGAAATAATTTGGAGCTAACTACACGGGATTTCTTTTAATGACATTTAATTTAGGGACTAATTCTTTAAAGAATTTCTGAGAACTGCACTGAAAAGACTTCAGCATCATCACTCAAAGCTCACATTTAGGTGCTTTGCAAACCTTGTAAATGTAAGATTTTTAAAAATTTATGTTTATTGACATCCATAAAGTGTGCAGGAAAAGAGCTGAGCAACCAGAAGTTTGCATTTGTAAACATTCATTTGCATGAACAAAAAGTTCTTTAGAAACATTTATTTTTTAAAAAATCAGCTAATTTACATGCAGACTTTTCAAACATAAAACATAGCACAGGTTTTTTGTTTTGTTTTGTTTTATTTGAAGTCTTTAGATGTCTTAGGAGTCATAGAGTCCTTGTTCTCAAGCTGGAGAAGACTTTGCAAGCATCTCACTTCACTGACGGGGAAGCTCAGGCTAGGATGACATCCCAAGGTCATTGGCTTGGAAGCAGCAGGTCCAGAACAAGAAACCAGCATTGTGATTCCTCACCCAGAACTTCATTCTGGGGCAGGTGTTCATTGACAAGGAAAAGCTTGAAATGTGAAAAGTCTTGTCTAGTGTTCCCTCCCATGACTGGATAATTTGCTGTTACTACTATTAGAAATTACCACTATAACTTGAAGAATAATTATTGCTATAAAGGCTAACACTTTCTGAGCACTTTGTTCCGGGCACCATTTTAAGGGCTTTACATAGATTGACTTACTTGTTCTTCACATCCTCAAGGTAATATTTGAAAGCATAAATTCCAGCCTTAAAGAGAGGGTTGTTCACAAATGCCAATTGGAAACAAGTCTTGTGACCCTTCTTCTGGGTCCCCAAATCCTGTGCTCTACACATCCTGGAGCTTCACCCACTTCTGGGCCAACAGTCTCCAATTTATTGGCTTAATAAGCAGTGTTGCATTTCAGAAGTCATTGCATTTTCAATACAGATTGTACGATATTTGCATACCCCAACTATTGGCACACGATTCGACAACTACGCTAATCATGGTGATTCTTCCTCACACGAAGGCTGGCAAGTTTTATAAAGGGACATGCAGAGGTCCGGAACCTGTTTCTGTCTTGCCAGAATGTGGGAGGAAAACTTTGGGAGGTAATGGATAGATTTATGGCACAGATTGTGATGGTGGTTTCACAGGTGTATATTTATCTCCAAACACACTGAGTATGCATTAAGTATGTACAGCTTTTTGTATGTCAATCATACCTCAAAAAAGTAGTTTTAAAATGAATGAATTAATAAGATTTATTATTCTAGTAAAGTTTCAAGAATATAAAAAACATATATAATTCATTATATATGAATTATTTCTCCCTCCCTGCCCTGCCCTGCAAGATGGGCAGGGCAGGAGGAATGGGAGAGAGGGAGGATACATTTTAGTGTTGTTAACTGTGGCTTCAGAAAGAACAAACTGGTCAGTTTTCAGGTGACTAGTTTAAAATTAGAAATAGTGCCATCAGTCATGAAATCCCTGTGTTCGAGGACTGGTGGGGGAGCTGGGACCGGTCATCAAAGCCCTACATAAGAGCAGGGTAGGCAGGTTCCTGCTTGCCCCGGCGGGGGGCGGGGGCACTGGACATCCAGCAGGTGAAAGAGTGACCGTCATCACGAATACAGTCACCTTCAGGTTTGCTCACCAGATCACTGGCAATGAAGAATACATTTTCTCAATTCTAATGGGATACTTTTATCTTTGAAGTTGTGCATTTCCCTCCCCCCCAACCATTGATGTTTGAGTAATAGAAGGAGGAAAATGCAAGATAATTTACAGTAGTCTTCTTTCTGTATGATTCTTCAGATATTGCTTTTGCTAGGGCATTTAATTCACTTTACTCCCAGCAGATGATGTCAGCAGGAGCTTCATAGTACCAGCTGCCCCTTCTAATGAAAGCAAACAGCCTAACTTCTGAGGTGTTACTGTGCCTGAGCTCCGAGGGGATTCTTTTTCACAGTCATGCTAACGACGGGCTGATTATGTGGAGATGCTGTAACTAACTTTCATTCTGCCTCTTAAAAATTATGGTGACACTCTGAAACCTGATCTTTGAAGTGTTGAATACTGAAAATACATGAAATTCTTCCTTCAATGTCCTCAAGGTTTCAATGGTGTCTTAAAACCAGTTTCATGGGACTCACATGATAATCAATGTGCCTTATTTTAATTCTTTAAATGGCACAAGTAATTCTTCGTCAAGTATCACAATTGCACCATGCTGAATTGAAAACATGCTGTTTTCGGGCTCATGTTGTAATAGCTTAGTTAAAAACAGAACGGTTGTCTATGAGGTATGAATGATACATAAATTTGGCTTCATGAAAAGTTGTGTATTTCTTCATGTTGAATAGATAGATGCGTGCGCTGTTTGTTTGCGATTTACCTACAAGGGCCCTTCAGAGACAGGAGATCACCTATCTCTAGAAAGCAGAGGTTGACTATAGAAATTTAGACTTCAGAAAAGCCAAACCTTGAAAAGGTGAATGAAATTTCATTTCATTACATTTCTACAGAATCCTGAGTAGATGGATTTTTGCACACTAAATACTTTTAGAATGTACAAGATGTGAAACAAACACTGTGCAGATTGAGCCACAGAATTAAGTGGCAAATAAATAAAAGATACATGTGTCCCCAAAAATGAATTCTGGTTTTGCTTTTACAGATTTTTGCTGGTTTAGCACTAAGATAGGTGGTTGTGCCTGCAGTTGGAGAGACCCGTCCAAAGCCTGGAGCTCCCACTTTCCGACTGTGCGGCCTCAGGTAAGTCATTTTGTTCCTCTAAGCCTAAATGTCCTTGTGTGTAAGATGCCACAGGTGAGAGCATGGGTATACCCAGCGTCTCTGGATGGGCTCAAGAAGTGGAGCTATTATTATTATTATGAATGAAACTTCTCCCTAGTGGCAGCACAAGCACGGATCCCCGACCCAAAAAGTCAGACATTATTCCACGGGTAAACAAAGCCCAGAGATGCAAAGGGAAGTACCTCACATCATAGCTGGAGGATGCGGACTAGGGTTGGCCCTCTTCCCACTTCCCCGCGCAGGGCTCTTTGTCAGAGACCATTCTAGAGTGGTAGAGATGGACCATTTTGCAGATTTCAGCAAGACTTTTTTGTAACAGAAAAGTGAAAGTACTAGTTCATTATAGACACTTCAGAAAATTCAGAAAGGCACAAAGGAAGACACATAAATCTGTAATTCTTCTACCCATTGATAACCACTTGAAGTTGTAATGTATTTTCTTCCATTATTTATGAATGCTTCTCTAAAACCTCAGATCACATTGTTACAAATGATGATAGCTCACACTTACAGAGCCACGCAAAGCACTAAGTGCTTTACCTGCATTCCGTTTTATAACATAATTTTTTAAACATGCTGTTTTGTCCCTTGATGTGCAGGGAACATACTTAGGCGTAGCATAGTCTTTAACTACATACTCTACTGACTCTATGGAATTATATCAGATGGAAATACTGTTGTTTATTTAGCCAATCTTCATTTTATTGACTATCCAGACCATTTCCATTTTTATGATTTGCAACACACTTCAAAGAATATCCCCACATACACGCTTGCCCACACTTGATTTTTCTTTAAAAATCCTAGAAGAAGAATTATTATATCATATTTCCAAACTGCCCTCCAGGTAACAATTTATAACCCTCCCAGAAATGCATGCAAATGTTCTCCATAGACTTTTGATTCTATTTTAGATGGATTACACAGTTAAGATTTGATGCTTCTGTTGAGTGAGTGGCTCACCTTGCAGGTCACAACCCAGTGGAAGCTATTGGGGTCTCAAGCTAGAACATAGGAAGAGGAGGGTCTAATGGGGACAAAGGCTTCAAGTGAAATTGGAAGGAGGGGGGAAACTCCCCTTTCACTCACCTCCATACAGGTAATGTTTCTATTCATCCATTGTGCCCACTCAGGGACACTGTATTTGAAAATAGTTGCAGACAAATTGGAATAAATCCTGTTTAGAAGGTGATTAAAGGGTCAGGAAATGGAGTCAATGAAGAAGGATAGAAGGAACTGGGGTTATTTAGCCTGAGAAAAGGAGGCCAGTTGGTGACCTAATTACTATCTTAAAAGTATAAAGAACTTGAGAGTATTTTTTTCTCAGTATTAATGGAGTATTGGCCAAGAAGGCTAGATCTTAAATTAAAACAGGGCTTTTCCAGTTGGATATAATACAAATGCTTTAAATGCATTCTCTCATTTAACCCTGATGACAACATTTCGATGAAGATACCATGTCTGTAGGGCTCATCTCCAGTTTGTAGACAGAGCTCTAAGGGAATGACAACTTGCTAAAGACCCCACAGTTAATATTGCAATTACAGTGGTTTGCCCAGACCCCTAGCACTGCACCTGGAGAAGAATCTGTCACTTAACATGTATTTATTGACTGTTGACAACAGGTGGTAGAACTAGGACTTGAACCCAAAATCTGCTAGACTCTAAAGCCCAGATTCTTAACCCCAGTGGGGTACACTGTCCCCAGCTTGATGCATGTTAAAGCATCAGTGTAACCCAGATATAAGATGTTCCTTTGCAGATGTGACATAAATCTTGGTCCCATCATCAGCCCTCACTCCAAGCATGTTGTGATACACTTTGGTTCACCCAGCACTTGTAGGGTCAAGGGAAGCGTCCATGGGATGGTGTGTTGTCTCTTCCCCAAATGCCCCTTGGGTATGCCTCTTCTCCAAACCTAATCTCTGCCCTCCCCTGTCCCAACAAAGGAGGCTTCCTGGACCCCACGTCCCCTTCCCCGGGTGGCCAACCGAGATGGGCCCCTCCTGCACCTCTTTCAGAAGTGAACTCTATTCTTTGCTCGTCCCAGCTCTGCCAGCTTGTCCCTGTCGCAGGCAGCAGCTGGTGCCAACAGCCTGGAGCCCAGCCCCCACCTTGAGTTCTGTGGATTTTATGGCAGCTTTCTCCTCTCAAAGCAGGTCTCATCAAGGGGGAGACTCTCATAGCAGCTGCTGAGAATGGCATCTACTGCCAATAATCTTTTTTTTTTTTAAGATTTTATTTATTTATTTGAGAGAGAAAGTGTGCACATGAGCACAAGCAGGGGGAGAGGCAGGCAGAGGGAGAGGGAGAAGCAGGCTCCCCACTGAGCAGGGAGACTGATGCAGGATTCGATCTCAGGGCCCTGGGATGATGACCTGAACTGAATGAGCCACCCAGGTGTCCCATTCAATAATCTTATTCAATAACACATATTACCTGGCATGAAGGCATAAGACATTGCCCTCGGCATGAGCCCACACAGACCTCGTGGCAAAGCTCCCATATGCTAGAGCTGCCCAGAAGCCCTGCTCCCTGGTTCATCCACCTGGAGCCACCAGCCCCAGCACTAGTCCAGTAGGCCTCTGGAACTGCCACTGGGTGGGTCCCCTGGGCCTCCAGTCTCCAAGATGCTGAAGGTCAGTGAGTTCAGCTAAGAAGAATAGGAGGCTGTTTGCTTGAACTTGGAAGCGAAGCTCAGGACCCCCTCCTTGGTTAGAAATGGCCAATGAAGAGCATACCATTTCAGGAGGAAAAGAAGGATTGGTGGAAGGGCAGAATGGCCTATCCTAATTAGTTTCTTCATCAGAGAGGTTAAGCAGTTATATTTTCTAAAGCGTCCTCTTTGACTAAACTCAACTAAAACTGTGGGGTTCGAATTAACGCAGGCCAAAGTGCACATGTGTAACTTTGCAGGTAGTGTGGCCCTCCTACAATTTTCAGGGTATGCCACTGGTTGAGATTGCCCTTTCGAGAGCATGCATTCCAGGTAGACTCTGCCACCATATCACATAAGAAACAGGCACACAGGGTCTCAGGTCGTTTGTAGTCCACACTCGTGGCTATTTTTAATGTCTTGGTTTGCCAGAGAACCACGGCTGCTTATGGTGGTTGTTGAAGGAGTACTATTTTCTATGTAGAGAACACCAGATAAGATTGGGTCTTGTGGTCAGAAAGAAATCAAGCACCCCCTCAGCAACCACGGAGGCTGACATTCCTGGGTGAGACCCGCCCCAGAGCCCCTGTCACTCACACAGGGCTTGTCACTCCTCCCATTTCAATTTCACCCAAGAAAACATACTGGGATGACAGTCACTCTGGAGATAACCTGGAATCTGTTTTAATGGGTTTGAAAGAGTAAATATTTCAAGCTCTAGCACTTTCTTGTCAGTAACAATTTGCTCAAGACACCCAGCTGGGATGTCTCACTGTTATCGAGAACTTCTGAAACAGAAGATAGGGCTCTCATTGATCTGGAGGAACAGAATTCACACTTTGGTGAAAACAAACCCATTTTCACAGGACAAAAATTCGGCAGGCAGAGCAATATGCTGAGGCAAAAGGGTCTGTGGCTGCTGAGAGAGGAGTGGGCACTCATAGGATCGACCCCCAGAGGCAGGAAAAGCTGAATGGCATTTTAGGAAAGGTGTGGGCTCTTCTTGGTCAAGATCTACCCATGCGCTGTCTCAAACCCCACATCCAAGAAGGTGGAAATGAATGCTTGGGGCTCACACCACTGTGAAACCTTGTGCACATGTAAGTGACAAGGTTGTCCGTGACATTCCACATTGGGTCCCCACTAAAGAGAATCGAACTCTGCTCTGGAGGAGAGTGTGGACAGAGGCCTGGCCACCTTGCCTCCATTCAGGATAACTGAATGGTCACTGTTCCATGACTCAGTGATCATTTCTTCCAAAGAGTACTTAAACTTAAGGCTTTTAGAGTGAGCAGTAGCACAAAATACCAAAACTGATGAATAAACCAAAAAGGTCACTATCCATGGTGGTGGGGGGGGCAGTTATTAAGATGTGACTTCGTTTGGCATTACTGGTACTTCGGGTCAGCCTTTCTTTGAGAATAGATGAACTGAATCTCCTGACATTCTCTATACTTTTGTTTTAGTATTAAAATAAAAATGGTTTAGGACGCTATGACAAGGTGTTATTGTCTCACAGGACTTCTCCCCTCCTTCTGTTAGCATTATACCCAAATTTTAGCTAGGGACATGATTACCCAAAATAAAACTTCCCTGCACCTTAAAGTAGCCAGTGAAATATAAGTGGGATTGGTGTCTACAACTATCTAGAAATTTCCTTAAAAGGAAGAAACACACGCTTTTCCACCTTCTTTCTTCCAGCTGGCTGAAATACATATTTGGTAGTTGGAGCTACAGCGGTTATCTTAGCCATGACTTGAAATCCACGTGCTGAGAATTGTGGTAGAAAGATCTGGGTCTCTGATAATGTGGTATATTATACCAGTCTGTACTGATTATACCAACTGAGTTGATTCCTCTGATTGTCCTTCAGAAGGACAAAATGTCCTTCAGATCCCAAATTATGGTCCTACCAGCCATGTAGGCACTGCCCTTAAATGACTTGATTCTGAGTAGTCTTTAAATTAATGGAAGGGGTTTTGCCCTCTATTTATTTAAACCATTGTTATTTTGTTACCTATCCCTCATGTATCACCTTATTTTAGTCAAGACTAGCCCCACGCAATGTCTGAGAGAAAAATCTATGCTCTTCCTTCAACCCACCCTCCATGGCTCTAGAGACGCTCATAGGAATTATGTTTCTCCAAGTCATCATTGTTCTGATTTCTTGCCTCTGCTGAACTCTTATTCTCTCTATGTCTGATCTCTGTGCCTTTCTTTTTTTTTCTCTAGAAATCTGGGATGTGGCCGGGAGGAACAAATCCAACAAATCCAGTACTCCTTGAGCAGGAGGCACATGCAACAACCTTTTACAGAGTAGACAGCCATGAAGTGCTGTTAAGTTGCTAACGATGGGCAGAGCAAAGCAAGTGAGAAATCAGGGGCTAACCCTCTGAGAGTCAGGCCTCTCTGCCTGTCCACCCAGGCTGGGTGATCTTCAGGGGCAAGAAACGTCTCAGCCCTGCTGAGTCAAGCCAAACCTTCCCCAATTTTGATTCTAGTTTGTTTGAATCAGGATCTCAGTCAAACTTGAACTTGGACTTGTATTCTCAAACTTAGGTGAGGTCCAACACTAAAATACAGCTCCAGACAGGGAGGTTAGAATTCAGGACAAAGAAGTAACTGGATTCCATAGCATCAAGTGAGTGAGAGAGGAGGGGAAGAGAGATGTAGTAGATGATATCCACGTACAAAAAACTTATTCTAGACACAGAAATTACACGCTTCACAAAAATCAACTCAAATTGGATCACAGACCTAAATGCAAAATGCAAAACTATAAAATTTCTGTAGGATGTCACAGGAGAAAATCTAGGTGATGTTTGGTTGGGTGATGACCTTTTCGATGCAACACCAAAAGCACAATCCATGAAAGAAAAAAAATTGGTAAATTGGACTTCATTAAAATGAAAAACTTTTGCTCTGCAAAAGATACTGTTGGAGAATGATATGACAAACCACCTGTATCTCAAATATACAAAGAACTATTAAAACTTAATAAGAAAACAAACAACTCAATTTAAAAATTGGCAAGAGACATGAATAGACATCTCACCAAAGAAGTCATGCAGGTGGCAAATAACCATATGAAAAGATGTTTAACATCATATGTCATGAGGGAAATGCAAGTGAAAACAACGAGATACCACTACACACCTACTAGGATAACCCAAATCCAGAATGCTGACAACACCAAATGCTAGTGAGAATGTAGAGCAACAGGAACTCTCATTCATTGTTGGTGGGAATGCAAAATGGTACAGCCACTTTGGAAGACAGTTCAGCAATTTCTTCCAAAGCCAAACACAGTCTTACTGTATGATCTGACAATCATGCTTCAAGGTGTTTCCCCAGTGGAGCTGAAAAATTACGTTTACACAAAAACCTGCACATGAATATAACAGCAACTATATTAATTATCCCAAATTGAAAGCAATCGAGATGTCCCTTAATAGGTGAATGATGAACAAACTGTGATACATCTGTACAATGGAATGTGATGGTCTCGAGCCACAAAAAAAATGAGGAAATTTAAATGCATATTGCTAAGTGAAAGAAGTCAATCTAGAAAGGCTACATACTGGGGCGCCTGGGTGGCTCGGTCTGTTGAGCGTCCTACACTTGATTTCTGCTCAGGTCATGATCTCAGGGTTGTGAGATCGAGCCCTGTGCTGGGCATGGAGCCTGCTTGTGATTTTCTCTCCCCCTCTCCCACTGCCCCTCCTCACCACCACTCACACAAACATTATTTCTCAAATTAATTGATTAATTAGCTAAATAATTAATTATTTAATTTAAAAGGCTACATACTATGTGATTCCAACTAATTGACTTTCGCAAAAAGGCAAAACTACAGAGACAATGAAAAGATGAGTGGGTTGCTAGGGGTTAGGGTGGAGGGAGGGATGAACAGGTAGAGCACAGATCTTGAGGGCACGGAAACCATTCTGTATGATCCTATCATGGTGGATATATGTGTTTATATATTTATCAAAACTCATAGAATGTACTATACCAAGAGCGAACCCTAATGTAAACCGGGAACGTTAGTTAATAAGAATGTATCAGTATTGGTTCATCAACTGTTACAAATGTAACTACTCTAATGCAAGGGGGAAACTGTGGGTGGAGAGTGGGGTATATGGGAATTCTCTGTACTTCCTGTGCACTTTTTCTGTAAACCTAAAAATGCTCTAAAGAAGAAGGTTATTAAATTAAAAAAAAAAAAAAGTAAGTGAAAAGATATGGAATCTGGCCAAGTTGTCATTTCGGGACAAGTGGGACGGTAGGTTCAAACAAGGGAACCAAGGTATGTTCCTCCCGAGAGCAGTGACATCCAGCCCTTGCGAGTGAGGAACGCTGAGCTTGGAGCCTTTCCTAACTTGCCTAGGGCCCCACTGATGGTAGGTGGCAGAGTCAAGACTTGAATCCAGCTCTTCTTACCATAAAGATCTTTCTACCATGCACCACTCTCTGAACTCACCTGCCTCCACAGATGGGGGAGGTCCTCATGACCAGCCAGATACACAGAGCCAGATACTCTGATAGGACTCACACACAGTAGGTGCTCAATATATTACTGTTTTACATCAATTGGGGAAAAAGGAGATTTCCCTAGAATAAAGCATTTGGAGCGTCCATATCTTTGCCTCTTATAGAAATGAAAATAAAAGTACAGGGCTGTGAAGGCAGACTAACGGCCGCCAAGGTGATCTAAATACTGTGTTTAGGGGGAAAGAAAGCATAGTCGAAAATAGTCCCCTCCATCAGCAAGTCGCTGGCGGCGCAGGCCACCCACCCCTCCCTGACTGCCAGCCCACAATAGGCCCCAGGGTGAGGTCCCATTGTTGAACACTGATCTCTCCTATCGAGCTGTTGTTCCCTGGGCACACACGGCTAAAAGGCTCATTACCACTGCGAGAACACGGTCTGCTGTGTTTCTGAACACATGCAATCTGGAGAGAGCAATTTGAAGCTAGACGTGGGCGCTGGGGCCCGCGGCTCTGCAAAGGGCCGCCCGCGACCTCCACCTCTGCGCCCTGGGCTTCCTCCGCAAGAAGGAATCAATGGAAGCGGCCCTGGCACAAAGTGACACTTACTGTTGTCACGGGGGGCCGGCCGAGATTGCTTGGAATGTTCGGGGTTTTTTGTTTGTTTGTTTTGCAAAATAGGGAGCGGTCCCTAGCCCGGCAGGATACTTGACGCAATGGCATTCAGTTCGCACTCTTTGCAAGCGGGCTTTGGGTGGGGCCCCGCCCTTAAGAGCCAATTCCTGGAAATGCCTGAAGCCACCGTGAGGGGGCGGTGCACTGGTTTCGTGGTGTCCTAATGCAATCTGAGGCAAACAGGGCACGTGCCCTTAAATAGCGTGAAGGCACCTACAGCCCTTGTCCCGGGCATATGTGCGACATGGAAAGGCCTCTGAGGTTGGAGCTGGCTCATTCTACCTCGTTTGCCTGGTTTACTAAACTGATTTTGATATTGATGTGAGCGCGGTATAAAGAGGGATTATGTCCCTCGGGGAGGCCCCCTTTCCATCCAGGGAGTGGTGGATGTCCCTGTGGGGGCCTCATGGGGCAAAGCGGGTCCTCCTGCTGCATCTCGGGCTCTGGAGGATTCTGTCAGAGGTGACCACATCCTTCCTGCGGGGTGAATTTTGTACCGAGATTGAATCTCTCTAAAGCACATCAGTCTGGCATTGCCAAGGCCAGGTTCCAGAGCATAGCAGGAAGTGAGCAACACTCATGGATACTGAGTTATGTTCTCAGTCTTCATAAAAAATTGCTGAACCCAAGCTGTGATTCCAGAACACACCTACATTTTCACCTGTATTTTCAAATGTATTGTCATAGTCCTTATTATCTTTTTAAGGATGGTGGGATCTTCAGGGAAAAAAATCCCCTTTATAATCCCTGACATCAATGTTTTTACTTTCTTTTTTTCGTTAACAGACTTGCCAGGGGCTTTGAGTTTTATTAGTCCTCTCAAAGAACCAATCTTTGTCTTTCTTGATCCTCTTTTGTACATTTATTTTTCTGAGTCATTATTTTTGGCTTTTATCCTTATTATAACCTTACTTCTACTTTCCGTGGCTTTATTTTCCTGTTCTTTTTCAAACTTCTTGAGATAGACTCTTAGCTCATTGATTTTCAGCATTTATTCTTGTCGAATATCAGCCTTTAAAGCTATAAATCTTCCTTCAGGCATGGCTTTGGCTGCATCCTAAAAGTTTTGATATATGGTATTTAATCATAATTTAAGGTGTTTTAGGATTTGGAAATCCTGATGTCTTCTTTGTCCCATGGGTTTTTCAGAAAAAGTATTGCTTAATTTCCAAACAAGTAACAATTATCTTTTTGTTGTAGATTTTTAGCCTAATTGCATCAAATTGAAAAAAGATAGCCTCTGTATGATTTTAATCCTTTGAGAATTTGAGCAACCAGGTCACTCTTGTGCTCCACAGGGCAGCCATCCCTTGGACAGACATGAGGGGGTACCTATCCTGGTCCCTAAAGATGTCTGATGGGCAGGCACTCAGGCCTGCTTATGACTCCACTGCTCTGCTCAGGGGTCTGCAGCACATTCAGAGTAAGGAGGCCAACACCTTCCCTTGCTGAATGGCCTCCTGAGGAAGCTGACCACCATCCTGTCTGGCAGCTTCTCTCCTACAGGTTGGCCATGGCTTAAGGGAATAGCTCAGAAAAAACCCCAGCTCTGATCCCACAGGTCCAAGAACTGGGGGTTTGCTTGTCCCCAGATGAAGTGAAACTCTCCTCTTACATTTCAGCACAGATTAAGGCAAGCACATCCAGATATTTCTGAACACAATTCACAGTAAGAAATATATGACACATCATAACCCTAGACACACATATATTAGGTTATTCTATTTCTTTTACCTAACGGTACTTATAACCCACCAAATTGATTTCACGCTTTCCAATAGGTTGCAACTCACATCATGAAAAATACTAGAGAATCTATACCTTAGTAATCTATCCATTCTTTCAACAAATAATGTCAAGTACCTCTGATGTGCCTTGCAGATGAGACACATAATATGTAGTACTGGACTAAATGGAAATAATCCCCGGCCTCATGAAGTACATATTTTAGCATGAAAATGGGCATTAAAAAAACAAATATATTTGTAATTATGAATTGTATTCAGTGCTCTGAGGGCAAAGAGCAGAAGGGAACTATTTAGATGGTGTGGTGAATGACAGCAACTCCCCAGGAAAAAGGATCCCTGTGTATGAAGGCCATAGGGTGGGAAAGAACTTGATGAGTTCAAGGATGAAGACCAGAGGCCAGTGGATCTCAGTGCCGTGAGCCTGGCAGGTGGGTGACAGCCAGAGGCTCCAGAGCCTCCCTATCTAGTAAGGGACCTGCTGTCACAGGTGACTGCAGAGCACTTGCCATATGGCCCCTCTTCACGGAGATGTGTTAACGTTTGTCCATACACACAGGCTTATAAAGACTTGGTAGGGAAAAAATAATGTCAAGCATCTCAGCAAGTATTTTTATATTGATTATATATGAAAATGATTTTATTTTGGATATACTGTGTTGGGTTAAATAAAACATGTCACTAAAATTAATTTCACTTCTTGGTAACTTTCAGTGTGGCTACTAGAAAATATAAAGTTACACAAGTGACTCACATTTGTGGTTTGCATTGTAATTCCCCTGAACAGCACTGTTACTTGTAATGGTTCAGTCAGGGAGGTTATATGATCACTCAGCCTCTCTGCAAAATGCAGATTGCAGGGAGCACAGTGGAAGGAGTGAGACCAGTGGGAAGGAAATGCCTCACCAGAGAGAGAGAGAGAGAGGGAGGGAGAGAGAACACTGACGTGGATAGGGGGGTAGACGTGAAGACGGACAGAAGGTGATGAAGTCCAGACATGTTTCAGAGGGTGTGTTCACATGACCCAGTGCTGATCCACATAATCCTGTGCATCTGGGGAGGAGTCTGTACCCATCTCCTTGATCTTTCTTCTTTATTTTTATTATGTCGTCTTATGGGTGCAGCACCTAAGAATTGCCCTGTGTCCCTTAGCAGCATTATTACCGGCAGCATTACTGAATATGTCTCTTAGCTTATTTTGGTATATATATGCCAGCCGTATACCATTCCTATGACTATATACCAATACTTCTAAGATGTGGGCAAATCCCTCATTTCAACACATATTAATAATGGGAACATTTATAGTTTAAGCCAGAGAGCCAGAGATCTAACATCTAATATTTTTTTTATCATTCCTTCAAGAGGTTAGTTCATTGTGCATGATCAATATTTATTACAATTTCGTCAGCAAGAAAAGTCCTACTTCTAAAAAAAAAAAAACTGCCCTCTCTTGCCATGGAGTTAATGAAGCCCAGAGAGCCCACAAAGCCTGTCATTGCAAAACAATGATAGATTCTCTTCTACTGAGATTACATTCTTTTCTTTGTAAAATTGCATTTAATTGGCACACACACATCTACAATGTTTTGTAAAAGGACAAAAAATCAGCTTTTAGGAGAAAAAGATCTCAATATAATTACTCTTTGTAATGAGGAGAGACAAGAAAGCTGTGGGTCAAACAAGTGATTAAAAGAACACAAGGATTTAGGGCAGGCAGAAGGGCCAAGGACTTCCAAAATAAGAGGATTGCTCAGTTCTAAGTGCAAGTGATGGGATCACCTTTCAACACCACCACTCCCAACTCCCCACCAAGGGGACCCAGTTTAGTACCTGTTATGATAAACTTTAAGTGTCAACTTGACTAGGCCATGGGGTGCCCAGATATTTGGTCAAATATTATTCTGGGTGTGTCTGTGAGAATAATTATGGATGATATTAACATTTGAATTGGCAGACTGTATAAATCAGATTGATCTCCCAATGTGGGTGGGTCTTATCTAATCAGTTGAAGAGTTTAATGGAACAAAAAGGCAGAGTAAGGAGCTCCTCTTACCTGATGGCCTCTCAGCTGACGCATCTGTTTTTTTCCTGCCTTTGGACTCAAACTGAAAGGCTGGCTCCTCCCGGGGCTCAAGCTTGCTGGCCATCAGGCTGGAACTACATTGCCCTCTCTCCTGGGTTTCCAGCTCGTTGATTTGCCCCAAAGAACTCGAGACTTGTCAGCCTCTATAATCACATGAGCCAATTCCTTACAATAAATACATTTAAAAACTAATAAATAATAAGTTAATAAATAAATATTGGATGTATTTCTTTGGAGAATCCTGACTAGTACAGATTTTGGTACCAAGAAGTAGGGCACTGCTATAAAAAAAAAACACCTAAAAGTGTGGAAGTGGCTTTAGGACTGGGTAACATGTCCCGGCTGAAGGAGTTTTGAGGCACATGCTAGAAAAAGCCTAGATTGACATGTTGGGACTATTGGTACATATGGATGGTAAAGGCAATTTTGTTGAGGGCTCAGAAAGAAAAAAAAAAAGAGAGCTGGAGAGAAAGTTCCCATCTTCTCAGAGAACGAATAGCCATGAACAGAACATTGCTGGGAACGTGGATGTTTAAAAACATTCCGGGAGGCCTCAGCTGGAAGTGAGGAATAGGTTACCGACAACAGGTTCCTGAGCACTGGAGGAGACGCAGTCCCTGTTATAGAGTGGCAAAAATTTGGCTGAGCTGTGTTCTAGTGTTTTGTGGAAAATAGAGCTTTTAAGTGATGAAATTGGAAATTTAGTTGAGGAGATTTTTTAAGCAAAATGTGGAAGGTGTTGCCTGGGTCCTCTTGACTGCTCACCATAAAACGCAGGACGAGAAAGATGAATTGAAGAAGGAAATGTTAAGCAAAAAGGAACCAGAATTTCAAAATTTGGAAAATCCTCACCCTTCGCATCTTGCAAAAAATAAAGAAGCTTGTTCTGAAGAGAAGGGCGTGGCTGGATTTTGCCTGGATGAAGGGATGATGAGATTATTCGAGAAGAAACACTGCTGGTTTGAGCTGATGTGGAAGGAGATGGGACTGATGAAGGGAGGCTGTAGTTTGGGCTCTTGGATTCTATGTGGTGGGATCTGAGCTGTGCAGATGTGAATGTGTGCTGTCCATAGGGAGAGGAGAGGAATAACCCAAAGGCAATTCAGAGGTCATTTGAGCTGCCCGCTCCATCTCTGCCGGAAGCCTGGGGACAGGACCACCCCCTAGAGCCACGAAGCAGGACCCCTGCCCCAGTGGATCCAGGACACAGGGCATCAGGCCAAAAGAGAACAACTCTTGAGCTTTAAGATCTAATGAGATTTGTCTTGTTAGATCTGGGACTTGGTTGGGACCTGTCGCCCCTTTTGTCCCTCTGATTTTTTTGGAGTGGGAGTACCTATCCTATGCCTGCTCCATATTGTATTTCGGAAGCACATAGTACACAACTGTCTGGTTTCACAGATTCACAGCTAGAGAGAATCTTACCTCAAGTCTCATCCATACTTGATTTGGACTTTAGATTCTAGAGTTGATGTTGGAATGGGTTAAGATTTGAGGGGCTGTTGGGGTGGAATGAATGTATTTTGCATGCAAGAAAAAACATGAATTTGTGAGGGGCATGGGGGAAATATTATGGACCAAATGTTTGTGTCCCCTCAAAATTCCCATGTTGAACCCCTAACGCCCAGTGTGATTGTGTTTGGAGATGGGGCCTCTGAGGAAGTAATCAAGGTTAAATGAGATCCTAAGAGTGGGGCCTAGATTTTATAGGAGTAGTATTCTTCTAAGAAGAGACACCAGAGAACTTGTTCTCTCTCCTCTCACTCTCTGTCTCTGCATGCACACACCCGCAAGGCCACATGAGGACACAGCAAGGACATGGCCATCTGCAACGTGACGGGAGAGCTCTTACCAGGCACTACCCTGCTGGCACTTTGATCTTGGACTTCCAGGCTCCAAAACAGTGAAAAAATAAATTCCTATTGTTTAAGCCATGTAATCTGGGGTATTTTGTTATGGGGACTAATACAGTCCCTTCTAGCTCAATCCCTTATTTGACAGATGAAGACACTGAGGTTCAGAGTGGGGAAGTAGGATGTAACTCCTTAGAGGGACACCTGATGGCGCTTGAATTTGCCGGTCTGACTTTTCCTGGTGCTCCTTCCACTGTAACTTGGAGCCTTCACACTGTTACTACAAACGTAGTCAAATCCAGACACTATGACCTTTCTGTGGCCCTTACTTCGATTTTATAGAGAAGATTCCCCAACTTTCCTCATGTTGTTAGATATTAATACATTTATTGCTAAAAAAAATGCTAATCCATTTTTATCAACATCCTTCTATTCAATAAACATATATTCTGCTTGTAAGAATATATACTCTTTCCACGAACAAAACTATAGTATTTTGACTTTGAATCAGGAAAAATGTGCCTGTAGGAAAGAGGACTTCAAGTATCTCCATTTTGACCTCTGTCTGTACTTTCTAATTGATTAGGTTCTTCTTTCCAGTTTATCTCTTAACTCAGGCAGAAGAGCCAGTGGGTAAAGCATCCCGTGGTGGGAACAGAAACGACTCCCTCAAGCAATAAGGACAGCCCTGAGCCAGCAAGATCCTGCCCATGATTGACCCCAAGACAGTGATGACTTGACATTCACTGCCCACCTGCACGTACCCACTGACCTTTGCCTGGATAAACCTGGAAGCATTGTCAGCACTTTGGAGACAGTGTTTGACACACTAGTTCACTGCTTCCCTGTGTTGGTCTCACTGAGATAAATTCCTTTCTTGTGTCACCACCACTAGATTCTCTGCCTCTGGATTTTATCAGCAGTGAGTGGCTCAATCTGGTCCGTTGGGGACCCCCAAAGCCAGGCGCTCTTGCGCCCTTGGGTCCTGGCTACATGTAGACACTTTTTGCCTGAATTGGCCATTATGCAAAAATTTAAAGATAAGCCAACAAATATAAATGCTTCCTACCATTCTAGAGTCACTGGCCCCAGGGAAAATGTGCTGCTTTTAAGACAATGTGTAAGAAAATTTAGTTCATGGCCTTGCACCAATAATTCCACTTATAGGAATTTTCCCAAAATGATAATCAGTCAAGTGCAAAGTGATATAAATCCAAGGATAATAATTGTAAGCATTGTTTAATAAAATGAGGTGAAGGAGTCTTAAATGTATGTCAAGAGGACATTGGTGGAATGCTATGCAACTACTTTAAAAATCTATGTCTGTTTACATGAAGATTCTAGAAAATTATTGTGTGATAAGGTACATTATCCTATGAATTGAAAAATTTAATAAATACAAAATTGTGTGTGTGCATGTGCAAACATATATAAAAGAGATACCTGTGTGGCTATTTGTCAGAATGTTAACAGACAGGGGCGCCTGGGTGGCTCAGTCGTTAAGCGTCTGCCTTCGGCTCGGATCATGGTCCCAGGGTCCTGGGATCGAGCCCCGCATCGGGCTCCCTGCTCAGCGGGAAGCCTGCTTCTCCCTCTCCCACTCCCCCTGCTTGTGTTCCCTCTCTCGCTGTGTCTCTGTCAAATAAATAAATAAAATCTTAAAAAGAACTTTAAGAGACAAATATTGTATATCCCACTTATATGAGGTACCTAGAATAGATGAATTCATAGAGACAGAAGTAGAATAGAAGTTACAAGACCTGGGAAGATGGGGACAGTGAGGAGCTGGTGACTAAGGAGTACGGGGTTTTATTTGGGATGACAAAATGGTTCTGGGCATGAATAGTAGTGATGGCTGCACAACATTGTGAATGAACTTAATGCCATTAAATAGTACACTTTAAAATAATAAATTTTATG
This sequence comes from Halichoerus grypus, assembly GCF_964656455.1. Lineage (NCBI taxonomy): Eukaryota > Metazoa > Chordata > Mammalia > Carnivora > Phocidae > Halichoerus > Halichoerus grypus. The sequence goes on from NC_135715.1 coordinate 73,685,143, forward strand.
TTATCCATATTTTATCACCACAAAAAAATCAATTGAAAAATTTAATTGGACCACTTTATTATTCCCAATTTTATTTAATTTTTCTTTTTGCTATTAAAAACTCTTAGAGGTGCCTGGGTGGCTCAGTCGGTTAAGCAGCTGCCTTCGGCTCAGGTCGTGATCCCGGGGTCCTGGGATTGAGCCCCACATGGGGCTCCCTGCTCAGCGGGGGGCCTGCTTCTCCCTCTCCCTCTGCCGCTCCCCCTGCTTGTACTCTCCTGCTCTCTCTCTGTCAAATAAATAAATAAAGTCTTTAAAAAATAAAAAATAAATAAAAAATTGTTGAGTGCCTCTGGGTGGTATATAGAAGATAGTTTTATTTTTATTCTTTACTGTCTTCTGTATTGCTGGTAGCATCTTTATAATAAAAAATAATAATAATAAATTTCATACAAATGAAAAGAAACAAAACAGTGTAGGCTCTGTGTGTTCTATCCTGTTTAATGTTGTATCTACATAGACACTCAATGAATGAGTGTAGCATGAAAGAAAGTATGATTACTAATGGATAAAGCCTATTTACAAACTAAGTCACACATACACACACACACACACACACACGTGCATGCAAACTGAGTGGGTGATGGCTTTGGTTCAGTCTATGGGAGACAGTACGTGAGTGGCTGCAAAAGTACATCTGGCCTCAGCAAACTAGGGATAAAAGTGAACTTCCTCATCTTGATACAGAACATCTACAAAAACCCTACAGCTAACATCCTACTTACTGGTGAGAAACCCATGATCTCATGCTAAGGTCAAGAACAAGGCAAGGATGTCTCCACTGACCACTGCTTTTCAACATTGTACAGGCTGTCCTAAATAATGCAGTAGGACAAGAAAAGGGAGGCAGAGCATAAAGCTTGGGAAGGAAGAAATAAAATTGTCCTTATTCACAGACGACATGATTGTTCATGTAGAATATCTGAAAGAATTGTCAAAAAACTACTGGAACTAACAAACAATTATAGCAAGGTTGCAGGATACAAGGTTAATACGCAAAAGTTAATCACTTTCCTATATATCAGCAACAAACAAGTGGAATTTGAAATTAAAAGCACAACACCATTTACATTAACCCTCCCTCCAAATTAAATACTTAGGTATAAATCTAACAAAATATGTACAAGATCTGTGTGAGGAGGATTATTAAAGGACATTTGGAGGAAAGGCAAGTGTGTTACTACCGGGGCTTGAGCAGGGTTCTCATCAGTGGCTGTACATTGGAATGATCTGGGGACTTAAAAACAACAGATTCCTGGATCCAACCTCTCCCCCCTGGAATTCTGATGTAATTGCACTATTTGGGCATTTGAGATTTTCAAAATCCCCTTAGGTGATTCTCATGTGTAGCCAACGTTGGGAACCATGACCTCAGGGCACCCAGGACACTCTTTTCCCATTAACCAAGGCCTTATGAACAGAGCAACAACCACAGATGGCTTTAAATGATCATAATATCAAGTTTGCACTATGCTAAGAAAATTCTGCTATCTTGCTATTTTGCCTATCCTAATCATCATAAAAATTGTACTGCATGGCATAATTTGGAATCTTAATGAGAACTGCTTTCTTAGTCTTAATAGGATTCCAAGTTACGTTAATCCTTTATAAAAATCTTTCAATATATTATGCTTACTATGCCAAAAATATTTTGTTAGCACTGCATTTTAAACATGAGAGGGGCGGGGGGAAGAACAGAGCAGATAGCTCATTTTAAAATACTCTAAAAGGCAAAAGCAGTTCTTCACACATGCCAGCATTGCAGACATGAATGTTGTCCAAGCTCACTTTGTAGAAACAAGACTTCGGCCTTGCAGGAAACAGAAAACACAAGCCCAGGAAGAAGGATGACTCAGGATGTGACCCTGCTGATCTAAAGCCACTCCCCTGCCTAGGCCACCTCACCCTGTGGAGCCTCTGTTTCCCTGGGCTGGGAAAGAGAAGGAACCTAATTAGCTCTTACTACCAGTATATGTCAAGCATTGGCCCAGGGGTCTTATATTTGCTGTCCCACAGTCCTCCCAGCTACTTTACGAGATAAATATTATTAGTCTTGCTTTAGTCTTGGGGAAACCGAGGCCCCAGCATATTAAGTAAATCGCCTAAAATCACACAACTAGAAAAGGCAGAGATAGGATTCAAAGCTGGGTCTCTCTGAGTCCAGTTTTTTCTGTCTGCACCATTCTGGTATAACAATTCCGGCAGAGATCAAAACACCAGTTTAGACTTGATGACATCATGCCAAGTGAAATTAGCCAAGCACAAAAGGACAAATACTATGTGATTCCACTTATATGAGGTACCTGGAGTAGTCAAATTTATAGAGACAGAAAGTAGAATGGTGATTTCCAGGGGAGGGGGGACTGGGGAGTTGGTTTTTAATGGATACAGTGCTTCCATTTCAGAAGATGAAAAATTTTTAGAGATGGATGGTGTGATGGTTGCACAACAGTGTGAATGTGCTTCATGCCACTGAACTGTAAGCTTAAAAATGATTAAGATTGCAAATCTTATCTATATTTTACCACAATGAAAATATATTTTAGAAATTTAAAGTCATGTCCAGAGAAATGAGCAAATAAAGGGATTGTGACCCACTTTACAGCATGAAAAGCAATGGAATTCCTAAGCCTATGACTACCAACCCTTCAGCTCTCTCCTCCCACCAAAGACTGAGACCAGGGATTCGTCCTCCATGGAGTTGGGAGGAGGGAAAACCCAGAGCTCCTGATGTCATGTGCCAGGTGATCTGCGACCGCTCCTCAAGAGTTTTTCCAACCCCACAAGAAAGCTGTTGCATTAATTACCAAGAGATGGTTTAAAATGGGGGCTCTGAGTGTCACCTCTTCAGAAGATCCTTCTTGACCACCCAAACTACAGTAGCCCCTTCCCCCCTGTTTCAATCCCTAACTTCTATCATATTGCTCTATTTCATTTTCACCATTGCATTTCTTGAATCCTTCCATATTTGCGTATATTTATTTGATTTTAACTGTCCCTCCTCCACTAAAATAAAGCTTGTTGTAGGAGAAGGATTTTGTGATGTTCACTGCAATATCCCAGATCCTAGAAGGCTGCCAGGCAAAGGCAGGAGCCTTATAAATATTTATCACACAAATAAATCAATGAATGCATTGGACAAGAGATGGGGGTTAAAGTTATTCATGGTGGAAATGTGCTTTTGTAAAATATAAAGGCATTTTTTTTCAAATAAAAAATACATTTACTCTTTTAAAAAAAAAGGGGGGGCTCTGTTTCAGGTTTGCTCCTCTCACCTCAGAAGGAGGGACTCATCTCTTCCTGGGGTGAGGACAAATATAGTGACGAGGACAGAAATGCTTCATTGCATAAAGCAGTGGTTCATCGTGTGTGGGCCCAACCCAGCTGCATCTGCAGCACCTGGGAACTTGTTGGTAATGGCCCCACCCTAGGCCAACGGAGTCAGAAATTCAGGGAGTGGGCCCTAGCAATCTGTGTTTTGACACGCCCTCCAGGTGATTCTGATGCTTGTTGAAGTTTGAGGACTACCTGCATGTATCACTCCCCATAAGGAAAATACAATCACCTTTGAACTTTTTGCCCAAAGGAGGAAAAAAAAAAAAAAAAGGCAGCATTCTCACCCCTTGGCTGAATATTAGAATCCCCAGCAGAGCTTTTAGAAGTTCCAACCCTAAAAAAAAAGACGTTCCACCCCCCGAATCTTGACTCAATGGCTGTAGAGTGGGTGTCCTAATGGGAATGAGGGATTTACAGGACACTTGCTAACTTGCTTAATTCTAGGATGGCCTCCACCCCAGCCACAACTCTTCTTCTGACCCTTTTCTGGAGAGAGAAATGCCTGCCTAGTTTCATTGAATAATAATAGAAGAGTAAGCATCTTGGTAGTTTTCCCTCACTGTCATTGTACAACACTGGGCACAATGTAGGATGCCTGACCTGCTGACCTAATAATTAGCTTCCTTAGAGTCAGAGTTCAGAATGACGTATTTATGCACCCCAAAGGAAGGATGAACACACGTAAGCATTTGGCTGTAAAGATAACTGTGAGCTAAGTAGAGCATAGGAAAAGTTTTGAAGGAAAATTAGAAAGACTATTGGTTTCCAGATAGAACAGTCTCCCAAACATTTTCCTTAGACTTTAGTAGTCCACAAAGACATGGACTTTCCCAAAGGCTAAGTAAACAGACCCTTCACAACTCACTGCGAAGCATTAGAGAAACAGAGAGATGTGAGAGGTACAATGATAAATTTAGTCTCGATGTGAATGGTCTTAGTGACACTGGTAAGTGTTGCCAGAGTAGCCAGGATGGTCAATGTGGTCAGCAGTCAGTGAGAGAGATGTGACTAGTAATGTCATTGACTGTTTCTGAAAGCCAGGAAAACCAGGGTCTGTGGTGTTCTGTTAATTGTCCTATTGTAGTCCTACCCTACACATCTGTTCTATTGCACATATAAGAGAGGACAGAACATTTACACTGTCTTCATACAGAATGTTAAAAAGCAGGATTTATGCTGGGGTGAGACTTGGGTATTTAGGAGTTGTGGGGTGTCGTTCAATTTGAAGGTATATTAAAGCATCTAGGGTTGCTCCTCTGCTCATGTTTTTATAGGAGAGGGTCACAGAAGGGCTCTTTTCACACCAAAGCAGGTGCTCCAGGAGCTGGGCAGAGAAGCATGTGAGATAAATAAGAATAGGTCATGGGGCGCCTGGGTGGCTCAGTCAGTTAAGCGTGTAGCTCTTGATTTTGGCTCAGGTCGTGATCTCAGGCTTGTGAGAATGAGCCCTGCGTCAGGCTCCATGCTCAGTGGGGAGCTGCTTCTCTCCCTCTCCCTCAGCTCCTCCCCGCTTGCACTCTCTCATGCTCTCTCTCTCTCAAATAAATAAATAAATACTTAAAAAAGAAGAGGTCATATTTTGTAATCCAGAAAATTCATTTTCATGTTACTCTCTCTGTTTACACTTTTTTTCTTAATCTTCTCTAGGCTTAGATAAAGTCTTCTTTAAAATCCAGCCCACTCTCAGCCACACTCTGGGGATATGAAGATAATAGGCAAAAGTACCTGCTTGGTAGAATGAGAAACAGTAACTTCCCATAAAACCAACACAGTCTAGCAGTGTAAACAAGTAAAAGGACCCTAAGGGGAATGGAAATCTACAAGGCCAAGCCACCCCTCCCATGGAGACTCTCCCTTTGTTATTAATCTTGGCAGATCAGGGTTGGACTTTTATTAGTGAAAGCTAGTTTCCTTAGTGTGACCCCAAGGAGACAACTAAGGAAAAAGAAAAGAGAAAGTGATGAAAAGGCCTCAAGGATCAAAACTGGCATGAAACTCTGGCTCTACACACTCAGAGATACATGTGACATGTGAATTTTACTATGTCTCTGGGTTTAAGCTTATATGTTCTTTCCCAACTAATTTTACATTTCCTGTGTTTTTAAAGTCCCACCAATGTTATTTAGAGAAAACATATAAAGAGGTGTGAGATGAATAAAGATTCTGGAGGTCACACAGTGCTGAGAGACATTACAGATTTGACCATTCAAAATGGAGAGACTTCATTAAACACTGAAAGCATTCAGCTATAACTAAAAAAGGAAATGAACTATATGAGGTCAAGAGAAAGAGCTACTGTATAAGGCCCAAACCAAGTCTTGAAAAGATCGAGATGATCTGCTCATGAATAAATTGCCTGCCAGGACAAAATGCAGCACTCTTTAAAGAAAGAAAACAAATCCAGACTTTCGACAATGTTACATCCACAATGCCCAGCACAACCTCAAAAATAACTACGCAAAGAAGTACGAAATATGACATGTAATCAGAAGAAGAATTAGTCAATATAAACAGACTCAGAAATGACACAGATGTTGGAATTAGCAAATGGGAACTTTAAAACAGCTATTATAAGTAAAGAAAAAGAGGTACATAATGAGTGCGTAGATGAGGAGTCAGTAGGAAAAATGGAAACAATTTTTTAAAAAACAAATGAAGAAGGTTGCCTAGGTGGCTCAGTCAGTTAAGCATCTGACTCTTGATCTCAGCTAAGGTCTCGATCTCAGGATTGTGAGTTCAAGCCCTGTGTTGGGCTCCATGCTGGGCGTGGAGCTTACTTTAAAAAAATGAAGATTCTAGAACTGAAAAATATAATATTTGAAATGAAAAAGTCACCGAATGGGCTAATAGTAGCTGTAACACTGCAGGAGGAAAATCAGTGAACATGAAGACATGTCACTATCAAAACTGAAGAACGTAGAAGAAAAACATTAAGAACATAAACAGAATCTCAGTGAAACAATATTTTTTTTAAAAGACTTTATTTATTTATTTGACAGAGAGTGAGCACAAGCAGGGGGAGCGGCAGGCAGAGGGAGAGGGAGAAGCAGGCTCCCCACTGAGCAAGGAGCCCAATGCGGGACTCGATCCCAGGACCCTGGGATCATGACCTGAGCCGAAGACAGCCGCTTAACCGACTGAGCCACCCAGGCACCCCTCAGTGAAACAATATTAAGCAGTCTCTCAAATATGTAATTGGAGTGCAACAAGGAGAAAAGAAAGACCCTGGGGTAAAAAAAATATAATCAAAGAAATAATGGTTATTTTTTTTTTTCCAAATTTAAGGAAACTATCAACCCACAGACACAAAAAGCTCAACAAATCCCAAAGAAGAACACAGACAACTACAACTACACTTAGACATATCATCACCAAGCTGCTGCAAATGAAAGAGAAATTCTTAACTGTATCTAAAGAAGACACGGTACATACAGCAAAATAGTGATAACAAAAACTGCTGGTTTCTCATGAGAAACAAAGCCAACCTGTGCTGAGAGAAAAGAAAAAAAAAAAAGTCAACCCAGAATTCTTTTTTTTTTTTTTTAATATGGAACACTCCACAAATTTGCGTGTCATCCTTCTTCAGGGGCTGTGCTAATCTCTGTATTGTTCCAATTTTAGTATATTCTGCTGCTGAAGTGAGCAAACAACCTAGAATTCTTTACCTAGCAATTTTTTTTCCTTTTAAAAATGAAGGTGAAATAAATGTACTTCTAGAAAAACAAAGACAACAACAAGAAAACAAATAAAAATAGAATACAAAGTCCTGCAATACAAGAAAGGTTAAAAGAAGTTCTTCAGGCCAAAGGGAATAGCACAAAAGTGAGGAGAGGGATAAACGGGAGTGTGCACTGCTGTAAGGTTCTCATATGTGAAGAAGTGTATTAATTCAAAGTACATTGATAGGTTAAGAATGTATATGGTATCCCTAGGTTCTGGGGCCAAGAACAAAAATAAACAAAACAAAGAGGCATAGTTAGAAAGCCAACAGAGGATATAAAGTGGAATACCTAAAAATATTTGACTAATTTAAAGGCAGGGAAAGAGAAAAATAAAGATAGATGGGATAAATAAAAATGAATAGCTAGACAATGGACATAAAGGCAACTATAGCAACAATTACATTAAAAGATGGAATAACACTCCAAGTAAACATTAAGTATAAATAGACTAAATGCTCCAATTAGAAGGCAGAAATTATCAGATTGGACCCAACTGTGTTGTCTAGGAAAAAAATGTACTTTTAAGTATAAAAACACATACAGGCAAAAAGTAAAAGGATGGGGAAAGATATTGATGAAAGTCTAGTCATAAAAGAACTGGAATGACTATCTTCATAGTAGACAAAGTAGACTTCAAAACAAGGATTATTTAAAAAAGAACATTTTATAATGATAAAAGAGTCACTTTGACAAGGAGACATAATGTTCCTAAATGTGTATACATCTATCAAAGAACTGCAAAACACATGAAGCAAAAGTTAGGAGTACAAAAGAGAAAAATAAATAAATACAAAATTAGAGTTAAAGATATTAACAGTCTTTTTAAAAATAACTGACGGGGGGCGCCTGGGTGGCTCAGTCATTAAGCATCTGCCTTTGGCTCAGGTCATGATCCCAGGGTCCTGGGATCGAGACCCGCAGCGGGTTCCCTGCTCCGCAGGAAGCCTACTTCTCCCTCTCCCACTCCCCCTGCTGTGTTCCCTCTCTCACTGCGTCTCTCTCTGTCAAATAAATAAAATCTTTAAAATAAATAAATAAATAAATAACTGACATAATAGTTTGGCTATGCATTATTGTGCAACATACCAGTGACTAGAATGGAGGTCTCCTGACAGTTAATGCAGAATTCTTACCATATGTACCATTACGTATGCTCTCTCTGAAAGAAAAGAAAAAATTAGATCTCTCAGGTTTGGGAAGATCTTTATAAGTTTGTAGAGGCAAAAACCACAAAGGAAAATTTTGGCAGATTTTACATTTAAAAAAATTTGTACCTTGGGGCACCTGGGTGGCTCAGTTGGTTAAGTGTCCAACTCTTGATTTCGGGTCAGGTTATGATCTCAGCGCCTTGAGATCGAGTCCCACGTTGGGCTCCACACTGGGCGTGGAGCCTGCTTAAGATTCTCTGCCTCCCTCTCCCTCTACTCCTCACCGCCCCAAGAGAAAAAGTAAACCTCAAAAATTACCCTTAAGAAAATGGAAAAGTAAGGAAAATAAGAGTAAGAATAAACTATTTGGGACTACACCAAAATAAAAAGCTTTTGCACAGTGAAAGAAACCATCAACAAAATGAAAAGGCAACCTACTGAATGTGAGAAGATATTCACAAATGACATATCCAATAAAGGGTTAATAACCAAAATAACCAAAATATATGAAAAGAACATATACAACTCAACACCAAAAATACAAATAATCCAATTTAAAATGGGCGAGAGACCTGAGTAGATGTTTTTCCAAAGAAGACATATAGATGGTAGACACATGAAAAGACAGATGCTCAACATCACTCATCATCAGGGAAATGCAAGTCAAAACCACAGTGAGATATCACCTTACACCTGTCAGAATGGCTAGAATAAAAAACAAAACAAAACAAAAGCAAAAAAAAAAAAACAAAAAACAAATAACAAGTGTTGGGAGGATGTGGAGAAAAGGGAGCCCTCCTGCACTGTTGGTGAGAATACAAACTGGTGCACCCACTGTGGAAACAGTATGGAGTTTCCTCAAAAAATTAAAAATAGAATTACCATATATTCCAGTAATTCCACTACTGGATATTTACCCAAACAAAATGAAAACATTAATTCAAAAAGATATATACACCCTAATATTCATTGCAACATTATTTGCAATAGCCAAGATACGGAAGCAACTCAAGTGTCCATCCATAGATGCGTGGATAAAGAGGATGTGGTAGAGTCAATACAACTATTACTCAGCCAAAAAAAGAATGAGACCTTGTCATTTGCAACAACATGGAGGGACTGCCAGGATATTATGCTAAGTAAAATAAGTCAGACAGAGAAAGACAGATACCATACGATTTCACTTCCATGTAGACTCTACGAAAACAAAGCAGACAAATAAAACAAAACTCATAGATACAGAGAACAGATCGGTGGTTCCCACAAGGGAGGGGAGTTGGGGGGTGGGTGAAATGGGTGAAGGGGCTCAGGACTATAAACTTCCAGTTACAAAATAATATAAATTACAGGGATTAAGGTACACCATTTCTCCAAGGCTACATTAATTCTGTTTCTCTGGAGCATCCTGACTAATACAAGGGACATGGAGAGACTAGCAATGATCCTGCATGGGGCAGGCTCCTGTGGTGTTACACACCTATTTCTCTGGGTGGTGGGACGAGGATTGCTCAAGCCACATGGCAGCCGCCAGAGTCTTGGGACTTGAGAGATCAGGCGCAGAGAGCTGAGTGGGGACTCTCCGGACCCAAGGTTGCTACTCATACTCAAATGCTGACCTGCCCCGCTAGAAGATCACGGTCAGCTCCGTGGGGTCAGCTGGTGCCCCGCCGCCGGAGGGAAGCGCATGCCCCGCAGGGTTCCTCAGCCCCAGCTTTCTTACTGAGCACAGATGGAAAGAGGAAGCCTTCTCACACGCACACGTGCACAATGCCCCAGAGGCTTCCCCCCCGGGGGGTGCGCTTCGCTCCTGCTGGCGGACTTGACTGCTCAGAAAGAACGCGCCCAGGCTCCCGGGACGCAGAGAGCTGGCACGGGCCACCGGGAGGGTGCTCAGCCGGGGAGAAGGGCCGGCCGCCGGGACGGTCGGTGCGCTGAGTAGAAGAGACCACGTCCAGGGGCAGAAAGGAACGTGCGCCCCCGGAAGCCGGCGAGAGAAACCCGCGGATCTCACGCGCTGGCGCAGGGCGACTTCCTGTTGATGTGTGTTGACTTCCAGGGGTGGATTTTAGCTTCGAAAAAGGAGGCTAGATCTTGCAAACCGTTAAGTGAATCTCAGTCCACTTTGCTCTTGACAGAGCTGCGGTGTTACCGAACCGACTCACTTGAGATTTCCGCACTGTAACCTTGATTAGAATCAAAACCACCGATGCAGAAAAAAAATCCCCCCAAACCACCAGTTACCTCGCTGGCTGAGTTCATTTACATAAATACAGCCTGCCTCCAGTATCGGCTGCCTGTTAGCATTCATGTGCTCACCTCCCTTTCTGGGAGAAAAGTACTCCAAAGTCTTCACCACATTGAAGCACAATACTAGAGGATTCATTGTATAAAAAGGGGTTTCTTAGACCCAAATAGGAGGGGCCCAGGAAGGTGGGAGCCACTCTGCTCTTCTACTTGAACTGCCTTTGGCCATTTAACTAGTGGGAGCCTAGGAGGGATCTCGGATGTACCAGAATGTACCATCTCCTCTCTTTGACGGAATGGTCTCCCGCCCTGTCAATCTACTCAGGAATGCATATGGGGTGCAAGGTTTGGGGGAGGTGAGGGAAAGGGGGCAGGGATGCTGAGGACCTCAGCAGGGGAAATGGAGCCATCCGTGCCTTCCTCCCTCTCTCCTCTCCCAGCCCTCTGCACAAGAGGGCCTTTGCAGTCCCAAAGCAGATAATGCAGATAAGCCTGTGACTTTTGGGGGCGCCTGGGTGGCTCAGTCAGTTAAGCACCTGCCTTTGGCTCAGGTTATGATCCTGGGATCCTGGGATTGAGTCCGGTGGCGCGATCCCTGCTCAGCGGGGAGTCTGCTTCCCCCTCTCCCTCTACCCCTCCCCCACACTCATTTTCTCTCTCTCTCTCTCAAATAAATAAATAAAAATCTTTTTAAAAAAAATGTCTGTGACTTTTCACCTTCACTTGACACCCCTCCACCCCAGTCTGTGGCCATGACGGCCCCCACCGCTGCTCGGCTTACTCTTGCCTCAGTTTCTGTCTCTACAATAAGCCAGCCGCTCAAACACTGGACTGACTTACTATGCTTTCTGTGATTTCTTCTGGGTCCACAGCAATCCCCCAGCTTGAGGCACAGTTGCTGTGAGAAGGCTTGCAAGGGTGGAGAGGCGGCTCCACAACCCGGCCCGCTCGTCCACGGCGCCAGCCACGTCCCGTTTCCCGTCCATGCAGTCCTGCATGCCACGGGTCTTGCAATATACCCTTCGTGCCTTATTGGCCAACCTTCAGAGAGCACCCAGGAGATGCAGGTGCCACGGGATGCACCCGGAGAGACAGCATCCTGCTTCTGAGGATTCACCTGATCCCATAGTAAGGACTCCTAACCCTCCCATGCATCAGCATGAATGTAAGCACGGGACATGCTAACTCTTGCAATTCCCACTCCAACCCTATTAAACGTGAACCAACGATCGTGCCCATCCTGCAGAGATGAAGGCATGAGGGTGAAGTTTCTTGCCCATGTGTACACAGCGAATGAGTGGCCTAGTGGGATTCAACCCTGGGTAGTCCTGGCTCCAGAGGCATCTGACTCTGGAGGGGGAGATGATCCTGCAAACAAACGGTAGACCATACAACAGAAGAGGGTGCCTGCAGGGGGAAAAGAGAAACCAGAGCGCTGAAGGAGACTCGAGCCAGGAGGGGCTGGAGTGGAGGAGAAACCGGTAGAAGTTGTCATGGCAGTATTAGCGTGATAGTGCCCATTTCTTTCACACTTAATGCCAGACATTGTGCTGGGGGTGTGGCATGGCGCTCACGTGCACCCCGACGACAAGGTAGGACGCTCAGTCCCATTTCAGTTAGGAGGAGCCTGACGCAGCCCGGGCTCCAGCCTGCCCCTCGTGGGCACGTCCCCTCTCTGCACTGGGTGATGTCGTGTTGATGGCATGAGGTTGCTGTGCTGGGACCCTATACCACAGAATTTGACAAGTGCTACAAAATCAGGGCTTTTGCAATCCTCTGTTTTAAGACTCAGTCATTAACCATATCCCAGCGCACCTCAGGGACCAGCTTGCCTGGTCACCCAGTAAGCAAGGAGCGTCTGACTCCTTCATGGAGTAAGTCAACAGCACCTGAGCCCATCAAGATGCACATCTAAATCCAGAACTAAAGGCCTTTCATGTGTAGGGGGGCAAGTTGTTAAATACCTGCCCCTCTCAAGGAGGAATGAGAACCCAGGTAGGATAGGCTACCAAACCCCCCTTTGCCACAGTCTATCAAGTAGACATCCCGAGTGGTAAGAAGAGCCTGTTTTCAGAGAAAGCCTTGGGAAACAGAAGTTTTAGGTTGGCTCACCCTAACTGCATGCTCTTCACTTAGAAGGCTCAGCTGATGGGAGCTGGGACCCCAGGCAGGCTGCAGGCCCTGTGAGGGTGGGCCCTGTGCTGGTGCCCACCTGGTGGGGCCAGGGCTGCTGGGAAACTTGAGGGCAGGGAGGTGGGCTCCAGGCACACAGCTGGGACCCACAGGTGTGCTGAGGGCCCCTGGGCCCTGGTGATACCTCATTTTTGTCCTTTTTTTTTTAAGTTTTATTTATTTGAGAGAGGAGAGCATGAGCAGGGGTGAGGGGCAGAGGGACAAGCAGACTCCCCACTGAGTGCAGAGCCGGACCTGGGGCTCGATCCCAGGACCCCGAGATCATGACCTGAGCTAAAGTCAGATGCTTAACCGACTGAGCCACCCACGCGCCACCCTTCTTGTCCCTCAAACAGCCAGACAGGGGAAAGCTTCCGAGGTCCTCCGAGGCACCACTGCCCCCCTGTGGAAAGCCTGTGAACTTCTCTGTAAATTAGCTTCTCGAAAGGCCTGCTCGTGATCTAAGCTCATGATAACAAGCATAGCAACAGGGCTAACGCGATGTCTAGCATTAGTAGGGCCCTCTCCTGTCACCAGATTCGGGCTCACTGATGCGCACAAGCACCCTGTGCGGTAGCTGTCATTCTCGACACCTCACAGCCTCAGGGACGGGCCCAGGGTCGTGCCATCAGTGAAGGCCGATGGAGCTCTGCCCAAGGTCAGGCCCCTTCGCTCTGCATCGTGCTCCCCCCACTCTCCCTGGCACCACCCTGAAGGGCCTCTGTGCCAAGTGACGTGCGCACATGCCCACTCAGGGCTTGCACCTTTGCTGGACTTGGGGCCTCGCTTGAACCCCCCTCTCTGGGTGGCCTTGGGCCAGACTCTCAGCCAAGACTGTCTTGGCTGTCCTGTGCCAGGATAACCTGACTGCCTCCCAGGTGTGGCCCAAAGCAGGAGCCCTAACGCAGACCACCTGTGAGCAGCTGTTGAAATGGAAACGCCTGATGACGCTGTTAGTACAGCGCCCTCACCTTTAAGAGAAGGGGCCAGCTTGACCCTTCTCAGCCCTCCGAGGCTGTGTGACAGCCACCCTTCTCCCCTGTGCAGAGTTACCAGTGCTCCCCAGCCCCCCAACCCTGCCAGCCCAGGGTGAGGGGTTCCTCATCTTCCTCGTCTCTGTGCAGGAACATTCATAGCTCTGTGTGGGGACTTGCTCCCAGGGGTCTCCTCATGCCTAGCATAATGCCGGCAATGCATAGGCAATGCAGAGATACTTGCGGAAGCAAGGCTAGCAGAAAGTCTGAATGAACAACCCAAAGACCCAAGTGTGGGAAGAATAACAACTAAACTTCTGCACGTCACAGAAGACGCGCACTCCTTCAGAGAGTCGGGGCTCCTCTAGCTTTGCTCCCAGGCCCACAACCACAATGGAAAACAAATTTTCAAGTAGTTGATTAACACATTGCAAATATGACTATCCACTATCTTCCAAGTCCTTCATTAGGTATGTGTTTTGCAAACATTTTCTCCCAGTCTGTGTCTTGTCTTTTCATTCTCTTACCAGTGCAATTTGCAGAGCAGAAGTTTTTTATTTTAATGAAGACCAACTCACCAAATGTTCTTTCATGGATCATGCTTTTGGTGTTGAATCTGAAAGTCATCACCAAACCCAAGGTCACCTTGATTTCCTCAGTGTTATCTTCTAGGAGTTTAATAGTTTTGCATTTGACGGTTAGGTCTATGATCCATTTTGTGCCAATTTTTGTGTCTGGGTCTAGATTCATTTTTTCTCTTTTTTTTTGCACGTGATTGTCCAGTTGTTCCAGCAGCATTTGTTGAAAAGACTGTCTTTGCTCCAGTGTATTGCCTTTGTTCCTTTGTCAAAGATCAACTGACTATATTTGTGCCATTGACTGAATGTTTGTGTCCCCCCAAATTAGGTGAAACCTGATCTTCAGGAGGTAATTTAGGGGGTGAGGACTCTGGGTCATGTGTGTGATTAGATCATGAGGGTAGAGCCCTCTTGCATGGAATTCGTGCCTTATTAAAGAAACCCCAGAGAACTCTCTTGCCCCTTCTACCGTTTGAGGACACAGTGAGAACAATGCCATCTGTGAACAAGAAGAGGGGTCTCACCAGACCACGCACCTGCCCTTGACCTTGGACTTCCCAGCTTCCAGAACTCTGAGAACTTGATTGGATCTATTTTGGCACTCTCTTTTTTGTTCCGTTGATCTATGTGCTTGTTCTTTCCCCAACACCACGCTGTCTTGATTACTCTACCTGTGTAGTAAGTCTTGAAGTTGGGTGACATCAGTCTGACCTTGTTCTTTTTCTTCCACCTTGTGCTGGCTGTTCTGGGTCGTTTGCCTCTCTACCCCTACAGACCTGCACTGTCCCATTCACACCCTCTACCAAAGTGGGCTGCTTCTAGAACAGCCCCACCTGTTCTGCATCCTCTAGCCAGGTCAGGCCACGTCTACAGACAAGCTCCCGCCTGCCCACATCCTCCAGGAATGGCAGGCTGCATGTACCGACCAGCGCCAGCTCACACTCTTGCAAGTTTTTGCTTTCTTTGTTTTGTTTTGTTTTTGCCACAGAAAGCCTGCATGTTTCTGTGGTCATCACTCCCTCTATGAAGTGGCCTCGTCCTTGGAGGGGGTCCCCGTCCTGTCCTCAGTTGCTCCAGGGTCCCCTCTTTCCCACCCTAGAAATAATAGCTGTTCTTCTGCACCTTCTACCTCCAGGCTCCCTCTGAACTCCTGTTAGTAATGAACCACCTTGTCTTGTTCTACTTTATATTAAAATATCTCTGTTCAAATAACTGGTGAAATTTCTGTCTCTGTTCCTGTTGGACCCTGACTAATAGAGCCCCTGACAGAGCCAAACAAGGAGTCAGCGGCAAAAGTGGGGACGTCGCTGAAGAAAGGGGGAGGGAGTGGCGTTTGGAGTTGACATACAGTCCCTCAGTAGCTGGAACAGAGGGTGAAATAAAGGTATTTTCAGACGAACATAACACTTTTCCATTAGCAGATCCTCACGAAAGAGAATTCTAAAACAACATCCTTTGGGAAAAAAATAAAATGATCCCAAATGGAAGATCTGAATATAAAAAAAAATGATGAGCCAAGATAATAATGATAAATACTGGGATAAATCTAAAAGAACATTGATTGTGCGAAACAATAGTATCTTATGAGGTTAAAAAAAAAGAATAAAAACATAGGAGTCAGACAGGGGTTGCTAGACTGAACTGGGTTCCTCTGAAACTCGCCCGTTGAAGTCCTAACCCCGGCTGCAAAAGTATTTGGAGATGGCACCTTTAAGAAGGGGTGATAAAGTTGAGATGAGGCTGTGAGGGTGGGGCCCTCATGACGGATTAGTGCCCTTATAAGAAGAGGCAAGCCGAGAGAGGGCTCTTGCCAGAACCTGAGCTCACTGGCACCCTTCAGAACCACAAGAAACTTAATTTCTGCTGTTTGAGCTCCCCAGCCTATGGCAGCCCAAGCAGAGTAAGACAGAGGTCCATGGAATGCAGGCTCTTGCATTGTCCCAAAGGACTGGATAGATGGGGCTCACCTCCAGGCAGTATGTACTTGAACATCGTTCGGAATGAATCAGTCACCACGTGTGCTGACTGGACCACGTGCATGTCACACTGGCTGTTAAAAAAGATATTTTTAAATTATTTCTGAGAAATATTACAGATCAACCTTAGATTTTGATAAATTAAGTTTCCATGGTGTAATTCTTAGAATAATGACTCAAAAAAATATAAACAATATATGTTTCTAACTTATTGAAGAAAAAATTAGAATGATTCAAAAAAATCAACCCCAAAGAACACAAGGAAGGAAGGAAAAAGAGAAAGGAGATGAAAGAAAGCACAACCTCATCTGTTAGCTCTAAACAACATATATAGGAAGTTGTATTACATTTTAACTTTTTTCCTTTGAAACACAAAAAGTGTCAGAATTAGGATAATATCTAAATATTTGTTAATGAGAGACAGATCTAAAACATAAGCACACGGAATGCTGAAAGCAAAAGGACAGAAAAAGATGTACCAAGAAGATGTTAATCAAAAGAAGGCTTGTGGAGCAGGACGTATCAGGCAAAACAGATTTAAGGCAAAGACAGTTACCAGAAAGAAGCCCATGTCATAATGACAGAAGCCCATTCACTGAAAGTTTGTAAAAGTTTGATTAAAAGAATAGTTTCCAGAGTCAGCCTGTTCAAATCCCAGCTCTGCTTCTTCTGTATGTGATCCTCAGCAAAGTACTTAGTCTCTGCGGTTTTCAGTTTCCTCACATGTAAGGAGGAGTATTAATAGTACCTGCCTCGTGAGGATAACTGAGTCGGTATACATTTAAGGCAATTAGAACAATGCCGGACATGTATGTACATAGGAAGCATCACATAAATAAGGCATGAAATTACAAACCCTAATAACATGCATCAAAATATGTGTGGGAAAGGTTGATGGATACATACCAGTCTAAATTCTTAGTGGGCTATGGCTATTTTTTAAAAAGATTTTATTTATTTATTTGGAGAGAGAGCGCACAACAAGCAGGGGGAGGGGCAGACGGAGAGGGAGAGAGCAGACTTTGAGCTGAGTGCAGAGCCGCCACAGGGCTCCATCTCACGACCCTGAGATCTTCACCTGAGCTGAAACCAAGAGTCAGACACTTAACCGACTGAGCCACCCAGGGGCTCTCTTAGTGGGCTACTTTAAACACATCTTACCAGTGACTAAAAAAAACCAGTAACGATATAGAAGAGTTAACAACATAAAACTTAAATCAATTGGCAAGTATAAAACATTGCATCCAACAACCTCATATATATTATTTTCTAAACTTGCCATATACTGGGTCAAAAAGGAAGTCTTATCAAATTTATCCAAGCATGCATGCATGAAATCATGCAAAACATGTTCTAGGACTACATGCAATAAAGCTAGAAATCAAAAAGCTTATAAAATCCTCATACGTTTGGAAATTAAGAAACATGCTTCTGGATAATTTGCATATACAAATTGGGAAATGTCATGTCATGACTAATGGAATTTAATTAAGCAGAATTTAGAGGAAAACCATAGCACTAAAATATGTATGTGGGAAGAAAAGAAAGGCTGAAAAATAATGAGCTAAGACCCCATCTCATGAAGCTGGAAAAAGAACAGCAAAATGAACCCAAAGAAGGGAGAAAGAAGGAATCACTAAGATTCAGAGTGGAAATAAAAGAAAATGAAAACACACAATAGAGAAGATTAACAAAGCTAACAGTTGTTTTTTTTGAAAACACAAATTAAATTGGTGAGACTCCACTGGACCTAGACAAGAAAAAGAGAGAGAAAGCACAAACCTATTTCAGTGATGGAACAAAGGGAAATCACTATAGTTGCTGCTTGCACTAAGAAAGATAATAAGAACTATATTTATTTATGATTTTTTCATCTCAAAGACACAGAAACAGAAAAACAGAATGAGATTTATAGCATAATGCAAATGATACAAGTTTACAAAATATTGTGTATATATATATATTTTTTTCATCCTGTGTATTTTTAAAGATACACATTACTAAATAAACATATAAAAAGTTAACTGGGGAAAAAAGGAAGATAATAAAAGAATGTAATGAATAACTTTTTCTCCAAATTTAGTAGGAATAGCCATATTTCTAGAACAAGATAATTTATCAGAAATGACTCAGGAAGAAATAAAGAACTTAAATTGCCCTATTGAAATTTAAGAAATTGAATCAGCAATCCATAGTCTTTCCTCAGTGAAACGCTCAGACTCCATGGCTTCACCTTTGATTTCTACGAAACCTTAAATCAAGGACCAAAACTCCAATCTTAAACAAGCTCTTCTACAGAATAGAAAAAAAGCAAAAAATACCTTCTTGCTTATTTTATGAGGCAAACATAACCTTGATGCCAAAATCTGATGATAGTTAAAGAAAAATTATAATCTATTCATGAACATAAACACAAAACTTCTAAACAAAACATTTAACAAAATAATGTAATCTGTAGTTAGTTAACAGATTAAAGGTGAAAAATTACAGGAGTGTTGAAATCAATACAGAAAGTCATTTGTAAAATTCAACATCTATTTATGATTTTTTTCAAAATTGAGAAAGGAAATTGAAGGGAATTTTATTAATCCAATGAAGTTTTTTTTAAAAAACATACCTACAGTAAATATCACATATAATAGTAACCCATTAGTATAGCAAGGCAAGAAAGTGATGCAAAAGTTATAAAGATTAAAAAAGAAGAAATAAATGATATGAATATCTACATATATGTGATATGTATATTGTGAAGCACATTTAAGACAAAAGGATACAGAAATTTTTTTTAAGTTTTTGAACAAATGCAAGGCAAATATAAAGCAAAAGTAAGCCAGTATAGCAAGTTTGGTATCAGAGCTGTTTTAAAGCCAAAATTTTAAAAATCAGAAAGAAAAGGAAAGAATACTATAAATAAAAAGATAATAGACAATTGAGTTAGAGATTTTAAAATACTCTCTTTGAAACAGATCAAGCACACAAACAATAACCAAAGGGACAGAAGATTTGATTAATGTGTCTAACAAAACTTGATCAATTAAATATTAGAGAAAGGATACACACTGCTTTCAAGTAAGTGCACACAGAACATTCACAAATGTGGACTACATAGAAGGCCACAGAGGAAACCACAGTACTTTCCGGAGAATCCACAGCAAGGTCAGACTATGTTTTCTGACCTTCTATAAAATAAATCAATATCAAAAGAATCAATTTATAAAATCCCTTATGAATGAAAACTGAAAACAAAATGTAATATGACTATATAATCTTTGGAATAAAGAAGAAATAGTAAAGGAAATTATTAAATATTTTTAATTGAAATGAAAAATAGCCCGTGTCCAAATGTATAGGACAAAGCTAAAGTAACATTTAGAGGTAAAATTATAGGGGCACCTGGGAGGCTCAGTCGATTAAGCATCTGCCTTCAGCTCAGGTCATGATCCCAGGGTCCTGGGATTGAGCCCTGTCTCAGGCTCCCCGCTCAGTAGGGAGTCTGCTTTTCCCTTTCCCTCTGCTGCTCTCTCTCACTCTCTCTCTTTCTCTCTCAAATAAATAAATAAATAAATAAATAAATCTTTTTAAAAAATAGAGGTAAAATTATAGTTTTAAACAACAAATGAGTTAAGTTCTCATTTAATAAGCTCCAAAAAGTGGGGCGCCTGGGTGGCTCAGTTGGTTAAGCGTCCAACTCTTGATTTCATCTCAGGTCATGATCTTGGGGTTGTGAGCCCTGCAATGGGCTCCATGCTCAGCTTGAGATTCTCCCTCTCCTTCTCCGCCTGTTCCTCCCAGCCCCCTTCTCTCTCTCTAAAAAAAAAAAAAAAGAAAAAAAATTTAAAAATAAGCTCCAAAAAGTATAAGAGCAAAACCAAGCAAGTAAACAAACAAACACAGCACCCAAAGAGAAGAGTTGGAATAGGTGAAATAGGGAATAATAGAAAAGTAGAAAATGAATAAAAACAAATAACTGGTTCTTTGAAAAGTCTCCTAATATAGACAAGCCAGCAGGAAAACTAATCAAGAGGAGATTCAAATAAAAACATAAAAGAAAAATAGAAGGGGAAACAGAAACATTTCTATAACAATTTTAAATGCTTCAATTGCCACAAGAAGTAGCAAATCTGAATAGATCAATAGCCAATTGCCAAAACCTCAACAACCTTTTGATGTAAGCACTCTTTACGCCCCCCACTGTTCAGAGAAGGAATCTAAAGACTTGATCATTTGAGTAACTTGCAAGGTCACAGAGCAGAGCCAGGATTTGAACTCCAGCAGCCTGATTCTAGAAGCTTCACTCTTTATCCTCATGCTTTACTCTTTTGCTTTGCTAGCAGGGCAGTAGTATAAATGTGATGACAGTGAGCAGGAACTATGTCCTTCGTCTCTATATCACCACCTGCAGCATATGGAAAAAGCTTTATACATTTAAAAATAGTCCATTTTTTAGACATGAACATTCACTTGGTTACAAAACTTACAGGTCCTTAAAGGGTAAACAGTAGAACTCTCCCTCCCACCCCCACCCACTGAGAACCTGGCTGAGATAATGCTCTAACCTTCTTGTGGATCCTTTTGAAAGCATTTGACGCTCATACAAATAAAGACATGTGTTCTCTATTCCTCTTTTTATCTAGTGAATAGCACATATGCACATTCTCTGCTCCTTGTTTTTTCACTTCACTGCTATATCTTGAAGGTCATATCAATTCATGTAAAACATCCTCATTCTTAGTACAGTTGCAGGGTACTCCATTGTGCATCTATTATAATTTAACAAATAATCTGTTGATAGGACAGGAGGATATTTCCAACCTTTTGTGATTTCAAATAATCCTGTGGTAAATGTATCATTTAGCACATGGGCAAATAAATCACATGAAATAGATACCGGTCTCACTTACTATAGGCCATCTGCCTCCATTTCTAGAGCTGAATAACAAGTTATCCCAAATCTGAGTAACCTAAAACAATGGCATCCATCTTTGCTCACAGATCTTCTGTTTCAGCTGGCAGGACTCAGTGAGGACGGGGTTGTGGTCATCAGCTGCGCCAGCTCATGGTGGGCAGAGTCCTCTGACAAGTCCTGTCCACCCCCAGGGCCTGCAAGCCATCCTGGCTGTTGGCTGAGACCTTGGCTGGGACCAGCCCCTTGCCTGGGGCCCCTGCAGGCAGCCTGGGCTTCCTCACAACATGGTGGCTGAGCTCCAGAAGAACATTCTGAGAGAGCCAGGCCTCTTTGCCCTTCATGGCTGGCCTTGGAAGTCAGGTGTGCAGGAGGCAGCCCCCAAATCCCACGCAGCTTCAAGGAGAGGGGAACAGAACCCACCTCTTGACAGGGAGTGGCAAAGTTCTGGAAGAGAATAGGGGTCCACAAATACTGTTGTCACATTTTTGGAAAATCCATTCAGTCATGGATACATTCTAGATATGGAATTGTTCCATGACAGATATGTACGGTTCTAATTTCGACAGATGTTTGCTAATTGCCCTTCAGAGACTTTGTGCCAGTTCACTCCCAGCAGCAATGCATGAGAAGCGCATACTTGTTTCCAAAGCAGTGGAAGAGTGACGCAAAGGACGAACGAGTGAGCGAAGGAGTGAGCGCAATGAACGAACGTGCAGTTGGTCTTGAGAGAAACACTTATTCGTCTGGCCACTGGGGGGCGGTGTTTCCCCACGGACGCGCAGGGAGGCGCCCGGGGAAAGGCGGTCTGTGAGCACTTCAGTGCCCTTTGCTTTGGGCAGGGGAGGCTCCAGCCTCCCTACATCCCGGTGCGGGTGTGTGGCATTAGAGCGCACGTGGCTGTCCTCGACAGCCGGGAAGAGGGAAAACAGGAGTCCCAGCTCGCCGTTCCTTTTGCCCCTTGCAGTCCAGGAGGCCTCTGACGCCCGGGTGAAGTCCCCCCAGAGCCACAGGTGGAGCTCAGAACGGATTCGTCCTCCGTAGGGGCCTTAGGGGTTTGAGGTTTTTCCTTCAAAGGCACATTTCCAATGGTGGTAGGTAGTTTTAAGCCTGCAAATGCAGGGCCTTGCACAGTCCCGGGAGACCTGGAGCAGTCCTCCGCAGAGGCCCTGCAGGGCTGAGGCCCACCCTCTGGCCCCTCCCTAGGGTGATTCCAGGGGCTGTGGCCCCTTCCCCACGCCCTCCTTCCGGTCATTCCAGGGATGGCTCGGAGCTGCCGAGACCCGCGCCTTGCCCGCCCTATCTCTCCTGCCCAGGGAGGGCCCTTGGGCCCCGGGTGAGACATCCCGGAAGCATCAGGCAAGACTTTGCCCCCACCCCCACCCCACCCCGCACATGAACCTTGTAACACAGAGTGAGGTGGGCGGATGTCCCCCTACTGAGATCCAGGGCAAGGCTGGGGGAAGGGGTGGGGAGTCAGGCACAGGGGAAGGAACACAGCCTCTGAAGTTTAACAATTTGCTTTTAACCCAAATCAGGGAAGCCAGCAGGCCTCCTGGGCCACCCTGCAGCCTACCCTTAGGAGGCCCTGCTGCCATGTGTGTCAAGCTCACCCACTGGTGCTTGTCCCCTTGGGTCCCGACCCATCCCTTTCCCAGTCGTGGTCCCCTCCTCCCCTCAGCTTTGTGGCCCAGCAGGGGTGAAGGCCGACCACCGTCCTCCTGCAGTGGCCTGGGAAGGGCGAGCCGAAGCAGGAGGAGTGCAGAGTCGCTTCAGGGAGGCAGGCCTGGCTTTGAGCCGCACTTCTAGGAGCCTCGGGCAGATCACTTGGCCCCCCTTCTCTCCCCTGTGAAATGGATCCCGGTTCCTGCTTCACAGAAGCGCTGTGTTAAATCAGGTAGCAAATATGGCGGTCTTAGCACAGGCCTGGCTCCGAGGGGCAACCAGGCGGCACTTCCCTCCTCTGGGCCTTCCCCCTGCAGCTGCGGCCCAAACGCCTTCGTGCAGACGGGACAGGCGGCCATTCCGGCTACACCCCCAGCAGAGAAGGGCCTGGCTGACCCTGGGCACCACGCACCCTGAGGGCCGGGCTTGGGCGTCCCTCCAGCAACCCCGCGCATTCTTTGTTTCTTTGGCTGACGTGCACGGGCCCTCGGGGACACAGCGACTGCTTACTGGGTATCGCCTGTCCCTCAGGGGACCAGTCTGAGCGTCCAGCACTGAGGGCCATCTCCCACGAGGGCTAATCGCTGTGTCACTCTATGCTTGATTAAATGGGACTCGGGCTTCACCCTGGCCCTGTGTTGGTGGCCCCGTGCCGCAGAGGGGTGGGACTGCCCTCCCTCCCTCTCCCTGGCTGACCTGCTCCCTAGTTAACAACCGTGAAAGAGTTTGAACACAGGAAGCCCCACCTCCCGCCCTCACGAGTCCTGAAGGGAGACATTTGTGTTAACCTACTTTCAAAGTCTCTTTCTTGCAGTGGCCTCAGAACAGAGTGTCTCTCCCTCTTCAATGAGAGGCTGGGAGCGAGGCCAGTGGGCATGCGGGGGAGGGGTGGATATGGCCCCACAGCTTCCCATGCTGTCCTGGGTCACCAGGGTGAACACGGAGGAGGGTCCTTCATAACAAGGTTGGGGGCCCACCAGGGCATAAACCAGTCCCTGGCCATTTGTTTTAGCAGAGGACAGACAACCATGATGACCAGATGCGGGGCCAACTCAAGAATGTTTATACTGTTTCCCATTCAGAGTCCCTTAACAAAATGGGCAAGGCCACTTCTAGGGAGTCCCCTACTGGGAACCACTTAGGGACCTGCCTGCTCCCGTCAGCCCACAGAATGACTACACGTGGGGGAGAGGGAACCTTCCTTATCCGCCTCACTGCCCAGCGTGACCAACCACGGCCAGCCCCCACCCAGAGCATCTTTGTAGAATGCATTCATGACCCAGAGAAAATCAATGCAGTGCTTTGCTTTCTTTTATGCCTTTTTTGATGCTCCTGTCCCAACAGGGGCCAGGGTTAGAGTGCCTGCCACTATTTATTGCCTCCGACATCCCAACCACCTGCTGGAAGAGGTACTGTGGTTGGGCCACAGCCATGACCCATAGATATAAACAAGTGAGAAGCTTGGGTAGGTTTGGCCCTGAAGGGACAGCTGCTCTAAAAGGAACATGGAATTGGGCCACCAGATGCTGAACCAACATGGTTGCGGTCCCGAGGTGGCCAGGTCATTACTCAGCTCACCTCTGTGTACCCCAGGGGTGCTCATCTGCCACCAAGGCACCGGACAGATGGACAGCGCCAGACTGCCTTGAGGTCCAGTGCCCAGCGTGGAGTCCCTGCAGGTGGTCTTTGGGCTCCTAGCAGCCATGCAAGGTCAGGGACTAAGATGATGTTCCTGAAACTTCGGTGTTCCTAAGAATCACTCCCGGTTCCTGAACAAACTGGATTCCAGGGTCCCAGCTCCAGGTTTGACGCAGTAGGTTTGGGATGGCCCCCAGCAATCTCAATTTTAACATGCATCCCAGGTAACTCTGATGTGGGTGGTGTAGGAACCATCCTTGGAGAACTCAGACTCAGCTGATAAGTGGTAAGGGGACTCTGGTCCGGCTCTCTCCGTGGCGGTCGGACAATTGTATAACCATTTCTGACAGGGCTCATTCCTCTATTAGCTTTCTTAGGCTTCTGCATCTGCAGTGTTGCCTCAAAACCCCGCGTGGTGGGATCTGGCCAGGCAGGAAATGGAAGCACTGGGGAAAAGGAGAGGAACAGGCTGCAAGCTGGCAGCTCAGGGGCAACGGAAGGATGTGACAGTGACAAGATGTGAGGGTCCGACAGCCGCCTCGGGGAAGGAGCCTGGCCTGCGGGAGCGGGGTGCTGGTGGCAGACAACATACAAAAGCAAGTGACCTAGAGCCATTCAGAAACGGGAAAGGGGGGGCACAGGGCTGGCTTGAGCCCCGGCAATGCCACGGCTGGGTGCAGTGGGAAACCAGGTCAAACACTGAAGGTCGACCGGAAACAAAGCTGCCGATGAGTGTGGGTGCTCACGGGCGGGGGGCGGGGTGGTAGCAATCGGGGGGCTCCCAGCGGTGAACCGCTATGCTGGTAGTGACTTACTGTGCATCTCTTTGCCCCAGCCCTCAGTGCATACGCTGTTGAGACTCTAGCTTGCAAATCAAATGAATGCGTAGGTCCTTGAAATACTAAAAGACATTTCAAAGGAGCTGAAAGATGACACCCTAACTTAATTATTGAGATGGTAAAGTCCTGATTTCTAAAGGGTACAAGGGACATTTCGAGTCACCATCACCTACGCCACAGAAGGTAACATCTTATCCACGTAAGGGCTAAGTTATATTCATGCTTCCAGGATGTGTAGGCTTACATACTCTCAAATTGCTTGACTTCTATTTAAACCGGTTTTAGGCCAGAACAGCTGAAGCACATCCTAGAATATTAAACGCTTTTAAATGTCACTTCATGGTAAGTACCACTTGGTAGGTTTTAAATTGCTCTCAAAGGGCATATTTTCTTAATTTTTCTTCATGGTAAATCATCTACCAATTCACCACCTCTAACTAATCATGGTGTTATATTTGAAGCCAATTACTCAAATCACAAGTGCACAGGATGCATGCAGTGGGGGATTTAGAAAGATGACATATGCAAATATTCACAACAGAGAGCTATTGTGTTTTGGCAAATAAATGTCCATGTGTCAGCTCTGTGAAGAAAGTATATTTTGAAAGCAAATCTCTTTATCATCTAAGTTCCTGTCAAGGTACGTCTACAAGTTACTCATACCTCCAAATTAAATATGTAAGCCTTCTCTAACTCCTGACATGCCTCCCTATTGGTACTGTCATCAGAGAATGCAGAATTATACCCCAGTACAATGTGCTTTCACAGTGTGAACGCTTCTTGGTCTAAAGATAAGAAAATCAGGTGGTGATGATGTCAAGTAGTGGTTTTCAAAGTTTTAGGTAGTGGAACCCCTTTTTTCAAATGAACCAAGAGCAAAAAATAAAAATTATTTTGTCAGCATAAATTTATTCCTAAATTTAAATTTTTAACACTCAGTGAAAACATCCAAGTTCTAAAAATTTGAACCTGGGGTTAAGGCCAGCAATTGTTAGAGTCTCAGTCTCCACATTATTTAGGTACTGTGTTCTACTTGTATAGCTTTTTTTTTTTTTTAAAGATTTTATTTATTTATTTGACAGAAAGAGACACAGTGAGAGAGGGAACACAAGCAGGGGGAGTGGGAGAGGGAGAAGCAGGCCTCCCGCGGAGCAGGGAACCCGATGCGGGGCTCGATCCCAGGACCCTGGGATCATGACCCAAGCTGAAGGCAGACGCTTAATGACTGAGCCACCCAGGCGCCCCTACTTGTATAGTTTAAACAAAGGAGATGAAGGTGACAAGTGTTTCATACCACGCCACGCAATCCTTGGACACCACTTAAATAAAGATGTCATGAAGAAAGAGAAATTAAGGAGTCGATCCCATTTACAATTGCACCCAAAACCATAAGATACCTAGGAATAAATCTAACCAAAGAGGTAAAGGATCTGTACTCAGAAAACTATAAAATACTCATGAAAGAAATTGAGGAAGACACAAAGAAATGGAAAAACGTTCCATGCTCATGGATTGGAAGAACAAATATTGTGAAGATGTCAATGCTACCTAGAGCAATCTACACATTCAGTGCAATTCCCATCAAAATACCATCCACTTTTTTCAAAGAAATGGAACAAAGAATCCTAAAATTTGTATGGAACCAGAAAAGACCCCGAATAGCCAGAGGAATGTTGAAAAAGAAAAACAAAGCTGGGGGCATCACAATTCCGGACTTCCAGCTCTATTACAAAGCTGTCATCATCAAGACAGTATGGTACTGGCACAAAAACAGACACATAGATCAATGGAACAGAATAGAGAGCCCAGAAATGGACCCTCAACTCTATGGTCAACTAATCTTTGACAAAGCAGGAAAGAATGTCCAATGGAAAAAAGACAGTCTCTTCAACAAATGGACAGACACATGCAGAAGAATGAAACTGGACCATTTCCTTACACCACACACAAAAATAGACTCCAAATGGTTGAAAGACCTAAATGTGAGACAGGAGTCCATCAAAATCCTAAAGGAGAACACAGGCAGCAACCTCTTCGACCTCAGCCGCAGCAACTTCTTCCTAGAAACATCGCCAAAGGCAAGGGAAGCAAGGGTAAAAATGAACTATTGGGACTTCATCAAGATAAAAAGCTTTTGCACAGCAAAAGAAACAGTCAACAAAACCAAAAGACAACCGACGGAATGGGAGAAGATATTTTCAAATGACATGTCAGATAAAGGGCTAGTATCCAAAATCTATAAAGAACTTATCAAACTCAACACCCAAAGAACAAAGAATCCAATCAAGAAATGGGCAGAAGACATGCACAGACAATTTTCCAAAGAAGACATCCAAATGGACAACAGACACATGAAAAAGTGCTCAACATCGCTCGGCATCAGGGAAATCCAAATCAAAACCTCAATGAGATACCACCTCACACCAGTCAGAATGGCTAAAATTAACAAGTCAGGAAACGACAGATGTTGGCGAGGATGTGGAGAAAGGGGAACCCTCCTACACTGTTGGTGGGAATGCAAGCTGGTGCAGCCACTCTGGAAAACAGTATGGAGGTTCTTCAAAAAGTTGAAAATAGAGCTACCATATGATCCAGCAATTACACTACTGGGTATTTACCCCAAAGATATAAATGTAGGGATCCGAAGGGGTACGTACACCCCGATGTTTATAGCAGCAATGTCCACAATAGCCAAACTGTGGAAAGAGCCAAGATGTTCATCGACAGATGAATGGATAAAGAAGATGTGGTATATATATACAATGGAATATTATGCAGCCATCAAAAGGAATGAGATCTTGCCATTTGCAACGACGTGGATGGAACTGGAGGGTATTATGCTGAGCGAAATAAGTCAATCAGAGAAAGACATGTATCATATGACCTCACTGATATGAGGAATTCTTTTTTTTTTTTTTAAAGATTTTATTTATTTATTTTGACAGAGAGAGAGAGACAGCGAGAGAGGGAACACAAGCAGGGGGGAATGGAAGAGGGAGAAGCAGGCTTCCTGCTGAGCAGAGAGCCCGATGCGGGGCTCGATCCCAGGACCCTGGGACCACGACCTGAGCCGAAGGCAGACGCCTAACGACTGAGCCACCCAGGCGCCCCTGATATGAGGAATTCTTAATCTCAGGAAACAAACTGAGGGTTGCTGGAGTGGGGGGTGGGGTGGGAGGGATGGGGTGGCTGGGTGATAGACACTGGGGAGGGTATGTGCTATGGTGAGCACTGTGAATTGTGCAAGACTGTTGAATCACAGATCTGTGCCTCTGAAACAAATAATGCAATATATGTTAAGAAAAAAAAAAGAAGATAGCAAGAGGGGAAGAATGAAGGGGGGGAAATCGGAGGGGGAGACAAACCATGAGAGACTATGGACTCTGAAAAACAAACTGAGGGTTCTAGAGGGGAGGGGGGGTGGGAGGATGGGTTAGCCTGGTGATGGGTATTAAAGAGGGCGTGTTCTGCATGGAGCACTGGGTGTTATGCACAAACAATGAATCATGGAACACTACATCAAAAACTAATGATGTAATGTATGGTGATTAACATAACAATAAAAATTATTTAAATAGAAAAAAAAATAAAGATGTCATAAGTTTTAATGCAGGGCCCCGGCAAAAAAACAAGTTCACCTGGCAGAAAAATTGAAGTGGTCCTCTGTTTATAATTTGGTTTTTAACAACAGTCTGCATTTTTAAATTGCATTTTAAAATATTTTAAAAAATAAATATCACATCAAATATTTATAGAATGAGGCTCCTGAGAATGCAGGACTAGCCCATTCTAGACCAATTCTTTACAGATAACAATTAGTGGACAAAAATACACTTTGCAACTATTGAAGGCACTGGAGAGAAATCAAAATCAGAAGGACACCAGAGGGTTGAGGCTCAGAAGGAAAATCTTCGGGTGCATTTCCTATTTTTTAGTGGCTTTTTGCCTGAGGACAGGCTCCATCCTACCAAGCAGGGCAGCTACACTTCAGTAGAAAACCCGTAGATTTGCTGGTTTACCCCACACTCTTACTGGCTTAAAAAATAAAAGGACCAAGGTCAGAGTAACCAGAACAGGTAGAAAGTGACAAAATACTAGAAAGGAGAGCCAGAGAGGAGGATCTGAAAACTCTGTGTAAAACTGCCCAAATCTCTGGTTGAGCCGTAACCAGGTGTAATGCAAAGGCAAACTCAAAGCAACCTGGCTAAGCTAAACAAACTTCTGAGAGTTTTGTTGTTATCCATCGCAGGGCAGGGTGGAGAGAGTTGGGAGCTTAATTCTAGTCATGGCAACTCCCTTAAAAATCACTACTTTTCAGAGGAACATAACAAAATCCAGAGTTTCTAAAGTATTTATAAAGTTTAGGATATAATCCCAAACTACTGGGCATGCACTCAAGAGAAAAGACAATCATTAGACACTGATCCTAAAAAGATCTACACGTTGGAATTAGCACTCAAGGGTTTTTAAAGAGCTAGTGTAACCACGCTGAAAGATGTAAAGGAAAATAAGCTTGTAATAAACAAACAGGTAGGGAATCTCAGCAGAGAAATAAAGCTATATAAAAAAATAGGCAATTCTACAATGGAAAAAAAAGGTCAGAATAAAAGATTTATTAGATGGGCTTTAGAGTAAATTGTAGGTGATGGAAGAGTCAGTGAACCTGAAGATAAATGAATAAAAATTATCCAATCTGCAGAACAGAGAGAAAAGTAATTTTTAAATCAAAAGAGCTTCAAGAAATTGTGGGCCAACCTCAGAAGGTCTAATATATGTGTAATAGGAAGGAGAGGATAGAAAGAAAAGGATGGAAAATATATTGAAAAAAGTAATGTCCAAATATTTCCCAAATTTCATTTAAGACATAAATTTACAGATTCGAGCTCTGAACCCCAAAAGCAAGATGAATGCAAAGAAAATCATACCTCAGCATGTGGAGCAACATTGTTGATGAGTTTAAACTAATACAGCCACTTTGCCCAAGTCTGTCAATTTCTTTTAAAACTAAACATACACCAACCTATGACTCAGCAATTTCATTCCTGGTTATTTATCTAAGATAGATGAACAGGTATGTCCAGAAAGGAGTTGTATTAAGTCTTACCAAGAGAATGGATAAAACCACTGTGGTATATTCATACAATGGATTCACATAACTACTCTGTGACAAAAAGGAATAAAATATTGATATATGCAATGACATGAATGGATTTCAAAAACATTATGCTAAAAGAAGCCCGGTGTGGCTCAGTTGGTTAAGTGTGTGCCTTCGGCTCAGGTCATGATCTCAGGGTCCTGGAATTGAGTCCTACATCGGGCTCCCTGCTTAGTGGGGAGTCTACTTCTCTCTCTACCCTTCCCCCCTGCTCAAGACCTCTCTCTTACACTCTCTCTCTCAAATAAATAAAATCTTAAAAAAAATAAAAGGTGTAAAATGGTACTGACTGCTTTATTCTATATATGTGAAGTTCTTCAACAGGCTAAATCAATCTATAGTTTATTTTTTATTTTATTTTTTTCAATCTATAGTTTAAAAAAAAAAAAAACCCACAATGGTGTTTGCTACCCCACAGACCGGGACAGAGGAGAGCAGACTCTGAAAGGGAATGAAGCAACATTCTGAGGTCACAGGGATGCTGTCTTGATGGGATTCGCACTATGGGAGTGTACACATTGTTACAACTCATCGGTATATGTAGGATGTTGCATTTTACTTTTTACCTTAGAAGTGTTAAATATTATCTATAAATATTAAACTCTATGATACTGTATACTGAAGTGCTCAGAGGTAAGTATACTGCAACTTACTTTGCAATGCATAAAATAAGGTGGATGGATGGATAGATGGATTGATATGGTTCTATGGGTGTTTACTAAACAATGTTCTTGTAGGTTTCAATTTTTTCATAAAATGTTGAGGGGAGAGATGTTTACCTAACTCTTGAGGTCTACTGTGGAACAGAAGGACCTTAGTTTGAAACTCAAGAACTAAGAGACCAAGCTTGGAGCCCCAAGCAATGCGAGTGATGGTCTGTTACCCCATTTCTAACACTAGGCAGCTGGACTAGCTGGACACTGAGGTGCATTCTAAATATACCATTAGTCTAAGGCCCAAGGCTGTCAAGATCAATGAATAACCATCAGGCTGCAAATAGGAAGAAATCTTCTGTACATTTATAGCTGCAGCTTTGGTGGTGTTTGTTGGCTCAAAAACTCCCTCAATTCTGAGTGCTGGGCATGGGAAGGTGTCTACCATTTTTGTATATGGTCTCATGACGTTCCTCTTCCTCCCGCTTCTTCAATTTCACCAATACTTTGTTCCCCTTATTATGCCATACTGTCTTTCCCACCATAGGGGGTGCAAATGCTGTCCAGCTCTTGAGAAACTCTTTTCCCTTCCCTCAACCCCTAGCTCCTGTTCATTCTTAGACCTCAGCTTCCCTTGGCCCACAGACTAGATTGGGCACTCCTCACACCACCCCTTTAAGTACATGTAAAATGATCTAAAATTATTTGACAATATTTAATGTTTCTTTCTCTTTAGACAAGAAGCTCCATGAGGACGGAGACTGGCCTCCAGCTTCCCCAAGTGAGTTGCAGACACTGCTAAGTGTCAGGCACTGTTCTAGGTGCTCTACACCTATTACTGCATTCAAGCTCTTCTTAGGCCTTCCAATATTTATTGATCAAGAAGCCTCCCCCTCTGCCTTACAAACAACAACCACTCAATAAATATTTACCGACACCTATCAAGTGTCAGGCACTGTGCTTGGTAAACAGCATATAAGAGTAAATAAGAGGCCCCATGCCTGCCTCACTAAGTTCAGTCTTGTAGGAAATACGCCGAAAGAAAGTGGGACCCATTCATCAAATGACAAGTATATAATAAGGGGAAAATACAGGTTACGGGGTAAAATATTACATTTTTTTTTTAAAGTTGCACACAATTCATTTTTGGTAAAAAATTAACTCTGACATCCATCCATTCACCTAGTCATTCAACAAGGGGCTGCTCACTGTCTAGCAGATTGGCCATGTGCTCTCTGGATACAAAGATGCAGACGGTATTCACGGAACACACCGTCCGGAAGGGAGGCTGTGGGGAGACCCAGCTAGAACCCTGGGAAACGTGTGTTGTGGGAGGTGGACACGGCAGGCACGGGTAACTCAGAGGCAGCTGTTCCGGAAGCTCATTCCAGCTGGCTTTCCCAAACGTGGCCACACTTACCTCCCCGACTCAGTTCCCATTGTCCCTCAGGAGCACGGCTCCCCCCAGAGTGAATTCGATGTCAACCAAGGCCCTTGACCAGCAAGTTAACTTCATGCTAGTTTGCTCATACATGAAATAGAGAGAATGCCCATTTTAAAGGGTTATCGTAAGGACTGAATGAAAGCATCCCATAAGCAATAAATGGTACGGAGTATTCATCACTATTAATGAGACTAGATGTGGCCAAGACGCCTCATCTGAGCATGTGGCTTCCTGCTCCCAGAAAGGCTTTTTCTAATTATGCCAGTGCTTCCCAAGTCACTCCCAGAATCCAATCTGAACTCTTGGATATGCAAAACTTATGCAGAAATTTAAATGGGGGCGCCTGGGTGGCTCAGTCGTTAAGCGTCTGCCTTCGGCTCAGGTCATGATCCCAGGGTCCTGGGATCAAGCCCCACATCGGGCTCCCTGCTCTGCGGGAAGCCTGCTTCTCCCTCTCTCACTCCCCCTGCTTGTGTTCCCTCTCTCGCTGTCTCTCTCTGTCAAATAAATAAATAAAATCTTTAAAAAAAAAAAAAAAAGAAATTTAAATGGAAATCAGAGTGGTATCTTTTGCTATCTCATAATGAAAATGCTAATTAAAAACTCCACCCAACCCCCAACTTCTCCCCTCCAAGAAAGGTTAAACATACAACACCGTTATCAATGAGCAAAACCTTTTAGGGTTAAAAGTGTAATTTTATTTAGATGTTACTTGTACATAATCTATAGTAAGATATACAAACAGATAAAAATTGTTTAACAGGAGGTGTGTTTTTTGTTTTTTAACATTTTAAATTCAATTTACAACAGCATTGGTAATACTGCAAGGTGACAGATACTCTGATTTATAAAACAAAAATTACTTGCTACTCTGGCTGATACATTCCCACTAGTCTTTAATGGATTAAAATGTATCATGTATTCCAGTTGCAAATTATTACAAAATTTTCACA
This sequence comes from Halichoerus grypus, assembly GCF_964656455.1. Classification (NCBI taxonomy): domain Eukaryota; kingdom Metazoa; phylum Chordata; class Mammalia; order Carnivora; family Phocidae; genus Halichoerus; species Halichoerus grypus. Next base: position 73,718,582 of record NC_135715.1, read on the forward strand.
ACTTAGCCACTTGGTGTTCAGAAAAGATTTTGATATTCTAAAATTTACTGAAATGAAAATGTTAATTTTCTAACCATATACTTTCACTAAAGAAAAACATAAGTGTACCAAATGTCATGGTTTGGGGTTAACAATGGAAAACCAACCACGTTATGTTTGTGTAAGCTAATGTGTGGTACCGAGTAACCTTCTCATCCCCTTGCCTAATCTATGATGTGAGAAAAAAGCTTGTAAGAAATTAATCTAAAATACACATGGGAAAAAACTGAGGGCAATTTAAAATAACCTTACAATGTTATAACTACTACTTTAAAATGTAAAATCCATAGATATGAAATATGCTTTTAAATGTTTTTCTCCATTCATTTTGGTAAATAGTTCTTGAAAATGAAAACTGAAAATGCAAAATATTCACTTTTTCCTTTTCATGTAATAGCACATTAGAAAAAGTCTGGATTTAATTTTAGAATAAGTCAGATCTGCTGAGAAAAATACTGCAAAAATAATCTAAATTGAATTTTAGTCATTTTCCATTCTTTTAAAGGCTACGCAACACATTAGGGCAAAAGGTTTTCACTAGTCGGAAACTCAAGTCGAAAATAACTTGTTGATTAAACCACAGGAAGACAACTAATAATTAATAGGCTTATGAATATTTATGAATAAAGTGCCAGTAATTTTATTGTAGTAAGATATAAATAGAAGAAATCCTGACATGGATAGTAGCTTTATGTGTTCTCTTCATCCTGAGAACAGAAGGGACATAAAAAACAAAGAAGCGTTACCAAATTTAAGTTCTAGAATTATACAAGTAATTCCTAACTGAAAAGGAACAATAAAAACAAAATACTGTAATAAAGATAAAATCAGACTACAAATGGTAAAAGTCCCAAGAATAATGCCAACACAGTAGGACTTTATGCTGGAAAAAAAAGGGGGGGGGGAAATCAAAGAAAGAAATGTAAAAGTCCATTAATAACTACCACTTATATTCAATAAAATTATGGTGACTAGCTCCAAGAAACAGAAACTCAAGAAGCATGTGTCCAAACAGCTAGTACAGCTGAAAAGACTCAGGTAACCTGATACAAGAAGCCATGGTCTCGGGAAGGGGATGCAGACATTAGGCTTTTCAGAGTTTCAAAATCTACATGATTAAAACCCAATGATGACTGCCCACAAGCCGAATCAATGTCCACTTGGGGACACACGGACGTGGTTTGGGGGCGCCGCTGAAGTCCTCAGGAGGACTCATTAACAAAAATCCATTGGTCATGGTCCTGTTTAGATGACTACCATGAACCAGGCAAGTCGGTCTTGAGCTAAAGACTCCTTCATCATGACAGAGAGTCACAAATAACTGCCATCCGTTTGAAAGGCTGTATGTAGGTAAGAATCTGTAGTAAATGAAGTGTTTTAGTATATTTGTGAAGTTGTATCTATAATCGAAGCCTGGGGGCATTTCTTGATTCTGAACAAGCAGTTACCCTTCACCCAAGATTACAAGAGCAAAGCTGCCATCCTATTTTCCAGTGCTCTGCTCTCACCAAGATAATAAACCCCAGGAGTCTCTCGAATGGCCATGTGGGAAGAACAGCAGTTAGGGCTAAGGTGAAAGGAAAGTGATCTGGAACAGCTACACGTCTAATCTAATCTGAGGTACTTTTCAAAATTTAATGTGCTGAGGACAACATGAGAAAAGAGAACCGTGTGCTTCTAGGAGTAGGGCCAAGGCCCTACCTGGGTGATGGATCCCTAATCTGGCCACAGCATCAGGAAAAGCGAATAGCTGTCAGCATCTACTTTCACCTAAAATCTAAGCTTTAAAATCCAGACCAAGTGGAGCGAGGTGCCATGGGAAGCACTCTCTGGAGCACACCGGGGAGCCAGCAACTCCACCGGCCTCACTTAGGACACGGCTCCGGGAAAGGCCGGGGTGGGGTGGGGGTGGGGGGTTCCTCTGCACCGGGCGGAGCCCCGCCCGCCGTGTCCGTGTGGCCGGCTGGCCCCCGGGGCTCTAGGGGCTGCCAGGTGTTCCCAGTGTCAGCCCCGAACCCCCCCCCCCCCCCCCCCCCCGCCGCCGAGGAAAAATAGCCCTGTTCTTCATTTTCATGACCGCACAGCGGCTGGAAGCTCTGAACAAATCATCAACAAGCATCGACCAAGTGAGAGCCCGCAGGGAATCCTGCCTGGAAAGGGCCCTTCCAATTTCACATTTCACAAGAGCGTGCAAAGGAAACCAAATCATCTCACAGAGCGCTCCGATTCACACACAGGCGACCGAACCAAGAAACGGAAAGCAGCGACGCTTGATTCTCCCTGTTAAATCTTTCCCTCTGGAACCAACTTCTTCGGAAACACATTTGAAACAAACAAAAAAGGGTGAAACGGTCCACTTACTGATTGGAAGACATCACTCTGACACACGTTCGTTAATCTTGCAAAGACCTAACACCAGGCAGCTTCACAAACACACAGCAAGTCTGCAGAATTATAGTGATCAAGAAGAGGAAACCCAAACCGCACTAAGTACTTTCATGGCCAAGAAAAAGTAAGCAAGAGGCTGTTTTCAGGACAATGCGATAGTTACAGCATATTTCCTCATGTGCAGCACAATTTGCTATGTTTAGTGGCACTTAAGTATTACACAGTAAATACTGAAAAAACCCAGAACTTTTGGATGTGCAAAAGCAATATCACATTATTAATACAAAAGTTGCTAAGCTACAGGATTATAATACCACTATGTGGGTGTTGAGACCACTTAAAATTTCCAAGACATTTCCGACACACGGTCTCGGGTGGCCGCCGGTTCGGCAGTGCGCCCCCCCGCTGCGCATGCGCGCCGCCTCAGTCGGACCAGTCGTTCTCATCGAACTCCGAGTCGTCGTCAGAATCGCTGTACTCCACGGCGATGCGTCTGGACAGGATCGTGGCCACGTCATTCCCGACTGGCTCGCGCTTGGCCTCTTGCTCGCGCTGTTCTTGCACCTTTTTCAACTGAATCCCTGGGGACACAACCCGAAGAGGACAATGAAATCCCTCTGCTTGCTCCAAATTAAGGAAAACAAACTAATAAGTCTATTTACCTTCTCCCACCCTGCTGACACCAAAGGTAAAAAGTTTTGGAAACCTGAGATGAGAAAAGCTTGGGAAATGGAAGTTTTGTGACCAAAAAAACAACAAACAAACAAAAAAACACACATACTGAAAGTTATAACACTGTTTATAGTAATGTGTTGAAATAAAAAAAAACTTAGAATTCCAGTGCACATGAACATCATGAAAGAAAATTCTGGAGCTGCACCTTCCATTAAGGTAGCTACAAGTGGCTAATTAAAGGTAAATTTATTGTGCCTAGTGGCTACCATACTGGACCATACAAACATGGAACACTTCTATCATGAACATTTCCTGGACATTGCTATAATCCAAAGGCTTGGAAAGCAGCATTTTACGCTAATAGCTTTTGGCAGGTAACGGAGATCTTTGTTTCATCAACTATTGCTAAAAATTAATACAAAATACAATGGTCTACCTTCTTATTACGTAACAGTGGGTAACAAAGATGATTTAAAGTTAATTCTTTAATTTTTTCTATAGAGTCCCTGTAAGACTGGTAGAAAAATGGGGCGCCTGGGTGGTGCAGTCGGTTAAGCATCCAATTTGATTTTGGCTCAGGTCATAATCTCAGGGTTCCATGAGTCGGCCTCCATGCTGGACATAGAGCCTGTTTCAGATTCCTCCTCTCCCTCTCCTGCTGACCCTCCCCCCACAAAAGAAAGACTAGTAGAAAAACATCCCCATAAAACCTAAACCCAGATTCCCCAACTGATAACATTTGACCACTTCGTTTTAGCAACTTTTCTCTATCATTCTTGCTAATACACACACACTTTTTTCTGGACCACCCGAGAATAAGTAGCATATAATGTTCCTTTGCTGCTAAAATACTTCATGTGTAATTCCTAAAAAACAATGATCAAAATCAGACTATTAGCACAGATACAATACTATCATCTATTCTACAAATTTTATTTAAATTTTGCCAGTAGACTTAACAGCAGCAGAAAGTTTTCCACCAGGCCTAGGATCCAACATGGGAACACCCATTACATTGGTTGTCATCTTTCATTAATATCCCTTAATCTGGGCAGTTCTTCAGTCTTTGTGTTTTCTGATCTTGACATTTTTGAAGAACACAGGCAGCTCCTTTGTCGATTGTCCCTTGATGTGGGCTTCCTGTTTCCTCATGATTAGATCCTGATTACGTGATCACTCTTATTGGAAGGGGCTCACAGGTATCCAAAAACAAAAACACTGTCCTACTATGACCCTAAATTTATCAATGAGGTTGCATAGCTCTGGGACTTCTTTTCTTGACAAAATCAAAGTGTGTCAATGACGCTGAAGACCTACGAGAAGGCTGGGCTTGTGTGCCACACTCAGGTCTGATTTGTGGGCACTCAAGCAAAAAGCAGAGGCAGTAATGTCCCAGCCATCCTGGGAAGGACGTCAGTGATGCCTTTCTCAATCCCTTCCAGATGGAAACAACGAGCCTGTGACCAAGAGATGGTGCAACTCCCCACTGAATGAGGAGCTCCTAGGACATCCGCACACCCTGTGAGTGACCCTCAACCAGCCTGGGCTGTGGCCTGGGGCTGAGAATAAATGGGGTGGAACAGATGGTTAGTGTGTGGCGCTGAGGGGATGCCAAAACGGGTGAGCGTCTGGGCTCCTCCATCCTGATTTGACCAGAGAGGCTCTATTTCTGTATGTCTCATGTTCCGGGGTTCAGTGTAGGACTTTTATCCGACAAAAGAATCTTGCTGCTAAATAAATGTTGAAAAACTTACTGGCTTAGCACATCAAGCTAAAAATATGGAAAGTCTAGGACGTAGCTCAGCTTTTTAAAAATAACTCAATCACTGATACGAGCTCACTTTCTTTCATGTATACATTTACCCTTAGAGTAAATGTAGAGAAAAGATCCAATTAATCAATGATCATTTTTATTATCTATTTCTAGTCAAGTACAGCTTTCCTGAATTCTCTCAATACTCTATTATTGTATATTTATCTTGCACTGGCAAAAACAGGTCTCCTGTTAAAAAAACAAAATCAAACAAGTGTCCTTTAACCCTATTCTAAAAAACAGTTCAGTGGAAAGAGTAGTCATTTGAAGAAGACTAGGCTGTAGCTGATTAGAGCCATAAAGAAGTCTCTTTCTAAAAGGAACACTGTGTTTGAGATGCTCACTTACCCATTCGAATGGCAGCGAGAAGATCACTTCGAGCATCACTTATGGGTGGCTGTGCCGTCTCTTGGCGCTTTGCCTCAGCTGCAGGGGGGCCATGCATTGGGGAGGACGAGCGAGAAGAGCCTGCGCCAGGGGGGCCCGGCGGAGGAGGTGGTGGGCCCGGAGGCGGCGGGGCTGTGACCACGAGCCCAGCAGTGGGAGGGTGAGGAGGAGCCGGGTAGGAGGAGCCAGCGGAGGCAGGGAAGGGGGGCTGCATGGGGATCTGGAGGGGGCTGACGAAAGCAGTTTGTGCTGAAGGAATCATGGGGGGTGGTGGAGGAGGAGGAGGTCCTGAGGGGTTGTAATACTCAATTATCTGTGCTGGCAGCATCCTAATAAAGAGATGAAATACACAGAGTCACTAAAACAGCAAAAGAGTCCCATCCTCTGAGAGTCGAACATGGCTAATTCAGGGGCCTCCCCCAAACACAATATATATTGTCCTCTGAACTTAGAACACTGCAGGATGCAAATATCCACACTTTGGGTCAGTCGTTCTTACAGGTCTACATTATTCACTCTGATGAAATTCATCTACTCAAATGAACCAGAAAGAAAACCACTCAAAAAGTAACTTTTGGGGCACCTGGGTAGCTCAGTTGGTTAAGCGTCCCACTCTTGCTTTTGGCTCAGGTCATGATCTCAAAGTCCTGAGATCAAGCCCCCACGTGGGGCTCCGTGCTCAGCGTGGAGTCTGCTTAGGATTCTCTCTCTCCTCCCTCTCACCTCCTGCTTGGGCTGTCTCTCTCTCTCAAATAAATCTTTTTAAAAAAGTAACTTTCTGTGGAAGGCTAGAATAAAACAGTTGACTGCAAAGGTTATGAAGAGCAATTCAAATCTATCCTTCATACTGGGCATCTCAAAGGTGGGTGGCTCACAAACTTGTCTTAAAAGGGTTCTGTGGTCAGTCAGATTTGGAAAATTCTGTATTTTGTATCTCATCCCCATGGAAATTCCTCAAGTCCACAGTGGCCATTAGAATATCAAAATCTTTGAAAAGTCCTACACCTAAGAAGTCCACTGAATCCTACTTAGCAAAGGGTTTTCCAAACCAACTGGACAAGTGGACCACAGACCCTGTCTTTGCCAGACCTTTAGTTAGAGCCTTGAACACACTCTGGGGACCCTTAAAGAGAAGCAATGGAAGAGAATCTCTGAAAGTGGAGGGAAGTACATTTAGAAGGTGATAGACGCTGCTGTGGACTGAAGAACACACACGCTAATGGAAGCACACATTCAACTTTCCCGGGCACTGTCTCCGAGAGGCTAACTCTTTAAAGATTATGGTTAAGCCAGAAAAGAGACGACAAAAGACAGCCTATCAAAATAGAGGTGGGTGCTTACATTAATAAACACTTGAGCATCAGGGTCTTTCTTTAGGAGGTGTTTAGATTTTACCCAAGTGACAGAAAACAAAAGGACCTGGGGGTAGAAGGACGTCTGGGCACCAAGAGATCAAGAAAGGGAACTATATGGTCAAGTACAAGCAGGGGCTCAAGGGGTGGCTGCCCTGGATAGTTTTCTCACTTGTGATAGGAACTCTCAGTGGCTCACCCAGAACACACACAGAGACTTGAGAGTTTGGGACAGGTTCACAAAATCAGCGTTTCATCCTTTCTCAACGCCTTGGCTTAGCAATGCATTCAAACACACCTAAAAGTACGTATGAAGGGAGTTTGTATACATGAATACAGACACAAACCTGAGATCCGTCTGTAATAAAAAGGGGAGCAGCGTGACACTGAATATTTTAACATAGAACTGGTCATAACTGGTAGTATCTACATCCAGTCATCCTTGGCCACATCTGGCCCCTAAGGTATGATTATTCAGTTAACATTTTTAGACCACACATAGCAAACCCCCAACATGATAGCAAGCAGAGGTAGAAGACAGGAGTCCTGAGTTACCCGTAGTCTGCTGGCGCCATGGGTGCAGAGGCCTGGGACCCCTCTGTGGCCTGTGGTGGGGGTGGCGGCGGCGGCTGCTGGGGTCTGTTTAGGGCCATGTGCCTCGCCGAGGCGGAGGGGGGTCGGTACTCATGCTCGGGGGCCTGGGTTGCTGGCCCGTGCGGTGGCGCGTCCCCGGCTGCGTAAGAAGGGGTCACGGGCTGTGGGTGCAGAGAGTGGTTGGGAGTCGCCGGGTAAGAGTAATCTGTGACATCCGATGCATGTGACCTGATGTTCAGGAAAGAGGGGTGGGAGAAACTGAAATTCAGTTAAAAAGATTCCCCTCCAGCAGGCATAAGCATATTATTTGAATAGTAACTTTGCCCATGTACAGAAATCACACACTGCTTTTCTTTACTACGGACTAGGTCCAGCCCCGTGAGAGCTTCCAAGCAACAACATAATGACTACTTTAGCAGCAAAAGCCCCAGCGTTACATGGCTTCAGAGTCACAGTGTTGAAGGGACTCAGACAGATCGGCAAGCAGGAAACAGCAGAGCCCCGTTTCCGCAATATTTCAGCGCGCTTTTTTTCTAAGAGAGAAGGCTACAAGACAAATTCCATTTAATTAGAGAACAGCACCTAAGACAGAGGATTTCAGTGGCAACGGAACTGACAGCATATAATTAGAAATTATAAAATGGCAGGTGAACTGGTAAATATGAATAGTAAGAAGAGCAGAAGAAATCAAGAATGCAATTCAGCGGGTTGTAGTTTTCTTAAACAGAAGGACAGTATTTAGCCAAAAGAGAAAGAACACGGTGCAGTAAGGGAAGGGCTTCTTTTCTTTGACGGCGGAGCGTGAAACTCTGGAAGGAATGGAGATGTGGTATTAGATGAGCAGAGCCTGGAAAGATGCGGGTGCCAGGATGCCAGTGGGGGGCACCCCTGGAGGGAGCGCGGCCTCGTGAGGGTGGCGGCCACACGGGCCACAGGCATTAGTAAGGACAGCGGCGCGTCCCCGGCCCAGGCTACAGGCCAGCTCCGGGACGCATGGGATCAGAAAAGGGGCTGCGCGACCTGTCAGGGCAGCCAAAGCAGGGCAGGCAAGCTGAGGCCGGGGTCCAGGAGAGCAACGTGACGAACCCTCTGGGCACCGTGTCCTCGGTGGCGCCCCCTGCCTGCGCCAGCTCCTTGGCGTCACTCATGAACTCAATGCCCATTTTCCTTCTCTCCCACTCCTCTCTTCTTGTCCTTACTCTTCTCACATGTATTTGCTGGCTTCTGTGAGGGGTCAGCTTGTGTCTCTCTCTCTGGAGGAAACAGGCAAACACACATTGGGGATGTAGAGGGCGGGACGGGGAAGACACCAACCGAGTTTCTATCTTTGAAACTCAGACAGTAGCTTCCCTAACCGGAGCATCACACAGCAGAGAAAACCATCCTAAATGACAAGAGGCTGCTTTTTTTTGCTTTGTTTCTTCCCTGATTGCAGTATAATAATAATTGGCAACTCACTTTTTTCCTTCCTCAATTGCAGCATAAATTCTAGATTACGGTGTGCATAGGAGTATGTCTTTTGAACAATGCAAACTATGCAAGGGAGTTAAAAATATTTAAAATTTAAAAAATTTTAATGGGAGAAGAACCTGACCTGGCTTTAGATTTAGCACATTTTAAAAACATAAATACCTAAAACTCTGGAGTCACTGGTGACGTGTGCTTGACTCTGTGTGTGGGCCTATGTCACAGATTGTGTGTACAACTTTCTCAAGGAAACAAAGTTATCTAGTAAAATGCAGAGTGCTTCTGATGAGAAGAGGAGCCAGAAATTGTAAACACTGTGGCATGATTCAGAGTGCTACCTTCATAAAGTGGCTTTGTGACAGAGCCCCAACGGAGCCCAGAGAAAGGGGAAGACCTGATGGAGGAGGGAGTAAGGAGCAGGCAGTGAGCATCTGAGGACCAGAACTGCAGCTGGAGAGTTCCAGAGGGCAGGGCTCTGGGGAAGGGTGGGTTCGAGAGGGGCTGCTCGGTGAGGGGGGCACCAGCGGGCTGAAGGAGAGGTGGAGAGTCAGGGGCCTGCTGGGGGACAGAGACCCCCACAGGAAGTTAGCAATCAGCCACAGAAGATGCTGTACCAACATGGAGATGAGTGGGATGATGCTGAGGCGTCATGATCGGCACTAATTATCTGTCACAGAAAAGAACTGGTAAGAGTGAAGACCACGTGGAGAAAGGAGGAAGGAAGTGTAGGCAGTGGAGACTCAGTGGGAGAATCAAAAGACTCCCCTGGGGTCTTGGGGGCGGACAGGTGGGCAGCCGGACAGCTGTAGCACGGGGCGCAGGAAAGGAGGACATGAGTACAAGGACACTGGGCTGGAGGTCTCACACCGCCTGATAATGGCGAGAGAGGGCAGTAGGGAAGCATGTCCATTCTCATCCTAAATTTACGCTTACAATCAAACCATTCCTGATCTACAGAGAAAGCAAAATTTTATGGTTAGTTTACATGGATTGGGTTAAAACAGATTACTTACATGAACAGATCATACACATGCCATGAAATCTGGTATTTAACTGTTGTCCCCCATACATCCATTACAAACCATGTTTCTAAGTAACGCTTAAAACATAAATATGAAATAACAGAAGTCAAAAGACAGAAAACAGAGCATGACTTCAATTTTGTAAAAGAAAAACATATATATGTACAGAAAAACGACCAAAGAAATACGCTAAAATGCAAACCAGTGGTTTCTCTGGATGATAGGATTATGGATAAGATTTTAATTTTTCTCTGTCATTTCCAAATATAAGAAGTTCATCTTATTTTATAATAAGAAAAAAGTGATATACTTCAGTAAAATAAAAAATAAAAGATTCTAAATTAAGGGATAGGATCCAAGTACAATGATGAATTTTAATCTATTATCTGGTACACGCAGATAGTAAGAGGCCACAGGAAATAGGATTTACGTTCTGAAAAATAAGAGAAATGAATATCTATCTAAACAACATAAATACAAAGGCAGAATACTAAATAATCTCAGTAATCATCAATTTTATACCCAACATGGAAAAACTGAATCTCAGATGCTAGAATGAATAGCAATCATTCAACTGTGGGATTAAAAAAAATCATTTTTCCATCTGTACCTACTTAAATAAGAATATATATGGAGTATTATAAAATAAAGTGTAAGTTTTACATGAGTAAATAATCACAAATTAGTTGGGGAAAAAAAAAACCCAAAAAACACCCTGGGGGCTATCTATCATATTCAAGTACCCCTCCTCACCCCAAGACCTGTGAGCAAACCTGAATCATCATTATTATTTTCTATGGAAATGGAAGGACATAGAGATTCACACTTGACATGAATGCTCAGTTACAGCTCCAGTAATTCCCTAGTACTGAACAGATAACAGCTTGTACAGAAAAACTGCCTAGAACTTGCCTCCTAGCATAGCCAACCAATGACTGACAGCCCTTCTGGGGTAGGGATATTTCTGGGCACGGTAATTACCAAATATGAAATATCTTCTGTGTGCAGAGTCTATGTTAGACACTGAGGTTATAGAGATAAAAATTAAGAAAAAAGGACACAGATATAACGTAAGGTCCAGGTTGTTGCTGTTTTTGAAACATTCTTGAGTCACGTAAGAATTTTCTATTCAAATTCTGAAATGCTGACGGAAGACTCTGAGGCTTCTGGCCAGTGGAAGACCACGACCTTACACAAGCAGAGACAGGAAATTAAAGCAGAAGTACAAACTGACTAGTGAGTCTCTGTTGTTCCATGAGTCCCTTTTGCAACAAATGTGACTTAGTGACCACATCATTCACACCTGCAAGGAATATTTTTACTTAAATGCTTACAAATTCTTAAAGTAACTCCAACAGAATTCTTCTCCTGAAATTAGAACACATAAGATTAGTAAATGGAAGAAATAACTATCTCTTTTGCTCATCAGTCTTAGAAAAGGTTTCCAAAAAGAATAATAAAGTTCCATCTTAGGCACATCAATTACCATCTGCTAGTTTTTTTTTAGTTTGATTATCAAGTGGCAAAGCAAATTCAACACTCTAAGCTAAAGAGGGAGAGAAAGGATTAAATGATTATTAAGATAAAAATGTAAGCCACTGGTAGTTACTGAGCCCAAATTTAGCATCGATGTTAAAAACACTACATCTAGGTTAGTGGAACAAAAAACTTGAGTCAGAGTGATGGAAAATCATACAAAGTAACCCAATGTAAAATGAAACTGCTTTCAAGTATTATTTCAAAATCAAAAAATACGTATCATTAATTTTTAAGGAAAGTTTTTGAAACATATCGCAGGCCACATAAACACCAAAGCCACTGGTGTGTTTCCAACACATAATAAAACCAAGTACTACGCGGAGGCTTTGCTACAACACACGCACACACACCTAGTGTCTGGGGACAGGGATCCCTCGGAAGACGCTCCGTGGTACACACTCTGAGAGAGCCTGTTGTCGGGTCTAAGCTCTTTGTCATATGCCATCATACTCCACTCCTGGCGCCTGTTTCTGGCCTTCCTAACCTTTTTCACCTCCCGGGTTGTGCCATCTATACGCTTTTGCTCCTGATGTCCAGGAAGAGAAAGCAAGCATGCCGAGACAGAAGGGAAAGGAAAAGAGCAGGTTAAATGCAGTTGTAATGCACGGGAACCAAGCCCGGCGTGCAGACAAGAGACATTCCCATTTCAGATCACACTAACGTTAAGAAAATTCTAACACAGTATATATGCTCTTACCTGACACAGACCCAGCGGTGGTAACTGATACTTAACCATTTAACCTAAATAAACAGAAGCTACACTGTGGCAGCTAACCTCCAGGAGTCACTTACCATCATTTCTGGTAAAGAATTCGCATCTTACTAGGTTTTTTGCTTGTTTTAAATGTACTAGATCTTTTAGATCTGCATTATATAGATGAGTGTCTGAGATACAGACTAATCATGTCCTACCAGTACACAATTTCAACTGAATTGTTAATATGCAATCATCTTTTCACAAAATCACTCAAAATACTCCACTGCCAGTTTCTAAAAGATTGTTACAGAATATTTAAGCTAATCCTGCAACTAGCTTAACATAGAACAAAAACATGATAAGAACTTACCTTCCCATACAGAGAATCAGTCTTGCTCCAGCCCTACTTTGCTGGCAAAAACGTATCCGATAAAAACTTGGGTCCTATATCGGTGTTTCTTTAAAGGTGAGGACAGTTATTCCTACATGTGTATGTGTTTTTCGTACTTCCCAAATAAGAGGTTATGGTCTTTAAAGATGAGAACTACGTGCTTTTAACTCCTACACTCCCGTTAAAGTACCTCCGCACACAGCTTCACACAGAGTACACACTCGCAAATGCTGACTAAGCGATCAGATCCGGGTGAGCTTATGGTGCTCACGACAACGTCTCAGGCACCGTGTCAGGCGCTGATGATGCAAACAGCAGACAAACACAAAAGACAAGGAACTGGCCTTCATGGAGCTTGCAATGCAGTGGGGGAGGCCCACAAAATCACACAAACAAATGTACAGGTATAGCATATGGTAAAACGCCAATGCATCGTTTACTGAATGCTGCCTTGCATGGAAGTCAGGGAGTGTCCTGGAGGCACTGTGACAAGCTCTGTTGTGTGGGCAGGCACCCATTCGGCAAAGGGGTCAGGTGCACGGCCAGAGGAGAGAGAATGTGCGCTGGCTCTGAGGAGGGGGGACGGCAGCACATCGGGAGGAATGAAAGAAGGTCATGGGGAGTTAGGGGGAATGCCTCCTGCGATCTAAAAGGTAGGCCGGACCTCACAGGCTGGGGCAAAAGTGTTGTTCTTTATCCCCAGAGCAATGGGAAACCACGGAAGGTGAGGAGGGAGGGCTGACACGCTGCGGAGGCATTTGAGAAGATCCCTCCAGGTTGTGGAGAACAGATTCCAAAGGGGGAAGGCAGGTCCTTGAAAGGGTGGCTGGTGGCTCATGGTGGGGACCGGGACAGAGCTGGACTGTTGGCAGAGGGATGCGGGAGGCCTGGGTGAGGTACTGGCAGAGGATGTGAACATGGAATTCACAGAACATATATAAATGCTTAATAAAGATATGAAAAGGAATGTAATGCAAATGAGATTTTTGGGGGGCGGGGGGGATGAGTGCATCAAAAAAAGTAATAATGATATGCAGGTCTGGAAGAAGTCTGTTAAGAGCATAAACTGGTTCAGTCTTTTAATGGTCGGGCAATATGATGGTATCTTTCAAAATTTAAAGCTCAGATTTGTTTTCTAGAAGTTTACCCAGAAGACATATCTGCACGTGAGTCACGTAGTATCACAGTACTGTTAAGCAACTATTCACAAACCACTGAAATATGTCCTAATACAGTGAGGGGTAGTTTATGTAGCATGCATACCTCGGAATACTATACAACTATTAAAAAGAACAGAGAACATCTTTAATTATGTCAATATATGTGTATGTCTGCATGTGCGTGTGTATAAGTCATGTGTAGTACAATTCTATGCATGTAAAAGTACTTTGTGAAATGTATGCATATATTTATGAATGCTTAAAAGGTCTAAAAATGTGTACACTCAATCATTACTAGTGATTGGTGATACCTGGGGAAGGGGGAAACCTATCCCCAAATTTTCTAAACTAATGTATTTACTTCAGTGTAATGTGAGCATTTTACAACTAGCATGCATTGTCTGTATACTTGTAGAAACCAAAAGGAGAGAGATTTCAACAGATTTCAACACACGTCCTAATTAAGAACCACTGTATTAATCAGTAACTGTCACCCTTACTTTTAATAAAAGACGTATGCTGAAGTATTTAGATAAAGTGTTATGATTATCTACAACTTTCTTTACAGAGGTTCAGTCTCCAAATCTACCAATCATCATGCACATGACACACACACACACACAAACTGACTATGAAAAGGGTTCACAGTGATGCATTTGTACTCCAACTACACTGGCTTTGTATGAATGTGCCCACTGTCTCCTAGCCTGGGATGATCCTAGCTGCTTCTACCTCAAACGCTCCTCGATTCTGAAGCACCCCACACCTCCTCTGCCCCCAACTCCTCCAGCATCCCTTTTTATGCACGCATGTGCGTGCGCATGCACACACACACACACACACACACACACACACACACACACACTGACTCTGCTTAGCTGACTTCTAACTCCCCACTGTTGGAACTCAGTGAATGACACCACTTCACCTACACGGTTACCCGCCCCCCCCACCTTGTCACCTCACCCACCGCACACCATACTTTTCCTTCACAACATTTACCAGGCACTGTAACTACACACTTACAACTACATATTTATTTGCATCATTTAAAAAATGTTTTTTAAACCAGCAAACTAAGGAAACCAAGTTTAGAAACAATGGATTTCTCATCCCCAAATTTTCTAAACTAACTTTTCCTTCAGAGAGACTTTTCAGCTCCAAACTGAAAGTAACCTGCATTTCTGAAATCCTAGGAAATGAAGGATAGCTGGTCCCAGTTTCTATTCCTACATAATAAAAGCATATTTGTATTAGAATTTTCAAAATTCTTTCCCTCTTTATGAGTTCCAGTGGGCTGCATGATTACTTAATGTTTGTTTCCCCCACTACATTGTAATCTCCATGAGGGTGATAATCCTTTCCCACCACTGTTTATCCAGCATTTAGAAGGCATTCAAAAAACATTATTATATAAGTGAATAAGAAATTCTTATCAGAATTTTATGCGTTGGAGGAATGTGTAATGAGACAAAACAGCCCAGGAAATGGTATAATTTTGAAGACATGATAATCATCCATAGACTAAGACTGTTTTCCCCTGAAGAACACTGCTGAAAAAATTAGGTATTTTTGCTTAAAGTATCACTGAGAAGGGAAACCTAGAAGACCATTTAAAAGGACAGGCAGGTTTTAAAGGAATATAGTCTTAAATCCCTGTTAGTATAAAAAGGTATAGGGACCAACCGGCCTCTAGATATCTGTTTCTTTTCCAGTCAAGAGATTAGGATCTTTCTTTTCTTCACTTAAATACTTTATACTTTCTTCACTTGAATACTTTTCCCCTTCAACACTCAGCAGCTCTTCCAAGATTTCCCCATTCATCTCCCCACCCACAGTACAAGGAGAGAGCATGAATAACCAACCTTTACAATTCTTTCCTGAATTTCGGTGGGAACATCTTACACTTGTAGTCTGCAAACTGTTTCTATGTTCCCTTTCTTAAATCCTGTTTTCAAATCTCACATTTTCTTCCATCCCAAACTGTTGCTTCCATGGGGCCAGTACATCGAGATGCCTCCAAACATTAAGGTCACTAACCCACAACATGCTAAGAATTTGTCTTAACGAAAGCACTCTAAGATTTGTCAAGCAAACCAGGTGCTCATTTTTAAAAACATAGTTTACATGTAAAAGTCTTAGCAAATATTTGCCTTTGGAGAATTAACTCTCAGGAGGTTAAGTCTAATTTCTGGGTGCTAAAGAGGGGAAGTTCTTAAGATAGAAGTCCCTAAACCTGAGCAGAGTGTGATTATTCTTCTAAGAGTGCTCATAATGGGGATGTTTCTCAACCTTCAGACTTGCAAGTCACTTGCCTACTACACCCCACCAAAAGGAATTTCATTTTTTGGTAAACACTATGCCCTAAATGTACAGATCACACACGCTTTTCAATCCAATATGAACATCTCCTTAATGTTAATTATAGCGAGATGGCAACACACCAATTAAGAATGCTTTAAAGAGATGAGAGCAGGTCATTATATCTGATATGAAATGTTGACTGCTTTGTTAAATTTAAAGAGCAGGAGAAAAGTTATAAAACATGGTTACAAACAAAACTTCTGGTCACTACTTCTATTCAAGCAAAGCAAGTATTAGGGAACAAATCAGGCAGTATTTACTGAAAAACAGTATTACTGTGTTAGATTAAACTGTCAGTATCTTCATGTAAAAAATGAAACCTGTACTTCTGCACTAAATCCAACATCTCAACCATTTACATAAAGGACTTACTGACTTTTTTCCAAATAGGGATCTCATTTAAATGTTGATTCATGAGTTCCCGTACTAGAATTATTTACCTTTTGACGCCTCTTCTCCTTCCTTTTGTCTTCTGTGTCCTGCAGCATTTTTTCTTTCCAGAGGTCAAAGAAATAGGAAGGATCAGTGTAGAACTTCAGCCCATCCTTTTTATCATCTCTGTAAATCAATGTAGCACAAGTTGGGGGAAAAGGCTGTTAGACATTTTCATGTGGAATGAATATTCACTTAATTTAACTCATGAGATGGTAACATCTACATGGGGCACTTTGGCTGTCCTACACATTAAGTCTCTCTAATCTCCTTATTTGAAAAAAAAAGAAAAGGTGAACATGCAAGAACAGTAACTTTTTCTAGAATAATTACATAAAAAGTACTCTTGCCAGTTCAGATTTAAGTACAGAAAAGTGCCTCAAAATCACAATATGGCTCATAAACAATGATAACTGATACCTCAATTATTTCAGGAAATGTTTTGTTTATTCCAACAGGAGTCATACATAGAGATGAATGGATTCTTGGTGTGTACAGATATTCACCTCTACTCTGGAGCTTCAATATTATCAGGATAAAAATTAGTAAGGATGCTGTCCCTTTTATCAGGTTGGCCCAACATCTATAAATTCAATTCGGAAAGAAGCAAAATGTTCCCAGTGTATTAAGTGTGATGGAAGGTGAAGTAACCTACAAAGAGAATTCACTCGTGGCATTTCACTTTCAAGTCCTGCTACAACCACTGTGGTCTAAAGACTATTTCAAGGATTTATATAAGTTATTCATCTATCATAAAACCAATACAAGTCCCAAGTTGTAACATAAATCAATAGGAAGGCTCAAAATAATCCTAACACGAACTAAACGCTCTATAAGACTAATGCTTTAAAAAAGTATCTGGCCTGTAGATTACCTTCAAGAGGAAGCAGAGCATTTACATTTCAAATCAGTGTTTCAGTAAGTCATTTACGGCACAGAGAAAAGCAAAATGAAATGAGGCACAGTGAGGTGAGCATAAGAAAGAGTTTATGCCCAAACAGTCAAAGAAAACTAACTGAATGAGTCCAGGGGAAAATCCTGCCTGCCGGTCCCTGATGTTCCTGCTATGCCACGTTCATCACAAACTAAGGCCCAGGTTCCTATAGGGGTTACTCTGGCCCATCGACCGTCTGAAAATCACTAACCATGGCAATTCGCTTTACACTTCAATCTTTATTACTTGAAAACCTTCTTTTCCTTTCCAAGTTTCCTAACTGATAGGAGACCTGCATTATAGAGATTTTATTAATACATTACTGTGAAAAATATAGTCTCCCTAAGATACCAGGCCTTCTGAATGGACTGAGGATACAGAAAAGCTGAACAGTAACTTGCTACAAAATTTAAGACATAAAATGCACAGTTACTTGCTACAAAATTTAAGACATATAAAATCAAGTTTTCTTAAAAAAGGGGAGTTAATACTTTAATGAAGGCAGAAGCTCATGTCAATAAACAAATTTTAATCTCAACATAAGAATATAAGCAGCAATGTCCTATGTTGATAGCAACCAATACTTCATTTTCCAGTCATGTTGTAATGCTCATATATTAACACGGTCTTTAGTGTTTTATATACCTCAAATACTACTTTACTGTCAAAAAGTACATTTGAGTTAGCACTGCTATTCTTAAACACACTACTAAAAAGTCAGACATTTTTATTTTCCATAAAACTGAACATACACATACAATATATATGAAAGTCAATTCATTTTTTATACAATTAAAATTTGTCTATCACTACAAGTATCTAATCATGATCTCGATTCATCAAATGTAAGTGGTCCACTGAGTTTTACAGGCTTTTTCCTTTAGAACAGAATATTTAGTGAGGTGTCTTAGGAAAGTTTTAATAGGCCTGCCCTTGGGGCTTCTAGTGCTAAATAAAACTGAAATTGCCCCCCCCCCCCGAAAATGCCTATTGAATGAAAGCAAAAGCACAAGATAAAACATCAGGCTTATAATACTACTCCTCATGTAGATCATTAATTTTTAGATGAGTGTGCTAAAACTTCCAGAAAAGCATACTCATAGAAAGCTGTGGCCCACTGGCCCTCTCCCATCATAGTTTCCATGGGATTTCTATTACGTTTTCTCTCCGTGCTGAAAGAAAGGGATGCCGCTGAACTGCTGCTTTATTACCAGAGCTGCAACAGAGGGTGGGTCCAAACACCTCCCTTTGGACCCTGAGAAGGAACAGGAATTCAGACAAAAAAACCTCTGAGCACTCCCCCAGAAGGACCAAAGGCCCAAGATGGTGGCACCGGAAACAGAGAACCCACTCGATCGATGGTAAAGGGAGTCTGTCAGCCAGCGGAGCTAGTCCTGTGGGCCGTGAGGACACCCTCCACCACAGCCTGTGCTCATCAGAGGCTGAGGGCATGAGCTTACCTGGAGGGCAAAGGTGGAGAAGAACAAGCTGCACGATGAAGGACAGTGAGAAGATATGTGGAAAAGGGAGACGGGGATGAAGGTGACAAAATATGGAAAGAAAACACTAATGTGGTAAGAGGTAGGAGAGGTGTTTTTAACAAGCATTTTTAGTTTCTTAATATTAATTTTTTCCACTATTGATTTTCCATTCTTATTCTGGAAAGTTTGGTCCTGATACCGTGTCCCACCATTTTAGAGTAACAGGTTAATTTGTTGACTATATTATTCACTTGTAAAAACCCCTATTGCTGCAGCATACCTTTTTCTGAATTAAATAACAAATGTCCCTGCAGCGCTGAAATGCTGAGATAGGTATTTTGCTGCATTATAAATGAATTATGCAGTTCCTTTAAAGTGGACTTTGAATATAAGGAACAACATAAGCATACATAATACTATGCAATGTGTCCACTTCTACTTCAGATATCTACACTCAGGTATCTACAGAGGTAGCTACCTACTACAGATATCCATGAAAGCTAATATTAGAGCTCACACTTCTCTTGGTGAGTTTATCTCTATTTTGAAATATTAAACCTTTAACAATTCTGTACCGGTAAACTAATTTTGTTGTATATAATACCTGCAATTATATTCAAAGTTTGAAAAAACACGTCCACAGCACTGTCGTCCTCCCTCAGCTTATCTAGACTAAAAAGGCACTGGGAATGCATGAAGCCATACCTGTAAGGTGTAAGAATATTCAGAGGAGGTGGCTTATCACTCTGGTTGTAAATGTCAGCAACGGGATTAGGAATGCTGTTCTTTGAAACCACCTGCTGGTCTTGGACTGTGGAACTTTTGAAAGCTTTTTTCATGTTGATATCCTGTAGTGACACTATTTAGAAAAAAGCCCCCCAGGTTGAGTTATATTGAAATATTTTTAACTGTTTAGCAATAAGTCTCATTTGAGACACAATCACAAATAGAATTTATGATTCTAGAATAACAAAATCATGTTTTTATTGTTCATTTAAAACCATGCTTACATAGCATGTACATTCCTTCCTTCTTATAAATAACAGCTGTCTCTATAAAATGAAGACAAATCACGTCTTTTCTTCTTCTGTAGTGATCTAATTATTTCTTTGAACCTAGTATTAGAACATCATTCTTTATAATAGCATTTTTCAGAAACCACGCAGGAATATAGTTGAGTATAACAGGCATGTAAACACAAAGGTTTGGGTATCCTGGAGGAAAAAAATATTCAGTTAATACCAGTTGAATGTAATACATGTAGGCAATACGCCTGTAAAAAAATGCATGAAGTTTTACTGACACTAACATTAAGGAAAGATGGCAAGGCTTTTCAAAATACGTATAGTCCTAGAAATTAAGTAGCAGCATATAAAACTACACTCAGGGGTAAGAAAATCAGGGCTGATTATACCTATTTCTTGTGTTTGTGTAACACTTCACATCTCACGTATTAACTCATCTAACTTTGACAGAAACTTTTGAATTGGGCAACCTGGTCCATTAACCCACTTGACCAATGAAGCTGAGAGTCGGATGTTAGGTGACTCTTCCAAGATCACCCAGGGAGAAAAGGCAGACCCAAAATAGAACACAGATTTCCTAAC
The DNA here is from genome assembly GCF_964656455.1 of Halichoerus grypus. Classification (NCBI taxonomy): domain Eukaryota; kingdom Metazoa; phylum Chordata; class Mammalia; order Carnivora; family Phocidae; genus Halichoerus; species Halichoerus grypus. The sequence goes on from NC_135715.1 coordinate 73,738,924, forward strand.
TTGGTCAAATGTTTTTTCTACTATAAAATCCATGCAAAAGACAGAAATCAGATAAATCTTGAGTGGAAGGGATTTTAAAGATATGAGATACACTGTAAAATCTTAAGAACTCTAGTGTACAGATTAACCTTTTCCAGCACAAGGTTTATCACTGGTTTTCCAATTGCAAGATCCTACAAAAAAACTGAAGGAAGATGAATAAACACTAAAAATCATTTGTGATACCAATGTGAAAATGAATGACTGGCTTAAGATGCTAAAACTTCTTATTTGAATAGACCAAATAGCTATCCAAGGTTTTACTTTTTTCAAACAAGATAAATCTTAAAAATCAGATTAAAGAATGTATCATAATGGATATTAAAATTTCAATGCTCTACATTTTTGTTAAATTTCTAATTCACTAATCTAATATTGATCTTTGAAAAAGACCTGAACAGGAGTAAACACATTTTTTTAAAATGATGAGGGATGAATTCCCTAAAACACATTTTAAAAAAAATAAAACTTCCATTTTTTATTACTACTACATTGTTAAGTCTAGTAGAAAAATCATATACTAAGACCATTTTAATGCAACAAAAGAAATCATAACTACCACTATATAAAGGTAAAAATAATTGTTAATCTGAACATTTTTCTCAAATAAATATGAAATGCTGTTTCTACTTTTTTTTGCAGATTTTTTTTCCAGTCTAATCTCAGTCTCTCATCCAAAAGATACAGAAAGTGAAATCTTTAAAAAGGAATTGCTGAATTTTCATTTTATTGAAACTGTCAAAATTTCAGGGTATATCCTCAAAATGATTATCAGTTACCTACACAGTGCTTACCACTTTTAACTTTACTTTACAACCATGACACCTAAAGGCCGTCAGTAAATGCTATTTCTTGAGATGTGAAATCAGCAGGATCACCACGATTATTTACAGGCATCAACCCCAACAAGGGTAGCAGGTGGACACCTTCACTCAGTCACGCTGTGTATGTATTACCCTCCCTCTTAGTTGGACCACATCTTTGGAGTGATTCTGTGATTTTTAGGTAAGAAAGTATCTTTAAAAGAATCACCAATGACCTAAACTAGGGTTTCTAATACCAAAAATATTCAAAGAATCCTTTAAAACAAATACTATACGTGTACATTTTTTAAAAAGAGAGTATGGATGGCATCTATGAGGTAAACAAGACTCTTTAATTACTACCTTACCCAACGTTGTGCCCTCCCCCACCAACATTCTTCTAGAAAGGACAAGATGAAATATCAGTACACTACCCCAAGGAAAAAGCAGTGATTACACTGCAATTAATTACTACCGTCTTGTCACCATCACTTCTAGCTCATTGCTTTCATGCAATTACCTACCTTCTTCCACTGTTGAATCCAGCTGGGTAACTTTGACAGCAAGGCGATCAATTCTGTCTTGAAGAGAATTTGCTCTGATGTAGAAGTTGTTAGCCTCATTAAACAGCTCACCAAATATGTCTTCAGCATGTTTGCCTAGAGAAGAAAATGAATGGAGAAGGCCATCTGTTAAGAAGTGCTGAAGCAGCCTTCACACGTTCTCGCCAATGCTGATTACTGTCAACATGTGGGATTTTGTGCAAATGATTATAAAAATAGTGTCACAGTCAAGGGCCTTTAGAACTTTTGAAAATGTATTGTGGATATTAACGTTTATCTGAAACTGACCCAAAGTTATATAGTTTTAAAATACCCCAGGGAGTACAGAACTTTCATTTAATTGCTACATGAGCTATCATACAAGTTGTTTCCCATTAAACTTCTTTGGGGAAAAAAGGACTTTCATTTTGCATGCTTTACGAATAAATAAAATCTTGGGAACTTAACCTTCCTTTTACTTCCCAAGATAAATAAATCATGTTGGTTTCTAAATTTGAGATTTTGCTTCATTCACCATTAGAAACGTTAGATATTTCATGCTGTATCTAACACTCTCCAATGGCATGAAACTGTTCTAATTCATACTTTGAAATCTAAGGATATAGTGCTGACTCTGGCACTCTCTAAAAATCAATATTTTGTATTCGGAGTTAAATTTTCTGTATGGATTCTTGTGAGTGCCAGATACAACTACTCCCACTTTTCTTAAAATGTAAAAAAAAAAAAAAAAAAAAAAAAAATCTGAAAAGATAGGAGTAAGTACCTGCTTGAATGTCCAAATCCTAACATCATTCCTTTATTCATTCAACAAACATTTAATAACTGTCTACCCCGTGTGTGCAAGGCACACCTGCATCGTATCTCCTCTGCCAGAGAGAATCACTTTTCAAAAAATAAGACTTTAATTTTAAGAACAGTTTCCAGTTCACAGCAAAACTGAGCAGAAAGCACAGAAATTTCCCATATAATCCCTGCCCCCCCACTATCAACATCACACACCAGAGTGATGCTTTTGTTATAACTGATAAACCTGCACTGACACGTCATTACATCCAAAGTTCAGTTTACTCTTTATGTTATACATTCTATGGATTTGGACATATGTATAAAGACATGTATCCACCATTATAGTATCATATAAAATAGTTTCACTAATAAAAATCCTTTATGCTCCACCTATTTATCACCCCCCACCTCCCGCCATTCAACCCCTGGCAACCACTGATTTTTTACTGTCTCCACAGTTTTGCCTTTCCTAGAATGTCATATAGTAGAAATCATAATTAATTATAATTAATCATATTCACTTAGTAATAAGCATTTCAGGTTCCTCCACGTTTCTTCATGGCAAGACAGCTTATTTCTTTTCAGCGTTGAATAATGTCCCACTGTCTGGATGTACCACAGTTTGATTATCCATTCACCTACTGAAGGACATCTTAGTTGCTTCCAGTGTTTGGTGGTGATGAATAAACATCTGTGTGCAGGTTTTTATGTGGATATGAGTTTTCAACTCACCTAGGTAAATACCAAGAGGCAACACTGCCACATTGTATGGTAAGAGCATGTTCATTTTTATAAGAAACAAACTGTCTTCCAAAGTGGCTGCACCATTTTGCATTCCCACCAGCAACATATGAGAGTTCCTGTTGCTCCACATGCTCATCAGCATTTGGTGTTGTTGGTTTTCTGGATTTTAGCCCTTCTAAAAGGTGTGAAGTGGTTATCTCATTTTAATTTGCATTTCCCTGATGACAGATGATGTTAAGTACCTTTTCATATGCTCTATGCCTGTCATCTATACATCTTCTTTGGTGAGATGTCTGTTCAGGTCTTTTGCCCATTTTTAAATCAGGTTGTTAGTTTTCTTGGTACTGAATTTTAAGAGGTCTTGGTATATTATGGACAACAGCCTTTTATCAGATTATGTCTTCTGCAAATATCTTCTCCCAGTCTGTGGCCTGTCTTATTCTCTTGACAGTATCTTTCACAGAGTCCAAGTTTTTAATTTTAATGAAGTCCAGCTTATCAAGTATTTCTTTCATTGTGGTGCCTTTCTTTGGTGGTGTATCTAAAATGTCATCACCATTCCCAAGGTCATCTGGATTTTTCTCCCATGTTACCTACCAGGAGTTTTATAGTTTTACATTTAGGACTATGTTCCATCTTGAGTTAATTTTTGGGAAGGGTTTAAGGTCTGTGTGTAAACCTACCATTTATTTCCATTTCTACCAATTTATCACTCAAATGAGAAGAGAACCTAAATCTTCTGGAAAGAATAAAGCCAGAATCACCATGATGTTTTCATAGTGCTTTACAATTTATACGGTGCTCTGATATCCACTTTCCATCCAGACTGCTGTAATTCACAACATGGCAAACTGTGAGAGTAAGAACCATGCCTGTCTATCTAGTGTTGCAGCCCAGCCCTAGAACAATGCCTCCTGACAAACGCCTGTTTGATGAATGCACCAGCTCATGAGGTCAACAGTGAGTTACTGCTTTCATTTTCCAGATGACTAACCTGACCATTGAAAGATGATCTGTCCAAATCTCATGGCTAGTAAGTGGCAGTAAGAGATGAAACAAAACTCTGGTCTTCTAACTTCTAATCCCTTGCTTTCATCATATACTTCCCTGAACTTCCTTGCCTAGGAATTAGCAACTTCCATGAATTATTTCAGGCCATAAGCCATTTGCTAATTTCCTGTTTACTTAATGAAATGGACTGAAATATTTGCTGTTTAAATGGTCACTCCCAGACAATGGATGAACATTTCTTGTGAATCTAAAAGCAACATAATTTCATAAACTCTCATGGTGTAACTGTCTTAACAAGAGGAACTTCCTCTTAAAAAATGAAAGCAGTAAAGAAATCAATAAAAACATCTTGTATCTAGAAGTCATCCCTCCTACCAAAAACGGAAGAGGGATCCCCAAGACTACTGATTTCAGCAGAGCAGTAAATTGTTTCTCTTAAAGCCTGGTATCTATTGTATGGTCCTCTGGAGTCACTTTAAATTCTGCCAACAGTTTCCACTCCCACAATATATAAAGTGGTTCCCAAAAAGGCAAAGGAATAAAATAAAGTCTTCACACAAATTATATGTTTTTCAACTCAGTAACTAGATGTGGTATCCAGAATTAATGTTTGTTCACTGGCTTATAAACCCTTTCCTGAGTGCCGGACTTGTGTATCTAATTAGCTCATGAACATCTCCATGTTGACATCCTATAAAGAATCCCAAATGCTGTACAAATTCCAATAGGAATTCATTTTCACGTTAACTCAAACTTGCATCCCCGTGTGGAAAGGCATCAACCAACCCAAAATGAAGCCCAGGAAGAAATGGAGTCATCTGTGGTTGCTGCCTCCTGCTACAACTCACGGAACACCCAACCTCAGCACTCATCTCCCCCAGCACCCCTGAACTCACACCTTCCCTGCTTCCCTCCTGCACTACATAGATCAACAGCTTCGGGCTGTTTTGCTTTCAGGTTCACTTCCCACTCTCATATCTATTCATCACATCGCTGCCAAGTGATCTTTCTTAAAGAAAAGATCTGACTGTCCCTCCTATTCAAATTCTTCATTGCTCCCTATCATTCTCAAGATAAAATCTAGGCCTCTCAGCAGGGCACAGAAGGCCCTGTGCACCTCTCTTCTGTCCTTCCTTTGTGCTCTGGTCAAAATGAACTGTTTGCAATGCCTAACCCATTCCCCTTTCCCACAGATCCCGCTATTGGTCTGAACTTTTAAATCCCTCCCATGCTTTGTCACCTCACTCAGAATAAAAGCCAAAGGCCATGGGAGGCTTATAAAGTGATTTAACTCCATTTACCCTGCTGGCCTCATCAACTATCATCCTCTCCCTTGCATATTCCACTCCACCTACACTGTCTCCTTGCTCTTTCTCAGACATGCCAATCATTCTCGCTTCCAGTTGGGTGTTTGCATTTCCTGTTCCTTCTCCCTGGACGATTTTGTCCCAGAGACTCACAGGGTCTGGTCCCTCACTTCATCCAGATCTATACCCAAATGTGACCTTCTAAGTGAGACACCTCTAGCAACCTTAGCTAAAAGTGCCATCACCTCATATGAGGATTTTGAGAAACAAGACAGAGGATCATAGGGGAAGGGAGGGAAAAATGAAACAAGATGAAACCAGAGAGGGAGACAAACCATAATAGACTCTTAATCTTGGGAAACAAACTGAGGGTTGCTGGAGTGGTGGGGGGTGGGAGGGATGGGGTGGCTGGGTGACAGACATTGGGGAGGGTATGTGCTATGGTGAGCACTGTGAATTGTGTAAGACTGATGAATCACAGACATGTACCCCTGAAACAAATAATATATTATATGTTAATAAAAAAATTAAAAAAAAAAGTGCCATCACCTCACCACACACATGCGCACACACACCCTTGTCCCCTCCCTGCTGTATTTTTCTCCTTAGCACTTATCACCATGCTATAATTGTACACTTGTACTTATTCATCTTGTTTCCTGCCTGTCTCCTTCCACGAGAATGTATGATCCAAGAAGAGAAGGACTCTCCTTGGTTCTGCACACTGCTTTATCAATCCCCAAGGTCTAGGACATGCCTGGCTTATAATAGGTGCTCAAAAAGATTTTGGAATAAATGAATAAAAATGCATTAACTTAAAACCAATTCTTCAGGATGCAGATAGGGGTCTATAAGATCAGATGCCTCTCTCTGTGTTCCCACAATACCTTAAGTATACCTCAGTCACAGGACTCTTCACATAACCTGAACACTGTCTTTGTATAAGTTATTTGAGGGTATGAGCGATGCCTTTTATCTCTGTATTGCCTGTGCTGAGTTAGTGCTCAGTGAGTACCTCCTGAATAAAAAACATATGATCTCTTCCAGTGTTTTCTTGTTAACAAGTAGACAACCAACAAACCCTCCCTGTCCAAGTAAGTTTGGGAAATGCTGGGCTAAAAAGATTAAACATGCTTCTATGCCTGGGGGTATCTCAAATCTTTAATACGCTAATGTGCAATAGGAATCTGCAAGAGATGCATCTAGCACACCATGTTTTCAAACTGACGGGGCCTGGAAACACCTAATAACATCCTTTGGAACTACTGTTTTATAACACCCATTTAGGAAAATGACTGTCCCTTCAGTTGGATGATCTGCAGACAGAGTACCATGTTCCAAACAGTTCATATCCAAGACTATCACTTGTTTTGAATATCAGTCCTGGTCAAAATGTAGCCAACTAATTTTTCTCTATTTGCCCATTCACAGTTTAAAAGACATATTCCAGTCCATTCCCCTGCCCCCAGAAAAAAATCCTTTCCCTTTCCCTTCAGTTATGCAGAAATCTAATTAACAGGGACAGCATATATCACCAAGAATACAGGAGTATACACCAGCACCTCTTGTAAAAGTCACACCAGCATTCTCAAAGCACAGCAGCTACTGTTGAAAACCACACTCTTGCTAGATGCTATACAAGTTGAAAAGGATAAATAACATGTGTCCTTTACCTTCAATGCTTAAAATTAACTCTATTTGGAAAAAACAACAACATGCAATTGACACTGTATTTCTATAAAAGTTCTCAATTTATAAAAAAGAAGCAGAAATTAAGGACTCGTACTTAATCTTTTACCAGCTGCTAGAAGCTAACAAGTGACTAAAGAAAATGGAAGAAACTATATTTTCCTGATGAACAAAAATAAAATGTTGCAAATTACAGTACTCAGTTTTGCAAATAGCAACTTATTTGAAAAGCTTAATTTTACTCACTCTTTCAATGGCAAGTCCATTAATAGCTAAACTAAAATAATTCTGAATTGAATTAAAGACCATGCTGAGGTAAGTGCAATTTACTCATTCTTTACTGACAAAGGATCCACTTACTGGTTTATTAGTACCGTTATCAACTCATGTCCAAGTATGTCAGGTTGAGAAGTATGCCTCTAAACTGCCAAAGCATTCAAAATTATGCATGGATTTTCAATTTTATTTAAAAGCAAAAATTTACTGGAAACAACCACTGTCTCTGATAGGAGTCCTTTCTGTAGAACAAGAAACCAGTCATAACAAAGTCCTTCAGAAATTTTAATACATACATCTAGCACCTAGATCTTGATTGGTGAGATTTTGGCTTTTCATTCTCCTCTGAAAGTAACAAGCCTTCTTGGAAAAATGACTGATTCTAGGGCTACCGTGGAAAAGTACAAGATGAGCTTAGCATACCTTGCTGTGCTTTTCTAAAAAAGTCCAGAAGTGCTCAGAGAGTGGCAGATACATGTCGCAAAAGACACAGGAGCCAGCCCGGAAGGGCTCCCGCTGGCCAAATCAGGGAAAATGTAAGCATCAAAATAAATAATAAAGACAACGGATTACAACCCACAGAATAAAATAACAATTCATGAATTCATACGGATGGATATAAATGAATGAATGAATGAATGACAAGGAAAGAAGTGAAAGCACTTACAGCAGAATTCCAACTAATACATGTAGAGGAAATTAGGGAACAACAAAAATCACCATTTTGTAACCATCACAATAGTAAGTGTTTGGGGCAAGAATCATCAGTGGATGCTAGGATTAGTGGAAAGAAATGGATGAAAGCGGGCTATTCCAAAGTCTCAAGATGTTTCCCCATAAGAAACTTATTAATTAATTACAGAGGGAGACAAAACTTTAATTACGGAAATCTATGGACAAAACAGGAGGGGAAGAATGAAGGGGGGGAAATCGGAGGGGGAGACGAACCATCAGAGACTATGGACTCTGAAAAACAAACTGAGGGTTCTAGAGGGGAGGGGGGTGGAAGGATGGGCTAGCCTGGTGATGGGTATTAAAGAGGGCATGTTCTGCATGGAGCACTGGGTGTTATATGCGAACAATGAATCATGGAACACTACATCAAAAACTAATGATGTAATGTATGGTGATTAACATAACATAATAAAAAAAAAGAGAAATAGAATAGTATTAGATTTACTGAAAAATTAAGATTGTACAGAGGGTTCCCATACAATTTATACACCATTTCCCCTATTACTAATGTCTTACATCAGTACGATTCCTTCGTTACAATAAACAAACCAATGCTGATACAAAAAAAAAAAAAATTACTGCGACTGGAAACAAAACGTGACTGAAGTCCTCATGGGCAGTTATGGGGCAGGCAGAGAATATGTGCTTTGAGAAGAAATGCACTGAGAAGGATGTGTCATCACTCTGTCACAGCCCTGCCAAGATCCTAAATCTAATCATCAGGAAACATCAGAAGACCCAGACTCAGACATTCCAGAAAATGGTCAGTTCCCTTTTAAAATGTCAAGTCATAAAGTCAAGGAAAGATTGAGGAACTGTTCCAGATTAAAGAAGAGAGTTAAGGATATATATTTACTAAACATAAAATACATAATATTAAAAATACAAAATACTAAATATATACATGTATGTGTGTATAGGAGAAACGAAAGCAGGAGGAAGAGTCTCTGAGAAAGAGAAAATGTGGTAAAATAATATACATGTGAAAGTCTGAGAATTCTCTCCTGGTTTTGACCTTTTATAAGTCTGAAATCATTTCAAAATAAAAAAGTTAAAAAAGAAACTTCATTATAGTGTTTGTAGTAAAGTCCAATTACCATTGAATTCCATAAAATAGTAAGTTATAATTATTGGGCCCTAAGGTTTTTTCCTCCCTTTTTAAAGTTTTATTTTTTCTACCATGAAAGCAATCCACGCTTATTAGAAGAAATATAGGAAACACAGAAAGGTAAACAATGGGGAAAATGGCCCAAAGTCCAATCCAAGGCATCCACTGCTAACATCTGATTTCTTTCGTCTTTGTTGCGTTTATAAGTCTGTGTAAGACAAAAAAATACAATATACATTCTGATTCTTACTGAAATCTGTTTGTGAGTATAAAAGCAGCATGTGCTTGTGGCAGAAAATCTGGAAAACTCAGAAAAATAAAAAGAAATGTCACCCATAGTTAACCACAGTGAACTTTTATGTATACTTCAACAATATTCTTTCTAGCATTTCGTAAGAACTAAGAAAATAGAGGCTGATTATTAAGCATACTCAGTTTGTTTAGCAAATATTTAATAAGCACCCACTGTGTACCAGGCGCCATCCTAGCTGCTTGAAGAAACACAGCAGTTAACACAGCCACAAAGTTTATGTTATACACAGACAACAGACGAACAGATATCACGTGATGCTAAGTGCTATGAAGAAAATAAGACAGGGAGGGAACAGGGAGTGGTAGAACGTGGGTGGTACGCAGGTGGTCACAAAAGACCAGGGAACCATGTAGACATCTCAGGGAGGAACCTTCCAGGCAGAAGGCAGAAAGCCGGTTGGTGTGGGAAGGCAGCCTCCAGAGCTCAATATGGCTGGAATCCAGTGAAATGGAGGGAAAAGTGGTTAGAAGAAAGCAGACGAATAAATCCCTTCCCCGTGGAGCGGAGTGACGAGTAGAGCAGAGAGACCAGACAGGAGGATGCTGTTGAGCAGAGATGCAGCGGTGGCTTAGACTAGAACAGTGGCCGCAGAGGGGCCAAGAGCTGTACAGATTTGGTACACAGTTTGAAGATATGTGGTAGGAAAGAGAGAAGACACAAATAAACAAGAACTGGAAGACTAGAGTTCTCATTTGCTAACAGAGAAGAGGGGAAGAGAGGGGAAAGAAATAATTCCGTTTTAGACATGTAGAGTGTGAGGTGTGCCTATTAGAAATTCAAGTGCAGATCTCTTGTAGGCAGTTGTATACACAAGTTTGAAATCTCGGGGAGAGGTGAAATGGAAGACGTACATCAGCGTAAAGATGGCGTTTCAAGCCATGGGACTGGATGAGGTCACCTAGTGAATGGGAGCAGGCAGAGAAGGGTGTCAATGACCGAGCCTTGGAGCACTCCCACATGCAGAGATTGGAAAGATCATCAAAGGAGACTAATAAAGAATAGCTTGTGAGGGAGGAGAAACACCAGAGGGTGCTGGCCCAGAAGCCAGGGAAAGAAATGTTCCCCAGACTTGCGACTAAGCACTGGACTTGGCAATGGGGACGTCACCGGTAATGCTTACAAGCACAATTTTAAGAGTGGATGGGACAAAATTTTAACTGGGACAAGAGAAAATGAAGAAGGTAAAGGCAATGAGGATATGAATCTTCTTTCAAGGTATCTTGCTGTGAAGGGGAGCAAGAAATGGGGAAACAGGTAGAGGATGGTCTGAGGTTTAGGTCAGGAGATTTCTCCATATATTAATATTTGGTAGGCATGATGTAGACAGAGCGTGTGTGTGTGGGGGGATGATGCAGAAAAGAGAGGGTGAACACAGTCCTGGAGTGAGCATGAGGATGTGGGGTCCACTGCTTTTGACAGAAACATTATTGCTCACCATTTTAAAGGAGGGTGAGCAGGACACATTGGTACAGAACATATCAGCGGACTGATCTGGCAAAAGGGGATTGTCTGTTTCTCCTCTGACTGCTTTTATTTTCCCAACAAAATAAGAAGCAAGTCATCAGCTCAGAGGGGGAAGTTTGAGGTGGAAAGAAAGATATGAAATAGGCACTCTAAGGGGAGAAAAACTAATTAACAAAGGAATTACAGCAGGATTGCTGAGCAACATTGAGAGCTCACCTGAGGAATGTGCTCATGATTTTAACTCTCTCTTCTTTTCTCACATAAGCATTTAAAGATACAAATTTCCCTCTAAGCACTTCTTTAAATAAATCCCACAAATACATGGTTCATCATCACACATGTTAGAAATAGTTGCTAATTTCTTTTATTTCTTCTTTGACCCAAGGATTATTTTAAAAGATATTGTTTCATTTCCCAATATGTCAGGATTATCTAAAAAGATTATCATAATTACAGTCTCATTACCATCATACTCTTTAGGATACTAATCTTTCAAACATATTATTTTATGGCTGAGCTTATGTTCATCTTGGTGAACACTCCATGTGAACATTAAAAGAATGTATATTCTATAATTTGGGAGTTCAGTGTTCTATAAAGGTCAATTAAATCAGACTGGTTAGTAGTGTTGTTCAAACCATCTATATTCTTACAGATTTTTGTCTGTTTTTTTTATCATTCGCGGAGAGGTTTTTGTTAAAATCTGCAATTGTGATTCTGCGATGTCTATTTCTATTTCTCCTTTTTGGTTCTATTTTTATTCCATATTCTTTAAAATTAAAATTTTAAGTTGTGAGTTCTTGACAAATAGACTCTCATCACTATGGAACCTCCTTCTTTACCTCTGCTTTATAGTTTACTTGACATTAATATAGTCACATCAGCTTGCTTATGCATTATGTTTAGTTTACATGGTATCTATTTTACATTATTCTCTTTAAATCTGTGTCTTCATCCTTAAAATGCAAGTATTTTAGTCTTGCTTTTTTACCTAACCTGATAAGCTCTGCCTTAAATTTTAAGTGGGTGTTCAAAATGTTTCCATTTAACGTAATTCTTGATAGGACTGGGTTTAATTCTATCACCTGGGTATTGCTTTTCCATTTGTCCTTTCTGTTCTTTGTTCCTTTCTTCTTCCTTTCCTGCCTTCTTCTGGGAAAATCAAATGATTATCTTAGGATTCCATTTTATCTCCTCTATGCATTATCCTAGAGGTTACTGGAAATTAAAATATGCATTCTTAATTCATAATGATGTACTTTCAAATAATATTTTGTAAAACAAGATAAAACACAACTATATCATTCCATTTACCCCCTTCTACCCTTACAGCTCTCACTGCCATATATTTTAATTTCACATAGGGTATGAACTCTATGATACATTTTGAACAGTCAGAAGGCTTCTAAACAAATAGATATAAATACATAATTTTTAATGAGCATTTATATTTACTCTCATATTTACTTTTTCTGTTGATCTTTATTCCTTCTTGCAGATCCAGGCTACTATCTGGTATCGTTTTCCTTCAGCCTCAAGAATTTTTCTAGCATTTTTTGTTAATGCAGATCTACTGAAGACTTAATTCTCTCAGATTTTATCTGAATAAAATAAAATATGGCTTTCATTTCCATTTCACTTCAGTTCATTCATATTTCATTTCGGGTCTTGTTTCTGATGAGAATCAGCGGTCATTCTGAACACTGCACCCTCCCTATATGTACTTTTCCCCTCTTGCTTATCATTTTCTCTTTACCTTGTTCTTTTAGTAATATTACTATGAGGTGACTAAATGGGATTTTGTTTAATTGACACTTCTTGAAATTTGCTGAGCTTCTTGAACCTGTTGGCTGATAACTATCATCAATACTCAAAAACCCTCATTCATTATTTCTTCTGCCTTATTCTTGCTCTATCTTCTTCTCCTGGGACTCCAATTACCTATGTATTAGACCCTCTGATATTGTCCCACATTTTGGATTCTCTGTTCTTTTCTTTCTCATTTTCTCTTGCAAATTAGTTTGAATAATTTCTATTGGCTCATCTCCAAGCTACTTCTGCTTCGACAGTCTTCGGTTGGGCCCACTAAGTGAATTCCTTTACTTCTGATACTGGGATTTTCAGTTCTGTTTCTTTTTTTTTCTCTTTAGTTTCCATTTCTCTGTTGAAATTTCCTATTTCTTCATGCATGCCATTCACCTTTTTTACTCTGTCCTTCAATGTGTTTTTTTTAAACACTTTCTTAGAATTTTTTATTATTTTTTTTTGTTATGTTATGTTAATCACCATCCATTACATCATTAGTTCTTGATGTAGGATTCCATGATTCATTGTCTGCGTACAACACCCAGTGCTCCATGCAGTACGTGCCCTCCTCAACACCCATCACCAGGCCAACCACTTTCTTAGAATTTCTATATCTCTGCTGACATGACCCATCTATTTCTGAATGTTGTCTACTTTTTCCATCAGCATCCTTGACATATTCATCATAGCTATTTTAAATTCCTGGTCGGATAATTCCAACATCCCTACTACATCTGACTTTGGTTCTGATGCTTACTCTGTCTCTTCAAACTGTGTTTTTCACCTTTTAATTTTTTTGTTGAAAGCCAGACATGCTGTACTGGGTAAAAGGAACTGGGGTATGTAGGCCTTTAGTGATGTGTTGGGAAGGTGTGGCAGGAAGGAAAGTGTTCTAGAGTCCTATGACCTTTTTTCTAGCTGTATTGAGGTATAACTGACAAAATTGTGTATATTTAAAGTGTACAACGTGATGATTTGACATATGTATAGGTTGTGATATATATATAGGTTGTGAAATGATTACCATAATCGGGTTAATTCATATACCATCACCTCACATACTTTGTGTATGTGTGTGTGTGTGTGTGTGTGTGTGTGTGTGTGTATGTCTGTGTGAACCCTTAAGATCTACTTTTAGCAAATTCTAAATGTACAATACAGTATTTCTAATTATGGTCACCATGCTATGCATTAGATTCCCAGAACTTATTCATCTATAACTAAAGGCTTATACCTTCTAACCATCATCTTCCTGTTTTCCCTCCCTCATGGCCCTCACCTGGTAATAACCATTCTACTCTTTCTTTTTTTTTTTTTTTTAAAGATTTTATTTATTTATTTGACACAGAAAGACAGCTAGAAAGGGAACACAAGCCGGGGGAGTGGGAGAGGGAGAAGCAGGCTCCCCGCTGAGCAGGGAGCCCGATGCGGGGCTCGATCCCAGGACCCCGGGATCATGATCTGAGCCGAAGGCAGAAGCTTAACGACTGAGCCACCCAGGCGCCCCTCTACTCCTTATTTCTATGTGTTCAAATTATTTTCTTGAAGATTCCACACATAAATGAGATCATACAGTATTCTCTGTTTTCACTTATCATAAAGTCCCTTAAGTACATGCATGTTGCAAATGGCAGGATTTCCTCTCAATGCTGAATAATATCCCACTGTATACACATCTATTCCGTATCTTCCTTGGCCCTTCATCTATCTATGGTAGTCCTATGATCTGGTCTCAGTCTTTTGGTGAGCCTAGGTCCCTGGGACTCACGCCCCTCCCCCTTAGATGAGAAAGGAAGGCAAGAAGGGGCTGGAGTAGGTATTTCCCTTCTCCCGGGGCTGGTTAGGCGCTGGTAAAACCCAGCTCCCTTAGGCTCCAGGGAAATCATTTCCCTTTGAGGGCAGGCACTAAGAAAACACAGAATGCTCTGGTTTTATTTCAAAATGGTTACTCTTCCCCTCCCTCTGGGGTAAGCACAAGGGGATTGTTCTCTGATATTCACTGTGAGAACCTGGTAGGATGGTAAAACTCACAGAAGTGTGGGAGCCCCCACTAAGAATGGACCCTCTAGAGCTTTTAGCTCTCAAACTTGTTCTCACTGAGCCCCCCAGTAATCCACCGGTCTCTCCAAATTTGGGGGCAATGGTCTGAACTGTGACCTCAGTTCTCTGACAGATCTAAGAAAAGCTGTTAGGTTTTCAATTTGTTCAGCTTTTTTTCTTGCTGTATGACCAGGAAGGATTTTTAAACTCCTTGCCAGATTGGAAACTGGAAGTCCCTTCAATATATTTTTCATAGGTATTTTAAAGTACTTATCTACTAATCCAAAATTGGGGTCATCTGTGGGCCCTGCTTCTACCAACTTCTTTTTTTCTTCATTCTGAGTCACATTTTGGGGCACCTGGGTTGAGCGTCCAACTTCTTGATTTCAGCTCAAGTCATGATCTCAGGGTCCTGAGATTGAGCCCCATGTCAGGTTCTGCACTCAGTGGGGAGTCTGCTTGAGATTCTCTCCCTCTGCATGCCCCCACACGCTCATGCGTGTTCTCTCTCTCTCAAAATAAATTAAAAAAATAAAAATAAAAATTATGAGTCACATTTTTCTCCTTTTCACATGTCTTATAGTTTTATTTTTTTTACTGAACAATGTATGTAGAAGAACAGTAGAGGCTGAGGTAGGGAATGTTTGGTCCTATAAAAGGGCATGCTTTACAGAAGAATACTACTTTAGACTACTGATAATAGTGATTGTGTTCCTAATATGGGAGTGAGCATAGTAAAGTTTTAGAATATTAAGAACCTTTAAAATCTTCCCTCAAAGTTTTTAGATGGTCTGCTTTAATGACAGTATAAATCAAAACAATTAGAAAAACATCTATAAATCACATAAGCCTATATACTCATGAAATAGGAAGAATAGAGATGATAAACCAGAGGACTAAACATTCAGATTTGGCTGACTCTTCAACTTGTGCTGTTATGAATTATTCTACATTTAAATTCTGCTACGTAGAGATTCATCTAGGAAAAGGAGAAATGAAAACCAACCTCAATCATAATTACTTTTATAATGTCCTCAAGGAAGTATTTCTGATATTTCAGGTCAAATGATGGGTCAGGAAAGTGCTTGAATTCCCAATAATTCTGCCTTTTGGGGGAGGGGACTCTTATACTTGCCTCCAACTTGCTGAAAGAACTTTTATCTTATAGTTTCCTAAGTATACATTACTCACCTCCCTTCACTGGCTTTCTATTTTAGCCTACAAGAAATGCAAGTGTTTATCTCAGTTTGAAGAATTAAAATTTTAAAAATTCTTGCTGTTCCTTCCAGTCTACTTCTGTCCAGATACAGCAATACATTTTCTCTTAACATCCCCTTTTAACCCTAGCCTTAAACTGCATGGAAATGTACTTGTGATCTATTTCCTGCACATACTGCGTCTGAATATCTCCCCTTCCTCCCACAAATCCCATTTGGCTAAAAACATCTTAGAAATCTATTCAGTGCATGCCTTCAAAATATTTAGATCTCTATTCTGAGTAGAACTGCACTTGGTATAATCAATTAGTACGACTCCAAATTTTAGACCCGATTAGATAAAGCAAATGTGAGCAAGCCCTTAAAGTAGTATTTTTATGTTGATCTGGCATTTAGTTTGATATGAAACAGTATGTACCGTAAGGAGTATTAGTAAAAATATTAACCACTTATTAAAATCTTTGAGAAGAAAACAGACCTCCTTTCTTATTCATGCAATTACCTAAAACATGGAAATTAACAGAAAAATAGACTTTGTCACAATTTTTTATTTTTTTTAAAAGATAATATTTATTTGAGAGAGCACACACATGCGAGCGGGGAGAGGGGGAGAAGGAAAGAATCTTACAGGCTCCATGCCCAGCTTGTAGCCCAACACAGGGCTCAATCTCATGACTCTGAGATCATGACCTGAGCCAAAATCAAGAGTCTGAGGCTTAACCCAATGAGCCACCCAGGCGCCCCTGTAATAATTTTTTAAAGGAAAGACATACTTAAAATTAATGGAGTCTCAGAATTTTTTTTTAAATATCAAAAAGAACCAGAGATGTATGTACTGGTTTATACAAGAATTTATGATAGTGTTCCCCACCCCCCAAACAAGGAAACAATTTATATGTCTAACAGTAGGGAAATGGTTAAATAATTATGGTATATCAATATAATAATCTCTAGCTATTAAAAATTGTATCTTAGAAGAATCAACAAAGATGCTTACTATATACTGAGTACAGGCTACAAAACCATATGTATAAGATACCATTTTTATAATGGTATATACAAAGCATTACAGATTATTTTCTCTTATTAATGAAAATTTTGTAATTTTTTAAATCTGTGTTTTCCTATGCTTTGTAAGTTCTCTATATTATCTCATTACCATCTAATATGAGCAAAAACCTTGGGGGTGGGAGGGGTGACCCCTTTCTTTGTGACATCTTAGGAGCCTTCACAAGGGGGGAAGAGGAAGACCACTATTATCACAAGAACAAAGAGAAAAGTAGTAAAAAACACCCTAGAGGTATTAAAGAGGACTTATGGCATCCTTGGCACAAATGCCTTATGTTCCCATGTTGGTTTTTTGTTTTTTTTTAAGGTTTATTTATTTTAGAGAGAGAGAGAGAATGAGAGTGGGAGAGGGGTAGGGGGAGAGAGGCAGAAGGAGAGAGAGAATCCAAAAGCAGACTCCCTGCTGAGCATGGAGCCACTGAGATCAGACCTGAGCTGAAACCAAGAGTTAGTGCTTAACCCACTGAGCCACCCAGGTGCCCCCCCATGCCCTTTTCTTAAACAAATTATATTAAAACTACATTATAATATCAGTAGGAATTTGATTGCAAGATACCATAATTTTAATTGAGCAACTAGCTGATAGGAACTAGAGTACTCAGATTATTAATCAAGGAAAAGGATGAAAAAGCACTCCTGATGTTAGAGTAATTGCTACACTCAACTGTCATTTGAAGAAAAAAGAAATCAATATTCCATAGCTAGAAAACCAAATAATACGTTATTAACCAAAACTGTTTTAAAAAAATGGCTTCCCAGGGCGCCTGGGTGGCTCAATGGGTTAAGCATCTGCCTTCGGCTCAGGTCATGATCCCAGGGTCCTAGGATCAAGCCCCGCATTGGGCTCCCTGCTCGGCAGGAAGCCTGCTTCTCCCTCTCCCACTCTCCCTGCTTGTGTTCCCTCTCTCGCTGTCTCTCTGTCAAATAAATGAGTAAAAATCTTTAAAAAAAAAAAAAAAAAAAATGGCTTTCCTGTCCCCCACCCACTCCCCCCAGATCAATCCTATTAGAAGTTAGGAACATGCGGGCGTCTGGGTGGCTCAGTGGGTTAAGCGCCTGCGTTTGGCTCAGGTCATGGATCCCGGGGTCCTGGGATAGAGCCTCACGTCAGGCTCCCTACTCAGCGGGGAATCTGCTCCTCCCTCTCCCTCTGTGCTCTCTCTCTCTTTCACCCTCTTTCTCTCAAATAAGTAAATAAAATCTTTAAAAAAAAAAAAAGTTAGGAACATGCAAAGAAAAAAAATCTGAAAATTACTAGACTAATATTTTATTTTATTGGAGAAAGCCTTGATCCTTTAACTATAAGGCAGTTCAAGGTACATGTTTCCTCTTTCATTTCTATGACTGTTCTTAAACTCATTACAATAATTAATATTTTCTCATTGAAAAGATTTCAATTCCCTGAAAAGCCTGGTAAGTATCTAATGCTGACAAAATTTCTCACCCTTTAAAGTCAAGTGTCTAATTTGGATGTAATGGGAACATGGTACCTGGCTAAAAACCTACAAATTCCCCAAAAGTTATGCAGAGTTATAGGGGTTACAGAGATCTATTTGGTATCTGGGACCATATTCTTTTCGTCATTATAGGAAGTCATTTGCATCTGCATGACGCTGAACTGCCCTTAGAGACGTGACGAGAATCCGAATGATCTGGTGAATCAGGGCCTTGATTGCTAAGTCTTCCTTTTTGGAAAAGAGCAAAGAAATTCCTGTGGACTCCTGGTCTGTTCTTCCTCCCTTGGACCTACCAGAGAATTAGTTACCCTGGACCATCACAGTAGGTTTCCCAGGGCAAGTCTCTGTTGCTCAGGCAGATATGATGAGTCTATGGTCAAGGCAAATCTTTCAACTTCCCATGATACTCTGCCCAGATGGCATTTGTAGATGAAGTCCAGCCTCTTTCTGTACTGCTCATGAGAAGTTCAGATGGTGTGCATCACCCATTACAAATCTGAGGGGTGGAGATACTGGGGGGATGCTAATGGCATGTGGGAGGGAAATGGAGAAGATTAAGATGGTATCTGGACCTAATGCATAATAGTTAGATACTCAAAGGAATAAAAAAATAGATTCTGTTTTGACTTTATCTTGGGAATTAATACTCAGTAAAAGAAGACTTTTTTTTAGAAGATTTTTAATATGACAGATACATGCATTCTTAATTTTCACTTTTTAGGAACACCTGATGAATGACTACAAAATAAGAAAATAAGGTAAAAACATTTTTTAAATTCTTATTCTTCCTAACAATTATAGATCATAAAAAGATCAGATCAAAAAATATCTCCTGTAATATATTTCGACTCAGTGGAAAGCCCCCACAAAACCCAAAGATTCACCCAAATTGGAGCATTTATTACACGTGTGAATGCTGTGGCATGTCATAGTCTGCTTCCTGTTCTATAGCCCGATTCGATGTCAATTATATATGCTTTTTAAAACTCTAAGTAGGCACCAAATTGATTTGTTGTACGCTGTACCTAGAGGGGTACTGAGTGAATCATCACTCATGAATAAATCACTGGTAACCAAAAATGTGCTATTCTATCACCAATAAGTAACAGAGTATATTAGTTTCCTACAATTACATCCTTGGCATCCGTATCAGTCTGCTCTTCTTTCTGTAAGTCCCTTTGGGCTGCAGGCACGGATCGCACAAGGAAGGGGAAGAAAGAAGGTTTGCTCTGGGGATCCCCGAGCTGCTCCTTGAATGGGAGGGAAAGCCCTCCTGCGCAGGTCCAGGGACCAGGTCTCTCTCCACCCTCCTGCACCTAGTGCTCTTTCTCATCGTCAGCTCCTGTCTCTATCTGCACATTCCTTTGCCTTCTTCTACCAGCTTGCTTCCTCTGCCTTCTCTTACACTCTGCCCACAACTCCAGCTTCAGCATGCAGGTGGCCATCACTTCTTTGTCCTGGGTGACATTTCAGCAGCAGATCCCATAACAGACTAGCAAACTGTGTTTCTTATAGGTTCAAACTCCCTGCAAGCACAGGACTGACCCAGCTCATCTTTTCAATCCAGATACATGGTATCCGATTCTGCAGATCACATCTCTAGGGCACACTCCAATCATTCTCTCTCGAGGGATTCCTAGCATCTTGTTTCAAAGCTCCCCCAGTGACTCTAACAGAGACAGGGTTGAGACCCACCGGGGTGGCCTAAATAAGACCGACTGTCCTTAAGGCCAGTGCCCATCCCTGGTCCACTCATGAGGCAAGAGTGGATTAGGTGGACGCCATGAAACCAAGGCTGGGTGGTACATTACTTTCCTATTGCTGCTTTTCCTTGTTGTGTCAAATGACCACAAATTTAGTGGCTTAAAACAACGCACATTAATTATCTCTGAAGTCTGAAATGGAGGGACAACGGGCTGGCTCAGTCGGTTAAGCGTCTGCCTTCAGCTCAGGTCATGATCTCAGGGTCCTGGGTTCGAGCCCCACATCAAGTTCCCTGTTCAGCAGGGAGCCTGCTTCTCCCTCTGCCTGCCGCTCCCCCTGCTTGTGCTCTCTCTCACTCTCTCTCCCGCTGTCAAATAAATAAATAAAATTAAAAAAAAAAAGTCTGAAATGGATTCCACTAGGCTAAATCAAGGTTTTGGCAGAGCTGTGTTCCTCCTGGAGGCTCTAGGGGAGAATTCATTTCCTTGTCCTTTTCCACTTTCCAGAAGTGGTCTGCATTCCTTGGCCTGTAGTCTCTTCATCCATCTTCAAAGCCAGCAACAGCTGAATGAGTCTCACATCACATCATTCTGACACGGGTTCCTCCTCCTCCCACATTTAAAGGAACCCTGGGATTACACTGGATCATCCAGGCTAACCTCATTCTCTTGAGATGAGCTGCTAAGTAACGTTCATTTGCCCATCATGTCACACAGGTTCCAAGGATTAAGAGAGGGACATCTTTGAAGGAGCCATTATTATTCTGCCTACCATGAGCAGACTACATGGAACAGAAAATACTGTGTGTGGGGTTTTACTCACAGAAACATGACCAGTATAACACTAGGCTGAGTATTATTACAGCATGAGATACAGCTTGACTATTAAAACTTTAACCATTTGTTGGTTTTCATCTCTTATACTCCACATCAATAGGTATTTCAGCCATAAAAACAAGAGACCAAGCATTCTTATAACAATATATGAATTCAAACAGAAACATTTTTACCCTTCAATAATTTACAAGCTATTTTCCTATAATTATACCAATTTATACATTTTATCAACAACCACTACCCCAAATCAATTGTAATTAGATTCCAAAAGAAATCTATTTTAAAACACATTTTAAGTAATTTCCAAATTGCTTTTGCCTCAGCCAATGATTACATATTAAAAATATAACAACACAGTACAATTCCTTTAAAGAGAAATACTTATCCAAAGTGTTTCTGCTTCAAAATTTAAATAAAAGCACCTGAACATTTTTAACAAACATCTTCCGGTGCTTGAGGCTACTGGTATGTGAAATCATGGAGGTTTTTCTAAGTTATTAGCAGTTTCTGAAAAACTTAACTGTGAAAACCTGTCACCCAAAATGCATCTAAACCAAAAAGGAGTGGGACAAAGTGAGAAAACAAGATCATGATATAAATGTAAAAGTTAGGGGGAAAACATTCCAACTTCAAAAAGCTTTGAAGGAAAATGCATTTTCATGTATTATCTGAGTCTTCAGAAATGAACTATTTCTGGGTGCCTGGGTGGCTCAGTCACTTAAGCATCCAACTCTTGATTTGGGCTCAGGTCATGATCTCAGGGTTGTGAGACTGAGCCCCTGTTGGGCTCCACGCTGGGCATGGAGCCTGCCTAAGATCCTCTCTCTCCCTCTCCCTCTGCCCCTCCCCCCCCCAAAAAAACTATTTCTTGGGTATTTCACATTAATGTTCAAAATTAAAATAATACGAAGTCCTGAGGCACCTGGGAGGCTCAGTCGGTTAACTGTCTGCCTTCGACTCAGGTCATGTTCTCAGGGGTCCTGCGATCGAGCCCCGCATCGGGCTCCTTGCTCAGCAAGGAGCCAATGCTTCTCTCTCTCCCTCTGCCCCTCGCCCTGCTCCTGCTCATGCGTGCTCTCTCTCAAATAAACAAAATCTTTTACAAAAATAATAGAAAGTCCTTTCTTCCTTATATTTGCTTGGATTTATAAAATCTAAATATGTAATATACACATAGTACTGTATATATATATATATATATATATATATAATAATCAGCTTATCTGTTGACCTCAATTTGGAAGTCAGTCCCTACATTTAGGTTAAAATCAGCAAATCTCACTATTTTTTGGCTTTAATCTTCAATTTACTTGGAATATTATTTAATCAACAAATATTTGGGCATCTACTCTAAGCCAGACATGTTACAAGTGTTAACAATTTATCACATTAAAAAAAACCAATTAGTCCTGTCCAAGCTTAAAATAATTCACATTTAAAAAAAAAAAGTATCAATCATTTTATCCTCATTTAATAAGCTTTTAAAAATTGACACTACTTTGAATCCACACATTTGGTCTTATCTAATAATTTGTAAATTGGTCAATTCTAACTTTACATCTTCAGCACATAAAGTTGGTATCATGAGACCAGTGATTTATTTCACACTGGGAAAACTGGGCGAGCGGGATTTCAAAGTTGTTGGTCCTTCAAAGTTGAGGTCTCTTCTTCAGACAAAATTAACTACCAAATTGAAATCAATTTGCTAATGGTAAAGTTAACAACATGCCATTGGTCATCAGAAAACAGGTGTTCTAGAAATGAGATGACTTACTTAGACTGCTTAGCTGGCGTATGATAGCAGCAAGAGTACTATTGGTTACACATTCAAGTTCACTGGTAATCCCTTCGGGCAGGGCTCCCCGGCACAGGTGCCGGGGTTCGATGTTCCTCTTCACTAAAGGCATGGCTCACAATCTGAAAATTAAAAAGACATTTTTTTAAAAAGCTCATATTCACATTTTAACAAATTTAGAGTCTTAATTCCCTTGAAAGTTGACTCCTTCCCAGGAATTTTCATTACCCTTTCTACATAAATCCGCTAAATATACAACAGATGTTGAATGACTTACATAAACTTTGTCGATTTCAAAGATAGAGAGTACAATCCTACTTCTATAGAAAGATAATGTAAGCAAGATTTCCAGTAAAGTATGAACGACTGAATACATGCATTTTTACCTTCCTTTCCTCTCTAGTAAAATGAAAAGAGAATAAAAAAGGCGTAAGCCCAGAAATGCTAAGGGCAGGAAAGGACACAGCAGCCCAAACCTGGACGAGCCCAACCAGATTAAGACACAGAAAAGGCATACCCGGGCTGAAATGAAGGGAGACAGGAAGTGAGCCCGCCTGAACCACAGAACCTTGCCCACCCTGCCCAGCAAAGGCTCAGGAGCAGGAGGTGCCATGTATCCATGAAACGGGTGGGGGGAGGATGGATCCAGAGAGGGGATAAGCTAATGAACCAGATGTACTTCAAGGCTCTACAAGAAAGAATATGAAAAGAGGGTGGCTGGCTTTTAAAAATCCATTCACAAATTCCTTCTCCCTCCCCAGGCTGCTCTTATTCCACCGCACCCAGCTGTTTTACTTTCTGGTGAATTCCAGAATTTGGACTTGAGAAACAAAACATAGCTAAAGGTTAGGGCAGGAAATGCACTGAGGCCAAGAGCATTAAGTCAAAGTCTACACTGAATGTAAGACAGAGCTGCTCCCCATACCCTCATTTCCTAGCTTGCTTCTCCACTTGGTTCCCAGAGCACTGGCAGCCTACTTTTCACTCTCCACCCAAAGAGATCAGGACATTCCCCCCAGAATGTTGGAAAAGAAAAGATCTATGAACATGGACACTGAGCCAGGGCTTCTCCCTATGGGAAATGCAACCAGCTCACCCTACTGTTACACCTGCCAATAATCTCTCCCCACACAATTTCCCATCAGCTTTTGATGCCTTAGACGTAAATAAGAATGGACAGTGAAGGATCACCAGACCTTTCAGGAGAGCCTTCCCCAATGTCCTGGCAATTCTTTTCACTTCTCTCTTCAAGAAGTACATTATAAATTAACATAAAATCTCAACTTTTTGTTTAAGGAGGCATACAGAGTTTCAAACCTACTGCTTATGCAACCAATCTACTGCTCATGCAACCAATCTACTGCTCATACAACAGTAGAAAATCCAACGACTGGGATCTACTGTCATTTTGACAAGATTATATTGCCCAACTTGTAGGAACAGAAACAGAAAGGCGTAGGATATTGGTTAGCAGTCAAACCAGCCCTGAAATGCCAATCTGGAATTCTTGTTATGTGAGACAAATAATATCCTATTTGCTTAAACCACTGTAGTTGGGTTTTCTGTTACTTGAAGTAAAACTGTTTCCCAACGGGGAGGATAACTGAATGGTACCCTGTATCTAAAGAACCTGGAATGTGGTAAGCATAAATAAATCTTTGCCTTTCTTTCCCCTTTCTTTAAAATCTTTGTTCAAGCACCTAATAAATACTTACCGAGCACCTACAACCTACCAGGCGGGATGGGGAGTAACAAGGACCCAATGGGGAATAAAAGCAGACAAGATCCCTCCCCCAGTGGAGCTCTATTCTATGAGGAAGCAAGACATTGATCCAAACACACAGACTAATGAACTCAGGGTTAGAAAACCATTTTGGGGGGCAGGGTGCTGAGTTGTTTGCATAGTCATGGGCAGCCTCTGGTGGATGCAGGACATGACTGCGGACTTGAAATCTGAAGGGTGAATAAGGGTCCTGTGGTAATGTGGAGAATAAAACAAAGGAAGGCAAAAGTGGGAAAATTTCTGTTCAATTATCCAACGTTTTTGACTATTTCTGTCTTATGTCCAGGAAGGTGATAGTTCAATATACTAATCATATTTTCAGATTCAAATCCTACTTCATCCATTGACTTAGGTACATTGCCTATAGCACACCACTTTACCTCCCTGTGCCTCTGCTTCCCCATTGTAAAATGGGGATAATAGCAGTACCTACCTTAGAGAGTGAGAATCTAATGAGTTATTACTATATAAATCATTTAGAACAGCCTGGCTTATAGTGGCATTCAAAAAATGTGACTGACTATATTAATTTTATGATATCTTACATGTTGTTATAATGTTATTATTCCTATTATAATAAAAAAAGGAATAGTTTACTAGCGGACGATAAGGCTGGACCAAAGAAAATAGATAACAATAGTTCTATAAAAATTATGTGAAAGAAGAAGGACACACTTAAGGAAGGAGTGCTAAAATATGCAAATTCTAGATCTCCAAGTCTCAAGGCAAAAATGTAAGATTTACTGTGAGTTGTCATGACTTTCTGGGAGAATCCTTTAGAACAACAGGATGGTAACTAATCACAATAGCATGAACTAGAAAACTAGGAAAAAAAAAATCATTGATAAACTTAATAAAAGCATAGAGTGTGGAAAGAAAAATACTGAAAACTGATCAACAGGGACTCGCGCCATGAAATCGAGAAGAAAATTAAGCAACAAAGCCCATGATGTCCACAAAGAAGCACAGAGCGACGTGGGGGGAGGGGTATGGTGGCACTTCTAGAGACTGTGCAGGTAAGCTACTGAACTGGATGTTCTATAAGAATCTGAATTCATGGGTGGTCTGCCTGTAATGCTGGTTTGTGAAACTGGCCCAAGCATGAATTGGCTTTTAAATCATTTCTCAAAAGAGGGATTTACAAGAGTTCGGGGTAAATGTAAGATTCAGGAGCTGAAGGCTATGCATATAATATTCCCCTCTTCCGCATTCATTTTGTATTTATTCAGGATAAATGTCACTCTTTTCCCGTATTTTTAGGCCATGGACATGCCCAGAAAACTTGCCAGTACAGCACCTCCCCAGCTCACCACCCACACTTCTTGGGACCTACAATTATTCAAACGCATACAAATTTAATGATACACGTATCACACAGAGGTCCCACCAGCATGTCCCAAACCTGGCCACAGCTAGTTGATACCTTCCTCCCCTCTTTCCCTGGACTGGGTAGTTCCCCAATATCAGATATGCCTGTCATTCATTAGGGCACAGGTGGGAGCTAGCACAGGCTCTTTGACACACAGGGAGGCTCGAAAATACACACACGACTTTCCTGATGTTCTCAGTTGGAAGGGCTCATACCCTGCTCTGATAGCCCACCCACCCTGGCCAAGTCCTTCCGTTTCATGTTTAAGACATCCCCCTCTCGTGTCACACAGTGAACTGCTGACTTAACGCTGTGGATACCGGGAGGCCCCGGGGGTACTTGGCAGCCCCACTGAAGGTGCTGACCCAGAGGCTTGCTGAAGATGTTATTAGGACACAAAAGAGAAAAGCTTAACTCTGTAGAGGTGTATTAACCATGTCTTTTATACCTGTATTTCTGATACTTTGACATCTTGGAGGCAGATGGAGGTCCCTGGACTGGACAGACTGCTCCTCCCAGAATTAAGCCAATTCCTAGAGCTAGCAAACTCACCCAGGCGCTCACCTTTCATATGCAAACCCACCAACCCAGAGCCCACATCTCCTCTGCTCTCACAGCCCAGGCCATTGTCCGCCTGCCCTAAGCACCCCAGTGCCAGGGACCAGGCATCTAGGGACAATATTATGCCCCAAAGCCTGCTGTAATTATTCAGCAAATCCTAAACCTGCTTGCCCCGCCTCACCCATCCCTTCCCACAGAAACCACAATAAAGGCTCTTGCCCCCACTTCCCTCTGGCGCTCCCTCTGTTTCCAGATACCCCTTGAACCTGGTGCTTCCCCCCATGTGGCCCCCTCATGATGTGGCATACTCCTCAGTCTTGGGGTCTGCAACACTTATCTTTTCACTGGCAGCCATCGCCCGATCTGTTGGCCTCACCGTACGTCACCTTTTCTGTTACTGTACTATATTACATTAAAACAACAGGAAGTCTGAGAAGGATTCCCATGAGGCACCACGGCAGCTGTTCATCGGTGTCCCCACTGACCATTCCAGGCGACCTGTGGGAGTCTATGTGCCTGGTACCAGGCTAGGACTTTCTCCCAGGGTGGCCTCTAAGCTTTCTGAACTCCGGGACTGAGTCTACAAGTTCTGTGTTTTCCACACTGACTTTTACGGTTCCCCAACACGGCCTGAGCACTGAAAAACCGTCTGCCAGTTGCACACACACCCACATGCGTAGACAGACACGTCTCGATCTGGCCTTCTCCTTGGGTATTCGTCTGCGTTGTTGCAGCATTTCAGCTCTAATTAACCCAAGTCTTCATTTCTCACGATCATTATGCATCTACTTGGCACTCCCACACTTGTCTAAATACAAATGACAACAGAGGGAGGCCATGCTACTCTCTTCCCAATTTTAGAAAAATTGTTTCGTAGCTCCTTTTTAAAGTCCTAATTACCTAGCAATGACTTTTATGGCTTTCCAATTCAGTGCGAAGTACTCTAACACATGTAGTTTTCCCCAGATGGCCTTTATTTTTTCTGACACTAATCCAGTTTTGAATAAATTGAACAGCAGGGTAGAGGTAAAGGAGAAAATGTTGGGTCAGTCATTACTCTTGAAAATGCTTTGCAATGACAAAAACAGACATGTAATGAACGAACCCAATTAGTCACCAACAAATAAGACAGGTATGCCTCTCAACTCCTTCACTGGAAGAACTATGACCCATCCAGATCATTCTTTAAAGTTATTCTGTATGCTAAGAAAAAAAAAAATCAAAGATTACTAATCAAATTTGTAAGGATTATTAGAGGTTACATAAGGTATTACTATTAAACCTGCAGTCTGTCCAACTTTTCTGGGAAATGTTTCAATTTAGAGAGAGACAACCTGGTTCACATAACTGTGAACTAGATTCCAGCTGCGGCTGAAACCAGGCCAGAGCCTTTCCCTGGGAATTCGGAAGTGGGACCCCCACAGCCCGCTCAGCAGCTGCTCTCTTGAACGGCAGGGATGGGTAACTCTTCCACCACAGGAAATGGAGATCGGCAAGGTTAGTCAGCAGCAGGAGATTAGAAGGAAGTAACAAACTGGCAAAGACAAGAGACGGGGGGACAAGGGCACCCCAGGGCTTTGCCCAATCTCCCTCAGACGGCATTGGCCAACGAGGACAGGACGCTTCCACCCAACCCCCCCACTTCATTGGGGGTCAGCCTTGCCTCACAGTTTAATGGCTCTTCTAGCCTTTTCTTGCTTCCTCTATTTCCTGCCACACAGGCAGTTCCCCCCTAACCAAATCCTCACAGGTGTGATCCCATCCTAAGGGCTGTCTCTCGAGGACCCAGACGAATACAAGTGGCTACGAGAGTGGTCTGGGAAAACAAGTGCTAAGACAGGGATTTGGGACTTGTGCACAGACCGCCCTGCAGGTGACGAGGAGACGGTCTGGAAGGATGGGCATGGAGAGCCCTGCCACAAGACTGTGGTGCACTTGTGACAGATTCTGTTGTTAAGTGACCCAGAAACTGACCTGGTACAGAGAAATGCCATGACGGGCATAATAATGCAGACCCCTGGAAGACACAGAAGGAAAAACACCTACAAAAACAGCAGGGGTTGGCTAGTTACTGCTAGCGTGCGCTGGTGGCCTGCATAAGGGCAATGAGGTCCTGAAAGTTATTAACAAGCAGTTAATAGCTAAGGGAACATTCAAGCCTTCCTGGTAGGTATAAACAGGTCCTCGTCATGACCTGTAATGGAACTGCGGACCTAACCGTGACAGCTCTGGAGCTCAGATCTTTTGAATGCTCAGTCAAAGCACTCTATTATTACGCTGGTCCAGGCTGTGGCTTTCAGGGATCCTAACAACTGGAACGGGGACTTCTGATGGATGCTCACGATGATGCTGAGTCCAAACACCTCAGCACACCACGCAGAGGCCTCGGCCCCACCAGTCAGCAGGTGTACTAATGGCACACGTCCCTTTCCGGATGCCAAGTGGGTGCCCAGTGCCAGGCCTGGGGAGGGAGACTGACAGCATGCTGACTGGGGAAGTGGTGCGTGGCTATGCTCTGGAGGCCCTCGTAAGACACACGCTTCTGGAGTGGGGGAGATAAACTCAACGAAGGTTCTGGGTCTGGCAACTCTGGTGAAGCTTCTAGGGGTGTGGCGGTAAGGGCATGCTGGGATAGCCCCTCCTAAGTAAAAGACAAATCCACAGAGAAGGAAGCACAGTGCCTGTTAGGTTGGGTCCTGGGGGCAACAGGGCCAGAGACTGGGTGACACAGCAGCTGCCAGCTTTGAGTGTGGCCCAGAGCAAGAAAAGACTCTGTCGCAGGGCCAGGCTTGGCACAAGCAACCTAGATGTTTGGGCCGTATGACCCAGCGACCCTGGATGGTGCAGACCGTGTTCGTAATGGGAAAAGGCACATACGGAGCCCCTGGCAAGCTCCCAGGGAAAATCAAATGCATGCCTCTGGGATTCTGAAGTCAAGCCATGCCATCACAAAGAATTACACAAAGGTTTAGGAGCCAAGGGGTAGAAGCAGGAATGGCCCCACTTACCATCACTGCAAAGAGCCCACTGAGGGGTTCTGTGCTTCCATCCCTGCACCACTGGACTCTGCAGGGCTAGAGGTCCGAGTCAGCAAAAGGGCTCATTCTTGGCAGGGGTATGGTCAGGGTCCCAATGAACTGCACGTTCTGGCTCTGGACAGTACTGTGAACTCATTGGGCCAGGGACCAAAAGTGAAGAGGAGGCCCCCATAAAGGCAGAGGAAGCTGGCTGTGAGCAGGAGAAAGGGCTGTGTTTACACAAGGGGCAGGGAGGAGCATGTGTGGAGGCCAGCTGACATTCATCTTGTCTGTTTCTGGGATCTGGATAACTTAATCATCTACCTACCTTAGTGAGCTAATTCCTGTGCATGCATGCGTGCCCGTATACGCTGCACCCGCTGATTTCCTGGAGTATCTAACTCATTACTGCTAACTTATTTCTCACAGTGGGGGTTTGTTCTCTGTACCTCGTTTCAGGAAAGTTGTCTTACAGGGCAATTTTGTGTTTGCTTCTACTGAGACCCCGGCACAGGACTGGGGTTCTAATTTCTCACCGAGAATTCAAGGTTTTTTCTTACTTCTGGAGCCCTAGGCTGATGGCAAGCCATTTCTCTAGGTTGGTGAGCAGTTTTTCTATTCAATTTTTAAGGGATCTGGCAACCCTCTGAACATCCCAGCATTCATTCAGAGGATTCAGTTCCAGCTCGCTGCTTCAGGCTGGCCCAAGACACATTTCCGCATCCTGGGTATCATTAGAACCTAGCCTCCAGCCCCTGTTCCAGTGTCCTATCCCCTCTCGACCCCCTCAGCTTCTAACACCCATGGACGGACTGCCAATGTGTTCTTTTCAGCATGGCATTGTTATTAAAAACACATACATGGGGGGGCGTCTGGGTGATTCAGTCCCTTAGGTGTCTGCCTTAGGCTCAGGTCATGATCCTGGAGTCCTGGGATGGAGCCCCACATCAGGCTCCCTGCTCAGCCCCTCCCCCGCTGCTTGGGCTCTCACTCTCATGCTCTCTCTCTCAAATAAATAAATAAAATCTAAGAAACAAACAAAAAAACCACACATATATGCACACACACTCAGGCTTTAGCCAGCATTTGTATGAGTTTGCAGCAACTCGAGTAGCTCATTTCACTTCGTATGTATCACTTGTGAGGACACCCTTAAGAACCCCCAGCCTGAGCTCTGCCTCTCCCTCCATCATTGCAACGCGTCACGCTTCCCTGTTCCTCTCCCCGATGTGGTCCTCAAACCCTCCCCGATGTGGTCTTCAAACTCTCAACAGTAAGCAGTAACACACATCAACTGGTGACGAGGTTTCGTGAAAAAATGGATCAAGTGGGTAAAAATGGGGAAGGCAATGTTGAGTATAGAGCATAAAGGTACACTTTACTCTGATTTATATATTACCTTAACAAATTAACCCCGAGTCCCTGTGTGTGCTAATTACACCTTCCCTGCCTGCCTTACAGCTTGTTCAGAGGCTCACATGAAAATGTGTGTGGGGTAAAAAAAAAAAAAAAAAAAAAAGAGTAACATACTAATGGTATTATTACTTTAATTTTAATATAAGTATAACATTCATTCCTAAAATAAGATACGTAATATTTTCCCCCAATTTTATAGAAGCTTGGAACTTTCAGCCCCATGCCCTATCCCCCTATTTTCCAGAGAGGGCAGAAGAATGGGAAATGGAATAATCAATCAATGTGATGAAGCCTCCATAAGAATCCCCAAAGTATGGGTTTGGAGATCTTCCAGGCTGGTGAACACATCCATGTATTAGGAGGGTGGCAAGCCCCAACTCTGTGGGCACAGAAGCTCCCGCGCTTGGGACCCTTCCAGACTTCATCCTATGTACTTCTTCATCAGGCTATTTATCTATATCCTTTAGGATATTCTTTATGATATAATAAACTGGTAAATGTAACTATTTCTCTTGATTTCTGTGAACTGTGTTAGCAAATGATCAAACCAAAAGAAGGGGTTGTGGGAACCCTGATTTATAGCCAGTTGGTCAGGAGTTCAGGTGATAACCTAGGACATGCAACTGTCATCTGAAGTGAGAGCCACCTTGTGGGACTGAGCCCTTAAATTGTGGGGTCCGCACCAACTCCAGTTAGTGTTAGAACTGAATAGAATTACAGGAGACCAGGCTGACATAACAGAGAATTGCCTGATGTGTGGGAAACCCATACATCTGGTATGAGAAGTGAAGTGTTGTATGTGTAGTACAGGACTGAGAGTAGAAGAGAAACACGGGAGGGTAGTCTTTTCCTATATACTCTCCTTTGCTCTTTACCTCCCTCTTTCTAGGTTTCATTTTATGTTTCTTTATTTTTTCTTGAGTATAGTTGACACACAATGTTTCAGGTGTACAACATAGTGATTCTACAACTCTGTACATTATGTGGTATTCATCACAAGCGGAGCTCCCATCTGTCACCATACAGCGCTATTACAATACCATTGACTATATTCCCTGTGCTGAACCTTTTATTCTAGTAACTTATTCATTCCACAGCTGGAAGCCTCTACCTCCCACTCCCCTTCACCCATGTTACCCATCCCTCCTCCCCTCTGGCAACCATCAGTTTGTTCTCTGTATTTATGGGTATGTTTCTGCTTTTTGTTTGTTTTTTAGACTCCACATATAAGTGAAATCAAAAGGTATTTGTCTTTCCCTGTCTGACTTACTTCACTTAGCATAATACTCTCTAGGTCCATCCATGTTGTTGCAAATGGCAAGATCTCATCCTAATATATGGCTGAATAGTATTCCATTATATATATATATTTTTTTCCATTATATGGAAATGACAAGTGTTGGTGAGGATGTGGAGAATGGTGGCAATGCAAACTGGTACAACCGCTATGGAGAACAGTACAGAGGTTTCTCAAAAAATTAAAAACAAATACCACATGATCCAATAATTTCATTTTATATTGTTGACTTAAGTTTCAATTAGCTGATTCTTTCCTCAGCTATGCCCAGTTTGCTAACAAACCCAACTCATGTGTTTTTGTTTCCAGTAGTTTCCATTTAACTCTCTTTTTAAAAAATAGTTGGGGCGCCTGGGTGGCCCATGGTCGCCTGGGTGGCTCAGTCGGTTAAGCGTCTGCCTTCGGCTCAGACCATGATCCCAGGGTCCTGGGATTGAGTCCCACATTGGGCTCCTTGCTCAGCAAGGAGCCTGCTTCTCCCCTGCCTGCTGCTCCCCCTGCTTGTGCTCGCTCTCTGTCTCTCTGTCTCTCTGTCTCGTTCTGTGTCAAATAAATAAAAAATCTTTAAAAAAAATTAAAATAAAAAATAGTTTTCCTCTCTCTGTTGATATTCTCTACAAGTCCATGCATATTGTCCACCTTTTCTACTACATCCTTTAATACATTAATCACAGTTAAAGTCTCTGATAGTTCCCACTTCTGGATTGTCTCTGAGCCTGTTCCTGTTGATAGTGTTCTCTCCTGACAATGAGTTGTTTTTCTTGCCTTTTGTGGCATAATTTTTTTTTTTTGCTCAATGCTGGGTATCATTTGTAGAATACTAGCAACTTAGGCAACCAGTATTTCCGCCTGGAAATGAGCTTGTGTGGTCTTCCAGCATGCCTTTACTAGAGAGGATTTGAATCAACCTACTGTTATCTAATGTAGCAGAGCATCAAAATCCCCCAGCGATGGGCTGCTACCTTGTACCTGGTGTGGGGTTTGAAATGTCAGATTTTTCTTAGTGTTCCTGTTCCATCCAGCAGTCCCTTCACACCTGTGTCATAAAGGAGTCCCTCTCCACATTCTCAACTTCCAGGAGAGGACTACTGTTGTTTTATTTCTAGATGTGAGGTTCATGGTTGGGGCAGGGAAAGTTCTTGGCTCT
This sequence comes from Halichoerus grypus, assembly GCF_964656455.1. NCBI lineage: Eukaryota > Metazoa > Chordata > Mammalia > Carnivora > Phocidae > Halichoerus > Halichoerus grypus. The sequence continues at coordinate 73,772,275 of NC_135715.1, forward strand.
CCTGGTCCAGCCTATATCTCAGGAAGGGCCTATGGACCTGGACCTCAGAGCAGGCCTCCTCAGCATCTGTGGCTTTCTTTCCCATGGCAGCTAAACTCTGCCTTGTATTTGTCCCTGTCTTGGGCATAAGAGCTTTCTGCTCCTCATGCAACATAAGCAGAACTCTGTTTATTAGTGAAAGATCGTGGGGCTAAGAGGTTGTTCTGCTTTTGCTACTATGCTTGGTCCCAGAAGCAGATCTTTGCTGGTTACAAAGGGTGGACAAAAGGGTTTCCTAGCCTTCCTCCAGAAGCAGTAATATTTACCTGGGTCCTGGGTGCTAGAGGATCTGCTGCCCTCCCAACAACTTCTGTGTCAAAGGAGAGAAGGGGCGGGATAACAGACCTTACATCCTGCCAGTCCCCTAGTATGATCATCTCCCACACGGCTGTACCACCAGTGGGGTCCTGTCTAGTCTCCAGGCTTGCCACTCATCTTTCTTATGAGCACTTGGTAGAGACCTGCAGAAAAGGGCTTGTGAGTGTGAACCCCCACTTGTATCTGGGCTCCTGGTTATTCTAAACGGATGTGTTAACTCACATTCAACCTTTAAGAACTCATTTTAAATGCCACTTCTATGGTGGTCACCTGTTCCTCCCATGCTCTGCACAACACAAAATAGCTTAAGTGTCCTGCTCTCCTCAGGAGGGCTTGTTACTCTTTGCAATTCAAGAAAAGTTATTACTTTATAGATCAATGGCTTCAACGCTCATTTGCAACTTTTTACATCCTAACTGGAAGAGAAACTCTCTGCCATCATGGTGAAACAAGATGAACATATCAGCTTCCTCTTTTGTTAAGACTTTAAACAGCTAACTACATTCACAAACGGAAAAGAAAGCAAACGGATATTCTTGAGGATTGAACATCTGAGTGTACTCTAAGTATATGCATGCACAGACCCCAAAGTGAGCAAACTATTTTGGAAAGAAAGGAATTAACACTTAGTATGGATAATAGATCGCATTCGTGCATGGGATATACTGCAATGGGCAGTATAAATTAAATTGAAACCCACCACTGTGATCATTCCCCAGCTTACACTGCAATTGTAGGAAGGGCTGACTGGATGCAGAGTAACTTCTATTAACTGCATTAAGTCTTTATGACATATTTTAAAACGGTATTACTGATAGAGAAAGTTGAGTGTACAAATTGAATGAACAGATTTGGGGATGGGTTCCTTTCTTCACTCTGCAGCCATAAAGAGCATCCTGTGAGTTCTGAGAGCACGCACCACCTGCAGAACCTGACAGTGTTAATGATTCTGTCTTTTCTATTCTTGGTGCGCTGGTAACCTTTGCTCTGACTGCCGCGTGTCAGGAATCAAAGTGCGGTGCGAGGCAGGACTAAATCACGCGGTATGGACTAGATTACACGCACCAAACTATACATGTGCGCACTGCAGATGTCCGGCTTTTTAATCATGTTGACTTCTATGTGCGAGTCTTATACTCAAGAGGGACCCAGGCAGAGGTGGTCCTGGCCCCACACTCATACAGAACTGAGTGACACAGTGCTGCCAAGCCCTGGCTCCGACTTCCCACCATACTTCCCATGGGGCAAGGGCCAGGTCTGTGCACCCCAGTCTCGTGGCACGCTGCCTGCCTACTGACATTCCCCAGGAGGTACTCACCACTAATATTACATTCCCACAGCCAGTGGAAGAGCCTAGATTCCTCAACTCCCAAGCTGTTACGTTATCTTCTAGAGCTATACCGCCTCACCTCCTCTTTTAGCTAAGCTTTAGATCAAAGCTGGGAAGGGTGGGGTGAAGGGGGGAAACTGGGTGAGGTTTAATCAATAGCATTTCGCTGGGATGAATGACTACATCTCGCTCTTCAGAACATGGTCTGTATGTTTCCACATGATGAGACACAGGAAGGTACAGTGAAACAACACTGGATTAGGAACAGGGGGACCTGGCTTGTGGTCCCAGTTCTGTCACTAACACCGCATGACCCTGTGCAAGTGTCATAGCCAAGGTGTGCCTCAGTTTCCTCTTAAGAAAAACAGATTTGCTCCCTCTGTTCCCTCCAGCTCCAATATGTTTTGTCCTTTCAGTTAGATATTCCACTGCCTTTCAGAAACTATCATATTGGAGTCACCTGCTCTCCAAACACTTAGTGCATTTTTATTATTCTTTAGCCAGTGTCAACAGGAAGAGTAGACAAAAATAAGACACAATTCCTTTAGGGGCGCCTGGGTGGCTCATTTGGTTAAGCATCTGCCTTCAGCTCAGGTCACGATCCCAGAGTCCTGGGATCGAGTCTACATCGGGCTCCCTGCTCAGTGGGGAGTCTGCTTCCCCCTCTCCCCCCGCTCATTCTCTCTCACGAAAATATAAAATCTTAAAAAAAACAAACAAACAATCCTTTTACTCAAGGAATTAATGGTTTAGTGAGAGACACAAACATATAAACCAAGTTACAACCCAGTGTGACAAGTACTACATTGTAGGTATTTCTCATACCTGGGAAATTAAATTAAATTAAATTAAATTAAATTAAATTAAATTAAGTTTAATTTAATTTAATTAGAAAGACTCAGTGGTGGGTGGGGGAGGGGGACACAGCATCACAGACCCTGCAGCACCATGCCTGGCACATGGGAGCTGCTACTCATTAAGCATAGCAGATGGGAGAATGGAGGTCCTTACTCGAGGTTTACGGGAAGCATTCCATCACTTTTAAAAATTGCTAAGCAGCCTCAATAACTAAGCAAGTATCCCAGGGAAAAGCAGCAGATTCATGTCTGCAGAATAACGGGATATACCTGAAATCTGTCAAGTACCTATTTTTGGAGGGCATTCTGAGATAAGAAGTGATCATTTGCCTTTTGTGGGCTACAAACAGGCACCGAAAGACACTTCAAGTGGAAGGTGATATGTGGGTCTAACTGAAAAGGCAGAGATTCGATGTCTAGGTTAAGATTTCTCCCCACCAAGGTTTTCCCCATTGGCTCCTGTCTTGCAGCTTCTCTCCTGATGGGAGAAACCTCAAAGCCAGTATAAGTGACGAAAAGCAATCTGTCCTAAGTGAGAATATAGAGAAGCAGAGTGGGGATCTTGGCAAAGAACAATCACTAAGAACAATCCTGGGGTCTCTTTCCTCTGCTCTTCTCTCCTGGGTATCATAGGGGAAGATGATGAGTGCTCAAAAAAAAAAAAGCCTTTGTTCTAGCACCTTCCACCATTTATTTCTATTTATCTACACTTACCTAAATTGATTCTTATGCTTCTATAGTCTGGATTTTTTAATTTAAATAGATTACTAAGTTCTTATTAGATGTGAAATGTTTTAAAAATATATTTGTCTTCTGTTTCCAAGTCCCTTTATAAGGCCCTGCTGTCCATATAACCAGATACTCGGTACATTTGACACTACAGAATATATTTTATATTTGAGCATACATCTGTTTTCTGTTTCTTTGTTGTGTAAATTCATCCTGATTCATGTTACTACTCTAGGAACCTTGAAGATGCTTTTGCCAGGAACTATTTTCCTTCCCTGTTTTGACCAGCCAGACAAAACCAGCTATTTAATAAAATAAACTTTTTTAGGTAAATGGAACCTGGGAGATTGAGACTAACTTCTTCATTTTGTCATCAGAGATCAAGACAAAGAGATCCCAAATCACCTGCATTATGGAGATTTGCCAAGGACTGAGGAGACATTAGAAGCTCAATCTCTGACTTGGCTGGTGCTCTGCCCACCACATTCCCATTTGTAAATGTTCCCCCTATAAGCCACATTTGTAAATATGCCAACAAGCCAAGGCTACTTCATTTCTGTGTTTTATCAGTATATAAAGGCAGCCAAGGCAGCAAAAATTCTCTGCCCTGGTACCCAAGTAAGCCTTGACTTCTCATACGATGCTTCTATTCCCTCTCCTTCCCGCTACCCTCCCAACACTGAACCAAGCACCTGACCATCTATGGTGAGTGGTCGACTCCAGTCATGAAAGGAAGAAGTTGATCTACATTTCCAAAGTTCCGTTTATAGAAGATACCTTACTATTGTACTAAATAGGTGGTTTTGTCTGGTCCCCCAATTCCTGATGCTGCCTTGTTGCTATATGCGTAAGCGTTAGATCTTCTCATCTTATTCTGTTTTGTATTTTTGATATACATGAGTTTTTATAAGTGGCTGGCTTTTGGTTAACCATTCTAGAAAGCCAGATATTTGTGTCCTATCCTACTTCCCAGGCCAGGGAAGCATTCCGCCTACATTTCTACTGAGCATGATTCAGCACGACACTTGGTAAGGCAAATCCCATTTGACACTGGCCAGAAAGCTGTGTGTATAAGACTATGAGTATATACCCAGTCTCTAAGGAGAATCAGAGAAATGCTGTTGTGTGTGGGTACGGTAAGGAAAACGGCAGTTTAACATAATCTTTGGGACAAGACAAAGGGACCATCTCCTTTCCCTCGACTTGGGTTATAGGTAACTTACTGCTCTTCTTTAGGCCCTAGCAATACTAAATAAATGTCTCAATCAAAATGAAACATTTATAAGAACTAGGGTGTGTGTGTGTGTGAGCGCACTGTTATTAACTCTTTACAGGAAATCATTTCAAAAGCTATATAATTTGAACAGGAAGACTGAAGAAAGAGAAACAAGTCTAGGGGAGGAGTATAAATAGAACATCTTGTCTAGGCTTCTCCTTAGGCTTCAAATCCCCAGAAATGAGAAAAAAGATCTACACTTAAAATACATGCAATAACATGAGAGAACTATAAATGATAGATACTCTCCGAAAGTTAAAAAGCAGAAGGATCAGATGAAAGGACATAATAAGCCAAACACAGGACAGAGAGGATGTGGCCATCAGCGTGTGTGGCTGGAGAACCATAATGGGAAGACCTAGACAATTCACATCAGAAAAATACAAAGAGCAACCAACCCAGAGATATGAAGATGCCCCATCTCCCTAGCAATCAGGATAGTGGAACCACAAGAATTACTATTTCTCCCTTACCATATTGGGAAAATTTAAGTGTGTCTATCAAGTATTAGAAAGGTAAATAGTAGAGTTAGTTGATGGATGGGTAAATAATGGTAAATTGTCTTTCCAAAGAATTATATCTAATAAAACTAAGAATATCATATCCTTGACCTACCATTTCTGTCTCTATTCTTCTGAGAGAAATACTCTCACTTGTGCCCAAGGTTCATGTACAATAATGTTCACTGCATCATTGCTGTAGTGAAAAACTGGAAATGACTACTAGAGGGAAAGGCAGCTATCAAAAGCAACAAGGTAAATAAATATGGAGTGATCTCTAAAATACAGTGATGAATGAAAAAACCAAGGTTCACAATAACAGTACAGCATTTGTGCAAAAGTGACTACATATTCTCTTTATGTGTGTATATACAGGTAAGCCTACCAAAGGCTTGGAAGAAAACATCCCAAGTTCATAACAGTGATTACCTCTATGGGGATGGATGGACATGAGAGTCAAAGAGCACATTAATCTCAAATGTGTTCCAAGTTTTCAAAAAAAAAAAAATATTCATGTATTATATGTGTAATTATTATTTTAATTTAGTGCAAACAACTAAAAAATACTTGATGTATCAATAACAAAACTATTACAGAAAAAACTAATAAACTCAGCCGTGGCAGGAAATGGATTTTAAAAATTTTTAATGAAATAAAAAGCACTAATAGTGGCCTTCTGCATAATTTTAATGAATGTTCATGCATGAACTCATCTATTAGTATAATGGCTAAGACTTACATAATGTGCCAGGCATTATTATGTGTTTTAAACATACTAACTCATTTAATTCTTACAAACTGAGGTAGAAACTTTTTATTAATACTTCCCTTTTGAAGAGAAGAAACTGAAGCACCAACAGTTAGGCAGACTTGACCAACACCTCGTAACAGTTAATGGCAAAGCCTAAATTCAAAGGCAGGCAGTATGGACCCAGTGTCACTGTTTTTACCCACTACAGTTGACCCTTGAGCAACATGAGGGTTAGGGGCCCCACCACCCCCCATGCTGTCAGAAATCTGCATACAACTTTGGACTCCCCAAAAACTTAACGACTAATAGCCTACTGTTGACCAGAAGCCTTACCAATAACATAAAGTCAACTAACATACGAAGTATGTTATTTTTTATGTATTATAAACTGTATTCTTACAATAAAGCAAGCTAGAGAAAAAAAATATTAAGAAAGACATAAGGAAGAAAAAATACATTTAAAGTACTCTACGATATAAAAAAAAATTCACATAGAAGTGGACCCACGCAGTTCAAACCTATGTGGTTCAAAAATCAACTGTACATGAATCCCTGTTAAAAAAAAAAAAAAAAAAGCAACACACCAACTCAGTTTTTTTAAAAAAGCTAAATATTCAAGAGCACATCCAAAATGAAATAAGCAGGAAGGCTGAAAATGAAGAGACAACAAAAATACACCAGGCCAATGCTAACAACAAAAAGGGGGCAGCAATATTACTGTAAGACCCGAGAGAAACTCAAGTGAAAAGCAATAAAATAAATGAAGGCAAATGCACGTTTCATATTGAGAACTTTTATTATCCTTTTTTGTACACGACGCCAACATACTTCTTTCAGAAACCAAAAAAATTCGTATTTTGAACTATACAATTAGCAAATTTTAACTGATAGTACTTCAAAAATCTGTACATAACAATGCAAGAATGTATTCTTTTCAAACATATATGAAAACGTTGGCCATGAATTAAGTAACACCAAAAAAAGTGAATGAATTTCAAAAAATTGAAACCACACAGTAAGCAGAGTGAATTAAATTAAAAATAAACAACATTTAGTAACTAGGGGAGGTTGGTAAGTCTGTCTCCATCTTTGATTCTGAACCCTTGCTCTGGCTTCTGACAAGACTTCTGACAAAGTACTTGAGGCCAGGCCAACTCGATGCTGAGCAACACTAGAATGGCACATCTCCAGACTCAAGAAACAATGCACTGAGCATCCCAGAGTCAACAAACACATTCAATAATAACTAAAAATCATTTCTGCCCTGAAGAGAGGGCTACACCCTGGAAGGGATTAACTCGTGTACAGCTGGCTGAGAAGCTGGTCTGAAGGAAAGACAATACAGACAGAGTATGCTAACATAAAGGGGAAGAAAAGATAGAAAAAAAGTGAAGAGGATGTCAAGGAGGTCGTGTCTCTTGGGAGGAAGAGTGGGGAAAGTGCCAAAAATAAGAATATAAATGAATCCCACATCACTCCCCAAAGTTACATTCTGGAATAAAAGGTTAAAAATTTCTAATAAAATGGACAGAAGTACAAATCACATATCTACTAAAGGTCTTATATGCAGAATACATAAGGAACTCTCAAAACTCAATAATAAAGCAAACTATTCAATTAAATATACGTGCAAAAGTTTTGAACAGACACTTCACAGAGGACAGACTGATGGTAAGTAAATAAGTGCCTGAAAGATGCTCAATACCATTCATCGTGAAGGAGGTACAAATTAAAACCACAATGAGATACCACCACATACCTATGAGAATGGCCAACCTTAAAAAGACCGACCATACCAAGTGTTGGTAAGGATGTGGAGCAAATGGAACTCTCACACCCTGCTGAAGAAAATGGAAAATAACACAATCACTTTTGAAAACAGTTTGGCAGTTTCTTAAAAAGTTAAACACACTTACCATACGATCCAGCCATTTCACTCCTAGGTTTTTATGCAAAAGGAATAAAAGCATATGCCCACATGCAGATTTGCACATGAATGTTCATACAGCTTTATTTATAGTAGCCAAAATGAGCCAAAATTAGAAACAATCCCCAAATCCACCAAAGGTGAACAGATAAACTCAACTAATCAGCAATAACGTGGGATGAATTATTGATACATGTAACAATATTATTAATGAATCTCAAGGCAGTTATGCTGAATAAAAACCAGACCAAAAAAGAGTATATACTGTATAAAGAGTATATTCCTTTTACATAACTGTGATATTGTGATTTATAATAAGAAACATGTATTTGATTTTCATCCCTATTTCTGGCACAGAGCTCCTAAAATCCTTGAAATTTCCTAAGTGATAAGAGCTATGATTCTGATATTCGTAACAAATCCCTCTCAACGTCACCTGAGTATGTTACTGAGGTGACTTTAGGAAAGCCACTAAGGATGGGGGCTGGTTGCCAGGGGAACCCACCATGTGATTAGAGGGTTGGAACTTTCAGTCCCACCCACTCCCAACTTTGGGGAAGAGGGAAGGACTTGATTGAGTTCAATCACCACGGTCAATGATTTAATCAATCATACGTATGTAATAAAGCCTCCATAAAAACCCAAAAGGACAGAGCTTCCAGGTTGGTGAACCAGAATGCATTCATATGTTGGGAGAGTGGTGTATCCCAAACTCCATGGGGACAAAAACTCATGTGTTCTGCCAGACCTTTGGCTGTTCAACCATATCCTTTAAAATATTTTGTAATAAACTAGTAATCTAGTAAGCAAACCACTGTCCTGAGTTCTGTAAGCCACTCAAGCTAGTTAATAAAACCCAAGAAAGGGGTGTGGGAACTCCCAATTTAGAGCCAGTTGGAAGCGCAGGGAACAGTCAGGGCTTGAGGATGAAGTTGGGCCGGTTGGGGGTGGGGGGCAGTCTTATGGGACAGAACCCTTAACCTGTGGGATCTCATGCTGTCTCCCAGGGAGATAAAGGTCAGAATTGAGTTAAACTGCAGGACACCCAGCTGGTGTCAAATTGCCTGATATGTGGAAAACCCACACGTCTGGTGTCAGAAGTGAAGTAGTGTTGTGTGAAGAATTTGTAGTACAGGAGACACATCACAGAGTGTTCTTCCTTCACAATAACATTCTAGGAAATGCAAACTAATCTACAGAGACAAAAAGCAGATCAGCGGTGGCCCTGGAGATGGGGAACTGACAAGAGGGAGGGATGACAAAGGGCCATGAGGAAACTTCTGTGGGTAATGGCATGTTCACTTTCTTGTTGATGGTGATGGTTTCATGAGTGTGTGCACATGCCAGAACTTATCAGACTGTACGTTTTAAATAGTCGTAGTTTACTGTATGTCAATTATGCCTCTATAAAACTTCAAAAAATGGATCAATGGAGATGGACAAGAAATGAGGACAGAAAATTAACTGGGAGATCACTGAACATTTCTTCACTACTTAGATTCTAACATGATGGCCTAGCCTAGATGACTCTATTGCGAGCCACAGACATAGGACTAGGTATCACGGCGGAAGAGACAGACATACAAGATAAATTTAGCACGGAGACAGGCCACTGCTCCAACACTATTTACAAAGGGCCAATTAATGGCATCATAAACAGCAATGAGCTCAGTTCCCTAAGGCAAGTTTTCCTCCTACACAATTCCCTCACCCTAAGGGGCTCTGAACCCGCCAACCTCATCAGGGTGTGTGCCACCGGAAACAGTCTTTCAGCGCAGGGAAGCAGACGGGGCAGCAGGCGGAAACCCTCAATGCTCAAGAGCTGAGGCCTGGTGCCGCCATGTAAGTCCCACTAAACCCCGCGTCCTTAGGGCAGCCATCACACCCGCCCGCTTACCTCAAAGGGCTGCGAGGAGAAGACCCACCTACAGACCCACAGAATGCCACAAAGTGGAACGCAGATGCTACATGTTACTCCTATTAAACAAATAAATGCTTCCTTGACAAATTAAAAAAAAAATTGAACCACCTCCCTTTCCACTTTAATGGGACAGCAAGAAGAAGAAGCCATTAATCAGTACCACACTGTGATGAACATGAAAAGCTCCTACGCTGTTTACCACCATATTACTACTTCTAATCCACACAAAGTATTTGTTAAATTAATGCCCTTTTAAACAAAACTCAAATCGTCAGCTCTTTATTCAAGGTATAACAAACATGTGAACTAGACACATTTTACAAACAGAATGTTAAATTAAGCTAAAAGGCATTGTTTTTATAATATAAAATATGTCAGTAAAACACTCAGAAGCTAAAAACATCAACAGCATTTTAACACTTGCTAGAGACATGACTTTCAGAAAAACGCTGATCTCAAAGAACTTTAAAAATTCAAAAGGAATTTTTAGGTACTCAGAATTTATCTGATAAGCACCTATGACCTCAAGGTTTAAGTCTCAACAAGCTCTAGTTTTTGTTTCCAATTATCCAGTTAACCATAAATTAAAAGTCTTCTCAAAAATTAGTCAGCATCTCCTCTTTTTGTTAAGAAAGAAGTATCACATATTTTTCTCTAACTTACTCTTTTGCATCTTTTTTTTTTTTTTAAAGATTTTATTTATTTATTTGACAGAGAGAGACACAGCGAGAGAGGGAACACAGCAGGGGGAGTAGGAAGCAGGCTTCCTGCCGAGCAGGGAGCCCGATGCGGGGCTCGATCCCAGGACTCTGGGATCATGACCTGAGCCGAAGGCAGACGCTTAACGACTGAGCCACCCAGGCGCCCCTCTTTTGCATCTTTGAGAATGACATTCATCAAATAAATTTACAAAATTCAAAATGCATTAAAACTTAAGTTCTTAGAGGAAACAACAAATTATAAGATACAAAATTAGATAATTTGCCAAGTGTGTGAGGAAAACATTGTCACCAGACCCCAGAATATCAAGTTGAACCATATGAAATTACCACTTTTGTTGGTAAAAACAGCCAAATGTTGGCCATTTCACATGAATGTAATTAAAATGAGATAAAATTAAAATTTAACAATAAAGCTGTGGAATCTAGCAACTGTTCTCTAGCATACATGCTACTAAACATGAGTTTCCATGTTTTTAGAAACAAAAAGCATCCTGATGGCAATATTTTTGGCAACTAGAAACTGTGCTCATGAAGAAAGTTAAGATCAATTAAATGGCTGTTTTAGTTAACTATTCCCAACTGTTTGAGTCACGAAGGCATGAAGAGAAATGAGAGCGTAAAATTTCTCAAATTTGCAACCTATGTCCTTGGTCTCAAAACATCAAGTCTGGCGTCCTATCAACTCCATTCTTCTCAACGTATTCCAGCAAGTAAATCATGAGCATCATCAAAAGGATCAGGCGGGGTTTCTAGGGAACTTTATAAAAAATCGAGCAAAGAGGGCGCCTGGGTGGCTCAGTTGGTTAAGCAACTGCCTTCGGCTCAGGTCATGATCCTGGAGTCTCGGGATCGAGTCCCGCATCGGGCTCCCTGCTGAGCAGGGAGTCTGCTTCTCCCTCTGATCCTCCCCCCTCTCATGTTCTCTCTGTCTCATTCTCTCTCTCAAATAAATAAATAAAATCTTAAAAAAAAAAAAAAAAAAAGAAAAAAAAATCGAGCAAAGAAACCAAATCATAAAACTAATGGTAGTGAACCAGTTAAAGATGACAAATGGGAACATTTGCACACGTAAGCATTTATATACATTATGTCATTTATGTCCTACATACTACAACTTAATAGGCTGGTATGGTGCCCACTTAACAGCTAAAGAGATCAGGGCTCAAAAAGTAACTTATCCAAGGTGACAACACTAGTTAAGTATAAGAACTTAAATTCAAAACTGATTCTGTCAGATCCAATCTTTTTTTTTTTTAACTGAGGTCTAACATTATATAGTTGACCCTCGGACAACATGGGTTTGAACAGGTCCATTTATACATGGGTTTTTGTTTTCGATTTTTTTATAAATATGGTACAATACTGTAAATGTATTCTCTCCTTATGATTTTCCTAGTAACACTGACTTTTCTCTCACTTATCTTATTGTAAGAATACAGTTTCTGATACATACAACATACAAAGTTGTGTTACTCAACTGCTTATGTTATCAGTAAGGCTTCCAGTCAACAAAAGGCTATTAGTGAAGTTTTTAAACAGTCAAAAGTTATATGCAGATTTTCGCACCTGTGTTATTCAAGGGTCAACTGTATTAGTTGCAGATGTACATCATAGTGATTTGAAATTTCTATATAAAAATGATCATCACAAGGTAACATTCACTGCCATATACAGTTACAACAATTTTTTTTTCTTGTAACGAGGACTTTTAAGATCTACTCTGTTTTAACAATTTTCAAATATGCAATACAATATTATTAACTAGAGTCACCATGTTGTACATTACATCCCCAGGACTTCTTTATTTTATATTTGAAAGCCTGTACCTTCTAAACCCTTCACCCATTTCTCCCACCTTCCACTCTCCATCTCTGGCACCCATCAATCTGTTCTATGTATCTATAACCTTGGTTTGTTTGTTTGTTTGTTTTTTAATTCTTCATATAAGTGAAATCATACAGCATTTGTCTTTCTTTGATTTATTTCACTTAGCAAAATGTCCTCAAGGTCCATCCATGTTCCCTCAAATGGCAAGATTTTATTCTTTTTTTATGGTTGAATAGTATTCCATTATGGTTTCCATATACCATATCTTCTTTATCCATTTATCCATTGATGGACACTTAAGCTGTTTGTATATCTTGTCTATTGAAAATAATGCTGCAATGAACATGGAGGGACAGATAACTTTTCAAATTAGTGTTTTTGTTTTCCTTGGATAAATACCCAGAAGTGGAACTGCTGAATCATATGGCAGTTCTACTTGTAACTTTTTGAGGAACTCCATACTGTTTTCCACAGTGGCTGCCCCAATTTACATTCCCACCAACAGTGCACCTTTTCTATATTGTCACCAACACTTACTGTCTTTTTGATAATAGCCATTCTAACAGGTGTGAAGGGATATCTCATTGTGGTTTTGATTTGCATTTCCCTGATGATTAGTGATATTGAGCATCTTTTTATGTACCTGCTGCCCATCCAATGTCTTCTTTGAAAAAATATCTTTTCAGATTTTCTGCCCCTTTTTAATTAGATTTTTCTTGCTATTGAGTTGTATGAGTTTTTTATATATCTGGATATTAACCCCTTATCAGAGATATGAGTTGCAAATATTTTCTCCCCTTCAGAAAATGCCTTTTCATTTTGCTGATGATTTCCTTTGCTGTGCAGAAGCTTTTTACTTTGATGTAGTCCCACTTGTTTATTTTTGCTTTTGTTGCCCTTGCTTTTGGAATTCAGATCCAAAACATCATCGCCCAGACCACCTATACTTTCTTGTAGAACTTTTATGGATTCAGGTCTTATATTCAAGTCTTTAATCCATTTTGAGTTAATTTTTGTGTATGCTGTAGAGGTAGTGGTCCAGTTTCATTCTTTTGCATGTAGCTGTCCAGTTTTCCCAACACCATTTATTGAAGAGACTGTCCCATTGTATATTCTTAGCTGCTCTGTCATAAACTTATATGCATGGATTTATTTCTGGGCGCTCTATTCTATTCCACTGATCTATGTGTCTGCTTTTACACTAAGACCATGATGTTTTAATTACTATTGCTTTGTAATATAGTTTGAAATCAGAGGGCATGATGCCTCTGGCTTTGTTCTTTCTCAAGATTGTTTTGGCTTTCTCAGGATCTTTTGTGGTTCCATACAAATTTTAAAATTAGGTTCTATTTCTGTGAAAAATACCATTGGAATCTTGACAGGGTTTGCCCTGAATCTGTAGATTGCTTTATGTAGTATAGATATTTTAAAAATATTAATTCTTCCAACCCAATTCAAAACCAGCTCTGTCAGATACCAGAGTCTTATAACATTTCTGCAACTAAGATCCTCTATCAGCATCACCATTTGGGCTGCTAGCATCACCACTGTCTGCTAGAAGCTCTGAGTATTATTTTTAATGTTTTCAGCAGTTCGTCAAGATTATCCTCCTTTTGGAGATGAGGGAAATGAGGATCAAGGATTTAAGTGATTTTGCTCAAAAGCTTAATAAGCCTGTATGTTTTTAGCATTTGAACCCAAGATTTTCTGTTAACTACTAAACTTACGCTCCCTCTACTATACCACTACTCTGCCATACCTAGTATCTAGCATCAACTAATATGGTCAATAACATGTACAGCTAACCCTGGAACAACATGGGTTCAAACTGCACAGGTCCACTTATAAATGGATTTTTTTCAATTAATACAGTACAGTGTTGTAAATGTATTTTCTCTTCCTTATGATTTTCTTAGTAACATCTTCTTTTCTCTAACTTACTTTACTGTAAGAATACAGTATACATTACATATAATATACAAAATATGTGTTAATCGACTTTTTTTTATTATTGGTAAGGCTCTAGTCAAGGCTATCAGTAGTTAAGTTTGGGGGAGTCAAACGTTGTAAGTGGATTTGACTGCGTGGGGGTCAGAGCTCCTAACCGCTGCACTGTTTAAGGGTCAAATGCAATTAAAACAGAAATGCACACAACTATTAAACTATATATTTGTTTACATTTGTAAGCATTCCACTGAGGCTGAGAAACTATTTGACTGCAAGAGACTCAGGTATGATTCCAGTAACACCATCTGGAGAAACACTACCTTGCCATACGACTATACCAGGCAACTAGGACAAGGACTCAGGGTCTCCTCAATTCTTACCCGCCAAACATCATAAAAATGTGTGCATGGAAATTATTTAGCAGAAATCAACAGGCATAATATGCGGCTTACATTATTATACAAAACATGTCAATGTATTCTAAGATACAGACAACAAGCATATGAAATAATTTTAACTCATCCAAAGATATATGATAGTTGTAACAGATTTAACAAGTAATTTTGTATGCCCTCTTAGAATTTAAAAGGACATCTTAGCATTGTTTCAAATAGCCTTTTTCTTTAAATCAAAAAACAAGAGCTATTTAATGAAGTTTAAACCAATGCATAACTTTTAAGTACTACACAAAGCTTTCTGGTTATATTAGCAGAAAGAAGAAATGCTGACTAAGACTCTCCCAAGAGATTATGCTGACTTTTAACTTCAGAGAAAACAGTAACTGAAACCCACAAGTCATATACATGTGGCCTTGCTCTTATGATTTTCAGATCATAACCACAGAAACCCAAATGTAGTAGATAGTGTCTACAGGCATTCAACATTTATTCCGACCTCCACTGTCTCCTTCCCTATATCACAGAGACTAGAAGGCTAAAAAGCTCATTTCTCAGGTCCCTTGCCATGGGACTTTAATTTTTCTTCCTTCTGTATCTATATGCCTTGTATTTCCTTTTTTGCTTTACTGCACTGACTAGGACAATTCTGAGTAAGAACGGTGAGTGACCATCCTTCCTTATTCCCAATGTTAGGCAAAAACATTTAACTCTTCCACCAATAATTACAATTACTAGCTGTAGGTCTTTCATAGATACCTCTTATCAAGTTGAGAAAACTCCTACTTTTCTGAGTTTTTATCGTGAATAAATGATGAATATTGTTAAATGCTCTTTCTAATAAGCCTATTGAGATGATCATACAGGTTTGAAGAATTCTGTGTAGTTTGTTCATATTGTGAATTATACGACTGATCTTCAAATGAAGAAACAATCCTGCATTTCTGGAATAAATGGCACTTTAATATGATGTATTATACTTTTTATATAAACTTTATTCAAGTTGCTAGTATTTTGTTGAGAAATACCTTTGTTTTTTTTATATCAGAGTAATAATGGCCTCCTAAAATAAATTAGCGTTCTCTTCCTTCTATTTTCTGAAGATTTTGTATATAATTGGTTTTCTTTCTTTCTTAGTAAGTTGGTAGAATTCACCAGTGAGTCCATTTGGGCTTAGAGGTTTTTGGGGGGAGAGGGTGTTTAACTACAAATTGAGTTTCTTGAATAAAGAGCTATGCATGTTATCCACTCCTTCTAAAAGGATTTTTAGAATGTGATGTTTAATTTCAAAATATTTGGAGATTTCACATATAATCTGATACTGATTTCTAGCTTAGTTTCATTATAGTCAGAAAACAGACATATTCCTGAAAAAATACCTGTAAAGTGAAAGCATGGAAATCCAATTAAATACCTTGTGACTTTGATGAAATCTGTCCACTTATCTAAGTTATTGTAATATTCCCTTTAATTTCCTTTTGTAGAATCTATACTGATGGTGTCTCTTTTCTGATACTAAAAATTTTTGCCTTCTCCTTTCTTTCCTGATTAGTGCAAATACAGGTTGATCAATTTTATTGATCTCATTAAAGAAACTCAGCTAACCAATCACTGATTTTTTTTCCTACAGTTTTTCTGTTTTCTATTTCAATGATTTCTGCTCATATCTTTGGTAACTCCTTCTCTGCTTGTTCTGGGTTTAATTTGCTCTTTGCCCTCTAATTTCTTAAGGTGAAGGTTTAGATTATTGTTTCAAAACTTCTATTTCCTATTATAATCATTTAACATTATAAATCTCCCCCGGAAGTACTGCTTTAGGTGCATCCCTTAAATTTGGATATGTCGTATTTTCATTTTCATTCAATTCAAAATATTTTCTAATTTCCCTTGTGACTTCTTCTTTGACCCTGGGACTTTTAGAATGTGGTATTTAATTTCAAAATATTTGGAGATTTCACAGATAATCTGATAATGATTTCTAGCTTAGTTTCATTATAGTCAAAAAATACAGACATATTCCTGAAAAATTACCTGTAAAGTGAAAGTATGAAAATCAAATTCAATTTCCTGATAGTAAATTAATGAAATGATTTGCCCACAGCCAAGGTGAGACAGAACTAAAGATCAAGTTATCTAGCATCCTTTCCTCTAAAGGATATTAAGAGCATTATGTTCTCTCTAAAGCCCACCTTAAAATCAAGAGACTTGTCATTTCCCCTTCTACCCTTCCAAAAAAATAAATAAAAGGAAGAGAAAGACAATTTCAGATAGATCATCTCATTTGATTTTTACAACTCTATAAAACAAATGATAGACATTTTGTACAAGGAAAATGAAGCTCAAAGGAGTAACTCGCCTTGCTGGTTTGGCCATGTCTCATTACTCTTGAATTATTCCTTGAAGATAAAGCAATATACATAATTTAAATCTCTAAATAATTCAAAACCTCATTTCAGCCACTGTTGGAATCAACACCACCTCAGTTCAGAGTAAGTTGTAGTAAAATCCACCTGGGCTTAAGTTTTATCATCTTGACTGCTCATATCCATTCATTATTAACAAAAATCAGCTAATAAAGAACCAGTTAAACCCCAAGAAATAAAAAGTAAATGGGCAAAATATGTAGGAAGGAAAAATTAGACCCCAGTTTAATAAGACATAAACTATATAGCCATATTTGTTTTTCACACAAAAATTAATATGAAATTAATATATCAAGTTATATTTTTTCTCTTTCAAATTCTTGAACTGTTGATTAGGATCTAAAGCTCTAAAATATTATCTGCTGTTAATATTTACATATTAAAATATATTAATATGTAATATTTTGAAATATTAGAATATTTTATAATATTCTATTTCAAATTGGAATTCTGAACTATAATGTTACAGAAATTAAATGGCTTTAAAGGTAAGAGGCACACATTCTTACCGTATAACTGTTGACTTACGGGTTGCAGAAATTCCCCTCAGGTAGCATCACCACTTTGGCTCAGATATCAATAGTACAGCAGTCAAAATTAAAACTGAAAAAAAAAAAATTTAAATAACAGTAAGTAAAATGCATTCAAGTCTTCAAGAAAGTCCTAAATTCAAATTTCACATTTCAACAATTTCATCAAGGGAGTTCCAGTCCCAGAACTAGTTTTTTAAATTAGTTTAAGCAAGGAGCTAATAAGGTATGTGAATTCCTGTATAATTCCAACTCCCTATCCTGGAATAAGCCCTGAAATTAACATCAAGAAGTCACAGTAAATAGCTAAGGGGCAGAAAAACAAAAAGCCAAGTATATTACAGGTATATTCAACTGAACTGCTCAGTTCATAGATTCAACACACATACATTTAAGGTTTTATTACTGCCCACAATGAACTGAACATTGATGATTCACACAAGAACTCTATCAGACAAGAGCTTCTGTATCAATTTTTCACTCAAAAATATTAAATTCAGCGGCACCTGAATTTAAATACAGGTGGTGCAGTCGGTTGAGCGTGGACTCTTGGTTTCAGCTCAGGTCATGATCTTAGGGTCTTGAGATCGAGCCCCGTATGAGGCTCTGAGCTCCACTCAGAGTCTGCTTAAGACTCTCTTTCCCTCTCCCCCTATCCTCCGCCCACCCCAACAAACAAATAAATCTTTTTAAAAATCTATTTAAATTCAATAAAAATCTTGGTGATCCCTTTATAAATACTTTGATAGAACATATGTGGATAAAACAGTAACAAAGATTTAATACTTGCTGAATCTACCCTAGAAAGTGTTTCCAGAATAACTGATATTCATAACAGCAAGACTGTAGAGCAATCTGATATTGTTTATCAATGCTCTGGAGCTAAGCAGTACCAGAAAGTATGACAGAATTTCCTACCCAAACAGAGTTATGGTTTATTTAGGAAGAATATGCAGAAGAAAAATTTGGTGAATATCATTCATTAATTCAGCAAAAGTTTACCAAGCATCTTGTATGAATAAGTACCCCCACTGTAAGGCAACAATGTAGACACAAAAATGAGTAAGAAAATGCCTGCTCATCAGGGAACTCACAGTCCTGTGATGGTGACCAATGCCTGTCAATAATTACAATACAATAAGGTAGCTGTATGAGAGCAAGAGCGAGGTGGTGGAATGGGATATATCAAACAGTCTCAGAGGACAAGGAGTGGGGAGGAGTGAGGCCAGGCAAAGGCCATGCAGGCACGGGAAAGGAGGAGTGTGCAATTTCCGAATGGGAAAGCAACTTTGAGTCTACTGAAGAGGATTCTCTGCATATGCATGAATTATATGTAGGCTGGTGGATGAGAACCTACAGTTAAGACTGTCACTACCATTTGGAAAGTAGGGAAAAAAACAGATCATTCAATGATCCTCTAATTTATACACATCCCACTAGTTTGCTTATTTAAAATTAAAAGCAGCACATAATTTTCTTCCCCTTCCTTAGGAGCAGCTGTACAGCAAGCTCTTGATTATGCAGAGTAAAAGAAAAGTGAGTTTTCCTAAGTAATTTGCATTAGTGATCACCTTATTTCCAAACACAGAGAATTAGCCCTAGGTTTTTGATTATCCAGGTCAAATTTTACCTCTGTCAGATCACCTTATTTGCATGAAGTACCTAGCACTCTACATTTCACGTTAGAGATGGTTCTGTCTAGCTAACTGTGAAGGAAAGGGTCTGACGTGTGTGTTTTCTGGATGACCCTTTGTGTTTAGCAATCATGTGTTAATTCTTCCTTTGGGAAATACACTATGAGTTTTCCCATTTGCCCGAAATGCTACATACTGTTAATCTGTTAATAGCTATCACTTGGTGAATGCTTTACTCAGGATTAAGCACAGTGCTCACATGTCACATACATTTTAACTTAATCCGCACAACGCAGGTAATATCTGTCTACATCAAAAAATGAGGAAACTGAGGCCCAGACGGTGACACCGCCAGGATGACACAGCTTGGAAGAAGCAGGGTCAGGACCGGTGGGTCTGGCTGCAGTCACTCTTCTGAATGGCAGTATTAGACAGCCTCCTTCTGGACATGTACACACGCATTTTTCTTTCCTGCTCTGCCGCTACCATGTCTTACTTAAGTCGGGAACCATCAAAGTCTCGAAGAATCAACTAGACTTTGTGAGTGTGTTGCTTAATTTTACAGGGTAGAACATATCTTTAACTCCTTGGAAGCTACAGTTTAAGGTTATTAAGTGTGAAACCCAGCACTTCTACTTAGAGGTGTCAGGGAAACACATTTAAATGCAACACCAGAACTGAAATTCTATTTATGTCCCATGGTTAAGCTCTGGGTGGTGCTGAAAATGCTTCTCCATGGCCGTGGTCTAAGAGCACAATTGCCCTGTCATTTCCTACCACGGGCCTGCATCCGTGATGCTCCCCCAGCATGAACGCCTTCTTCTCGCTTCCATGCATCCCAACTGTGCCTAGCCTTCAGAATGCAACCTAGTACGGGCTCCTCCCCCCATCCATTCAGCTCTCTAGCTGCTCAACAAACACTTATTTATTGTAGTAATGTGTCAGGCACTGTGTGTGTCCTCACCCTGGAAGATCAAGGCCCAGTCCTTCAACCCCAACAACCTCTTGGTCCACCAGAAGAAAACTGTACAAACAAGGAATTAGTATTCAGTGTGATAAAGGTGTATACATGGTATTAAGAGTGCACAAGGGAGGGAGTGGAGCCACCGAGGGGAGGGGGTGGCAGGAAAGACATCACAGCCCTGGTAACAACATATATTTGTATATATTACAAATATATTACAGATGATGATGACCTAAAATAAGACGGAAGAATTTTTTAAAGGGAACAAACCTGACAGACATAAGTGTTGGGTGATGAAGTGGATGGGATGCTAGGATGTCTCTCGGAAGACAGAGCCAGAACCACTAAGGCAGCTCTGTCCAGCAATGATGGATGTGTTTTGTGGATGAACACCATCCAAAATGGCAGCCTCCAGCCGCAGCGAGCACTTGACTGAGCACTAGAAATGTGGCTAGTGTGGCTGAGGAACTGAATTTTTAATTTTATTTCATTTTAATGAATGTTAATTTAAATAGCAACACAGGGCCAGCAGCTACTGTACTGAACAGTGCAGCTCTTAACAGTTCAGGTTTGAGATACTAAATTGAGGGGTTATTACCAGTAGGGGAAAGGAATACCAAGAGAAAGGTATATGAACACTCAAATATTTGTTGAATAGATGAATGAACAAGCCAATGAACAGAGGAACAAACTGGATGATCTTTAAGGACTCCTCCCTTTAAAATTTCATTCAGGGGATGCCTGAGTGGCTCAGTCAGTTAAGCATGTGCTCTTGGCTCAGGTCATGATCCAGGGTCCTGGGATTGAGCCCAGCACTGGGCTCCCTGCTCGGTGGGGAGTCTGCTTCTCCCTCCCCCTCCGCCCTGCTCATGCTCTCGCTCTCTCTCTCTCTCTCAAATAAATAAAATCTTAAAAAAATAAAATAAAATAAAATAAAATAAAATTCTATTCAAAGAGGTACTTAACCCTGCTCCTTCAGGCTTTGAATACTGTTTTCAATATGATGGCATCAGACCTCAGTCTAATTCTTAAAATACTGCTAAATTAAAATTCCTTATGCTATTCAGTGTAAAAAACAAGAAAGAAAAGAAAAAAATGGAATTTTTGCAAGGAATGATCACAGACCAAGGATAATCAAGCCAGGGTAAGTAACTACCTAGTAAAATGTGTCCAAACAATTTATGGATGAGGACGAAACAGCTTTATGATGAGCTCTGGTCATTACAAATATATTACAGACCATTCACCTCCTAAGCAGTTCAGGTGATGTTCAATTTACATTCCTCTATACTGTGCTGAGAGAAATGACTGAATTTAATCTCACGAAACACCTAATTTTGTTCTACAGAGCATTTTAAAAGGTCAATGATAATAAAGTTGTCCCCAGTAATATGCCCTTCTATCTTAGTTATCCACAACTATCCAAGTCAATAGGAGATAAATAAAACTCTGCGACACGAAAACGTTTAACCTGAGAACAGGTTGTGTCCAAATGACTCACTGTTAATCTGCCAATGTTATCCTAATCTGATTGTACTAGGCTTTACTATTTTGGTCCTTGCCATCCCCCTACAGCTTCCGAATTCTAGTTTTCCAGAAAGGAGAAGCTGTTCCAGAGAGCTGTTGCCCTGCTGCGCTTTCCAGGGCTACCCTGTTAACCAGACTCAAATTCTAAATTCCTCCCTCCCCAGGAGATCATGTCATCAGTAAGAGTTCTTAACTATTCACATATAAAGTTCTATTTACAAGATTGTTAGGCATTTTAGAAGCTGTAGCCGCCATTAGCTTCAGAGAAACAGATCTCATCAGAATGTCTAATATGAATGTTTTTAGCTAGAATCGTCTGACAACATGGTAGAACAGCAGTCTTGTGTTTCCCCTCCTTGGCCTCTCAGGTTGGATACCTGTGCTCCAATTCCCAATGCTGGAACAGTCCTACGTCTTTGAAATCAGAGCCGGTAGGGACACACTTAGCTGGCCCCACAATTCAATTCAATGTATGAGTGAGTTCTTTTGTAGAAGGTAAAACAAAAACACTAAGTAATAAGACAAGGTCTTGGCCTCCAGAAAGCTTTATCTGGTGGGAAAGAGTAAATAAATACAAAAAATATGAAACAAGTCTCAGAAGGGATATTGCTATGAATAAAACAGAAATAATTGCAGCTAACTGACATTCACTGGTCACCTAGGTGTATCACAGTCTCAGCCAGGTTCACTTTCATGTATTTAATAATTAATAAAACCACATTAATTATGAGTGCAAATGAAAAATTCTCCCCATTTTGAGTAATCTGTTCATTAAAAAGTACTTATCCCAGACCTTAATACAAGGGTCATAAAACAGTATTTTCTTCCCCTTAACTTAACGAACAGTGTAACTACCTAGTAAAATACAAGGAATGAACGATCAATTCCTGATACGACTTTTGCAGGGATCCACAGCTGGTCCACACCTCTGGGCTAATAATGGTCAAAGACTCGAACAGCCCAGATAAAGATCTGGGTCCTGTCAACCACTCATCGATCCATTCAAACACTTACTATCCCACTACGCATAAGAAATACAACCATGAGTCAGACAAAGGTAAGCCTATATATGGAAAGACACCTCACCGCAAGTTCAAAAGTGCTAAAGTGGCCAGAGATACAGGCAACATGCAGTGAGAGAAAAGGTTAGTAGCACCTGCAATAAACAGGAAAAGACTTCAAATCTGCATGGGGCTCAAAGTGACACCAAGAGACTGATTTCTATCTTCTGAGATGCACAGAGTATACAAAGTTAATATAAAGATAAATGCTGTATCATCACTTAAATATTAGGACATCATGGGGAAGTCAGATCAGGAGCAGCAGATCCAGAGCTTGCTCATTAAATGAAAAGCGTGTATCTGCCTGCCTGTCTCCAGGGAAGCTACGAGAAACTCATGGGCAAGCGTTAGAAAGGGTCGAGATCCACCGCCCCCAGGCAGCACAGAGCTCTCCTCCACCCTCCCTCTCCCTGTACCCACCTGCCTGAACACTGTTCAGGGAGAGGGAAGCCGTGAGTTTGGAACTCCACTCATTAAGAAACAGTATTTGAAATATGGCTTTCTTTATATTCAGTTAAAGCCTACATCTTTTTTTTTTTTTTTTTTTTTTACGGATTTTTTTATTTATTTATTTGACAGAGAGAGACACAGCGAGAGAGGGATCACAAGCAGGGGGAGTGGGAGAGGGAGAAGCAGGCTTCCCGCTGAGCAGGGAGCCCAATGCGGGATGCGGGGCTCGATCCCCGCACTGGGATCATGACCCGAGCCGAAGGCAGACACTTAACGACCGAGCCACCCAGGCGCCCCTAAAGCCTACATCTTTATAACTGCAAACCAACGCTCTGTTCTGCCCACTGAAACCAAGCAGAATCTACCACACCCTCAGCTCTGCAAACATCCAAGTATCTGAAGGCAGAGTTCAATGTTCCTGTCCCTCCAGCCTTTCCCAGGTGCTCTCTGGCCTGTCCTTCAGGAGGTGCAGTGCTCAGAACGACACATACCAGATGTGGCCTGAGGGAAGCAGCACGCCCTGCCCATCGACGCCACCAGCCTGCCAGTTTGTTCTACTGGTTCTCTCTTCTGGACGCTGCCGCCACGCTGGGCACACTCCTCCTTAGGAAAACTCCTCTCTGCCCCGCCACTCTGGAATAGGATCCCCAGGCTGCCCTTCTGCAGGGCGGCCTCCACCGTTTCTCCCAAGCTGCAATCATGCCCTGAGCCCTCCACTCCTGAGTTTCTCTGCACCTGCCACTCCCTGCTCACTGGCCCTCCCAGTGAGCGGACTTGGGTCACTTCCACTACAAAGCATTGTTCAGCTTCCCCGTAGCATCCATTTTCCCCTTCTCTGTGCCCACCAACCAAAGGGGCAGTACTGAATGCCACAGCGCGGTAGGCTCTCAAGCCCAAATTGAGCTCCCACCGACATCCCCCCACTTACTTAGACACTCCAACATTCCAGGCAGGTTATTTAAGCCTACATTTCCTAAACTACAAAAAATGAGACTGTGGGAGTTACGTGAGCTAATCTGCGGGACACTCCAGGCCTTGCACGTGATAAGCAACAAACAGCACCAATCACTGCTGTTACTACTTACTACTTCTCCACCACCACCATTAATTACAACCTGTTCCCCTCCACATGGTCACATCCACCAGGACTGGGAGGGTCACCTGCATCTTTATACCCCCAGGGCTTCGCAGAGAATCAGGTTCACAACATCCTCTTGAGCAATGTTTGGTCCAGAAGAAAACAAATAGTGAACGGATACATGAGCACACAAGAACCTAAAACCAAGATGATCGAAGACGTTCAGATTTAGTTCTATTCTTAAATTTGCCTAGTTATTCATTATCACAAGAATGCACTGAGCTGCTAAGAGATCAAAGAATTTAGAGGTTGAGATGTTCAGAAATTCACATTAAACGGAATCCGTTTTCAGAGGAAAAATGGATTACCTAGTTGTATGGTGCTTTTGCCTACTGCAAATGTTGAGGTTTTTGGTTTGTTTGTTTGATGTTGTTAATGTTCATGGCAGAGGTCTGGCCCTGGGCAGCCAGCCACCTGTGAGCCCTAACACTTTTGACCCCTACCTCCACTCTTCACTATGAAAATTTTTTTCATTTTCATTTTTAAATTCCTAGTACCCAGCTCAGTGCTTGGCACACAGTCCACGCTCAAAAAACATCTGCCAAATAAGTGAATTTTCTTGAATGCTTAGGTTAAAAAAAAAAAATCACAATGCCTCTTCCTGACCTACTTCGACCCAGAAAGTTGGACTTGCCTTGTGTCCAGTGACCTTGTATTGGCCCCATGGGCACCACTTTATGTGCTGTGCTTCACCCAAGCAAAGAGCAGGAGAATTTGGGTCAACAGAGCACTCGTTTCAATTCAGCCAAATGGTTAATGAGCTTTTGTGCAAGGGGCATAAAGAGATAAATAACTTGCTCAAGATAAAATAAGGCTTCCAGCTTGAGGAAAGACTGCTGACTACGACAAAGTGTTTTAAACGCTGTTTAGCAACATTATGGAACAATCTACAACCATTAAATACAAATGTGGAGCGGTACCAATTGGCACCATCAGGCAGTTTCTTTCACGGCACTCAGAGACAGCCTGAGAGCGCAGGAAAGAAAGGAGAAGGCAGGACAGATGCAGGAGACAGAGGGACAGGGGTCTCAGTGGGGGAGTGAGCTGACCAACAGGAAAGGTGGGAAAACAGGGCGAGGCCAAGGGGTCCCTGAAGATCTGCTCCAGAATTTTGCAGACAACAAGAGATGCAACACACTCGCCCATTAAGACATCCCAGAATCCCAGAATTTTTTAAACTTCCTTTCTTAAAAGTGGGACACTGTGTCCTTGGCTGATGTTCTGGCACTTTTCCTGTTGCTTGTGACCCCACAAAGATGACAACCCAATGACTGTGGGGAGGCCCCTGAACATAATAGCTTAAAAGTTGAAAGAGATCCAATTCAAGTGAAAGATTTTCTTGCCTAAACGACGTTATATTTTTCTCTGCTTTAATTACTGAATCCTGTAATTGGAATTCATCACTGATTCAAAGAGATGCTAAAAATAGTCTGTTTCAGAATGTAGAATGAGAAGCATCATGTAATTTTGCTACTAAATGGACTTTTATTTTTTTCATAGCTCAGTAACTTACTCTTGAAATAGATTTCCTCTTTTTATTAACCAAAAATGTAAAACACTTCAGATACACATTAAACATTAATTTTCAATACTAATTACGCTTTGTAAGTTTATAAGTGAAATCTCAAGACATATACTAACCTTGCTTAAAAACAGTTCCTTGACCCTTTCCCTATAATCATGACCTTCATGAAACACCTCTGACTGAAGAGTGCAATCTCATTTACATGTGAGAAATGAATTAAAACAAAGCCTGTTATCCCACAGGTTCTCCACTGCACATGGCAATTTGAACCCACTGCGCCATTTACAAAGGGCTTTCTCACATGAATCATCTCATTTAATCTCCACAACCATCCTGATACAAACAGGAAAGGCAGGAATGTTTTGTTTTTTTTTTTTTTTAAAGATTTTATTTATTTATTCATTAGAGACAGAGAGAGAGAAGCAGAGGGAGAAGCAGGCTCCCAAGGAGCAGGGAGCCCGATGCGGGACTCGATCCCAGGACCCTGAGATCATGACCTGAGCCGAAGGCAGACGCTTAACCATCTGAGCCACCCAGGCGCCCAAGGCAGGAATGTTTTAATTATCTTACAAATTAGGAAGCTAGCTCAAAGACTGAACCGGCCCATGAAGGTGGGGAAGACACTCACCTCCATCCTCCTCACCTTCAGTCCCACCTTGTATTCCAAACTCAGCTCCTTCAAGGACATGCTCTGTGGCCTCAACCTGGTTTCCTGGACCGTCCCCCCCAAGTCCAGCAGATTCACCCCTTCCCCCCAACTCCAACAGAGCTCACATCTGCTTCCCATTGTGGTTTGCCCTGGGATGCCCATGCTCTGTCTTCTCAACTCAATTAGAAGCCCTGTGAGGGTAAAAACTGAATCTCCTATTTTTTTTTTTTTTTAAGATTTTATTTGACAGAGAGAGACACAGTGAGAGAGGGAACATAAGTAGGGGGAGTGGGAGAGGGAGAAGCAGGCTTCCCGCCGAGCAGGGAGCCCGATGTGGGGCTCGATCCCAGGACCCTGGGATCATGACCTGAGCCGAAGGCAGACACTTAAGGATTGAGCCACCCAGGCGCCCCTGAATCTCCTATTTCTTAATGTCTAGAATCATGTACATAACAGGGAGACACTGAATTCTTTTTTATGATGCCACCTATCAAGGAACCGTGGAGTAGACAAATGTCTCTCTTTTCCTAACTTTTCAACGATGGCCTTGCTCTTCCCTTTGGCTCCACCTTCCCAGCTGCAACTCAGTAAGAAATTCCTGGAAGCCATTCCTGGGCCATCATAAATAAATAAAAAAATAAAAAGAGGTTTTCTTAACAATGATTAAAGTTGCTTTACTCTTTAACTGGTCTGAGTCTCTCCTGTTCTCCTGTATCTATAAACTGTCCCTGGTTTCTGACTGCATGTTGGCTGGTGAGCACCTGTGAACCTGACTCACTTGTCACCTGTGTTTTTATTTCCTTGATTCCGATATTCACCTGCTTTCTGTTGGTGCCAGGCCTCTAACTTCCAGCCCCACCTCAGCTCTGCTGACCCTGCAAACCCATCCTCACATCAACCACAGTCCAATGCTACCAAGGACCCCACCCAGGCCCCTACCCAGGGACCTGCTGGCCTGCCGTGAGTGGTCAAGAGAGGGATGGTGCCTTATTTTTAATCTTTAGCTTCTCCCTGGAGTTCTGCATTTCCGTAGCGATTTCAAGAGGAAGACAAATGTACCGCAAGTACCAGTGTCAGCTGCTCTCGGCGCCCCATGACTCTGTATCCTTCCGCTTCAAACGCACACGAAACATTAGGACAACTTAGTACCTTACAGTCAGCAATCAACATCCTGTTGGAAACCAAACACATCAAAACCAAATCAGGGTTACCATTCGGTTTCATGAAATATGCTGAACCTTAAATCTGGACAAAGAGAATTGTTACAAAAACGCACAGAAGTACTTAGGAAATCTGTGCGTTATCAGATGGAAACAGCAGATGTAAGCGCTGCATTGCAGAGGCCTCTTTTTTTTTCATTACCATGACGATTTTTACATATTCCAAAATCAAAATCTATTTCAAAGCTAGCTATGTAATACTAAACCTGACATAAAGATTTCATGTGCCATTCAACAAGTACCTTCAGTTACTTGTTTTCCCCCTTGAGGATAAATTATACTACCAGCCAGTATAACAAATGGGTCCATAAACTTCCACCCCCAGGGGATCCTGTGTGTTCAAAGAAGACTGACTAACACAGCAGTAACATTTTATGGCACATCTACACTCAATCCCCTTGAGCCTCTACTCAAACCCTAATGTTCACTATATCTAAATCACGGAGCTGAATGGCTCACTACCAGACTACAAGAATACCACAGTTTGTGACAGAAGACAAACACAAGGGAAAAAAACCATCACCACCCAGAAATGAATATAAAACTTCAGTCACTTAGAAAGTAACTTACTGCCACTGAAAATATTTCTAGCATTAAGTTCTGTCTGCTCTTAATTAAAGTAGTAATCATTTAATTAGTGGCATCCAATATGATCTTGGAGAAAATGTTTTCTGAGGACCAATGGCTGCATGATAAAGGGGAGAGACCAGAGATGTGAGCATCGGAGACTGGGACTCCATGCCTGGATCTACCACCAGAAGCTGTGGACTCTGGGGAAGTTATTACTGTCTGGGCCTCAGTTTCCCCATCTGAAAATAAGGCCAACAGAAACGCCCCCCCTTTAGAGTGTAAACATGAGGGAAGGATGAGCCATGTTGTCAAAGAACACAGCAAGGAGGCAGAGATGTTTAATTAACGGCAGCTACTACAGAAAGCTAAACTCACACTTGTTGGGCACCTGTCACGCACCTGTCATCAAACAAGGAGGCGGAAGCACCCCTGTCACAACTGGGCAGTGTCACTTAGGCCGCTATGGCAAAGGGGAAATGGAAACACCACGGCATTTGTGAATGCGGAGGACATGCCGCTTTCTCATTCTCCTCACGTGACTGTAGTTAACACCCACCTGTCTGCAAAGGACAAAGCGGATGCTTGTGGCAAGTGGCCAACCTACAGAATGTGCCCCACCCAGCTCATTTGATTTCTCCAAGTAGAGACGATGGCCAATTTACCCACTGAAAGAAAGGGCATGGAAATGTGGATATTCCAAACAGGAGGTATTTTGATACTTGAAATCCCGATGTTTATTTCACTTAACAAAAGCTCCTTTACTTTTGTAGTTTGGGGTTAAGTTTGAATTCTGCCTGAAATGCTCGCTGAATCTGTCAACCCTGAAGTCATGAAGATGCCAAGATCCAGATTCTGTTCTGTTCTCTCCACCACCCACCATAATCCCGAATAGTTGACATCACCCTTCTCTCCAAATCGAGAAAAGCCCACTCTCCCAAAGACAGACCTCAAGTCTAAAGAGCCTTTCAGCACACGGGTCCTGATAAGTGACTGACTCCACATATACAGTAAACTGAGAGAATTCAAGTGGCCACAACCTATTCAGGGATTGTCAGCTGACTTGAAATCAAAATGCACTCCAGCAAGTTTCATATCCAATTTTATCTTCTCCCTTCACAACCACAGAGATAAATGAAATTCCATGGAAATTTACTAAAATAAATACTACATAATCCAGATACCAAAGATGTATAATGGATCAATTTTCCTGTGTTACAAATACAATGAGATTAAATACTATTTTTTATCAATCTCAATGCTTAAAATAAATGGCCCCTAAATCTTCCTTACGAAGTGGCCAAAATCCACTGAAGGCAAGGTAATGAGTTACCGAACCTAAAAATACGGAACCTAAAAACCTAAACTAACAAAATCATGCCATTTCAATATATTATGGCCCTCCCTTACTACATAACACACAACCTCAAGAATTTTCAACCTAAAAGACCTGCATATTGTCTCTACCCTGCCACCAAAAAAGCCATTACCACCACTACACAGCACCTTCCTGCAACGATTAAGGAAAGGAAGGAAGACAGAAGTGGGGAGGTGGGAAGAGATTTGCAGAGGAGAAACTGACAAGATTCGCTGGGTGGCCCCGCTTCTTCGCGGACGTCGGAAGTAATGCAGAGCGTATGCTCTGCTCCTTTTCCGCTGATGACTTGAACACAAGGAGATTAAATTCATGCAAAAAAGCACTGAAAACATCTGGCCTCCAATACTAACCACCCAACAAAACAAAAAATATCCCAGCTCCAGTAAACACTGTGCGATTTCTTATTTAAAACACCTTTTTTGGTCAGGATTTGTATTATGAATTCTCTGCTGGGCTGAAATGTTAACCAGGACTGTACCACACAAGGGCATTTAGAAAGGAAAAGATGAGAAGCATGCTAGCTGACATTTACTGAGCCTGCAAGACCAAGCCAGGCACGTTGCTCAAGTGCTCTACGTGCTTATGTCTTTCACTTGATCCTCATTAACAACCCTCTGAGGAAGGTGCTAGCATGATCCCCATTTTACAGATGAGGAAACTAGGCAACAGAGAGATTGGCCCACGGTCACACAATACATAATGCGGTTGAGATTCCAACTTAAAAAGTCTCTGCTTCCAGAGATGATGCTTTTTAACCACTGTCCACCTCCTTTCATTTGAAATTAAGAATGTCACTGTAAAGAAAACTCAGGAAATAGAAAGCTATCAAATTTCCATCCCACTCACCTTACTGTGCATTCCACTATTAAAGGTAAATTTCAAAATCTCTCTTTCCAGCAATCCTATGTAAGCCATTCAAGCTCTGGGAAGTCTACTATGGACTTCTACATTCAGTACATCACTTAATCCTTAAAGCCTGAAGAGGAGGGCAGAGATAGGTATTATAAACCCCACTTAACAAATGAGTACCTTTCAGAGAGTAGGTAAAACTGAACATTACCACAAGCTTCTAAGTGGCAAAGGTAAGGTTGAACTCCCAGGCCATTTATAGTAGACGATGCCTTCTTTGGTCTAAATGAATTGAATCCCGTGGGATAACTGTAACTTCCATTCTATAACATTACAGAGATGGCTCGCCCCAGGACTTACGAAGGAAGCATCCTTCCTGAAGGATCCTGCTGGGCTCTAGATGGTGCCTGCCAGGGGCCCAGGGGGTTAACAGCTACTCTAACAGGAGCAACAGGAGAGTTGTCTGAACAAAGGCAATGCTCCCATTGAGAGAGGATGTGGAAGAAGGAGCTGCCCCCCAAATACATAACTGGCTCTAATTCTCTAGGGCAATGATCCACAAAGTGCAGGGCACCAATGGACAGGGGGGAATGGAAACACAAAATGACTGAATAGGGAGAGAGAAAGGAAATGAAGCTTTACTCATAGTTAACATATGTAAGACATCAGGTCTTCCTGTGGACAACAGGTCACCAGTCAGGTGTCATACCAGGTATTACAGGGGCCAAGGGCAGGCTGCCCCAGGATGGGCCACTTTGGCATCAACATTATTTTGACTTAAAAGTAACCAAAACCTAGCAGATGGGGGGAAAGCTCTCTGCCTCCCCCTCAACTGCCTAAATTTACTTTGGAAAGGAGAGCCTGTACCAGGAAGAGAGCTACTAACAGAGACTCCCCTTTACCTAAGAAACTGAGCTGCATAATAGGGAAACCTTTGTTTTTCCAAACAGCTCCTCTCACCTTCCTGCTAATGGCCTTCCTCCCCTTTGTATCCTCAGGTGCTACCCCTCTCCTTAGCTCATGTAAGCTTCACATTCCCTCACTGTCTTTGCAATTTTATGTTTGTGTGGATTCCCCTTCTGTATGCTATTGGATTTTATTTTATTTTTTTTAGATTTTATTTATTTATTCATGAGAGACAGAGACAGAGAGAGAGAGAGAGAGAGGCAGAGGGAGAAGCAGGCTCCCGGAGGAACAGGGAGCCCAATGCAGGTCTGGATCCCAGGACCCTGGGATCACGACCCGAGCAGAAGGCAGACGCTTAACCATCTGAGCCACCCAGGCGCCCCAGGCTTGATGTTCTGCAGGGTGTCAGTCTACAGGGGTCTGGGCAAGTGGAATTACAAACCATTTTAACCAGTTTCAATGAAACTAATTCTCACAAAATGGAAGAGGAGTGTTAAAAAAAGAGATTCCTGGAACAACAAAAGGATTAAATCTTGATAATACAAGAATAAGCTAACAAGAAAATGGCAAAGTTGATATTTGTCCTCTTGTCACTAGACGTGTTAAATACAATCATAATCGAAAGAGATCTACAAGAAATTAAATTTTTTTTCAGTCATCAAAGCAATGAACTGAAATACACGTATATCCACTATCAACAGTATCAGGTGAATACAAAATTTTAAAAATTTCAAGAATCTTATAATGTTTAATGTCTTAAAATGTGAAAAAAAGTTCAATAAAGTAGTATATATTTATAATTTGTAAGATGTACATATATTGGGCTTTTGTGCTCATTTTCTTATTATGAAATACATAATCAAAAGGTTTTTAAGACCACTGCTTAAGGAAACAAAATGCCTAAGAATCAGAAATTAATAAAGAAGCTATTGATGCTTCATTAGTAAAATGTTATACATATCTATAGCTAAGAAAAAAAATTAGTAAAACAAATTTCCATAACAATGAGTATAAGCTGAAAAAAGCTATAAAACCACAAGTTTCAAAAGAAAAGAAAAGAAAAAAAGAAACCCATTAAAAAAAAAGCTCATAACAGAAAGAAAATGAATCAAAGTAAATACCAGATATTCACAAGGCCTTCCAAAGAGACTGGTGATCCACAACTGTTTTCATCCCTAGCAGAGTTACAAGAGGAATAAATAAGGGTAAGAAAATACCAGCTGAACTGTTAACCAACTTTTTTTTTTTTTATATTTGAGAGAGAGAGAGAGAGCATGTACGCAAGCGCACGAGTGGAGGGGAGGGACAGAGGGAGAGGGAGAAGCAGATTCCCCACTGAGCAGAGAGCCCTACATAGGGCTCTATCTCAGCACCCTGGGATCATGACCGGAGCCAAAGGCAGATGCTTAACTGACTGAGCCACCCAGGTGCTGGTTAACCAACTTTTAATGTCTACATGTGAGCCAGAGTGTTGGGTTAGAATCTCAAGGAGCCCAAAACACATGGAAGTCCACACTCACCTGCCAACTCTTTCACTTGGGTCTTTACCAAATACATATAGACAGTGCACATAGAGATAGAACACAAGAGTTGAGAGACTCCCTATCACAGGCTCCTTATCTCCCTGGATGCAGAGCAGCTGGAAGAAAAGACAGCTGAGAAAGTTCCTCTAAAAAACAGTAGGGCAGGGGTGCCTGGTTGGCTCAGCTGGTTAAGTGTCTGACTCTTGGTTTCAGCTCAGGTCATGATCTCAGGGTCGTAAGATCAAACCCCATATGGGGCTCCATACTGGGCATGAAGCCTGCTTTGGATTCTCTCTCTCCCTGTCCCTCTGCTATCTCTTGCTCGCTCTCTATTAAAGAAAAAAAAAAAAAAGTTAAAAAAACAGTAGGGCAAAGAGAGATCTCCTGAGGAGAAGAAAGCCACAAGACTGGAAAGCAAAGAAAACTCATTAGTGTCCCCAAAACTAGCAGCCAAGCTATAAAACTAAGAGAGTCCCTCATTGTTCAGAAAGTTGGCAGCCTAGCTCTAAAACACAGAGATCTCCAAGGTCTTACTGGGATCATTCTGAAGCTCTGCTGAAAACAAAGTCCTGATCCCACTCTCAAAATATTTGAAGGTAATGACGAAATCAATCTAACTCTCGCTACAGCAAAGTCCAGGCCCAGCTCAATCCCCCACATTAGCAGCACAACCAAAAAAGGGACAAGCCCTTTCCTGGGGGGTAGATATTCACCAGTCTTTACCGTTTGTTACACACAATGAACAGTACACGATAAAAAAATTATGGAAGAGGAGAAGAACATGATTCATAAAAAAGAGAAAAAATAGTCATATAAGTTTATATCTCCATAAACCCATATATGACCCTGATGTTGCAATCAGCAGACATAACTATGTTAAATGTACTAAAGAATCATGTGGGAAAGATGAACAGATGAACATGAACAGGAAGGATTTCAGCAGAATAAAACAGAAACTAAACAGCTTAACAGAAAAGCTAGAAATGAAAATTACAACTTCCAAAATAACTACTACAATGAGCTTAACAGCAAACTGGAAACAGCAGAAGGTTCTGCAAATCTGAAGGGGGGGGGGGAACCAATAATTTAAAAACAAACAAACAATAAAACTTCCCAAGATCTGTGTCACAATATCAAATGGTTCAACTACAGGTGTAACTGGGAGTCCTGGAAGGTGAGGAAAGAGAGAATGGGACAAAGAAATATCTGAGGAAAAACATCTGAAGACTTTCTAGATTGTGATGAAGGAAATCAACCTACAGATCCAAGAAGCTTACTCAATTCCAAGGCGGATAAATACAAAGAAAACCACACCTAGGGACATCACAGCCAAACTGCTGAAAACCAAAGATAAAGAGAAAATATCCAAAGCCACCACAGGAAAAAAGCCATATTGAATATTGGGAACAGCAATAAGACATGTATTTTTATCAAAAATAATGAAAATCAGAATGCAATGAAGTGACATTTTTAGAATGCTGAGAAAGAGGAAAAAACAGTCACACAGAATTTTTTATCCAGAAAAAATACTTTCAAAAACAAACGTATCAAAACTTAAAACTCTTGAGCTGCAAAGACTGTTAAGAGGATGAAAACAAGCTACACACAGGAAGAAAATATTTGGAAACTGAATATGCAACAAAGGCCTCCTATCTAGAATATATAAAGAAATACGACAGCAGTTAAAAAAAAAAAAAAAGCAAACAATCCAAGTATAGAATGAGCAAAAGACATAAAGAAACATTTCATCAAAGAGGAGACACTGATGGTAATCTTTATTAATAGCCAACTTCAACAGTCAACATCATTAGCCACTAGGGAAATGCAAATTAAAACCACAATGAGATATCACTATACACATATTAGAACAGTTAAAATAAAAAAATAGTAATAATACCAAGTTCTGATGAGGATCCAGAGAAACTAGATTACTCATATACTGCTGGTGGGGATGTAAATGCGTACTACTCTGGAAAACACTTTGGCAAACTCTTACAAAACTAAACATGCACTTGCCATTGCACCTGTAATCACATTCATGGGTATTTATTCCAGAGAAATTAAAACTTAGCAGCTTTATTCATGATACAAAAATACTAGAAACAGCTCAAATGTTATTTGGGTGGATGGCTGAACAAACCTGCATCCATACGATGGTTTACTACTCAGCAATAAAAAGGAAGAACTACTGATACATACAACCATCTAAATGGGTCATAAGGGCATTTTGGACTGTTTTTATAATAAAGTGTTATTATGATGTAGGACATGAGATACACTGTATAATAAATGGCTCACAAACATGCTCCCAGAAGTACATTCTGAGTATATTTCTGGCTCATTTTTTTATTAGGTGGGCATAAGTACTATTGTGGATATTTAGGAATATAACAAATATTAACACTACTATTTTAACTTCCCCAAATATTCATGGATTGTACAGTGAATCAAGAAAAATGATGTCACTTTCAGTTGTTAGTATTTCTTGAACTGGGAATCTGTTCACTCCTGCAGTTTATTTTTAATTCACTTTTTAAAATTTTTAATTCACTTGATTTTACTCAAAATTGTTTTTGTAAATTAAAATGGAGCCCATCTTGCAAAATGATATTACTCAGACACCCTGAACATGATGATCTGCTTCACCTCTTATTCCTATCTTCGATCACAGCTGCAGAACATGATTTCCAGTGAAGACAGAATTGTTTATCAAGTCTTCTAAAGAAAAAGTGCCATACCCATATAGTCAGTTTTAATTAGCTTATTATCTTGGGTTTGGTGAAACCTTTTTTTTTAATTGAGATATAGCTGACATACAGTGTTATATCAGTTTCAGGTGTACAACATAGTGATCCAACATTTATATACATTATGAAATGATCACCAGGAAAAGTATACTCTTGTCACCAAAATTATCACAGTATCATTGGCTATATTCCCTATGCTGTACTTTTCATCTCTGTGACTTACTTATTTTATAAATGTACCTCTGTACCTCTTAATTCCCCTCCCCCTCTGGCAACCACCCAATTTGTTCTCTGTATTTATGAGTCTATTTGTTTTTGTTTGTTTTATTTTTTAGATCCCACAGACAAGTGAAATCATAAGGTATTTGTCATTCTCTGTCTTATTTCACTTAGCATAATACCTTCTAGGTCCATCCATGTTGTTGCAAATGGCTGAGAAACAATCTCTTATATACAGGGAGCACTCTTCTTTATCCATTAATCTACTGATAGACACTTACGTTGCTCCCATTGTAAATAATGCTGCAATGTACATAGGGGTGCATATATCTTTTTGAATTAGTGTTTTCATTTTCTTCAGATAAATACCCAGAAGCAGAACTGCTGCATTATATGGTAATTCTATTTTCAATTTTTTGAGTAGCCTCCATACTGTTTTCCATAGTGGCTGCACCAATTTACATTCCCACCAATAGCACATGAGAGTTCCCTTTTCCCCATATCCTCACTAACACTTGTTATTTCTTGCCCTTCTAATTGTAGTATTCTGACAGGTATGAGGTGATATTTCACTGTGGTTCTGATTTGCATTTCCCTAATAGTTAGTGACGTTGAGCTTCTTTTCATGTGTCTGTTGGCCATCTGTATGTCTTCTTTGGAAAAATGTGTATTCAGGTCCCCTGCCCATTTTTTTACTAAGGGCATTTTGCTTAACGAAAATGATTAGTCTCAAAAAGTTACATACAGTATAATTCAATGTATGTAATATTCTCAAAATAAAACAAGTACAGACAGGGAGAACAAGAAATAGGGACCAGGGGGTAGGGTAGATGAGATTACAAAGAAAAAGCACAAGGAAGATCTTGTACAGTGATGAAAGAATACCACATCTTTGATTGTGGCAACAGTGACACCAATCTACACATAATAAAATTGTACAGAACTACACCTACACACAATGTAACTGAAAATACAGTGAAAAGTGAATAAGGTTTGTAGCCTAGTTAGTAGTAATATACTAATAACAATTACCTGGTTTTGATACTGTAGTACCAGGTATACCAGATGTCCCCATTTGGGAAAGCTGGATAGAGGATACATGGGACTGTAAATTTTGTGAAATTTCCTGTGAGACTATAAGTATTTAAAAATAAAAAGAAAGCAAACTAAAGACATCTTCCAATATACCAAAGCTAAACAGATCCATACTACAAAAGAACTTTAGCAGTTCTCCAGACTGAATGAAAATGATACTAACCAGACCAGACAGAAGCAGAAAGGAAGGAACAACACCAAAGAGACATCGGCGCAAAGATTTTCATTAATTCAACTAGTATTTGTTAAATATCTTTTCTACAATAGTTTCTATGGTCAGTACCATGAAATCAAGGACAAATAATACTCAATCACACAGCCTAGCTTACAAACCTATAAATGAATATTACCAACACTGCTACTAAAGATTCTGTCAATCGAAGTGTAAACACTGCCTGTAGTCATACAGAGTCTTCCAAAGAGGAAGCTGTCATGACAAAACAGTAAGAAAGCCTTCTTGGAGCTGAATTTATAAATGAATGTTAAGTGAACAAGTGAGGGACAGTATCCTAGGCCGAGTCCATCCAGCCACTGAAGGACAGAAGAGTTAAGACACAAATGTGGAACTCCAACGGTTCAACACACCTGGAGAATAAGGCAGAGGAAAACCCCTCATTACAGGAAATGATGAAGGGCAGATTGCAGGGAGGGCAAGCAGAGCACACAATCTCTGCTGAAGTTCAAACTTCACTCTGTAAGCAACCAGGAGTGTTTGAAGGAATTTATTTAGGACAGCAATAGAAGATGGGCCTTTCAGGAAGACAGCTTTGGCAGTAAGGATGATACACTAGAGAAAAGTGACATAGGAGGTTAGAACAATAATCTAGTAGTCCAGGGAACAGGTGGTAATAGGCTTAAACTGAAACAGGAGCAAAGAGCATGGAAACGAAGGGGCATGCACCGACTAGCTAAGGATAAAGAGGAAAAGGGAAGGACTGAGAATCATGCCCACATTTCCAACTTGGGTGCAGAAAAGATGTTACTTTCATTGATCTCAAAAGGGAACAGAGCAGTAGGGAGCAGATTTTGATGGAAAGATAATCATTACACTGTTGGGGAATGTGAACCTGAGGTACAGGGGGATCTCCAGTATCTAGTACATACAGAGTTAGAGCCTGGGGTAAGAGGCCACAATCACCAGCACTGGCTGTAGAAGCAGCAATAGATGGGACTGCCAAAGGGAATGAGTACAAAATGAGAAAGAAACAGCATTACAGATCAAATCCTAGAAGAAAGCTCTTTTAAAAGAGTGGGGGTGTATATTGTTACACTTCTGTTGTCAGTACACGTTCAGACTTAAATTATTTCAACTAATAATTCTGTCAGTAATATATCTTAAAGGAATAAACACAAATGTGGGCAAAGATCTATAAAGATATTCTCCCTCCAATGTTATTTCCAATAATAAAACAGAGAAGAAATTAAGTATGCCAAACAAAAGAATTAATTTAAAGCAAATTAGGCTAGATCTATAAAATAAATTATTATGCAACTACCTGGGTAGCATTTCAGAAGACTTTTTAATTATGGGATAAAATTCTTATGACATTCAACAAAAAAGCATACAAAGCAGTGTCTATAGTATTTACTGATACAAGACTATTTCCTGAATACCTATTATGTACTGGGTACTGGGCATAAAACATAGTAAAAGACAATTTCTTGTGTTTGTGAAACTTGGATTCTACTGGAAAGTGACCCAGAAAGGGTAGATAAAAAAACCTGCAAGAGAATCTCAAATGAAGTAAATGTTAAAAAGACAAACATAACAGGTGATATAATAAGAGAATATGATCAATTATATAAAAATATCTGGAACTGACTTAAAAGAAATAAGCCTCAAGATTAATAGTAAAAATAATGTAAAATAAAAATTTAAAACAAAGCAAATTTCAGGTGGCTTAGTAAATGGTCTAGAAAAATGAAGGTGTAATTATAAACAAAGTGCCTGGGCCCTCGATGGTTTCTCCTTCATCATCACCAGGAGGCAGAACTTCCACAAAAACTCTCACTTTCCAACTCTCGAAACCAGGAAACTCAGGAAGTACAGGAAAGCAACATGCGTAAGGGAGACTGTGCTTTTGCTGAGCTGCTCTGGGCCAAAATGAACGCCTCTGTAATGCGGAAGGTAGAAAATCTCACATGTGAGCCTTCCATCTATAAGCTAAGACAGTATTTTTTCCATTTTTCATCTTCTTTATAGTACAACCCTCCACCCGCACAGACACACACATGTTCACCTAAGTGCATTCATTCACTCACTGAACCAGTATTACATGGCAGCATGGCAGGGACTCACTTAAATCACATCGGCCCTAGAAACAGGGCTGAAGATGCTATTGAAACTTAAGGACCGCTTCCTGTAATGCAAGCATCAGACTGTTGTAATCAATTTGTGAAAAGACTAAACTGAAGAAAAGCCCTGAAAATACTGACACAGTTGTACAACATATTACAGAAACACCCTGTGAAAATATTTTCTCTGTCTAAAACACACACACACACACACACAGCTGAACATTTATCTTCATCAAATTACCCTTCAGCAGGTAATTGATAAGAATGTCTTCGTATTAGAGACAGAAAAATGAGAAAGCATTGTACAGTAAAAATTCTATAATTCCATGAAGAAACTGCTGAGATTCACTCCAAAAAAAAAAAAAAAACCCACAAAAATATTCCTAGTATTCTGAAAAGTAAATGTGATTTAAATTAACTACTTGCTTTTAAAAAAAGTCAATTGTCAGAATGAGATATTATCTCATTAGAGACTGGTTAAATAAAGCACTTTGCAGAGATGGGGCGCCTGGATGGCTCAGTCGTTAAGCGGCTGCCTTCGGCTCAGGTCATGATCCCAGAGTCCTGGGATCGAGCCCCACATCGGGCTCCCTGCTCAGCGGGAAGCCTGCTTCTCCCTCTCCCACTCCCCCTGCTTGTGTTCCCGCTTTCGCTGTCTCTGTCTCTGTCAAGTAAATAAATAAAATCTTTAAAAAAAAAAAAAAAGGCACTTTGCAGAGGTTTGATGACATCAGAAACTCCATTAAAACCGTAATACAGCAAAACTTACCAGTAGAAAGATCAGGCAAAACCCAGAACGATCTAGAATCAGTCTGATGTGGAAAGCAAAAGAGTAAAACAACTCCCTCTCTCCTCCTAGGTCCTTGAGAACTACTACCTAATACGTCCTCCAGCCAGACGTCCATTCTGAAGTAACAGCTGAGTACCCTGGGATTAAAATGTTAACAGTGAACCAGGTAGAGAAGTAGTATGGCATGGAGTAACCAAGAGCTACAGGCATCAACACCCAGCTGCTCCCAAAGCTTCCCCAACCTGAAGAAACATAACACAGCCCCTGGACCTTTGCTCTCCACTATCCACACTCCTGCTCTTCCTGGTTTCACCCAGTCTCATGGTTTTAATACCAAACGCACACTGACAACTCCCAAGTTTACATCTCCAGCCAAGACCACTCCCCCGAACTTCGAAACGGTATACCCAACAGTGACCTCAACATCTTTACATGGAGGTCTAATAGGCGCTCAAATTTAACCTGCCCAGGAACCCTCACTACCACCTGCCAATCTGCCCCATCTCAGTTAATGGCAGCTCCACATTCGCAGATGCTCAGGTCAAAAACCCTGTGCATCCTTAAATTCTCTCCCTCACACACCTCACACTGGATCCATCAGGAAATCCTACTGGTGGTTCTGCCTTCTAAATATATCCAAATCAGACTGCTCCTCCCACCTCAACTGGTTCCATCCTAACCCAAGCTGTCAGGCAGCTCTCACCTGCCGCCTCCACCTGGCTGGTCTCCTGCCTCTACCCTTTTCTCCCAATTCTAGCAAAAGGGAAGTCGGATCATGTCTCTCCTCCATTCAAAACCCTTTAATGGCTGTTCATCTCATTCAGATAAAAGCCAAAACCCTTACGATGACCCGGAAGAGCTATAGGACCTGCCTCCTTCCCTCCCTTTACCACTCTGTCCCCATCTCTCTCATTCTACTTCAGGCTACCTCCCTGCTCTGGCCTCCTCCTAGCTCTCCCTACACACAGGAGAGCAGCCAGCCCTAAAACCTTTGCCTCTGCTACGACCTCTCCTGGAATGTTCTTCTCTACCCATCCCACGCCCCTCATGCCTCCTTCAAATCTCTATTCGAATACCATCTTCTCTGACCCAACCCCCACATAAAACTGCAACTTCTTTAATGATTTCTTTTTCTCCATAGTACCTATCATCTTCTGATATGCTCTGGGTATGTGTGTAATTAACTAATTTATCTCCTTCACTGCCTAAAATGTCAGCTCTGAGTGGAGGGGAGGGATGTTTTTAGTATTTAGTTCACGGGTTTCTCCCCAGTGAACAGAACAGTACGAGGCACATAGAAGGTATTCAGTGACTAGTCGCTGAAAGAATGAAGTTTGTACAGCATTTCAGTCCTACTTTTTATATAGAAGAAATGAGAGAATGACGAGATTACCAGATTTTAGATGTGTTTATTTGGACCTTTTCCTTGGTGACCTCACCCAGTGATCTCACGCAGATCTGCACAGAACTTAAAGCTCATGTAGATTGCTTTCCCTGAGTAAATTTCTAGGGGATATTTCTGGTTTAAAACCTACTCTTAAAGATGGTATCTGTAGGAGCAAAGACATTTAAAGAGAATAACCAACAATTTTCCACTTTATGCCTTCCTTTAGTTTTTTTTCCTCAAATAAAAAAGGTCCAAATTCAAAAAAATTACTGAAGCAAAAGTAAATACCATATTACATCTTTATACAGAGAGGATGAGATGGCAATCTTATTAATACATAATGATTCAAAAAAGGTATCAGAAGTTTCACCTTTTCTTCTGGGTGTGACTACATTGGGGGGGGCACTTCTCAGCAGAGGGTCACAGATAAGAAATTAACAGGATGGAAATCAAAGCATCCAGGCTTCAAACTAACAACATCCTGACAGTGCCTTTCTTGCAAATTGAGGACTGACAAAGCATATTAATGAGAAATACTGTTAAAATGCTATTCAGACACAGGTCTTCAGTTTCAGCTTTCCCAAAAGAATTGGTTGCAAAGGGGAAGGGGAAAATTAGACATACGAGAACAGAAGCATGTTTACGTTTTCCATTCACTCCTGTACACTGAGAGTTAATGAAGCAAACCATCATCTGCATTGGCAGAAACCCAGGAACAGAGAGGGGCCAGTCAAGGAAGTAATGCAAAAGAAATGCGAAAATGCCTTCAACAATCCTACCTTGGCTTTAATTCAATGTAAGAAGCATGATGACAGTGCTCATGAATATTAAAATCTAAAGAAACATCCAGCCAAAGGGAGTAGATTCATCTGTGTTCAAGACAATCCAAAGCATGAGATCAGTCTCTCAGAAATACAGGACACCCTACACCCCAAACAACCTACACTAATACAATGGTTTTTCATTTGATTTCGAGAGAACTACACCTATCAATCTGCCCAGCTATGTTGTGCTTCGAAGAAATAACACAAGGAAAGGTTTAAATACTAGGTATATGCAAAATCACTCTGAAAGTAGTATCATGGTACCAATTTTATTGTAAACATTCAACTAATGTTAAACAGCAAGACCCCTCATACAAATGCATCTATTGACAATGCCGCACCAGGCCCAAATCTCGAAGCCTTCATAGGATGTTGCCGCTTGCCTACATAAGTACCTTTCTAACCCATACGGTCCTTGATCCC
Source organism: Halichoerus grypus (assembly GCF_964656455.1). NCBI lineage: Eukaryota > Metazoa > Chordata > Mammalia > Carnivora > Phocidae > Halichoerus > Halichoerus grypus. The sequence continues at coordinate 73,814,941 of NC_135715.1, forward strand.
CGCTGAGCTCAATTTGCAGGAACGGTTTGCTGTCTACCAAACGCGACAGTTCCCACCATGACACCCCGCTCTGTGATCACTTCCCTTTAATGCTCTGCTGACACCTGCCCACTCCACTCCACCTAAGCCAGTCCTGAGATGAACCATTTGTAGTGCTCATTTGACGCCTGACAGAACAAGCTGAAACTTCTTCCAAATAGTCTACAAAACAAAAGACTCCTCCCCACAGCCCACCAATCTGGTTGAACAAAAACAGGGGAACTAAGTAACTGTCCACCCAATGGTTGATGGAAAAGCAGACATGAAAAAATGCCCAGCCTTACATGATACAGAATAAGTGCAAATTAAAGCCACAGTGAACACCACTGTCACTTATTAGATTAGCAAAGATTAACAGGAAAAACCCCAGTGTTTGCCAGGATGGAAAGAGAGAGGCACTCTTACACTCTACTGGTGGAAGTATAAACTATAAATTAAGCTTTTCAGGACTGCAAAGAATCCAAAAGATCACACTAGATTGCAAGGAAGAAAATACTATTTCCCAAAATGCAATCTGCAATGACAACTGAATTGGAAGTTAGTTTTAAGGTACTGTTTGGCTTTAGTAGAAACATGAGGGGTTAATGACTCTTTGAAGCCCTAGACTTCCCTCCCAGGAATGTGAATTGGGTCTCTGTTCTGGTTTATTCTAGTCACATGCACTCTTCAAGAAAGGAAATGTAAACTCAAGATCTTTATCTGAAGAAGTCTCACATTCCTGGGATACTCTATTCCTATTTAGCACATAAACAACATTTGAGGATTCAATAAACTGACTTTCACTCTTAAGATTATTTTCTGCTTATATTTTTTTCCTAAACTCCCCCCTAACCTTTCTAATTTCAATAGCGGCAATGTATATCAGCTTATCTAATTATCATATTCATTCCTTCTTAAGGACATTACTGACCCATTTCTTAAATAGATTGAGTCTAGTATAACTAGACTCAACATATCCCAAACCTCACCCTCTACTTCAGAATATTATTCTTTATAGAATTACAGGATTTCTGGTAAATCTTCTTAGGTTTTGTTTTGTTTTTAACTAGCAACTTTAAGTCAACGAATCCTATAAGTAATTTTCCAAAAAGAGCTCAAAAAATTGTCATCTCTTGGGGTGCCTAGGTGGCTCAGCTGGTCAAGCGTTCAACTCTTGATTTCCTCGCAGGTCTTGAAATCAGGCCCTACATAGGGTCCCGCGCTCAGCAGGGAGTCTGCTTCAGCTTTTCGTGCTCTCTCTGCCCTCCCCCTCTTCCCCACCCCCACCCCAAACGCACATGCACGCTCTCTCTCATTCTCAAATAATAAATAAATCTTTAAAAAAAATGGTCATCTTTCATTTTAAAAACTCACTTTAGTGGTGACTGCCATTCACCAACAGATGAAGGCCAATTTTCTCTCATAATTTGTTCCATTATTTTCCAATCTGTTATAGAATTATACAAATTATAGATCTGACTTGTCCTTCAAAATGTGAGGTTTGACTTTTAAGAATTATCACGGCCTTGACTGTCTTCTCCCATAAACCAATCATTCTGACCAGAGGCTCTTGCAGGACCTAACAATGAACACTCAGAAAGGGAAGAGATACATACATAGTTATTTCAATCATAATGCTCAACTATGACAACACAAATTCAAGCTTTCAAAGCACTTAATTCTGCTTAAAATGCAATCGTGTTACAGGCTTTGAAAATAACGCACTCCTCCATCCTGTTTTTAGAGAACTTTGAAAATCTAGACAATATGCTTCCTTTCAAAACACCAACTGCTTACAGAGGAAAAGAAAGAAACAGACAAATGATCTTGCCAAGAAACATTTCTGCAGCTTCTCTTGGTAGAGTAGCCCTTTCAATGGCTACAAAGATTAAAATTCAATCCTTGATTGGATTGATGATATACCACCTTTTATTATTTAGAACTGAATTTTAGAACAGAAAAGAGCTTAGAGAACCAGTTGTTTCCAACTTTTGAAAGTACAAGGGACTCCTCTGTAATGCTAAAAAAATTTGAGGATTCTTATAATAATTGTATCTACTGATTGAGAATGTAAAGGAAAAGAAAACTGCAAGTACACCATAATTCTTTAAAAAGCACCTGCAAACATCTGCAGAACTGTAAAACATAAACCTAATTTTTTATTACAGAGCCTGTTAATGTCAGAACTAGGTCTAAAACCAAGTCTCCAGACTTAAAATACAGATGGGGCTCTAAGAATCCAGGGTCATTCAGCACAGGGGAAGGTTTTCTTTTAGGCACCCCCAATAATTCCTTTAAGGACTAGACAAGGTGATTTTAAAGTTCTTATGGAAAACCAAGCAAAGATAGAAAAGGCAATTCTAAAAAAGAAGACTAAAGAGTAGGGAGCGTCCCTATCAAATACTGAAACATAAAGCTACAATAGTTAAAACAGTGTGGTGCTGACCTCTGAGGAAATCAACCTAATAACTGCACAGATTAGAAAGTGCAAGAACTAACTAAAGCATACTGAGGAACTCAGTATAAAAGAGATGTAGCATTTCAAATCACTGGGTAAGAAGTAATTCATTAAATGCTATTGTATCAACAACTGAGTACCCTGTCAGGGGAGAAAAAAAAATCCCAGATTGAGTCCTTACCTCACGCCTTATACCACCTGAAGTTCTAACTGGAGCAAAGATATACAAAATGAAACCACTAAAGAACTGGAAAAAACATAGAAGAATGTTTTTCTAATAAGCTTGTAGTGGACAAGGTGTTTCAAAGCATGACTAAAAAACAATAGAAGCCAAACATGAAACTACTTGAAAACATAAAATATTACTTCATTACAGAAAATTCCATCAACAAAGTCAAGATGAGGTATTAAACAAAGTCCCCTCCAAGCACTACAATTCCAACCAGCACAGAACCCAGGTTCTATGCCATGCAAGTACAGCACTATTTCTGTATTTCATACAATCCCAAATCACTAGGAAGTTTTAAAACAACAAAAAAATCAAATCCTACAGAATGCGTGGTAACAACTCAAACACTGCCTAGGCGTATGACATGAGGCTTCTACAGCACCACCCACAGCTATTATCTCCACTCATGTTAGAAACTATTAGACGTGCAATAAGGCAATATCTTTCATTATGCATTTTGGGACCACAGTTTAATTTCAACAAAACATACACATAGTAAAGCAATTAAGAGGTTAACAGTTTCCCCGGAATAAGCTTGCTCTGGGGTATATGGCCAGACTGGCAACATGCAGGTTCAGCAGTGAATGCTTACCAAATTTATAGCATCAACAGAGATTACTGAGCACCTACTGTATGTAAGCTATTATGCCAAACTCCAAGATGATAAAGAACCAGTCTTCTGCCTTCCAGAAACTAGCTTATTAGTCAAACAAATGATGAGGAAAGGGTATCTGCTTACCAACAGCAATAACATATGTTATGCTTCAATCACAAATCTCCCCACATGACTGCCTGAGTGAAGCAAAATTACACTTATCTAACTTATTACTATAAGCAAGTCATAACTAACCATGTGCTTTTTTTAAAACTAGTTATATGTATACCTAAGTGACTCAGCTCAAAAGCTGAAGGCACTACTGTAAAGCCTATCAGCTAAGTGAGGTAGTCCACCTGCAGGAGTGTGTAAACAGCTGCTATTTAAATTCAGATCATTAGGGGCACCTGGGTGGCTCAGTTAAGTGTCCGGCTCTTGATTTCAGCTCAGGTCATGATCGTAGTCGGGCTACGCGCTGAGCCTGGAGCCTACTTAAGATTCTCTCTTTCTTGGGACGCCTGGGTGGCTCAGTAGATTAAGCGTCTGCCTTTGTCTCAGGTCATGATCCCGGGATCCTGGGATCGAGTCACACATCGGGCTCCCCACTCGGCAGGGAGCCCGCTTCTCCCCTTGCCTACTGCTCCCCCTGCTCATGCTTGCTCTCAATCTCTGTCTCTCTCTAATAAATAAATAAAATCTTTAAAAAATTATTGAACTCAAATAAGTCATCCTTTTACCTGGTTAATTATGAAAAAAACGAATGAAATTATAAGTCAACTCCAATGAGGTGTCCTTAATAAATTGCTGTAATGAACAATTCCACTGGTTAACAACCACAACTCTCAATAAACTGCATTAAATGTATCAAATACAGATTCGGTGAACAGAGACCATATAGTGTTAATTCCAGATCCTACTACTGTTTCATAAAAATTATGTTCACTACACAGTAATGGAAATTAAAGTCACACTTTTACTCTACAAATAAGCACTCTAGAGAAGGACTCTTAGCAAGTATTTCCCAGGAATTAATAAAGCGTTCTCATTTGCCACAGTCAGGGATTTTTCATAGTAAAGATCTGTAAAATTCTGAGTCATTTGCATTCCAGCAGAAACCATTAGCCCTGGAGAAAAACTAACAGAAAACAAAACAAAACAAAACAAAACAAAACAAAACAAAACACCAGCATTCTAATTTACTGGTCCCTTACAACTAAGTAACTAATCTATGATGCCAGAGAAAGGCACCTAGAAGTGCCTTTGCTGTACTGTTTGCTGGATCTCCACAATCCTGCCAAACCAAGTGTCTTTTGGGGAGGAAGTGGAGATGGTAGGAGAGCACCAGGGGTACCTCTTAAAAGTTAGAGGTTTAAGTAAACATTAAGCAAAAATGGCAGTATCTTACAGGTGGTCACAGATTCAATGCACTGAGCCCAAAATGTACTTTACTGAATTGAGTTTTCAGGACCTTTTTGAGCACATCAAATCTCTGTGAGCCTTCTGGATTCTGTACTCCTAACCTTTCCAGATTACCTAAGTGGTAACTCCTATTAAACTAACTGACTATTTGAAGAGACAGAACTGGTTTTTATGCACACTCCTAATCCCAAAAGCAAATTACAACAAAGCCAGAGTGGCTTCAAAAGACTGCCAAGGCTTTAAGAAGAGGAAAGGGGATACTTATGTATAAATGTAATACAGAAATGTAACTTAAAGATAGTCCAAACTGTTGGAAGAACAGCTCTTGTTAAAATGTCTATACTACCCAAAGCAATCTACACATTTGATGCAATTCCTGTCAAAACACCAACAGCATTTTTCACAGAACCAGAACAAACAATCCTAAAATTTGTTTGGAACCACAAAAGACCTCAAATAGCCAAAGCAATCTTGAAAAAGAAAAACAAAACTGGAGATATCACAATTCTGGATTTCAAGTTATATTACAAAGCAGTCTTAATTAAAACAGTATGGTACTGACACAAAAATAGACACATAGATCAATGGAATAAAACAGAAAACCTAGAAATAAAACCACAATTATATGGTCAATTAATCTTCTACAAAAGAGGAATGATTATATAATGGGAAAAAAGTCTCTACAACAAATGGTGTTAGGAAAACTGGACAGCCACATGCAAAAGAATGAAACTGGACCACTTTCCTACACCATACACAAAAACTCAAAATGCATTAAAGACCTAAATGTGAGACCTGAAACCATAAAAACCCTTGAAGAGAGCACAAACAGTAATTTCTCTGACATTGGCCATAGCAACATTTTCTCACAATGTCTCCTGGGTCAAGGAAAATAAAAGCAAAAATAAACTACTGGGACTACATCAAAATAAAAAGCTTCTGCACAGCGAAAGAAGCAATCAACAAAACTAAAAGGCAACCTACTGAATGGGAAAAGATATTTGCAAATGACATATCCAATAGAGGGTTAATTCTCCCAAATATATAAAGAACTGATACAACTCAATACCCTCAAAAAACGAATAATCCAATTAAAAATGGACAGAAGATATGAACAGACTTTTCTCCAAAGACTTACAGATGGCCAACAGACACATGAAAAGATGCTCAAAGCACTCATCGTCAGAGGAATGCAAATCAAAACTACAATGAGATATCATCTCACACCTGTCAGAATGGCTAAAATCAAAAATGCAAGAAACAATAGGTGTTGGCAAGAATGTAGAGAAAGGGGAACCCTCTTGCATTGTTCGTGGGAATGCAAACTGGTGCAGCCACTGTAGAAAACAGTATGGAGGTTCCTCAAAAAGTTGAAAAGTAGAACTACCCTACAACCCCGTAATTGCACTACTGGGTATTTACCTCAAAAATATAAAAACACTAATTCAAAGGGAAACATGCACCCCCATGTTTAATGCAGCATTATTTACAATTGCCAAGCTATGGAAGCAGCCCAAGTGTCCTTCAATAGATGAATGGATAAAGAAGTGGTACGCACATACACATACACACATACACACACACACACAGAGGAATATTACTCAGCCATAAAAAAGAAGGAAATCTTGCCATTTGCAACAACATGGGATGGATCTAGAGAGTATAATGCTAAGCAAAATAAGTCAGAGAAAGACAAATACCATATGACCTCATTTTTTTTGAAATTTTTAAAAATTTTTTATTGTTATGTTAATCACCATACATTACATCATTAGTTTTAGATGTAGTGTTCCATGATTCATTGTTTGTGCATAACACCCAGTGCTCCATGCAGAACGTGCCCTCTTTAATACCCATCACCAGGCTAACCCATCCTCCCACCCCCCTCCCCTCTAGAACCCTCAGTTTGTTTTTCAGAGTCCATTGTCTCTCATGGTTCGTCTCCCCCTCCGATTTCCCCCCCTTCATTCTTCCCCTCCTGCTATCTTCTTCTTCTTTTTTTTCTTTTCTTAACATATATTGCATTATTTGTTTCAGAGGTACAGATCTGAGATTCAACAGTCTTGCACAATTCACCACGCTTACCAGAGCACATACCCTCCCCAGTGTCTATCACCCAGTCACCCCATCCCATCCACCCTACCCCCACTCCAGCAACCCTCAGTTTGTTTCCTGAAATTAAGAATTCCTCATATCAGTGAGGCATATGACCTCATTTATATGTGGAATTTAAAAAACAAAACAAAACAAAGAAAAAAAAGAGACAGAGAGACAAACTAAGAAACAGACTCTTAACTATAGAGAACAAATTGATAGTTACCAGAAGGGAGGAGGGAGTGGGAGAATGGAGGAAATAAGGGATGAGGGTTAAGGAGTACACTTATCATTATGGAAAAGAAAGTATAAGAACAAACACATGAAAGAAAAAAAAAAAGAAAACATGGGACTCATTCAAAAATTAAAGAATTTTAAAAAATAAATAAATGAGAAAAAAAAATTAAAGACAGTCCAAACCCCACAGGACAAGCATGTTCAGGGCCACTTTTCTGAAAAGCTGTCTAAAGAAACCACAAAAACAAGGAATATAACCAAATCCATAATTTAAAAAATAAACATTTTTTAATAGAATAAGGTATTTTCTATGAAAATACCACCTGGCAGAAAAGAATACCCACTTGGGTTTAAGGACCCCTGGGGTCCCGCTTCAACCTCGCCTACTCCATGAACTATTCTCCATCCTTCAGCACTCCCATGTTGGGCACAGACAGAATAACAACACAAGCTCTAGAAGAAAGAGCCCTGCACTACAATCAGCAATTCTCTACCAGCCTGATGCATTTACTTACTGCGTGCCGATGTGAACCTTTCTGTGTCTCACTCATTTCAGGAAAATAACTGTACTTCTCATCCTTGCTTCCTCCCCCCCCCCCCCCGCCCCATTGCCCCTGGAACTTGCCCCTATGCAAACCAGCATCTGAGCTGTTGTAAACATCAAATTCAATCATATCACTAAAACTCTTGACACCATAAATCATTACACAAGCAGGCAGTCTTATGAAAACTAATACAAATTATCCACACTAACTCTGCCCAAACCACAACAACAGAGTTGTCACTCTCTTTACCCTGACCCCAAATTACTAACTCAGCATTAATTTCTTTCTGCCCTGTTTTAAACATCCACAGAGGTGCCTGTCATCCTTTCTTGTTGACGATTTATGCCCTCAGAATTCTACCCCATTACTTCTAATAGCTAAAAAAGACATGTAGGCTGTTTTGTCCCTCTCTTCAAAAGTATGGTCAAAGTTACACACACAGATCTGAAACTTTCTCAAGAATTCTTATTCTTGTTGTTGTCCTTTGTCTGCTGGCTACTGGGCAATTTTCTATTCTTGGTACATTACTCTCAACCCTTTATTTATTATTTACATGCTCTCCTTTACTCCTTACAACTCTGTGGGGTAGGTACTGTTTTATAGATGAGAAGACCAATGCTCACCAAAGTTGACAAATGCCCCCCAAACTACACTGCTAATAAATGGCAAAGCCAAGACCTGAACTCCAATCAGTCTGGCCCCAGAGCCCCTGCTCTTGACTGGGTTGCAATTCTGTCTCATCCAGTCTTAGAAGCAATCCATCATCTAGCCCTGAGCCTGAAGCCAACAAAGAAGTAGGTCTACTCAGGAACCATCTACATATGACTGCATTTATGCACATCCCACTCACTGTTCCAAAAAGATAGCATTCATTTGTTGGAAGTCAGTTAAAAAAAAAAAAAAAATTCTAGGAGCACTAAGTGAGCTAGAAATGAGACAAGCGCAAAAGGCATCCCTTAAACCCTATACATCCACTACAGGTAAAAACAAAGTTGGTTGAAGAACTTGTAAAGGGGCATCTGAAGTACTACAGAATTCCATGACTATCAGCCACAAAGCTACCAAATACTCAAAGAAAATGCCTTTACTTCAGATTCTAAGTCCCAGAAGCAAACAGATTTTGGTCCACACCTGCTAACATCCTATCCCAAAGCACCACTATATATTCCTTCCTCCTCAATATCCCAAACAGCCCCTTCTGTTCTTCTGATACCAAAGCCTGGTTTGTAGCAAATGGTTGTCAAAGAATCTCTGGTAAGAGGTACTTAAAAACAAAAAGCCAGGAAGTTCTGATTCTCTCCCACTGACAACATGATAACTTGTGACCCTTTACCCACAAAAGCAGTGGTTCTGTAATGTGAAAATGAGTAAGGGGAAACCTCACTAAAATGGAGCAGGGAGGCCAGAAAGGGGAGCCTGGCCCACTCAACATCAATTACAGGAAGAACTGCCAATTACAGGCCCCAAGAGAAAAGATGGACATTGCCTCTCCTACAAGGAATCAGCCAGCCCTGCAACTCAGCCAAAGAGAAACCATCATCACCCTGAACTCTTGCTTCTCTCCAAGGGACTTCGGTTCCAAACAAGCCCTCCCAACTTCCTCCTCCTCCTCCATAAACTAACATTTCTCTCCTTCCTTTGTGGGATTTGCTTGCCACAGGCTGCATGTCCCAAATGGCAATTCTCTGCTATCCCCGAATAAACCCATTTTGGTGGTAAAACAATTGGCTGTTTTCATTCTTTTAGGCTAACAGTAACTTTTCATGAGAATGCCAAGCAGCTACAAAGGGAATGAGAGTGGAAGGGTTCCAACTGATTTCTCTATCCTAAATGGTCCAAAACTGGGTAAGACTCTCGTCACTATTCCCTGTCCTTCTCTGACATTCAGAGCTAACCCATCTCCTACTGCTTTCCTCTACCATAAGATGAATTTATCAAGTTTGCCCCTTACTTTCCTTCCTAAAGGAACAATTATCAGTGAAAGTAAAACTCTGGATAATATATTAAACAAATACATACAGGAAATCTCACTAGAAAGGAAAAACTGCAAATTAAGAAAACCGAAGCTAACTGAAGCACCTCATAAACAGCAGCAAGAAAATACTAGTGACTCAAAAAAGTTACAGAACTATGCTAAATTGACTTCAGTACTCTATAACCAGAAAGAAAGCTTTAAAATAAAACCTTAAGATGTAGTAATTATCATTTCTGCATCTGGGGGCGAGGGAAAGGAAACAGATCAAAATGCTTCGGTCAACTCAAGCCACCCTAGGCAGAATTCTATTCATTCAACTTTTCAAAAATTTGCTTTAGCTAAGCTCATATCCGGACCATATCCGGATCACTTCAAAAATTCTGGGAACTTAAATTTACATTTAATTTGCTAAATCTTATCATTTGTTTTAGCACTTCAGTGAGAAGACCAGGATAAATCAAATTCTACTCAATTTAGGAAGAGAAATCACACTCCATTCCTCCCAGATAAGGGTTCCTCATTTCATTAACAATCAACGCCTGTAAAAACAAACTCAATCCTTAAGAAAAGAAATTCCAAAATTACTAGAAATAACTTGAGGCTAACACTAGAAAATTAGGGGGGAAAATGTCAAGAGGCACTAAAGTATATGAAATCCGACACTTTAGAAATAATATTTGAATGCTAATTAGACCTACAAAAGAATATGAAATCTAATGCTTGGCCAGTTTTATACAAAGCCCATTGAGTGTATAATGCCATTCACTGAGATTCTTTCAGATGTTCCTGACAGAAATGGAAACTGAACATATTTTTAACCCACGTTATGCTACAGCACCTCTGAGAAAGCCCACTTCTAGACACATTCATATTAATGAATCTATCCCAATACTCTTCTAAAAGATTAAGAGGCTCTTTTTTTTTTTTTTTTACACAAAGTCTTATATACCAGAAAGCCAAAAATACACAGCAAGAAAATTACTGGAAATGTAGACATCTACAATTTTCAGCATCTAAGGTTTCAGAGATGCAGTCAATCTAGAAACCATCTGTTTTTCACCATGATTTGGTTTTATTTTTTTCTGGACTCATTCATTCCTTTTCATTGTCAGTTCATTCATTTCTGATGACCGTGCATAATCGGTGTTCACACTAACCATGAGGAATGTCACCTCCTGGTAGAAAAGGGTCATTGCAAGGGTATATATCAGGTCTATAAATCACTAAGGGGTGAGTTGCAAGATAGTCATGTTTTTCTCTTTCTTTCTTTCTTTTTTCAGGAATTCACAGACACACAAAAAGAAACAATGGTAAAATAGGCAAGGAGACAATGTATGTGAGATTTTGTTGTAGGTGCAAAACAACACAAAATATAGATGTCTCCTCAGTAAAGGAGAAATACTGTTTTCAACCTTATTTCCTACCCTTGACACTTCAACATTTGTCTAAACCCAGACTGCTCACCTATATAATCCATGGAACATTAAAATATTTGAATTTCATTTGTCTGCCATCCGAAATTTCTCAATAAAAGGTAAGCAAAAAAAAATATTATAATTAATTTACTTACAATGAATCATCAGTATCCTTCCCCTTTCTCTAACTTGGGTATTTTATTTGCTTTTGTATTTTAATCTAGTTTCTCTCTTGTTTTTACAGGGACTAAATATCCATTTCACATTCAAAAGACAGTCCCAGACAATCATCCTAAAATTCCATAATCTACAACACCATCACAGACATCAGATAATTATCATTTTTTAAACAATTTTGAGGTTAAATCCTACCTAGAGGGAAGCAGATCAACAAAACTGACAAACCTTCAGACTGACCAAGATAAAAACATTACAAAAAAACCCTACAGATCAGATTCACTCATGAATACAGATGCAAAAATCCTCAACAAAAGATTAACACACCAAATCTAGGAGCATATAAAAAGGATTATATACCGTGAGCAAATGGGACTTATCCTGGGAATGCAAAGTTGGTTTAATCTCCAAAAATCAATTAGCAAAATATAAAATATTAATAAAGGACAAAACTAAATGACCATCTCAATAGATGCAGAAAAAATATTTCATAAAATCCAACACTCATTTGTGATTAAAAACTCCCAACAAACTTCCTCAACCTGACAAAAGTGATCAACAAAAAAACTACAACTATCATTATACTTAATGGTGAAGGACTGAATGCTTCTTTCCCCTAAAACCAGGAACAAGGCAAGAATGTCCACTCTTACCACTTCTATTTAATACTATAATGGAGGTTCCACCCAGAGCAACAAAGCAAAAAAGAAAGAGAGGAAAGGAGACCATCCAGATCAGAAAGGAAGTAAAACTGTCTGGCTAATCAATTTCATCACTAGAACATGTCATGATCCTATATGCAGAAAATCCTAAGGAATCCACAATAAAACTAGAACTAAAACACAAGCTCAGCAAGGTCACATGATATAAATCAATATACCAAAATCAACCACCATGACCACAAAGAGGAAGCATGAGGGGGTACGCCTGGGTGGCTCAGTCAGTCAAGTGTGCAACTCTTGATTTCAGCTCAGGTCATGATCTCAGGGTCATGAGATCCAGCCCTGTGTCTGACTCCACATTGGGCATGGAGCCTGCTTGAGACTACCTCTCTCTCTCTCTCCTTTGCCACCCACTCCCCCACTGCCTGGCTTGTGCACACGCACATGCTCTCTAAAAAAAACAAAAAAAGAGAGAGAGAGAGAGAAGCATAAGGAGCTCCTTTATAGTGAGGAAACAGTCATGTGCCTTGATGTGGTGGTTACACGAATCTATACATGTGATTGTACAGAACACACAAATGAGTGCATGTAAAAAGTGGTGAAATCTGAATAAGGTCTACAGAATTTCTGGTTTTAATAGTATACTGTAGTTACACAAAATGTCTCACCATGGGGGTAAATCTAGGTGAAGAGCACACAGGACCTTTCTGTGCTACAAGTTCCCAAGTCTACAACTGTTTCAAAATAAAAAGTTATTTAAAAAAAAACAAACTTTTTCTACACAAGAGCAACAATCAAAGATGAAATTAAGATCCCCAAGATGATTCTTTTGTACATATTTGTGGCCCACCATCTTTTTTTTTTTTTTTCAAGATCTCAAGAACAGAAGTTACACAAGCATATGATACACAACTATTCCAAACTATAAACTGGTAAAATTCCCAAGCTTGTGTACACATCAGAATCATCTAGAGGTCATTGAGAAATTTCAAAGCCTATGCAACATCCCAGACGTAATGAAATCCCAATTTCTGGGACAAGGACTTAGGCATTAGTATCTTTAAAACTCCCTGGGTGAACCACTGCTGTATGAAGCAATAATTCTCTAGTTTTTGTTCAGGACGTCTTACCATCTAAAACCCCAAACTCAATTGCTCGTAAGTTCTATTTATCCCATATTCACCAAATACTAGAAATTCAGACAGAAACGTTTTAAATATTTATTAAATCACTGAAAAGGACAAAATAAATTCATTATGTGTTAACAAACATATCTTCAAAGAAATAACCCTTTTTCTCAAGACAAAAAACTACTGGCACCATTATATTTTTTACAAGTTCCTTTAATGCCTGGCTTAAAAGGAGGAAGCTGGATTTTCATATCTGCTTTCTGAATTCATTCCACTGTGATACATTGTTTTGACTGCTGTGTATGAAGACAATTCATTCTTACCCAGATACCTAGTTGGAAAGAGGAGTGTTTAATAGTCTTTTCAGATAAGTGTGGCTCTGTCACGGAGCCTCTGAAAAACCCATTGTATGCTCTGAAATAATGAGAGTAAAAAGGGCAGGTAATGTTTTAGTATGATTATGAAAACAAGTATGACCTCGACGACCCCTTAAAAGGTCCTGGAAACCCCCAGGAGTCCCCGTACTACACTTAGAGAACTGCGGGTATAAAGTATAAAAGAAAGGAGAAGTAATGAGGTCTGCCGCTGTCAGAGACTTTACAGAAAGGCAGGACTTCCACTAGAAAAATTAGACAGGGGGAGAGGGGAAGAGCGGGCTCAAAGACCACGTTGATTTTCACGGAAAAGATTAACACTTAAAAGTGAACTGGATAAAAACTAGATGCTAGCTGAAAAGGGAAACTATATCCAAACACTAGTATACATGGGATATATAAAATAAATCCAGCTTTTCAAAGAAATTCCAGCTTGAAGGATTATCGCAAAGCGGACCAATCCAGGGAACCACCATCGGGGTCATGAAATAGGGCAATGCCAGCACCCCGGAAAGTGCCCTTCATGCCCCTTCTCAGTTATGAATCCCTTCTTCTCCCCCCAAAATAATCACTTCCCTTGTTCCTGACGCCCCTTTAAAATTTTATTTAAGCAAAATTGTACGGTCTGGATTCTGCTATGTCTAGCATCTTCTACTCAACATGAAGTCTGTGAGATTATAACTGCTGTTGCATGCAGCTTCCATTATTTCATTTCTACCACTGAATAAGGTACGAACGCACCACAACTTCCATAATCATTCCACTGCTGATGAACACTTGGGCTATATCTAACTGGGGCTATTACAAATAATGCTACTGTGCACACCAGCACACACGCATCCTGGCACAGTGGTGCACGCGCAGCTGTTGAGCGTACATGCAGAAGACCAATTCTGGTTCATAAGGTATCTTCGACTTCAGCACAAGCCCCACCAGTTCTTCGCCACGTCTGTCCCGATGTACACTCCCTGTGAGGATTGCGTTTCAGCTGCTCCACATTCTCCACACTACAGGCCGCCGGTCTTTTCGGTTTTAGCCGACCTGAAGACTGCGGTGCTATCTTATTACTATTTAATCCGCACTGCCTGATTACTGAGTTCAAGCTTCTTTTCGTATCTTCATTGGCTATTTGTACATCTTCTTCAAAAGTGCAAGTTCAAGTCTCTTACCCATTTATCTATTAGATTATCTGGCTTTCTTATTGATTTCGGCCAGTTCTTTAAATTTTCTAGGTAGGAGACATGTCAGTTCACATGTGATTCAAACATTCTTTCCCAGCCTATGGGTTACTTTTATAATCTTAATGGTATATTTTAATAAACAAAAATGCTTAATATTAACTTAGTTCAACTTAGCATCTATTCACTTATAGTCTGTGTCCTGTTTAAGAAAGGTTCTCCTACTCTCAGGCCATGAGGCTTTTCTATATTATTTTTTACCTTTCACCTTTAGACCTATAGTCTATCTGGAATTGATTTTTGCGTATGATGTAAGGTAGGGGTCACATGTAATTTATGGATATCCATCTTAACAATCGCACACCAATTATCAAAAAGACCATCCTTTCCAGACTGTTTTGCACTTAACATAATCAAACATCTATATGTGTGTGAGCCTGCTTCAGGGCTTTCTACTCAGTTTCATTAATCATGTTTGCCTACACTTATACATGTTAATACCACACTGCTTAAATACTGTAGCTTTATAATAATTCTTCATATTGGATAAGGCCAGATATTTGTCATTCTTCAAGAGTGTCTTGATACTCTTGGCCCTGTATTTTTCCATATAAATTTTAGAAACAGTCAATTTCCACTGCCTCCCACCAAATTTTTCAGGCTATGGTCTAGGGTTGGACAGAGTCTATGTACTGATTTAGAGAGAACCGACATCACCATAATATTAAGTCTTTCATTTCATGAACATGATATAGTCTCCCTTTATTTACCTTTTCCTTAAATTCTCGAAATATTTTATAGTTTCCTACACAAAGTTATTATAAATTTCTTGCTAGTTCTATTCCTACATATTGGGATCTTTGTAATTTCATTTTCCAATTGCTATAGAGAATTCAGCAACCATGCTAAACACACTTCTAAAGTCCAATGACTTCGGATGTTTCTATATACACAATAGTACTACTTACATATATTGAATTGTTTTCTTTTCTTCTAATTCTTAAACCTTTACTTCTCTTATCTTACTGCAATGGCTAGAACCTAGAACCTAGCATAATGGTGAATGAATAACAAGCATCCTTATTTCATTCCCAATTTCAGAAGATAAGCATTTCATCATTTAACACCATTAATATATTTGCTGTCCTTGCAGATACTCTTCCTAAGATTATTCTTTCCTAGTTTGCTTAAGAGTTTTTCATCATAAACAGATGTTAAATTTGAGTGTTTTCTGCATCTAATGATGATGGTATAGTTCTTCTCCTTCATTAATATGGTGAGATATATTTGATTTTGAATATTAAACCCACCTTGCATTCTAGAATAAATGCAAAATGCTCATATTATACCCTTTAATACTGAAAGATCTAATTGTCATTTTTAAGAATTTTTGAAAGTATGTTCATGAATGACACTACCCTGTTAAGTTTTTTTCTTGTAATATCCTTGACAACATTTGATATTAAGATTATGTTTTCCTAGCAAGACTTCGAGGCTTAGAAGACTTTGGCCACCTGATTTCAAATCTCACCTATACATCCTCCCTCCAAAACATCCAAGCAGAGCAAAAAAATCTACACATGACCCATGCCTCCACACATTAATAGGAGGCAGAATATAATTGCCTTCAAATAACCTCAAAGTAGAGAAATAAACTGCATTCCAACAGAGCTTCCACCATACAGCGTGGCAAGCCTATGGGTGGAGAGAAGAGGGCTGGGGAAATTAAATGTTCTGTAAAATAGAGTAGAGACATGTGGAAGATGTTAAATGACCCCCAACCCTCTGAAAAAAAAAAAAAGTGCTGAGTCACTGAACACAGATCAAGACTTAGTTCACAGAACTGGCTGGCTACAAGAAAGAGGCTTGAAAGTGATCAGAACCAGAAGTTGCAGCCTTGGAGAAGCAATGCTTGTGAGGGAGGGTCATTATCTAGAGAGAGTGGCACTTATTGGAGACATGGCAGAAAAGGGAAAGAAAGAAATAAAAGAAAAATTAAGGAACTGCAGAAATGAAAGAAAAGTAAGACAAGTCATCCACCCATCAAAACCAACATCATTCAAAAGGAACTTCGGGGAATAAACAACTGGAAAGAATGCTCTCCAGCCAAAAAACCTACTCACAAAATAAACAGGGATTCAAAAAAATAAAGCCCATACCTACACAAAACTGCTATAGGAAAACAAAATGTAAATCAAAGCATTTCACTAATAGAACTTCTCCCCCCACCAAAACAGCCATGAAATCAAAGAAATCTGTAACACAACACTCAAAACTGAACTGAATATCCTCCAACAAGCACATACGAATCTAATATAGAAACTGAGAACAGAAATGGTGTGAAAAAGAAGTGAAACAAAAGCAAACTGAACTTACTTAGAAAAGAAATTTTTAAAAGTCATATTACAAGAGATTGAATTAAAAGGTGCCAAAAGGAGAATAAATTCAAATGAAAATTTAATGAAAGGCATTGAGAAAAAACGAGAAACCCACCAAAAGAAAAAGATAAAGAAATGAGTATGCAGAAAGGAAGTGAATGAAACAAAAAACAGGCAAAGAAAGTCAAACATCATGTAACTGAAGATACACATATTCCAAGGTACATAGACTCCAGACTCTGGGAAAAGATACTTAACATACTGAAAGAGAATATTTAAAACAATAATCCAAGACAATTTTCTGGAAATAAAAAAAGACTTGAAGCTACACACTGAAAGAGCCAACTGGGGAAAACTGACCAAGAACAAGAAACTCTAAAATGTACCCTAATAAACTAGAAGACTTTAAGATACAAAAGATACAAAAAAGATAACTTACAATATCAGAAAGTCAGATGTACACAAAAGGAGCAAATCATTTTTAAGAAACTTAAGGGAAAAGAGCAAAAACAAGGTTTTTATATCCAGCCAAGCTGTCCTTTAACTATCAAGGCCTTGAAAAATACTCGAACACGGGGCGCCTGGGTGGCTCAGTTGGTTAAGCGACTGCCTTCGGCTCAGGTCATGATCCTGGAGTCCCGCGATCGAGTCCCGCATCAGACTCCCTGCTCAGCGGGGAGTCTGCTTCTCCCTCTGATCCTCCCTCTCTCATGCTCTCTGTCTCCCATTCTCTCTCTCAGATAAATAAATAAAAAATCTTTAAAAAAAAAAAAAAGAAAAATACTCGAACAAGCAAGAACTCACAAAATACTTAGACATGCACCCATCCTGATCACCCTTCTCAACTCAGGATCATCATCTGAATCACAGACACTCCAGAAGGACTTGAGAGACTATTTTCTCAGTTCTTGCAAAGTTACACAACTAATGCACTTCTAGATGCACAGGAAAGAAGTCAATCTGTTACATTCAATGGATGCATTATGGCTTGAACTCCATCTAATAAACAAGACAGTTAAGTTAGACAGGGGCTGGAGGCAAAGGTGGTGATAAACAAGTGACACATTAGAAGCTTGAACACACAACATCTTGACTTTGTGGCTTTCAAGACCCTGGCCTTATGGGTTCCAACACCCAGGGCTGATGGACCATGAGCTGCAGGTGCAGAATATGTGCTCTCCTCTTCCACCTCTGCATGAGGGTAAACCTAGAGCTTCATTATAATGTATTTACATTGTGGTTTCAACTCCCCAGGGGGGAAGATGGCCATGACAGTTCTAGCAAGAACCCTGTAGGGCCAAAAACTCCCCCTCCTAGCCAGTCGGAGGAGTCCCTTAGATGATTGGAAACAACCTCAGATGATTGGAACAACCCCTTAGATGATTGGAAACAACCCCTTAGATGATTGGAAACAACCATCCTCACTATGACCCGTAACCTATGCAAACATGAAAAAAACACCAACCCCACTGCAGTTGCCACTTCTGAGCCTGCCCACTCTCCCATCTTGAGAGTATGCTATCCTTAATAAACTGCTTTGTGCTTGCTACTTTCCTTCTGACTGTCTTTATTCAAGTATGAGTGCAGATCCTCATGGTAAATCTCACAAAGCAGACTCTCCCACGGGTAACAAAATGACTGAAGAAATTTACACAAAAGGACTGATGAAGAAGTGAACAGTTTACGTATTCAACTGCAGAACTAAAACTAAAAACAAGACTGGGGTCATGGGCAGAAGAATGGTATATAAACCTATGTTATGACAAAGCAGAAAATTGCAACTGAAATAATAGGAAGATAAAAGAGAAAAAAAAAAAGAAAAAATCACTATTATATAGGTAACAGGTGAGAATCAAAAGATGCCATTTAAAGGTGACATAGAAGATAGTAAAAGGACAGATTAAAAAGTAGGAAGGGGATTAAAGGTACTACAAATGTATATATCTGAGAAATAACCACTAGAACAAAACTTAATCCTTTCTAGATATGAAAAGCTTTTTTTATTAAACTCAAGGAAAATACACCTAATAATGAGTGAACACAGTATGATACAGACCATAATTATATCATAGATAATAACAGAATTAAAAACAAATATATCAGGTATAACAATAAATGTGAATGAGCTTAACTTGCCTACTTAAAAAATCTTCAAACTTGCTTAGAGAGCAAAGGCCAACTCTATGCTGTACATATGAGAAGACATTTAAAATGCAATGATTCAAAAAGGCTAAAAATAAAGGGACGCACAAAAACTTAGCAGGCAAATGGAAGCAATTAGGTTGCAATCATACCAGACAAAATAAAATTTAAGACAAAAAGTATTCAAATGGAGGGCGCCTGGGTGGCTCAGTCGTTAAGCGTCTGCCTTCGGCTCAGGTCATGATCCCAGGGTTCTGGGATCGAGTCCCACATCGGGCTCCCTGCTCGGCAAGAAGCCTGCTTCTCCCTCTCCCGCTCCCCCTGCTTGTGTTCCTGCTCTCGCTATCTCTCTCTCTGTCAAATAAATAAATAAAATCTTTAAAAAAAAAAAAAAATTCAAATGGATAAATGCTAAAAGCTATTATTTCACAATGAAAAAAATGCTATTAACATCTGTAAAAGAAATAACAGAAACTATAACCAATCCAAGAAGAAAGAAACAGAAACTCTCTATAAATAAGAGACAGACACCACTCAGTACACAAAACAGGTCAAGGGAAGAAAAATAAGTAAGGACTAAAAGTAAATGATCGTGGGGCACCTAGGTGGCTCAGTTGGTTAAGCATCTGCTTTTGGCTCAGGTCATGATCCCAGGGTCCTGGGATTGAGCCCCACTTCCGGCTCCCTGCTCAGCGGGGAGTCTGCTTCTCCCTCTGCCTCTGCCCCTCCCCCACTTGTGTGTGTGTGTGCGCGTGCGCTCTCTCTCTCAAATAAAAAAATAAAATCTTTTTTAAAAAAGTACAGAGAGTAGTCAAATTCATAGATAGAAAGGAGAATGGCGGCTGCCAGGAGGTGGGGGAAGGGAAGAATGCTGAGTATTCAGTTGGTCCAGAATTTTGGTATAGGGAGATGAAAATACATAATTACCTCCAAAAAGGCTGAAGAAGCTCTTGACAAAATTCAACACCCATTCCTAATTTTGAAAAAATGTCTCTTGAATAAATAGGAATGGAGGAATACTCCTTAACATGACTTTACTGAGAGAGAGAGCGAGAGAATGAGTACAAGAGAGCAGGATGACCAACATCCTACTGGGTCAAAACCAGAGGCAGTCCACTAAGGCCGACAACCAAGCAAGGATGACCACTACCTCTTCTACAATTTAACACTGTTCTGGAGGCATTCACCAATACAGTCAGACAAGAGGAAACAAAAGACACAAACAATGGAAAAGGAGAAATAAAATTCTCTACTAGCTGATGACATGACAGTAAACCTGGAAAACCAAAAAAATTAATGGTGAAAATAACTCAAGAAAGAGAATTCAGCAAGGCAGGAGAATATAAAATTAACAAACCAAAAAAAACAATAGCCTTCATATACACAAATAATAACTGGTTAGAATGTGTAATGGAAGAGAAAACCCCATTTAAAACAGCAACAGAAAAAAACACAAACTTAACAAGAAATGTTCAAAATGTATATGAAGAAATCTACAGATTCACACATTCCTAAAAGGCACACAAAGTGAGACTTCAGGATTCACCATTCTTGGTTGAGACATCACAACTTTATCAGGTTGTCAGTTCTCCCTAAATTAATTTATAAATATAATGCAATTCCAACAAAAATTACTCAGAAGCTTCTTTATGGAGCTACACAAGTTGACACTCAGTTAACACCAAATAGGAGGAGCTATCGAAGGAGAACTAGCCCCACCAAATATAAGAACAAAGCTCCATGATTAAAACTGTGGTGGTAGCACCTGAATAGGCAGACAGACCAAAGAAATGTTACAGAAAACCCAAAAATAGACCCAACCTACATATAGAAATCTAATATATAACAATGGTGGCACCTCAAATGACTTGAGCAAAGATGGATTTCATAAATGATGGGACAACTGCACAGCCATTTGGAAGAAGATAAAATTAAAGCCATTCCTAATATCACATACCAGAATAAACTCCAACTACAGCAGAAATCTAAATGTAAAAAATGAAAGCTACCCAAGTTCTTAAAGAAATCATTGGTGTAAGGAAAGGTTTTCTGACCTTGATTTAAAATCCATGCCCAAAAGTTCTATGTGATTTTTCAACCACCCAGGGGTCAGCACCCCTTACCCCCATGTTAAGGGTCAACTGTACTTCCTCTGGGTTTAGTCTGCTGTTCTTTTCTTAAATTCTTGAGATGCATACACGGATCACTGACTTTTTTTCAGTCTTTCCTCTTTCCTAATACACATTTACAGCTATAAACTTCCCTCTAAGTACAACTTTAGCTGCACCCCACAAATTTTGATATGCAGTATTTTTATATTAATTCTGATAATTCTATTCTGTCAATATTTTAAAATTCCCATTGTAATTAATATATCTTCTATGATTCATGGATTATTTAGAAACAATTTTACTTTTTGTTGTTGATTTTAGTTTAACTTAGAGAATACTTTCTGTTTGACTCCAATCCTTTGAAATATCCTGAAACTTGCTTTTGTCCCACAAGCTGACAGCCTGGGTGAATGTCCACACACACTGGTAAATAGTGTGTATTCTGCAGTTGTTAGGGGCAATATCTAGCCATGCAAGGCAAGTTTATTAAATGTGCTTTTCAAACCTTCTACATCCTTATTAAGTTTGTTCACTCTGATACAAGGGTAGTGTAAAAAGAAATAACTCCCTCTATGACTGTGAATGTGTCTCTTTCATCTCCCTATTTCTGTTAAAGCCTGTATTATAATCACTAAAATTCTCTTCAGATGATCTAGACACTCTACAAAAGAGAATAGAAAGGTGAATAACCTTCTCGGCACCAGTAAAAATGGCTATTATTCAAAATGGGTTCATACCGCCTATCTCAAAAATAAAAATCATCGTTATAGACATCCTCCAAGGTTTCACTGGGTCAGATCTAATAACTCCAGACAGCAGATCAATTTGTTTAATTACTCAGAGGTATATTTTGCAACTAATGCATGCTGCTGGGCTCCTGGGAAGGGTTAGCAATGCTCCACAATACATTCCATAGATAAATTACTATGACTTTTCTACAATTTTTCTGGACCAATTTTGGTCCTGCTCTCTGACACAGATGGCAAAGATCACCCCTGCCCCTTCAGCACCCACTGCATTGTATCCCATTGAGGCCCAAGGCAATCTTAGATCACTCTCCCACAGTGCTCCAGACAGCAATTGTTCCAATCGGAAACCCACTGCCACCTCTGCTTGATGGCAGAATTCTGGCGATCTGTCTGTGCAGTCCTTCCAAGAATCTCAGAGCTAGGGTACAGAATGGGCACCTATTCCAATCAGTCTTCATCAGTGTCCTCCTATTTTCTTGGGAGGTCGGGGTGTCATCTCCCACTTGGATCAAGCAGCCCTCCTATGAAATTCTGGGGCACCTTTTGCTTTCCCATCTATAGCGGTACACCACGGTGATCTTTTTACATGTTTTTCTCAGCTGTTACACTATCAGCCTCTCAAGGAAAGGAACCATTTGATTCATCTTGATATCCTCAGCATCTAACAATGCCTAGCAGGCAGGCACACTCCACCTCATCACACCTCTGTCAACTGTCACCTGATACCTTCCCTGACCACACTATGACAAATGGCAGTCCCTGATACCATCTCCTCTTGCTTCTTTATTTTCTCTACAGCCTGTATCACTACATATATTTATGTTGTTTACTTATTAGCCTTTTTCCCCCACACTAGAATGTGATCTCTGTAAGAAAGGGCAGAACCTCACCCTCTAGAACAGGGGTTGGGATTTTTTGCTCTAAAGAGATGGTGAATATTTTGTACTTTGCAGTTTAGACAGTCCCTGTCGCAACTACTCAGCAAGAAAGCAGCCACAGACAATACATAAACGAGTTGCCAAGCCTGTGCTCCAATAAAGTTTTCTTTACAAAATCAGGCAAAAGGCCAGGTTTGACCCAAAGGCTACTGTTTACCAACCCCTGCTCTAGAACAAACTTCGCATGCAGTACATTGACTTTGAATTAATCAATCATTTCTCCATTCTTGGTCTCTAAGGCTACCTTTAATTGACAACATAAAATACCAGCATTCCAACCTCATCAGAAAAGATAACTCCAAACCAACTTCTATAAACCTTTTATCAAAAAATCTATTTAAAGCTAATAATATTCCTGAATAGCTACTTTGACAGATATGCAATGTGTTCATTCTTACCACTAGAAAGTACATAAACCATGTTAGTTTGACCATCTGCAGAAATGTTTTAATTAAGTTGTGTTTTAACTTCATTTTAAATCAGAAAAGAATCAGCCTCATAAAAACCATGTTCTAGGGGTGCCTGGGTGGCTCAGTCAGTTAAGTGTCCAACTCTTTTTTTTTTTTTTTTAAGATTTTATTTATTTATTTGAAAGGGAGAGTGAATGAGAGAGAGGGAAAGAGCACGAGCAGGGGGAGGAGAGGCAGACTCGCCCGCCGTTGAGCAAGGAGCACGACATGGGACTCGATCCTAGGACCTTGGGATCATGACCCGAGCCCAAAGCAGTTGCTTAACCAAATGAGCCACCCAGGCGCACCAGGTGTCCAACTCTTGATCTCAGCTCAGGTCTTGATCTCAGGGTCGTGAGTTCAAGCCCTGCGATGGGCCCCGTGCTAGGCATGGAGCCTACTTAAAACAAAAAACAAAAAATAAAAACCACGTTCTCTGTGCTGCACATCACTCACTACAGCTTTCAGTGTAACCAATACAAAACCCCAGATGTGAGTTCAGGGAACATATTAAGGAAAGGAAACTGGTATGTTTTCTATGATGACGAAACTACAGCATAGAGCTGAGGATGTTTCCCCTTTTTTTGGCCATCAGGATGGGCCATCAGGGCACTCAACCAAGTTCTAGTCTGCAGACTGGTTACATCACCAGTATCTACGTCTTCTCTTCTCAGGGGTTCAGAGCCAGCCTACGTTTGAGTACAGCCAGTGGGATGAGAAGTGATGTGTGCTGGCCAATAAAACCTCCCACAGGACTTGGCTCTCTCCCTACCCACCTGCTGAACTCAGCAGGAGGAAGTTCCCACTTTCTACTGGAGGCTGAGTCACAAGTGGAAAAAGCTTGACTACCACAATGGCCCTGTGGAAGACCACCCCATGAGGACCCCAACACTAAGCTTCACATGGATGAGCAACAGATGTTTTTGTGTGCTGAGTCACTGAAACCTTGCATGAGTAAAGCACTTAGCTCTCTATAACTAAAACACTGACCTGGGAGGCTGGAACCTTGTTCAAAGAATAGGTTTTACTGTTTTCATTCATGATCTTCATAAGGCTTTAATTCTCATTACTTATATTCAGCTTCATTATTATGCGTATTTCTTGTTAGCTAATTCAAATCTTTATGTAATGGGGGACAAGGGACAAGCCTCCACTGTTTGTGTTCAGTAAAACAGTAAGCATCTCAAACAACAAAAATCTCAATAAACATATTTGGATAAACATATATTTGGATAAATATAAACATTCAAACAAAACCCTATTTGTAACTTTCACTTACACAGTTGAATAAACTGTATCAGGGTCCAGAAAGAAAGAATACTGGGTAAATACTAAAATGCAGGGCAATATATTTTGTCTCAAATGGAATCTGACAATCATTAGAAACCAAATAGCCTAAGAAATGAAACCACACATTTCTAAACTCCTATCTAGGAAGAATAAGTAACCATAAATGTAACTTAAAAGAAAAATTGTTCTAACCCCTGTAAATACCTAATCCCTATATAATTCTATCAAGTGATGCTATGAGGCTTTGTTTTTTCTGCATTTTTGAATAGTATGGAAAAAACTAGACATGTCAGAAATGGAAGAACTTTTTAGTCTATGTAATGTAAAAGACAAACAGTGTACGAGCTATGAAAATTTTAACTATAACTCAGGTATGAATTTCATTATCATTGACAAGCCTTGCAATCATTCAATATTATAATGCCAGCTTTTAAAAAGGAGTAATATTTTGGGGAGCCTGGGTGGTTCAGTCAGTTAAATGTCCTTCTCTTGATCTCAGCTCAGATCTTGATCTCAGGGCTGTGAGTTCAAGCCCCTGCGCTGGGCTCCATGCTGGGCACAGAGCCTACTTTAAAAAAAAAAGGGGGGGGGGGAGTAATGTTTTAATAATCTTCCTCCCTGAGATATCTCAAAGGACAATTCACATTTTAGTAAAGCCTTTGGAAACAATGTTGTTTGCAGTGTGTAATTAAAATCTGAAGACAGGTGATTGGGGAATTTACGGGTTTCTGGGCATTTCTGGTTTTTAAATCGAAAACCAGGATAATTAACTCTAAAAGATGTACAGAGCAGGACATAAGTACTATGGAAAACCAAGAACCAAGATAGGTTTTAAATTCTATAGGTTTGCTTATAAACAAAATCTGTTTTTCTCTTTCTATTGAAAATGGGCATATATCCTATACTGAAAAACTACCATCTTTCCCCCCAAAATTAATACCTTACTTTTGAAGAAAGGGAAGGCACTTCTGTTTGTTCCTCCTCATTGTAAGCTGTGAAAAGCCTCTCTCGGAATGTCAGAATGATACAGATATAACATAAGCTGCTCCCTCTCTTTCTTGCCACTCTTCAGGTTAATGTCATCCCTCTCCTGGACTAGAGACTTCACCCCCTAAGTGTTTGGACACTGTTCCTTCCATGTACCACAGGGAGCAATTTAAATCCATGAACCTCTCCATAAATGTTCATTCTAAACAGCATAGAATATGGCCCCGCCAAGAGTTACAAAGTCAATTCAGAGCTGAACTGTGCCTAGTAATAATTCTAACACAGGACTCCATTACAAAATGGGGAGGGGGGGTGTCATGTACCTATTTTGAGGGGCTGAAAACAAAAGTGTGACATTAGTAGGGCAAAATGACTCAGCCCTGGTTTTTAAAATTACATAGTAGTGACAGTGTTCTGCTTATTCTATGATCCCGAATCAAAACACAGGACACGTTCAGGCAATGAAAAAATATTTGTTGAGTATCTACTATGTGCAAAGAATACACCATTTCTTCCATTTAGCTGATAAAATATGGCCACATGGATTCTTAGTTCAGTCAATCACATCCATACTTTTATATTGCAATATAATTTCACTGAACTGCTCGTGTGCACGAAATGGATAACAGCACTCAATGAGAGGAGCCAGATGAGCTAAAATGGAACCGCAGCAGCATGGTAATAAAATCTTCAGCATGCACTGGAGCACAACTTTAAAAATCCAATACGGCTTTCAATCACTAATAAAAGGAAGTACTCAAGGACCAGAGATCACAAAGGCTATGGGAAAATGGCCAGTTGGAGCGAAGGAGGCACTGAGTGTTATCACTGGCCAACTACGGTTATGACCCAAACAACAGTGTGCACATGACCACAATGTTTAAGAGGTTACTTAACAAAGCTGGAACACATCTACTAAGTGCTGGCTGTACACAAGGCACCATGCTGTCTGGTGCCTGCCCACAGGGAGTTTCTAGTTAGCAAGACAATTTACCTCTGCTTTCCCTCTCTAAGTTTTGAGAACAGGAGCTTGGTCCTATCAACGCTGTTATCACCAGTAACTAGAATGATCCGTAGTAGGCATTCAAACATGTGTGGACCGACTGCAAAGAACCATAAGGCAAAAACTAAAAGAAAAATATTAAAATAAATAAAACTCTGAAAAAGTGCAAGAATATACAATACAGCAGAAGACATCTTTAGATCAATTTCAAGACCATTGCTCCGAGAGGTCGGAGGGCACCTTAAGAACAGGCCCAAGGGAAAATTCTATAAGTAGAAAGTCTCTGAGAAATGATCCCATATACTGAGCTCAGAGCTGAGGTCCAGAAGCTCCTAGTAGACCTGAAAGAGGAGAAATTACTCTGGGATATTCAAGATGTTTAAGTTTAAAAAAAAAAAAAAAGTCAACAGACGAAAGGAGCTAACCTTGAAGAGAAGAGAAAAGAAGAGAAGAGAAGAGGCGAGGCACAGATTCAGGGAGAAGAAACAAAGCAGGGTGGCTCCAAAGATTAAGGGCGAAATCTGAGTATGGAAAAATTATCCTAATCTAAGGACATCTGCTAAGATGGGATAAGCTTTTGCGCAAAACAAACAAAACTGACTTTGAGGTAAGCAGCAGAACACTGACAGTAGAAAGCGGCCACTCAGAAAGGAAAACAGGACAGCACAGTCACAGACAATACGACTTTCAGGGGACACCAGGACCTGGCAAAAGGCACGGCCTTGCCCAGAGCACCCCACCCTGAGAAGGACCCATGAGTCCTAAGAAAAGCACGTCTTAAGAAGAAGAAAAAAAAAGCATTCTTTTAAAAAAAAAGTTAATAAAATAAAGTCACTGTTAAAAAAAAAAAAATTCACCCTGTACCAGATGTCCCTCTCTAGTGAATGCCCTTCTTTCCTCCTCATACCAAGTTTTAGAAAGCACTGCACACCCTGATTGGCTTCCCCGCCTGAGTGCCATTCACTCCTTAGTCCATAGAAGTAAGCCTCCTGTTATGAAAACCAGTAATTAGATCCTAGGGCTAAATCCAATGGGAAAATTTGGAACCACTATCTGGATCTCTGGCTAGCTAGCACCCCTCCCTCTTGGTTCCTTAACATGCTCAAATACTTCCATTCAAAAAAAAAAAAAAAGAAGTACCCCCCCCCACCCCTTTACCCAGCCTCCTGGAGCCACCCTTCACCACCACCACCCTTCTTAAGAGTTGTCTACACACACTGGCACCGCTTCCTGACTCCCACTAGTAAACCCTCTGGCCATCCCGCTCATGTCCCCATCACTGCATCTCCACTGCCACCACCTATATTACTAGTAACTTCCTGGCTGTTAGCATCCCTCTTTGTTGATGTTCTCTTGGACCATGGCTTCTAAGACACCATTCATGCCCCCCCCACACACACACACAACTGTCCTCCTCAGTCTCAGTGTGGGAGCCTATTCTCTCCTGCTAATCTTTTGAACACAGAATCTCCTCAGATCACATTCCACACCACTCCTTTTCTCACTCTGTACATGCTTCTTGAATAACTTCGTCCACTCCAACAGCCTCCATTAACAAATACAGGCAAAGGCAGAGGTTCCAGAACTTCTCTGTTCACTGCACCCTTAGTGTCTCAGGCCAAAAGAAATGCCTGAGTAACTGAATCACTGGATAAGTTCAAATACCTTAAGTATTTTTTGCCCTAACAACTTATTACCCATTTTTTAAAAGCACACTTCAACTGAGAGAAAATGAGTATCTTTATGTCATTATTAAATAAAGCACAAGTACAATTTCTCAAACGTTGGAGTTGGACTGGATATCACCTCATTCATTTCCTGTTCCACACTGATTTTCACATGGAACGCAACCACTGAACACCTCGCCCTACAAACATATCATTAAAAGGAAGGCAGCACACGGACAGTAGAAACTGCTGACTACTTGAAGCTAGTATTTCCCACAGGGTTGGACAGATGTTATGTACTGCTGAGCTTCCTTCTCCAATTCAATATCCTGCAGTCTCCCTGTGAGTTCACTACATCACGTCAGCACACAATTTGGGAACTACGGTGCTAAGGACCCTTGGATGGCTGTCTCCAGTCCAGACATCCCCCGACAGCCAGATCCCTAGTGTAGTCAACTAAACACTGTGTCCCACAGCCACCGGAAACTTAACAAGGCCAACCGCACCTGCCTTTTTATTCTCCAAATGGCTGCAGCTCCCTAAGAAAGGCACCATCATCCACCCAACTGGCCAGCTAGGACTCGGCACGGCCCTGAACTCCTCCCTCTCCTAACTCCCCCAACGCACATACAACCCCCAGCCAACAACCAAGTCCCAGCAAACCCACCTCTTCGACTTTCTCACCTTCCACCCTTGCTCCCTTCCATCCATTCTCCAAAGAGCAAATCTGATCACGCCCTTTTGCTTCAGAATTCTGCAACGGTTTCCTTTTGCCCATAGGGGAGTCCAAACTCCTTACAACAAGAATCACAAGACCCTCGATGGCTCGGCCCCTAGTCACTTCTCCTGTCTCGTTTCTTCCTGCTTCCCCGCCCTTCTGCATGTGGCCGCGCCACCATACGTTTTCAGTTGTTCCAATGCACCATCTCTCTGACAGCCTTTATCGAGCCTCTCCTCGACCCCGACTCTGACCAATTCCTTCTCTCGTATTTCTCTGGGAGGCTTTTCTCATCTCTCTGAATAGTCCCTAAGCTTGGGTTTGCAGTGTTCCTGTGAGCTCCTCTAGCTGACCCCTTTCAGAGCACATACCGGTACACTGCACTGTAAACCGATGGTTAAAACTGTCTGAGAACCCAGCTGAACAAGCACTGAAAGAGGCATCTGCCTTGTTTATCTTTGTATCCCCAGCACATACGATAAACTCTGAAGTACAGTGAATGAATAAAGCAAGCGAATGAACGGACTAGGTCATTCATGTGATGCTTCACATCCTTCTCTGCTTACTAACTCCATCACAGCACTGATTGCACTGTGCTGAAATTGTCTGTCTCGGCAGACTATCAACATCTCGAGAGCTTTTATCTCTTATTTCTGCAATCCCAGTATCAAAATAGTACAGGTACTTAGCAAGCATCCACTAAACTGCTTCTGAAGAAAAAATTCTGGAAGGCCACACCCCACCGTATTAGGTGTGGTTACCTCTGGAGAAAGAAACAGGACAGGGCACCAATAAGAGGAGAAAAAAAGAACTGAGACTTGTTACTCCATGTATCTCCATAGTGATACTCCATTTATTTTACAATATGCCTTATTTAGGTATGACTGGTAGACAGTATTCCTGCAGTACCAGCATAAATGTATCCTGTGTAAAGAACCAGCCCTGAAGAACACAGGGACCGCAAGCAGCATTTGGCTCCAAATGCCCAAGTGCAGGTCCCAAGAAAACTTGATCTTAAAGAGGAAAACCGGCTTCTAAGAAAAAAGGACTGAGAAGGTGAGCATCTAAGTCTGTACAGTAGTGTGGAGGCAGTCCAAGAAAATATAAGAAATGACAATAGCATATAAGTGGAAAATATAATCTGTGATTATTCTTCAGAGAAAGTGCTGGGAACTCTAAAAGGAGACAACTTGTACTGGCCGGCTAGTACATACAATTCTTTTAATACTTATAATAAGCAACCGTTTTAATGGAAACATTCCAAAAACCAAAAGGTGACTTGCCACATGCAGGTTACTCTGGGAAGTGTAAAGTAGATCTACAAAGACACGCTGAGAATAGACAAGAGACTACAGCGTTGGCATGACCACTTAGCAAAGTGCGTTCCACCTTTATTTTCAGAATTTTTAAAAATAGGTAGCACATCATTGACTATTAGGTCATAAATTTTAAGGAAACAGATAAAACAATGCCATAAAGCAACTTCATGTCAGCAACTGGAAGAAGCAAGAACAATTTTTATATGTAGATAGTTCCAGAACAAGCTTCTTTTCACTGTTTGAAGACAACAGGGAATACAGGTCAGACTGTAAATATATAAAGTCAAACCTCCCAACCTAGTGAGCTTTAAACATCCAAAAGGACACAACTTTAGTGAATACAAATTAAGATCTTCAAAAATGAAGAAAAATGAGCACTATGCAGACGCTATTAGAAAGGAGACCAGACACAGTAAGAACTGCCTATGGGAAAGGTCAAACCCCCCTTTCCTTTGTTTAACCTCTCAAGTAGATAAAAGAACTAGCTTTCAAGAATCACTGCATTGTTTCACTGCTAGAAAAGGAAAGTTGAGTAAAGCATATACAAAAAAGAAGCAACCGAGGTTCAACAGAATTTGCCCTAGAGGCAAAAGAAAAATAAGTCAATTACAACACTTTGAACTTAAGTTTTGATAGAGACGGAGACATTTTAAGTTTTAGACAAACCTAATTTTTAAAATGAAAAGTATTTCAAATGCTTAGCCCCTCCCCTCATAAGACGTGGACTCTGAATCTTAAAAATTTTATGCCCCAGCATGCGTTTGATTTGGACAGTCACAAAGCAAAAACGGACCTTTCAATTTTCGGTGTTTTAAAAACTCAAAAATTATTGCTGGTAAAGTGCGAATTTAAAACTGATCCCCAAATGAGAAAGAATTCCTAATACGCCCAATAGCGGCTAAGAAAATGAGATGCTCCCATTCATTCGTATAAGCCCATCGCTCAGCTTCTTAATAATTAAGAACTCTACTCTCCGCCACGGAACTATCCCTTGCAGAGAGGCTAAACCAAGAAGAAATCGCCATTGCCTGTAAGTACCACAGACGGAGAGGGGAAGGTTTTCCACTCGCTGGAGCTCCCGCGCGGAGGAGGGCTAGAGGCCAGGCGCCGCGGCCCCCGCCCGCCGCGCAGGGAAAGTCTCCCGGGGGATGATCCATGCGGGTGAAGCGGCTCCCCGGCGCGCAGCCTTCTCCCCTCGCCCTGCAGCGCGCCCCTCGCCGGCTGCACGACCCCCTGTCCTGAGCTCGGGGAGCCGAGCCTGGCTGCGGAGGCTGGGAGCCCCGCGGGCCCGCAGCCCCGGGGGAGGGGGGCACCCGGCGCAGAGGCGTGGGGAGGGCGAAGCCGTGGAGAGGGCCCGACCCGGGGCGGCGGGCATGCGGGGACTGGGCCACATGCGGACAGGGCGCGCGGAACCGAGGGATGTGAAAGTCCCGGACGCGGAGCAGCCCTGGGCACCGTCCGTGGGACGCGAGTGGAGGCCCGGGCGCTACCTGCGGCCGGGATGGCGGGCGCCTGCCCCGCAGCCCGGGGAGCGCGCGCCGGGCAGCACCGGGGCCGAGGGCCGGAGGACGGCGCGGGCGAGAGCGGCCGCGGGGCCGCGCCGCGACGGCGGGAAGCCCCAGCCGGCCCGGGAGGCGGCGCGGAGGATGCGGCTGGGCTGCAGGGCAAGGCGCGGGGCGGCGCCGCGGCCCGCAGTGGGCCCCGCTGCCCGCCCGAGCGCGCCCGGCGCGATGCAGCAACTTCACTTGGCTACGGGGCTGCGGGGGCCCGGCCCGCGCCCGCCCCTCCCCCGGGGCAGCCTCTCGGCCCGGAGCCAAGCAGTGAAGGGGCCAGGACCGAAGAGTCCGGCCGGCCGCAGCCCGCACTCACCGGTCCCCGATTCCGCCGCCGGCGCCGGGGCTGCGCTCCGAGCTCCATGGTCCCGCCGAGCCGCGGTCGCCTGGCGCCCCCGCCCCGCACCACACCGCACGCAGCGGCGCCAGCGACGCCGCCTCCGGCCCGGCCACGGCCGCGGCCACGCCCCCTCTCGGCTGGGGGCCTGGCCGGAGCAGGAGGGGGGCTCAGCGCCGGCTCCACCAACCAGAGGCTTCTCACCAAGCCGCTTCGCCAGGATTGGCGAGCGCCTCAGCCAATGGGGAAACGGAAGAAGCGCGGAGCGTCGGCGCCGAGGGGCGGGGGATTGCGGAGGAGGTGGCTCTCACGATCGGTCCTCCGCCCCCGAATCCGGATGAGGCTTTGGCCCGAGTGCCTGTAGAGTGGAGAGGTGGGGATACTTTGGGCCGAGTTTATCGTTAAGGGGCCCTTCCATCACCTTTGCTGACGATGTACCCACTGCAGTACCCTAACCTTACCTGGGTTTTGAGGGCCCCTGCAAAAACGTCCATCTACCTGTAGGTAGTCAGAGGTCCTGCCAGGTTAAGGGTTCGGGCAACCTTGAGAGGATCATAGCCATCATCATCTGTTGGTTTATGCCCTTCTCAAATCCGTTAGCATTCTGCCTATTCTCATATCCAGTCTCCCTCCACCCCACATGTGAGAAAATTCACAATGCCTATAAACATGACATAACACTGAAACTAAGCCCCGTGGCAATCAAACCCAGCCAGGTGGTACTTGATGACTCACGCGTAAACTTAAGAATGGAAGAGGGAAGGGAAGGGAAAGGAGAGGGAAGGGAATGGAAAGGGAAGGGAGAGAAGAAAAGAAAGAAAAGCCAAGTATGTTCTCCTAGGTCGTGAAGGAAAGGAGTTTAAAAACATTAGATAGAAATGTTATCTATATTTTGGTTTGCGTGCCTTTATTCTTTTTGATTTACAAGTAAGATCACTATATTGAAAAACTTCAGAAAAAAAAGTTCAAATCCCAATGAAGAGTCCAGGAAAAACTAATACAGGTTGTCTCGCTCTTGTCTGTACAGACGTGTGATAACTGTCCACATCTGTTACATCTAGTTACAGCAACTACAAGCTAGGAAAAATGAATAGCAGT
Organism: Halichoerus grypus; assembly: GCF_964656455.1. Taxonomy (NCBI): domain Eukaryota; kingdom Metazoa; phylum Chordata; class Mammalia; order Carnivora; family Phocidae; genus Halichoerus; species Halichoerus grypus. Next base: position 73,848,186 of record NC_135715.1, read on the forward strand.
TGCTAACAATATTAGCAATGTTTGCAACACCAGAAATGCAGAAGAAAAATCACCCGGCCCCTCTTGTGTTAATCTATTAACCTACCTTACTTCCAAAGGAAGGATTTCAAAAGCTCTATTTTAAGGTAACATATACTTAGTTTCCATTTCATGTCAACATGAAATATACTGGCAATTAATAAGGTAAATAGAATTTTAGTGAATTATTACAGTGTTCTGTATATGAAATATTGATACTAGAGTGATAAATTTCCTCTGAATTCAAAGCTGAATTGGTATACAAATTAAAATGACTTTCCTTCATTTCATTTTGTCTTCACTTACCCAGGCAATAGCTTCCATGTCTATATTTAGATCATTGATTTAAAGCTCAAAAATATGAAACTGTAGGATACACAAAGTGTGTTTTCAGAGTTGCTAATCACATTTCCCTTGCTCCTCTCCTCCTCAGTGAGCCCACCTTATGTGAACTGCAGCTACACTTAGTTTACATCCACTATTAGCCCTTAATCTTACTGTCCTGAAGTGTTCACGATTGATTCAAATAGGTCAGTCTTATCTCTAATTAGATGCTAAGTTCCATGAGGGTAAGGTCCTTATTTTATGCTCTTGCTTCCTCTCCCCATAATGTCTAATGCAGTGCTGAACATGTAAGTATAACTCCATCCTTAGCATTGTGTCTATAATATACAGAAATTTCGTCAAATGTAGTACTTCTGTGAACCAGTCCTTTAAATAAAAAATGCTCAGAATAGTCTTGTTAGGGAGATAGCGTCTCACACTTAACATTGCTTAAAAAATATCAGGGAGTGAATTGGTTGCCTGTAACAGAAACTTGACTAAATTCTTACCAAATAAAGGGTGCTTCTCATCACTTAACAGGAAGTCTAGAGACAGCCCTGGGCTTCTGCAACTTCTCCAAGGTGTCATTGTACCTCAGATTCCTTCTATCCATTGGCTCTACTGTCCTTGTCTAGTGACTTTGCCTCCTCACAAGATGATTGCTCCCCTTCTGGGCACTGTATCACATTCTGGAAAATGTCAGGGGTATGGGTGAAGGGCAAAAGATCAAAGAGGTGCATGCCCACTGAGTCTTCCTTTTTAACAATTTGTCTGGGAAGCCCAAACCAGCACTTATTGGCCACACTGTGTCACACTGACCATTTCCCCACCCCCGGCCCCCGACCTCCACTCAATGCAAAGGAGTCTGAAACACTAAGTATTTAAGGCCAGGGACCTTGTCTGCAACAATGTCAGGTTTCTGTTCGTAAAGGAGAAGGGGAATGCAGTTTCTGCCGTAGTTGTGGAATAAATAAATACGTGATTGGACCCTCACTCTATTCATGAGATGACCCACTTAAAAAAAAAGGCATTCAAATCTCAATAAGAAAACAAACAACCCAGTTTAAAAATGAGCAAAAGATCTGAACAAACATCTCCCTGAGGTAGGGATGGCAATATAGAGATGGCAAATAAGGATATGCTCAATAGCATATGTCAAAGAATTGCAAATTAAAGCAACAGTGAAATACCACAACACATCTTCTAGAATAGCTAAAATTCAAAAAACTAATAATATCCAATTCTGGCAAGGATGTGGAGCAATAGGAACACTCATTCACTGCTGATGGGAATGCAAAATGGTATAGCCACTTTGGAACACAATGTGGCAGTTTTTCATAGTTTTACCACACAATCTAGCAATCGCACTCCTTGGTATTTACCCACATGAGTTGAAAACTTATGTCCACACAAAAGCTTGCACACAAATGTGTACTCATAATCACCAAACAATGGAAGCAACCAATCCTCCAGTAGGTGAATGGATAAACAAACTGTGGTCATCCAGACGATAGGACATTATTCAATGATAAAAAGAATGAGCTATCAGGCCACAAAAAGACATGGAGGAATCTTAAATGTATATTACTAAGTGAAAGAAGCCAATCTAAAAAGGCTACAGTCTGTAGATTCCAATTATGAGATTTTGGAAAAGGCAAAGCTATGAAGACTAAAAAGATCAGTGGTTTCCAGGGGTTAGGGGAGGGAGTGATGGACAGTCAGAGCACAGAGGATTTTTAGGGCAGGGGAACTATTCTGTATGATACTATAATGGTGAATACATGGCATTATATATTTGTCAAATTCATAGCATGTACAACACAAAAGTGAACCTTAAGGTAAACTATGGACTTTAGTTAATAAAAATGTGTTAATATTGGTTCATTAATTATAACCACACTAATGCAAGTCGTTAATAGTAGAAGAAACTGTGCGAGGGGTAGAGTGGTAGGGGGTGGAGGGTAGGGTGAGTCTATGTACTATGTACTATCTGCTCAATTATGCTATAAATCTAAAACTTTACTAAAAAATAAAGTCTGTTGATCATTAGAAAAAGGGAACCATAGTTAACATAATGATGTTAACATAATAAAAAAGAAATAAGGTTTTTTTTTTTTGGAGAAGCCACCTTCATTTTATTTATGGGCCTTTAATGCATTTACAGACAAATTCTATTGCCCTTCAACTATTGCTAAATCTTAAAAAGTTTATCACATATACTTTTTTCAATTTAGGGGTTTCCCCCAATTTTTATATTGAACAATTTTCAAATGTAAAGAAACACGGAAGGAATGGTACAATGAATTCCTATCTACCTTTCACCCAGATTCACCAAATGTCTATGCACCGCCATATTTGCTTCTTCATTCTTCATCAGAGTCTCTCTCTGTGTACATGACTTTTTTCACTCAACGACTGAAGGCAAATTGCAGACACCAAGACACTTTAAATACTTCAGCATGTATCTCCAAGAGCAAAAATGTCTTGATTGTTCTAGTATATAAAAAAAGACAAGCAGAGCATATAAAATGGGACCACAGAGACGAGGTGTGTCTAACTACTCAAGATGCATTGTTTCCCTTTTTATTTTCTGTAAGTAACTGTCCAGTCTGACATAGAATGTCCTTATCCCCATGAACTGGTATCATGCCAAGCTAGTAAAATCAAACTTGGGGGCAAGGGAGGCTGGTGGTATGGCATCATGCTAAGGAGAATTCTGGTGATGCAAGGTGAGTGAGCCATCATTTACGTTTTTGTGAAACAATGTGCATGAAGCACGAGGTGCAGCCGGTTCTAGACCTACCAGCGAACTGAATGCCTGCAGTCTAGTGTTATTATGACAACCAAACAAGCTCTCAAGCATATTCCTAAGATCTTCCCAACGATATTTTTAAAACCTCTTGAAATGTGTCATCTTTGTTCCTCTTTACCCTTGCCTGGTCAAGTTCTTGGATAAATTCCCAAAGTTAAAATGTAGTTCTAGTGTCATCTTTACTTTAATCAGATGACTCGGGTAGTGATGATGTAGTGTCTTTTTCAAGATGCTCTATAAATTAGATACCTGCTCAGTGATTAGCTTAAGTTCTCCTTTATCATTACTAAGTCTTTTGTGAAAAAACAATTGTCTGTTCTTTTTACTTAATAGCGTGTCATATTACATAAAAGTTACAAACTGTTTTGTATTAGGAACTGAGTTCAGTCTCACTTTGGGGAAGCTAACGAACAAGAGTGGTTACTGATTAAAAGAATAAAATTAGAATATGTAAGAAATCAAATTAAAAGCATAATAACTGTCATCACTTTCAACATGTTCATTTGTACTTGTTCTCAGAATGAAGTGAAATGCTGACTACAAATACCTCAGTTTTCAAGAATTAATTTAGCTCCATACATAAATCTTTATAAACATGCATCACTTAGTCTAGCTTCCTTTTGAAGGAGAGTATCTATTTTTATCTTGACACTAGAGTGAAATAAATACACACATCTACATACCCACATCTCCCAAGAATAAAATCTTCCTGGGAAAAATGAGGAACTTTATCTTAACTTGGAATATTAACCCAATTATCTCATGAGAGCAGGGCAGTCTATTGGTATTGACTTTATTTTTCAGCGAGGAAAAAAAATGGGAAGGTGAATATAATGAACATGAATTGAGAATTCACTACTTGCCATATGGTTATACTTGTTATATTTAATATAATATATGTGGGATATATGGTGTTATGCCCATTTTACAGATAGGGCACCAAAAAAGTTTGTTATTTACCAGGGTTACTCAAGTGGTACTTTCCTGGGAAAGCTGTTTTTCCAGTGGGCAGGACAGCCCTGAAAATCGCTAAGTGAGACAGTGGAACGATGGGTCCACACCATTCTGACCTCACAGCCATGACTTCCGTCAAGTCGGTCCTTCCACGCCTTTCCCGTGGCTGTCACTCAGGTTGAGGGTGCTACCATCACCTTCTGTGCTGGAAAAGTATTCCTAACACATTTCCCATGGCTCCATTCCCCTCTGGTCTGTCTTTGCATTATATCATGGGTGATTTTTTTTTTTTTAAACTTTATTTATTTGTCAGAGAGAAAGAGAGAGAGAGAGCACAAGCAGGGGGGGTGGCAGGCAGAGGGAGATGGAGAAGCAGGCTTCCTGCCAAGCAAGGAGCCCGATGTGGGGCTCGATCCCAGCATACTGGGATCGTGACCTGAGCCGAAGGCAGACGCTTAACGCACTGAGCCACCCAGCCTCTCTCATGGGTGATTGTTAAAACACAGATCTAATTGCATCTCTCCCCTGTTCAAAACCCTCAGAGGCTCCTATGGGTCTACAAGGTAAGTTAAATAAAACTCTTAATAATTCCCAGCTCCAACTAGTTTCCCCAAAGCCTCCTGCACCCCTACCACTCTTCCTGCGTGCCTGGACATTTTCTCTCTGAATACCTTTCCTGCCTTTCTTCACCCGGGAACCTCGCTTTTCACAACACGGTTCATATGCCACCTTCTCCAGAGCCTTCGTGTAGGTCTTCACACCTGCACCTGGATTCTCCTTACACTCCACCTGTCTCCCCTACCACGTCTCATTGTCCCCCACCGGGCAGGCAATTCCTAGAGGGCAGAGACTCTCTCTTACTCATCTTGAACCCCTAGCTCTTAACACATGCTAGGCACATAGTTAATATTTGTTGAATGGATTTTCATAATATCATAGGGAAAACTAATATGCAAGCAATCCGAACAGCACTTAAAGACAGAGGGCTCCAAGGCATCAGACTCAGAAATTTCCACAGGCTTCCTTTTGTCATGAAGCTGATGACAATAGCATCAGGAAGAACGAAGGTGCCCCAGTGATGGTGGGCCTGACAGCGGACGTAGGTCAAAACACCATGGCCTGTGTATGCTGCCTGTTTCCACACTGCCCCAGCCCCACGTGACACTTGTCCGTTTTCCTTGACCCTCATCCAATAGACGCACAGTCCTGACCTTGCTCGGGGGACAGGGGAGGAAGAACACCTGGATCCGAAGTTACCTGGCTGCAGAAGGTGTTACAGCAAGATGTGCATGGGCCATAAGTAGACGCCATTTGCTGTCTGCTTACTCTGGACCCCAGAACCTTAGGAGGCACAGGGATGGGATGCAAAGAGCATGAGCTCTTGAATGAAACCACTGAGGCTTCACGCTCTACATCCACTATTTACTTAGGAAGGGAAGTTAACATCTCTGAGCCCCCATCCGTTTCCCTCATATAAAATGAGCCTAAAAGTAGTCGTACAATTGCCAATGTTCAGAGAACATTAATGATTCCTCTTTTTCAACCCTCTCCCTCTCCAGACTGCACTTGTTGATTGATTAGATCCATTTCCTTCACCACCTGAGGAAATCTGTTTTAAATCAGTAATTTACAAACAACGCAGAAGGTTTACCTGGAAATAATTAACCAGAGCGTATGAAGTGAGCTGAAGTTCACTCTACACATTTAAACAAATGGTAAGTAGGGTATAGGATACACCTACCTACTGCAATAGGAAAATTTTTAAAACAAACCCTGTAGCCTGATATTGTCAAGGGAACGACCCTGTGCTGGTCCCATAGAGACCCTCCTCTGATTGGCTTATCCCTGTCTGAGACCTCTGCTACTTTAAGACCCACATGTACCTTATCTTCATATTATTACAAAAATTGAAGAGCAATTGCTCCAAATTCAGTTATTAAAATACAGAGTCTTCATTTTATTGCTTGGGTTATTACTGTTCCTAATTTGCTCCTGAAACAAACATACAACACTCTCTTGCAATGCATAGTCTACAGAATTACCTGCTGCAATTGCCCAGGACGGCTTTTATCTCTGTGCTGTGGCAAGGTAGAGTTATATAAGCCACCGGGGCTTTGACAGGAAGGAAAGAACTCCCAGATTGATGCTACCTGAAGAACCTGCCTTCATTATCAGTGGTTCCCCTTGACCAGCGGGGCCTGGGAGTTCTGCTGGTTAACCATTCCAAACCCATTTATATGGGGTTATTTATGCAAAGGCTTTTCCTATAAAATATAAAGATCTTAACAGATTTTGGGCATTTTTTAAAAGTTTGTTTGTCCTTGGAAAAGCCCTTGAAGATGCGATATTTGATAGATGAGTTATCTAAGATACAAGGAAGTTAAATGACTTGCCTGGGGTCTCAGAGGATTTTTACTTTAACAAATCCCAGATTTACTGATTACCTTAGTTCCCAGCCGGAGTCATTCTGTGGGGGGGTGGGGAGGAGGGTGTTTATTCCTCTTTGTGATCCCCATGTCCCATCCTGTAGCCCTCACTACCCTTAAGAGATAATCAGATTTTCTTAGTTACTACATACGAAGGACTAATTATATTCAGTAAGCATTCCTAAAAGGAGACATAGGTTGCAAGATGTTCTGGAGGATGCCAAGCCAAGTATAATGTTTTTTCCTGACATCAAGGAGAATTCCTCTAGCATGGAAAGGGAAATTCAGGCATGTTTTCAAATGAAAAAACAAACAAACAAATGTAAGTCAAGAAAAAAATGTAGTAGGTTCTAGGAGAGAAGTAAATTTTAAATTAAATCCCACTGGAATATCAGGGAGAGGGAAAATAAATCCATCACGTGGAAGCATAGAAGAGGTACCAACCAAGTTGAGCTTGAGGGGCAGGTGTCACTTGAAGAAGTAGAGTTGTCTGGGCAAGGGCCCCTCCCGGGGTGTGAAATGGCAGAGTTGGGAGAAGCTGCAGAACTGGGAAATGCCAAGAAAGTTGCAGAGAAGGTGGAAGAAGAGATTAGGATGTAACTCTGTAGGGTGACTAGTGTCTTGTAAGGAATTCAGACAAAGACGGTGAGGCATCTGTGAGGACAGTTTGTTCAACAAGGTGTGTGTGCCCAGAGGTGGGGCCCAGCACTGTGGACAAAGTGCGTGGGCCTTCTGAAGAGTCTTCTCGCCCAGGTGCAGTGGATCACAGAAGAGAGTTGAGATAAAGTCCTCACAGTACGTGACAGGCAATGAAGGTGCCAACTGAGAGGAAGAGCAAGAGCTCACGGGGGACATGTTCTAGAGCACGATCCGCGGGGTTTGGCCGTGCCCTGGAAGAGGAGAGCATTAATATGTCAGAGCCTATTTCAAGGTCTCAGGCTTCTGGGAGAGGAGCAGGAGGATGTTTTTACAGACCAGGGAGACCGGAGAAAGAGTAGGTTTGAAGGAAAACATCTGGAGTTGCATGGTGAATGCTAAGGAAATGTACTGGGTATTGTATAAATGAAGAGATAGAAATGCACAGTCAAACACTATTTGTGTGAAGGTTTAGAATCTGAAAACCTGGACCATCTCTCTACCCAACTGAATGCAAGGTCAGTGTGTAGCAAACCAAATGATCTATCATGACAGATATTAATAGAGTGAGTGAAACCTTGCTCTCCAGGGGGATCCAAGTGATTTAAGGTAATGTCATCCATTGACATTGATGCATGATGAAATGACTAGATCAAATCTATGTAGAATAGATGAATCCACCCAAATAAAGGCCCATACCTCTGGAAGTGTTCTCACTGATTTCTATTTTATGTTTTGTCACTCATTTCCGTGCGGACACGTGTCTGGAGAACATTTTACTTGCACTTAATGGGAATGTCAAAAAAGTAAAAGTCCCAGCCACCAGGGAATTCCCAGTTTAGTGGAGAAGATCAAGAGAAGCAAACAGACTATTACAGTTAGGATACACACTATTCTAGAGGGTTCTGTGAGTGTTGTGAGAAGTATCTTAAGTGGAAAGGCAGAAGAGGGAAACTGAAGGAGGCTACTTGAGCAGGAGATTCAAACTCTGAAAGAATGAGTAGGAATCAGTAAGATAGACAAAGGGCCAACTCTGGGCAGAGGTGATACCAAATGCAAAGCAGAAAGGCAGGTAAGTATCTCTGTTAATTCTGGATAGCCCTGGGAAACTGATGCATATGGTGTGTGTGTGTGTGTGTGTGTGTGTGTGTGTGTGTGTGTGTGTATAGAAGAGCAGTGTGGAAAGAGTTTTACAGACATGAGACCATGAAACTGAGGAAGTAAACTGAGGCAAGTCATATTCATTTAGTTAATTACTTTATATACACACTATATTATTACAAAGAAGATTTAAGGTATCTGACAGTGTATATTCAACAAAAACAGGATTACAAATTAATGAGGAAATCAAAGAAGAAACATGAGGGTTGGACATTTGTGAGATAATACTAAAATCACGAACAGCAACTATTCTGTTTGGTTCTGAGGTAGCTGCCAACCCAAAGAAAGAAACATGATGCACAGTAGCTATTAAATAAAAAGAACTCAGTTGCTCAGAAGAAACAGGAGCACTTGGAATGTACAAAGTGCTCCTTAAGTTTCACTGGTAAGAAATTTTACTGATAGGAGCTTGGAGACCCGACCAGTAAAGATTTGGGGAGAGCTCTCCTTGAGAGGCATGGAGCCTGAGGAGGAGGGCAGGAGGGTGGCTGCAGTGAGAAGCAGGACCTCCAGCCTCCCCTCTTTGCAATGTGAGTTTCTGTCCTGCCATTAAGAAAATAAATCAAGGTCACACACTGGATCCTGCAGGCCACATACAGCCCGCAGACGCGTTTGTCTGGCTGGAATAGTGTTTCTGTTATGTTGTCTTTTGCTTTTGTTTTCACTCTCCTCCCATGATTACAAAAGCATTGTAATGGACATTTATAAGATGCTGAAAATACAGACAAACAAAAAGAAGAAAACCAAACTATAATCCTGCTCAAGAATTAACACCATTAACTGCTGCTTTTCATCCTAGATACTTGGATCAATGTTGCTTTTCTTCATTTGGATCTTCTAGGCAGGAAGTGCTCTCTCCAGGGACCTGTGCCATCTGCCCGCCTCTCGTCTTCTATCTGGCTTAAGTCACATATTCCTGTTTCCTCTCTGGTCCTGTGATCCCCCAAATCAAATTCTGAACTATGTATGATTCCTAAAATGAAATCACAAAGTATTTAAAATATCAGAGAAAAGAAAGGAAAGAATAAAAGGGAAGGTAGTCATTTGAGAGGAGAATAAATCTAATCAGTTAAGTTTAATTCATGGTACTTTAAAACATCAATTGAACATTTTAAGTAAGAGAATTAATTAAGCCACATCAAGACTGAAAGTCAAAAAGGTGTAAATAATGAAATAGAGATCGGGTAAATGTAATTTAGGTTTAAAAATCTAGAAAAGTAAAAAATTAAAATGCAAAAGCAGGAAGTATAAAAGATGAAGCAAGGCCATGCTTGTTACTTCCCATACAAGATCTCCTCTCCCTGACAGTCACGACTCTTCTCGGGTGCTATCTGAAATCAGGGGTGGTTTCCCTTTTTAACTCAAACACCAACGGGGTGCCCAATTCAATCTCAGAAAACATCCTTCAGTTATTTACACTTGTCAGTGGAAAACACACTACTTAGTCCAAACTGCGTAGAATTTGTGCATAGCCAGGGTTGCCCTTGAGAAATGGAAACAAGCAGAAGAACAAGCAGAGAAAGCATAGCTTCACTGGACACTCACTGTGTGCTGGGACGCCTCTGGTCCAGAATCTGGTCTTCCTCTTGACAGACAAGAGACCTCATGCATGGGCTCACATCACCAAGCGACCGGCAGTCCCCGTGGTAGCATACTCTACCAAATGGACATAGTTATACTTGTTTGCTCCGAGCAATATGACACAGACTAACAATGGCAGATTCTTAGGAAAAAACAACTTGTGTTATGACATTACCTTAGATATATTAAAACTAATGAGATCTTGGGGCGCCTGGGTGGCTCAGTCGTCAGGCATCTGCCTTCGGCTCAGGTCATGATCTCAGGGTCCTGGGATCGAGCCCCGCATCAGGTTCCCTGCTCAGCTGGAAGACTGCTTCTCCCTCTCCCACTCCCCCTGCTTGTGTTCCCTCTCTTGCTGTGTCTCTCTCTGTCAAATAAAAAATAAAATCTTAAAAAAAAAAACACAACTAATGAGATCTTAGCTTAATTTCTCTTATTAGTAGTCACATTTTGGCATTTTTATTGAGAACTGAGATTCACTTAACTCTCTTGGTGATACCAAGGAACACCCACTCTTGGGGCTCCATTCTCCTGGACAGGAACTGCCTCTATAGCCTAAGGGAAATATCATGCTGAATGAGAAGCACTCTTGCAGGCCCATCAATAATACTTTAAAAAGTTTTCCTAATTCTTTTTTTTTTAAATGTTTTATTTATTTATTCATGAGAGTCAGAGAGACAGAGAGACAGAGAGAGAGAGAGAGGCAGAGGCAGAGGGAGAATCAGGCTCCCCGCCTAGCAGGGAGCCTGATGTGGAACTCGATCCCAGGACCCTGGGATCATGACCTAAGCCGAAGGCAGACGCTTAACCATCTGAGCCACCCAGGCGCCCCTAAAGTTTTCCTAATTCTTGGTATAAAATGTATTTGAGGCTTAGATCTGACTATGCATCTTATGTGCTTAGGTAAGAGTTCCCTATGAAAAGCCAAGAAAGATGAAGAATGGGTAAGAATGTGGCTATTCATGGTTCTCATTTCAAAAATAAAACCAAGAGATAAAATTCACCTTGTATTTTTGTATCTATTTTTAATATTATCACCCTTTTTTCTCACCCTCCCTTCCACTCTTGACAACTAGATTACCTGGCAAAACAGTTCCCAGATGCCCCTATAAAAATTTCCTTCCTAACGCTGGCTTAGGATCTTTAGCACTTCTTTCTGTGCCTCTCAAATCATAATGTTGTTATTGGAACAGAGCAGTTATGTATAGGTATGCAGGTACCCAAGCCTCCATCTATCATTCCATCCATCCATCCATCCATCCATTCACCCATGCATCCATCTATCTATCCAACAACCATCCATCCAACCATCCATCTATCTACCCATCCATTCACCCATCTATCCTTCCAAACACCCATCCACCCAGCCATCCACCCAACCCTCCTTCCCCCTCTCCCTCGACAGGAGTGAGATTTCAGACCTTGGAAAGAAAAGGAGCCAGAGAGCACCTGTTTCTTCTTTTGTGATTGATCTTCTGCACTTTTTCTTCTTCCTCCATTTCTTTAATGGACATTTATTTATCTCTATTCTGGCCACTACACAAAACTGCTTTCTTACTTATTCCTTTCCTATTCCTGTCCCATTTTTGTAGAGTACACTCACCTGTTGACAAAGCCACCCCAGGAGAGTCTAGAATGGACCTAACGAAGACTTAAAGAAGAGCATGGAGAATATACAGGTGGGGAAGGGGGCTGGTTAGGAGTGAACGAGAACAAATGAGATTAATAGAGGACCTCCTCCATGCCAGGGGCTTTCAACAGGTTGATAGGATGTTTCATTCATGACAATCCCGTGAAGAAGATATTTATGCCTCCCACTTTTAAAAATGAAGAAACTGGGGGGCACCTGGGTGGCTCAGTCATTAAGCATCTGCCTTTGGCTCAGGTCACGATCCCAGGGTCCTGGGATCGAGCCCCACATCGGGTTCTCTGCTTGGTGGGAAGCCCGCTTCTCCCTCTCCCACTCCCCCTGCTTGTGTTCCCTCTCTCGCTGCCTCTCTCTCTGTCAAAAAATAAATAAAATCTTTAAAAAAAAAATGAAGAAACTGCAAGTAAGAAAAATGCCAAAAGTGAGAGAAGAAGGAGAAAACAAAGAAACACAGGGTGAGGGGGCGTCCCTCTAAATGCTGCAGGTTCTCTGGAGGGGATCTTCCGAGAGATGAATAACCATTCTCCGTGCCCGCCCTCATCTGTTCTTTGCCCTTCTTTGCCTGATCTTGAAGGGCTGCATCACTGCACAGTTCAGGCAATGGGAGGCATTGGCAGAGGTTAAGAGAGCAGGAGGAGAGAGAGGGCAGCTTATTTATCTTCCCCCCACCCCCATCAACCCCTGCCACTCTATGGCCACTGTTTCTGTCCAGCTGCCTCTCTTCCACGGCTCCAGCTCACCCAGGGGCCCCAGCGACACTTCCCTCCCCTTGTCCCTCAGGTCAGGTGAGCTAATGGTGCCCCACTTCTGTCAGTCCCTGGTTTGCTCCATCCCCCTCAGTCCCCTCCGCCATGCCCACATCTCAGGAAATCATCCCTTCCTTAAACTCTTCAGGGACACCTTTGGAGTGTCTAACAGGACCCTATCTGAAACACTTCCTGATCTGCTTCCCCCCCGCAAAAGAAATATCATGAAATGATGTCTGTTTAATACTTAGCTATAAACATGCCCAGAAGTGATTTAGCCTTTGTATGAGTTTGCTAGAGCTGCCATAACAAAGTGCCAGGGGCTGGGGGGCTTAAATTCATTTCTCACAGTTCAGGAGGCTGCAGGTCCAAGGTCAAGGTGACAGCAGGGTTGGCTTCTCCTGAGGGCTCTTTCCTTGGCTCATAGATGACCACCCTCTGGCTGTGTCTTAACTGGTGTTCCTTCTGGACATGCACCCGCTGGTGTCTAATCCTCTTCTTATCAGGACACCAGTCATATTGGATTAGGGCCCACCCGAATAGCCTTATTTTGACTTAATCGTCTCTTTAAAGACCTCATCTCCCAACATAGACACAATTTGAGGTTCTGGGGTTTGGGACTTCAACATATGAATGGAGGAGCACAATTCAACACATAACAGCATCATTAATAAAGTCTACTTGGAAAACACTGGCTTCGACTTAAATTTATACAGTGGTTTCTAACTTTGCATCTGCCCCAATACACGTAAAATGATACATCACAGTCTTGCTTGTGAGACACCCCCCTTCCCCCAGTGACAGGTACTCTTAAGAATGTGATGGAAGAGTGCATCCCAGCCCTGGGGAACAAATCGAAGATGATTGGAAGATGAGGTAGTGCAAATCCCCGCCCCCAGATCTGAAATCATTGTTTTTAAAGGATTTTTTGAGAAACCGTCTTTACGTCAATAACAATTGCTGGGATCTTAGAGATTGATTCTTGTAGGTTTAAATATAGCTATAGTTAATGCCTTATAGATTATTGCAGTGAAGCCTTGCTAAACGCGGTTTCCCACCCGATTGCCAGTGGAAACCAGAAGAGGTCAAGCTCAGCCAGGCTAGGGAAACTAACAGTGCCCCACAATCTTTCTTAATTCCAGTTTTTTGAAAGATAAAGAACCTTCAGGGCGATGCCATGAAACTTAGGGCTACAGATACGGAGACGCCCAACAGATACGTTCCCCACGCACTGTGAAGGCAGTGAGGGCTCTGGGCGTTGGGCAGTTATGCTTTCTTAGCATTGTCCGTCTCCCCTCTGTGTGCCCGTGTGTCTTCTTGTCTTCCTTTTCCTAGCATTGGGTCTTAAGATCTGAAATAAGAGAGCATTAATCTGTTACTCTCCCCACCTCGTCCCTACATGTCATAGTTATAGTAGTATTTCTCTTCAAATGATTCTATATGAAGTCATTTGCTCTTTAAAAATGATCCCTGCTGTATTTTTAAAATTATAAATGAAAGCTAAAGTCTTTCTGAATCAATGAATAATACACTTCCCCTCCCAATAACTTGGCCCATTTTGGCCTACATTATGTCCCAGATCTAAAGGCTTGTTTTCAAACTCAGTAGACATCCATCTATCCATTTATGCTTAACTCCCTCCCACACATGCAGAGGAAGTCCCAAGAGCCAAGGAGAAACGCAAGAATGCTTCTGGATAAACAAAGACCCTGGGGTCAAAGCCGGGGCAGATCACATTCCCACCACCTCCCCCTCACCCCAACATCCTGCTGCTCAAAAACCTCTTAAGGAGGTAGGTCTCAACCTTTCAAGGCAGGACATCGGCGGACACAATGTCCCAAAGCCCTGCACTACCCACCATCACCTTTTCATCCTCTTTACGTACTTTGTATTTTCCCACCTCCCTTGCCCAATTGAGAAATTGTTTGTCCTGTGAAAACGGTAGGCTCCTTATGTGCAGACACTATTCCTGTATGCTTGACTCATTGTCTTTCAAAAATTGGCAATAAATAAATGTTGCAAGGCAATCCATTGATAAGCATTTATTGAGAGCCTATTCTATATCCAGGGCAACAACAGGGCTTGCTAATCAATTTTCAGTGGGCTTTGAGCGGAAGGGGGTGCGGCGAGCTGTTTAACCCAGATAGAATGTGTTGTGACATTGAACTCTCATTCTCAGATATGTCGCTGCAGTGTACGCGGCTATCATACAGCCTTGTGCGAATAGGTGCTCAACCCTCTGACCGCTTCCCACTGACAGATGTCGATGCAGCACTACAATTAAGATTCTGTGGCTCCCTGGCAAATGTAATACAAAAACATCTGAAAAAAAAGTATGGTCTAGATGGAGAATAACAAATGATGTAGTTTATTTGCCAAGACATGTAGGAGGTAAATATAAAACAAAACTCTCGCAAGTTTAGCATTTTTCTTCTCCAAATGGAACGTTGCTGACTACAGGCCAAGTACACAGCCTTGCACAGTTCCTCATGTTGAAATTGGCCGGGGAACGAGATGCCGTCCCTGTTCAGCATTTGGATGCCATCGCAGACATTTGCAACTTTGTGGCCAGATATTGGTTTACTCCAACAACCTGCAATCTTATTTGTAACCTACTTTGCAAATAACAAAGATGGGAATGGTTCTACTCTTTTATACGTTCAACCTTTCCGTGTCACCAAAGTTCACGATTTTAAATGTGCAGTTACTCTTCCTTCTATGTGTTAAGCAACAAGTATTCCACCGAAGCAGTAAATCTCAGCACTTCGCAGGTGCCCGGGGGGAGATTTCAGTTAGCCTTTTGGTAGGACAAATGGATTGTCTTCGACTTCGACTCAAATAGTGAATGTGTGCTACAGTGTGCAAGGCACGACACGGGTTCTTGGTGTCTGGTTCTAAAAGGGGATGAAGCAAGTACACACATAACTAGCCGAGAAGGCAGGGTGCGTTCAGGGCTGGGGACGCAGTGCAGAGTGACCCACAAGTGCAGAGGAAAGTGAAGCCACTCCTGGTCAGAGGCTCAAAAAAGGAAGGCTTGAGTGAAGGATGTGGCATTTGAGATGGAGCTTGAAGAATAGGAGGGATTTCAGGGATATAAGTAGGAGGAACCCAGAGAGTGTTAGAAGGCCAGGTGGGTTTTTGCACCGCCCCCCAACCTCCCTGCCTGTCTTCCTGTAATAGCTAACTTTGATTGTGCACTTACTGTGTAGCAGGTGCCTTTTGAAGTACCTGTGACATGATATGATCCATTTCAGCTCCAAAATATTCCTATAAGCTTGTCCATGAAATAATCTTATCTCATTTTTCCTATCAGAAAAACAAGGCACAGAGAGGTTAAGCAATTTGCCTAGAGTTGCACAGCTATCAGGTGGTGAACTGGAATGCAAACCCAAGCAAGCTACTAATAGTTGCAGTCTTTTTTTAAAATTTTTTAAGACTTTATTTATTTATTTGAGAGAGAGAGAGAATGAGAGGGAGGAGGGTCAGAGGGAGAAGCAGACTCCCTGCTGAGCAGGGAGCCCGATGTGGGACTCGATCCCGGGACTCCAGGATCATGACCTGAGCCGAAGGCAGTCGCTTAACGAACTGAGCCACCCAGGCGCCCCGAATAGTTGCAGTCCTAAGCATCTGCCCTCGGAAGCTTGGGCCCCACACTCTGGGACTTGGCTGCAACCTCTAGTTCTTAACTGAACTCTGCTTTTGGGCCAGTGCTCCCCAATGGACCTCTGTCTTGTTTCTGAAAACCAGGATCCCTGACGTTACCTTGTGTTTTTTATTTGTAAAAAAAAAAAAAAAAAAAAATTATTGTTCTCCTTATTAAAAAATAATTCCTGACTTGTTAATTTTAGCCATTCTGATTGGTGTGAGGTGGTATCTCATTGAGGTTTTGATTTGGATTTCCCTGATGCCGAGCGATGTTGAGCACTTTTTCATGTGTCTGTTGGCCATTTGGATGTCTTCTTTGGAAAAATGTCTGTTCATGTCTTCTGCCCATTTCTTGATTGGATTATTTGTTCTTTGGGTATTGAGTTTGACAGATGTTGGTGGGGATGCGGAGAAAGGGGAACCCTCCTACACCGTTGGTGGGAATGCAAGCTGGTGCAACCACTCTGGAAAACAGTATGGAGGTTCCTCAAAAAGTTGAAAATAGAGCTACCATACGATCCAGCAATTGCACTACTGGGTATTTACCCCAAAGATACAAATGTAGGGATCCAAAGGGGTACGTGCACCCCGATGTTTATAGCAGCAATGTCCACAATAGCCAAACTGTGGAAAGAGCCAAGATGTCCATTGACAGATGAATGGATAAAGAAGATGTGGTATATATATACAATGGAATATTATGCAGCCATCAAAAGGAATGAGATCTTGCCATTTGCAACGATGTGGATGGAACTGGAGGGTATTATGCTGAGCGAAATAAGTCAATCAGAGAAAGACATGTATCATATGACCTCACTGATATGAGGAATTCTTAATCTCAGGAAACAAACTGAGGGTTGCGGGAGTGGGGGGGTGGGTGGGAGGGATGGGGTGGCTGGGTGATAGACATTGGGGAGGGTATGCGCTATGGTGAGCACTGTGAATTGTGCAAGACTGTTGAATCTCAGATCTGTACCTCTGAAACAAATAATGCAATATATGTTAAGAAAAAAAGAAAAGAAGAAGAAGATAGCAGGAGGGGAAGAAAGAAGGGGGGGAATCAGAGGGGGAAACGAACCATGAGAGATGATGGACTCTGAGGGTTCTAGAGGGGAGGGGGGTGGGAGGATGGATTAGCCTGGTGATGGGTATTAAAGAGGGCACATTCTGCATGGAGCACTGGGTGTTATGCACAAACAATGAATCATGGAACACTACATCAAAAACTAAATGTAATGTATGGTGATTAACATAACAATAAAAATAATTTAAAAAACAATTCCTATTTACTGTAGAATAATTAGATGATAGAGATAAACAAAAAGGAGACAACTGAAAGACTTCCATAATTCCACCCCCCAAAGACAACTACTCTTAACATATTGCTGAATACCCTTGTAGACCATTTCTGTGCATGGTCTACACCCCATACCTGGGCTGAACACAAAAAATACACGCTACTTTGCAGTCTGCTTTTTTTTTTCACTTAGCACCGACACCAAAATCGATAAATATTTATTTGTAGCGTGATTTTAAATTGTTCCCTCTGATAGGGAATTGGATGCAAAGCATGCGGGTGGGGGAGGGGCCATTTGGGGTCTGAACCAAGGAAGAAGGTGGTGGAACTGGCTGAATGCAGGCTGAGGTAGGAGCAGAGGCGGTAGCTTTGGAATGGGATCACAATGATAAACCTAGCTCAGGTGAGGCAGAGGGCGCATGACACATTCAACCTGTTTCCCAGCCGGTACAGGAGCCCCAAGGGGCTCTGCAAGGGCTTACCACTAAGCGGAGACTTCAGAAGGGCAGAGCAGAGCATGTGGGAGGGCAGATACAGAGCCAGGTCAGAGCCCAGGGGTCCAGGCCGTGGAGGTGCGGGGAAAGCAGGAGGCAGGCTGAGCCCAGGAATTGTGGCTGTCAAGAATGAGGCAGGAGAGCAGGCCCGGATGGGTGGCTTGGTCTTCCCGCCGGTCTTCGGGGCTCTGGGCCTCCAGGGTCCCCCAGCCAAGGACTGTGCCCACCCTGCTGATTAGGGGGCCAAAGCTGGTCCTACACTCCCTGGGCAGATGCTGTTGCCTTGGAGAGGGGGCAGGGATGACAGATTTCTGGATCCTTATTGTGAACAGTTGGGACAGAGCTGCACTGGGGCTGGGATTGACATTCTATCATATTCTCATTGCCCAGCTAGGCTTGATAAGCATTCCTTCTAGGGCTCTAGGACCACAAATCTATGGCTGGGAGCCTGCTTTGGTCTGTGATCTTCCTGTCTGCTTGAGCCTCGGAATATTACTACCCAGCCTCACGTGACCCCTCCAGTCCCTGCAGTGGGCCTCCCTCATATTTGCGCGCATGCCCCTCAGATACCCCATTCTGCCTGCCAGATGGGATTTCCCTCCTGCTCCTGTACCGGGCCTGTCCCTCCCAGGGCCCCTGTGCTGCAGGAGTTAACCAGGCAGTGAGGCGTAAGAAGAATGCAGGTGAGCCACAGGACTAAGGCTGACATGGGCTGCCCCATGACACGAAGTGTCTCCGAAGACAGGCCAAAGAACTGATCAAGTCCAGAAGTAAATGGAGAGCCACTGAAGGGTTCCAAAGCATCAGACTTTGAAAGATTTATCTGGAAGTAGTATGGGGGATAGGTGTACATGGGGAGAGGCTAAAGCAGTTGTTCTTTCTGGCTTCTTTAAAATCACCTGGGAAATTGCTGGGGTTTTTTTTTTTGTTGTTGTTGTTGTTTTTATTGAATGCCTAAAGGCTTAGCTTCAGAGACTCTGATTTAACTCAGACAGGAAGATATTTTTAAAATACCATGAGAGTTTTAAGTGGGAATCGCAAGTCCTAAAGAAAGGAAATTCCCTCAGAACATAGCTGAGTGGTATACCTAATCTTTTAAATGCAGTCATCGGGGAGTGCCTGCCTGGCTCCCTAGGTAGAGCATGTGACTGTTGATCTTGGGGTCATGAGCTCAAGCCTCGTGTTGGGTCCCCAGCCTGCTTAACAAAAAATAAAAAATAAAATAAAAGCTGTTAGTGAAAAGCTATTTCCAGGATTAAATTCATTTCTCCATACCTTCCTTAGGTCTCTGGTTCCTGCTCTCTCACTTTTGCACAGTTCCAGAATTTGGGTCCACTAATCTTGCCCCCATCACTCTCCCCCATCACCTCCACCCCTACTTACCAGCCCACCACTCCCGCTCACCTAAGTCCCGGTTCCTCACCGCAATGCTCAGAAATTAACCTTGGCTACAGTTCCAATTCTTTTTTTTTTTTTAAGGTTTTATTTATTTATTTGTCAGAGAGAGAAAGAGCACAAGCAGGGGGAGCAACAGACATGGGGCTCGATCCCAGGACTCAGGGATCATGACCTGAGCCAAAGACAGATGCTTAACCGACTGAGTCACCCAGGCTTCCCCGTTCGGTTCCAAATTCTGCATCTGCCTTCCAGACCAGACTCAGTATTTCCCCACTGTCCCCCTCTAGCCCCCCCTCCAGCCCCCTTTCTGGGTCCAGCCGGTGAGAGGGGAGGGATATGAGAAGCGCTGCAAAAAGGAAGCACATAGGTGCTGCCAACGCAGTGGACGTGACACAGGCCACGGCTGTGACATTACAACCAACGGAAGAAAAGAAGAGAGAGGTCCCGTTCAACCGCCACGAATTCCTGCAGCTTATTAACATTTTCTGAGAATACAGCGGGTGAAGTCTGTAGGAAGAAAAATATTTCCTAGGTTGCATATCTTTGGCTGTGGGAGGACTTGTGTTTCCGGCAACAGAGTGAGCGTGGTGGGGAACTCGGAGAGGAGAAGGAACTGACAGGTGTGGCAAAGCAGAGCAGGAGCCTGTCAGAAGGAAAAGATGATGGAGATTCGAAAACCCTCGCGGGGGAGGATTACAGCCGCGCAGGAGCTGTGGCCTGGGAGATACCAGAACGAGGAAGAGCGGCTCAGTGGGAAGGCGTGTTCGGGGGTCTGGCTGGAGCCAGAACGTGAGCGGAATGAGCTTTCTCCAGCATGGTGTAAGGATACACTCTTCCAGTGCAAAATGAAAGGATTACAGTTTAAGATGAGCGTATGCTTAATTTTTGTATTTCCTCCATCCATTTAATGGTGAAGATGGACTTGGTTTGGAGCTGGCACATAAGACAAGGCAGTTCTGGGCTAACGGGAACAGAGTCCTGCTTCTGTTGGTGGAGAATCCCCGTGGGCTCTGAGATGCGCTGGGAGGCCTGTAGGCCCACAGAGCGCCCACCCAGGGACTCCACCATTTGCTATTCATTCCCTTATGTTCCTTTCCCTTTGGTCCTCTTTTTAAAATTCAGACACTCTCATTTAGAGGCAACACATCAAGCACATTTGCACCAAGGTGTTAATGACTTCTCGCATCTTCTTTCCTGATGGTAGAATGTCGAATAAGGGTGTGATCTGAAGGTTGGATTATGAAACAGAGAGAGAGAAGCGGAGTTTTGTGTACACCCACGTTCCCGGCAGCATTATTCACAATAGCCAAAAGGAGGAAACAACCCAAATATCTATTGAGAGGCGAATGGATAAACAAAATGAAGTCTATATGCACAATGAGATATTCAGCCCACAGGCTACTATGTGGATAAATGTTGAAGGCATTATGCTATGTGAAATAAGCCAGTTACAGAAAAGACAAATAATCATATGATTCCACTTATGTGAGGTACCTGGAGTGTCGAGATTTGTAGAGACAGAAAGTAGAATGGGGCTGGGATAGGTGACAAATGGGGAGTCTAGTGTTCAATGGATATGGAGTTGCAGCTTTTCAAGATGAGAAAGTTCTAGAGATTGGTGTGCAGAACAATATGGATATACTTAAGGCTACTGAACTACAGGGGCGCCTGGGTGGCTCAGTCGTTAAGCGTCTGCCTTCCGCTCAGGTCATGATCCCGGGGTCCTGGGATCGAGCCCCGAGTTGGTCTCCCTGCTCAGCAGGGAGCCTTGCTCTCTGTCGCTATCTCTGTCTCTCTCTCAGATAAATAAACAAAATCTTAAAAAAAAAAAACTACTGAACTACTCACTCAAAAGGGGTTAAGAAGGTCAATTTTACATTACATATATTTTATCGCAGTTTTTAAAAAAAAGTTAAGGGTAGTGAAAGCTAAAGATAAATTTTGACCATTTTGAAATTTTGCACTGAACAGGCCCTGAATGAAAATTTTTTGTTGTTTTATTTTCAGTTTTGTTGTTGTTGTTGTTGTTGTTGTTTTTTGTGGGTTTTTTGTTTTATTTTGTTTTTCTTTCTTTTTTTTTTTTAAGAGACAGAAGGGAGAGATGTGTTGTAGTTACTGCTTTTCTGTTCTGGAGCTCCCATCTCTCAATCCTCATTGGTAGGCGTCTGGGTGTCTGTTGCCATCACCATCACACGTGGGAGCAGCAGGCCTGCTCTGTTAACATTCACCGAAGTCCTCATATGGTGTCAGGAGCTCCAGGCTGTTAGTCTCATGAGTCCCCCCAGCCGCCCCAGTGAGGTAGGCACTATCATCCCTGTTTTACAGACAGAGACACTGATCCTCTAGGATCAAAGAGCTGGTAAGTGGTGAAGTCCTGTTTTGGAAAGTTCTTTTTCTCCCCGCCTAAGATCAGTATTCATATTCCCCACAACTTCTTTGTTCACCTTCGAAGATTACAGAAACCTTGTAAGTAGCAGATAAGTGTCTTCATGTATCTTCTTGAGAGCAAGTGGGGGAATCAGAGTAAGGAGACCAGTCCAATTAAAGGGCAGCCCACTGTGCGCACAGCTCCGGACCAGCTTCCCGTGCGCCTGATCTTCACTCTATGCATTTAATCAAAACCAGCACAAGAAAATACCCCTTGATGTTAAGATACCTATACACGGAGCGAACAGAAATTTGTGAGCTCTTATGGCACCCCCAACGTGCTAGGGAGCAAGGATTTCTGAGCTTGTTGGCTTCTCTCTTCCAACTAGGTGAGGGCTAATGGGTGGAGATGGGCTTCTTGAGACCCTTCTTCCTTTCTCTGTCCCACTGCCTGACTTCACGGGCTGTCAGCCCCCCCCCCACGCCTCTTCTAACTCAACCTTCCACCCCTTCTCTCTGCATGTAGGTCACAGCCCACACTCTGACCTACAAGGCTCTCTCAGGATGGCCCTGCCTGTTTCCAGCTCCTTCCTCTTGGCTGATGCACCTGCGTCCAGGTCCACCCTTACTAAGTTACTGGTAGTTCCCTCTACATATCACTCTTTCACATCTTTCCCAGAAGAGTAAGCACCTCTATTTATCAACTGTACCAGGCACTGGGTTAAAAGCTTACCATATGTTATCTTTCTTCACTTGTGTAACAATCCTTCAAGGTAGGTATTATTGATCCCGTTTTACAGATGAGGAAACGGAGTCTCAGAAATATTCGAGAATTTCCCCACGGTCACAGAGCTAGTAGGTGGCAGTCAGAATTTGCATCAGGCCTGCCTGACCCCGAAGCTGTACTCTCAAACATGAACTGTCCACGGGGCCAAATTGCACTTCTCACACACGACTCGCACTTCCTCACCACAAATGATAATCCTTTATCCCACCACCTCTGCCCCCCATGTGCAGGCACATTCTGTGACTTTAGCCTGCCCGCCTTCACAGCACCCTGGTCCTACTTACTACTGTGAGTGCATAGATGCATTGAGCACCTGCTATTGGCCGGGCTCGTGTAGTGTGCCCGTGGCAGCAAGGTGAACAAATCGTCTCTGACTGCTTGGGTGCATAACTGTCACTCCCTCAAGGGCAGGGACTGGGTTATACTTTTGTTGATATCCCTCATCCTTCACAGTTCCTCAGTTCTTGAATAGATAGACCTGATTCTCAACCTGGAGGCTGATGATTAGGAGAAGGTTCACCCATCCAGAGACCCACTCCCCAGCTTGGTAGGTTCACCCAAGGTGTGTGTGTGTGGGGGTTCTTCTTCTCCCCAAGTCTCTTGTGATGTCCACATACAACTGGGCAATCCAGAATAGGCTCAGGCCAGCAGGACATGGACCCATTTCCCTCCAAGGTGTGCAGCCATCATAATCCCCAACTTATCATTTCTTTGAATCAACCCTTTGAAAATGTATCAGTCTAAAAATACTGTGGCTGCCAAATAACTTCTACAAAATACTTTGCTCACACTTGTCATAAACCAAATTGCCTGAGCATCGGAGACTGGGAGAGGAAGCAAGGGTGACCTCTTCTTTAGAGACCCATGGAGTATTTTCTTGCAGAAAGGGAAGGACATGAAGATTTGGTCATCCAAGTGTCCTGGTGCTCTTAAGATGCTGGCTGCAAAGCCAGGGGATGTCCCATAACTAGGGATTTATTGGTCATGGGCATCCAGCTCACTCTTCTTCAACTTATCTTCCCTAGATGTGAAGGTATTCTTGCCTCACCTGCCTGACTCTTCAGAGAACCACCAAGTCATCCATTGTCAGTTATGCACCATGTTGACAAAGAACAAAATGCCCCAGAGTCAAGGATTCTGCCCCTGGACAGTGAGCCAGAGGGAAGCTGCATTAACTCTAGGAGGCCATGAAAGTGCCATTTACCAGATTACTATTTCACAGCAATCAGAACACCTGCCTCATTAAATTAAATAATGATAATCACATGGCTCCATTAAAACATGTGAATAAGAAATTAACTAGCACGTGGAGGCCTTGACTATTCTGTGCCTTAGGAATCATGTCTACTCCATGAAACATGTCAAATCAGGGAATTTTACTGATAAACTGTTAATAGGCCACTCTGTGAAAGGCTGCTCAACCTCTTACCTCTTAAATACCTTGAATCATCAATATGGAAGATGAGACAGCTTTGAGGAAGATGATTAGACATAGCCAGCAGAGGCTTGCTCTATGTAGCTACAACCTCGGGAATATGGTCTTTTCTTTCTTTCTTTCTTTCTTTCTTTCTTTCTTTCTTTCTTTCTTTCTTTCTTTCTTTCTTTCTCTCTGGAAACACATTGGAGTGGTACATCAATCAGCCATGTGGGCCCAAACCTTTCACTCCATTTTCCTTCCTTTGAGAAATGTTGTGTTTATGAGGCTGGGCTAACAGAGGTAAATATCTCCAACATCTCATCAGAAGCTCTTTTTTTTTTCTTCCCCTGTTTGTATTGCCTATATATTCTTGGTGTTTCATGTCTTTTTTTATTTAAAAAAAGACAATATTAAAACCTGTATTCTCATTGACTTCTGGTTTATAATTTTTTTTTCTGGAAAGATGTTCCTTAATATGGCAGGACTAAATCATGGTTTTTCTTTAAAAAAGGAAGAAGAAACCAGGTTTAAGGGTGATGGCAAATGGGATTTTAGCCTCTAAAATTGTTGAACATTTTCTAAGGAAGCATATATTTGTGCATTACTAATTTACTTAAAAATTAAAATTTAAGTATAAACAATAATGTGGCAAAAGCACGTCGTAACTGATTTGGAGGTTGCTATTGATTCCCCCAAACACAGCTGAATTGGTGCCTTCCCTAGGTCCTTGATGCCTACTGAGGAATTCGCTCAGTCTGCACAAACTCTGCTGCTGTTGCTTGGCCAGGACTGTGCGCAGCCACCCTGGATGCTAGGCACCCACTATTTCCTGGTAGTTGTTTCTGCCAAGCCTCAGGGGGTGATGTTGCCCCTGCCCAGGGGCTGCTTCCAATATCCCCAGAGCTGCAAACTCTCTAGGAGCCCAAATAGACTTCAGTTCCCTTCAGACCTCCCAGCCCTAGAACCTGTCTTTTTGTGCATGGATTGAGGGTAATGTTCCTCTCCCTAAGACTGATCTTAGTCTTTGAGGCTGGGATGAGCGCCATATTGGTTCTAGGCTCTCTGACTCTCTCCCTTGACTTGACTTAGGAATTCCCCTGTTCATCATTTGCTTCAAGGACCTTAAAAACGTTCCCTTTGAAGACCCTCTTCCCCTTGCAAATCACTCAGGAAGGTAATTTGGAGGAGAAAAAAAATTAATCCTCTCTGGCCTTATATAGAAACAGCTTAGATTTAGTCATATATATTTACTTATGCATTCATGTAAGGAAATATATGTGTGTGTATTTGAAAATGTAAAACCATATTTATATATGCAGATATATGAATGAACAGAGAATTCAAAAAGGGACTCAAGCAACCATTAAAAGTAGTGCCTAGCTATAATTTTACCTCTTGTTATTTTTAGAATTTTACTTTTACTGTGGCCCAGCATACCTTTATTAACACAGTTCTAGCTTATAATTAATCCTCAAAGGGACACACTATGTTGGAGAGAACTCCTATGCCTTTAAATATTGCTATTAAAAAAAGAAAACACCTTGCAAAGGCCATCAGAGAGTAAAAAGACTTCAAAATACCAGAGGTTTATTATTAATGCTATATTACAAATTACATTATACATTAGGGTTAACTTGTAAATGATGAGAAATGATGGTATAAAATTCAGTGACTAGCCATGATCAACAGAGAAAACATATGGGTGGGTACTCATCTTAGGTATTCACATCCCTATATCCACTACATTTTTTTTGAAATTATTGTTTACAAAATAAATATATGTCCCTTGACACGAATACATGTGAGATACATATCCCTATGAATAAATGGAAAAAAATGAAAATATACTAAAACAAAGGAATTTATTTGGTTTCTTAAATAACTCATTCAATTAATCTCACTTGGTTCTTAGGGAGGCTAAGCTTGGAAAATCAGGCTCAAGAACATCTGTTGCCCAGAAAAAGAATCTGTAATTCAAGGCAAAAGAATAAAAAATGGAGACAAGATGGACTACAGCTCATTTGGCTGGAACACATGGACTATTTCAGGTGTGTGTGTGGGGGGAAGAGGGTGTGCATGTTTACCTGCATCTTTAATTTGCAGTGGCTTGGCTCCTGGCATAATCCATACGCTCAGCAGTAAGAGAAAGCATGCTTAATTACTTAAGAGACCCAGAGAATAAGAGCAAGATCTTTATTAATGGAGGCGTTTCTGGCCTGTTGTGCTTCTTCCTTTGATAAGATGATTATGGCTTTATTGGTGCCAGTCTTGTCAGGACCGTGGACAGCTCCAACACAGCAGGGAGTATCTTCCCTGCCTCCTTTTACTTGTGGAGTTTCACTGCAGTTTTAGAGGAAAATAGACCTGAATGATTAACTATTTTCACACCTTCACCTTCCAGACAAGGAAATGGATGCTTGTAAAAGTTGAACGACACGTTCAAGTGACACGCTCAAGTCCAGAAAGCAGTCTTTCCCTGAACATAGCAC
This sequence comes from Halichoerus grypus, assembly GCF_964656455.1. Taxonomy (NCBI): domain Eukaryota; kingdom Metazoa; phylum Chordata; class Mammalia; order Carnivora; family Phocidae; genus Halichoerus; species Halichoerus grypus. The sequence goes on from NC_135715.1 coordinate 73,874,386, forward strand.
AACGTAGGGAAAAGATCATTAGAGTAAGGGGGTTTAAATCCACACTCTGCCTCTTAATAACTGTGTGGAATTTGGGCTTCAGTTTCCTTATTCTGTAAAATGGCTCTAAGGATGTCTCTGATGACCAGTAGTGAGAATCGGAGATAAAAAATGGGAAATTCTGACCCCAACCTGACGAAGAGGAAGGGCTCCATAAACGATAGTTAATGATAACGTCAACAATCAGTCCACATACCTTACGAAGAAACAGCTCTGGACAAAATACCACCAAGGTGCTGTTGGCATGCCCAAATGAGCAAGACAGTGAATTCCAGAGAGCTCGGAGTCCTACCTGACTTATCATAAGCCATATACCTGCCTTTTAGGGCAAGCAATTTCAGAGATAACTGTGTTATCCTTTTTTTCCCTCAGATCATAAGGTTTAAGTAATAGCAAAACCATATGTACATAATTGAATAGTTTGAAACCGGATGGATCACTTTAGCAAACTGGGACCTTCTGTTCAATCTCAAAATTTTGTTCTATAGCCTTCGAGACTGTGTCTTTTCCATCAGTCTCTCCCTTCTTACATCTCTCTCTCTCTTTTATATAGTATTAATATCACTAATATCCATGCTCCCTTTCTCCACAACTACCTCCCCACTTTGTGTAGGATGTTTACTGAACACCTGCTGTGTGCCAAATATCACGTGAGAAGGCAGGCATAGTTCCGGGCTTTGTGAAGCTACCATCCAGGGGAGAAGATAGACGTTAAATAAGCAATTACCATAAAATAGGAGTGTTAACACCTATAAGGATCTCCCTGTTTCAGAGTAGTGAAAAGTAGCTCTTTCTTATAAAGAGCTTAAGGACTCTCATCCAAACTGAAGAAAAGTGACAGAAGAAATTATCATTATAATGGTTCAGTTGTCTCCTCTACAATAGATGCATAATGGCAAAACCCAGGATTTCAAATCTTATAAAATAAAATATATGAATTTACTTAGTGCTGTCGATTTCTTCCTCCACGGCGGGGGGGGGGGGGGAGATCAGAATGGAATCTTTCTAATGTATCTACCACAAAAAAAGGGAAATCTTCTAGAAGTACACTAAAATGCACATCACAAAACTCAACACTGTGCCAATAATCACATTGGAAAGCACACAAAGGATTAAAGTTCAGATTATTGATAGCTCAGTCAGGAGTGTTTGGGAATTGTTGATTAGATGATTAATGTAGATGTTGAATGTGTATTTTGTACATGCTTTTCTACTTTGGAGCCATGTTACCTGATTTATTACATAAATTTCACATCTAAGGCTTATTATACAGAGCATAACTAATACTAATAAGGATTTGTGTGCCAATTTTCATTTTTAAAGAACTTTGTAAACATTAATTAATCCATTCGCCCCTTGTTGAAAGAGATATGTTTTGCATCTCTAGTTTTGGAGACTAGGGACTATATACACTTCACCTCAGGGTACTGCGGGAATCAGTGTTACAATCTGGGTATCTAAGCACATAAAATCCTTCTGCTCAATTGTACTTGTATGTGTGTACCTCTAAGTATGTTTTCCCTCACTCTCTTTAACTTTTATTGTCTTTTCTTTCTCCTATTTTTACTCACCAATCTTAGAGATCAGCAGTTAGAAAAAACTTCTAAAAAGCTAAAAAATTAGAAGAAAAAGAAGCAAAACTGAAAAGAAAAAATATGTAGTTTATAAATAATTCATACTAACTTATATGATACCTAACTGTCCTTCCCGTGATTTACTACTATTTTACTAGAAATGATCATAACAGCTATCCCGTGTTGAGTGACTTATAAACCAGGCATTTTGCCAGGCACCAAGGATAAAGTTGTTCCTTTTTTTTTTTTTTTTAAATGAAAGAGAACAAGGTCCTTGCTTTCAAGGAATTTATAGTATATTGGGGAGACAACCGTGGAAATGGGTACCTGTGATACACTGTGGTAAATGATATGATAGCTGTACTTCTGGGTGTGAAGACAGCATCCAGAAGTGTTTGATCTCGTCTGAAGCAGTCATGGGCGAGTCCCTGGAGGAGATGAAACCTTGGCGCAGTCTTAGGAGGAGAATGAGAGCTGTCAGAATGAAGTGGGAAACCAGCCAGAAGGGCAGCCCAGGCAGCAGCAGGGAATCCGACCCAGCAAGCTGAGGATGTGTGTGGTGGGCAGGGGTGGCTGGGGAGAGAGGCAGGGAGAGGAAGCAGTGAAATGTTTATCTTTGTTACAGCACAGTGATCCAGGTAGAGTGAGAGGAGTTAAATTTGGAACACAGATAGAAGCCAAGCCCATAGCTAATGGGAAGCCATAATTTCCAGCTGGTGACACTGTATTATCTGTATTGTACACATTTTATGGAATGAAACTCTGTTTCTGAATATATTTTTCATTTACTTCTTTCATTTGAGCCTCTAATGGCACCCACAGCCACAGTTTCTCAGGATGCCAAATGAGATAAGGATTTTTCTGCCTAGTCATTCATTCTACAAATATTGATGTTGAGCGCTGCACTGGGTGATAGGGAATGAATGCTAACAAGATCACACCACCCTCAAGGAGCCCATGATCCAGTGGGGAGAGGAAGCAGGGACATCAGTCATTTTCAAACTCTGGAATACAAGCTAATAGACATATGCTCAAGGTATTACAAGGACACGGAACAGGGGTGTATTAGTCAGCTCAGGTGGCCATAACAAAATACCACAGGCTGGGGGGCTTAGACAGCAGAAATCTGTTTTCTCATAGTCTAGGAGGCTGGAGGTCCAAGATCCAGGTGTCAGCAGGGTTGGTTTCTCCTGAGGCCTCTCTCCTGAGCTTGTAGGTCACATTCTCCCAATGTCCTCATGTGGCCTTTACTCTGTGCACCTGCATGTCTGGTGTCTCCTCCTCTTGTTATAAGGACACCGGTCATATTGGATTAGAGCCCACTCTAGGGGGCCTCATTTTAATTTAATCACTTCTTTAAAGGGCCCATCTCCAAATGGAGTCACATTCTGAGATACTACAGGTTTAGGGTCTCAACATATGAATTTTGAGAGAACACAATTCAGCCCATAACAAGGGGTATTTAATAGCTTAAGGCTGGGGTGGAGGAGGATCCGGAAAGGCTTCCCAAAGACATTTATTTATTTATTTATTTATTTATTTATGGGAGAATAAATAGTAGGCAGGCAGAGAAGGACATGAGACATGAGGATGTGGAAACCAGAGGGCACATTCCAAGTGGAGCAGGCTTGCTTCCAGGCTAGAGGGTGTCTTGGTGCCAGCCAGAAAAAGGTATTCTCTCTGGGAAGATACAGCTCTGTGGGCACCTGGCTGAATAAGTGGAGACTGGGCTGGACGTCAGTCCTAATTTGTCTCCTGCACCAGGAGCCCTGGGACAGTGTACAATTTGTATAATCTTGGGTGGCAGCCCTAAAGAAGAACTAGCTTGGGGTCTCAGAGGCCAGGGAGAGCACAAAGTGTCTAGGGTCAGGTGGTTGGGATGGGAGCATGTGAAGGACTAGCTGGAGGTCAGGTCAGAAAAGAAATCAGGACCCAGCACTCAAGGGCCTTCTAAGTAGGATGTCTGAATCAGACATCTCTTGCATCCCGCCTCACGTCCTCTCGGCCTGCTCTTTATGCCAACCACTGCTGCAGCAACTGCCTTTACTCAGATGTAGCCTGACAGAACCACGTCTCAGCTTCTGCCTGTACCTTCCCTTTGTTTCCTAGGGCTTCTCTGATACCAAATAGGATGCCAGCATCGACGCACCTGGTCCGCAGGATGCACAACCTCAAAGATAGCCCTCCATGGGCCATGCTGGACCAATGCAGGAGGGGAGCAGGGGAGAAATGTTCCTCTTTCCAAACTACACAGGATAAGAACTCAAGGAGACAGGCTCCCATTGCATACAGAGGGACACCCCTTAGTGTTAGCTTTGCCTCTTTCCCTGCTTCACTATTTCCCAGTTTCTATTCCTATTGCATGGAATCACTTCCCAAGGCAAAGTATCTGTCCACAAATCTTCATTTCATGGGCTGCTTTCTGGGTTTATCCTGGGCTAAGACTGTGATCGTGCAATTTAGGGATATTTTTTTAGAGTAAAAGGAGGAAGCTAGAATAAATTACCCTGGGACAATAAGCATAAAACTGAACTGTACCAGGCTTATCAGGACATATGGGTAGTACTTCTGTTTTTTCATTTTCAAAAATTAAGAAACTCTTTACAAACAGTAAAACTCATTCTTTTCAGTATACAGTTCTGTGAACTTCAACCAATATATACACTTGTATAATCATCACCACAGTCAAGGTAGGGATACAGTTCCACACCTACCCCCAAATGCCCCTGTGCCCTTTGTAATCAACCCCTCCCCCAGCTCAGCCCTTGGCAGATCTTTCTGTCCCTGTGCCTTTGCAAGAGTGTGAATAAATGGATTTACCAAGTCTGTAGCTTTTTGAATCTGACTTCTTAGCATAGTGCATCTAAAATTCATACATGTTGTTACTTGTGTCAGGAATGTGTTTCTTTTTACCACTAAGGAGTATTCCATTTTATAGATGTCCCTCAGGTTGTTATCCGTTCACCAGTGAAGGGACTTGGGTTTGTTTCAGGTTCTCTCAATCATGAATGAAGCCACTATAAACATCGTATAGAGGCTTTTGTGTGAATGTAGATTTTCATTTTTCTGAGGGTAATTATGGAGGGATGGGATGCTGGGTCATATGGCAAATTTATGTTTAATTTACATGAAACTCCCAAACTGTTTCCCAAAGTGGCTGTATCAGTTTGCTTTGCTACCAGCAACATATGAGAGTTCCAGTTGCTCCACACCTTTACCAGCACTTGGTAACATCGGTTTGGTCAGCCTCCTTTCAAACCCACTGAAGAGTTTGAACTTAATCCTGGAAGCAAATGGGGGGACTGCTGAAGGGATGTAAGCAGAAAGTGGCATTATGGCACCTGTGTTTGGGGGAAACCACCTCCTCTTCAGGGGGCTGGTGAGGATGCTGTAATTCAGGGGAAAAAATGATGAGGGTCTAAATGAAAGTAGTGACAGGAGAGGGGAGAAGTTTCAAAGATGTATAAGAAATAGAATAAATAAGACTTGATCTCCTAGGTGTGTGTGTGTGTGTGCGTGTGAGAGAGAGAGAGAGAGAGAGAGAGAGAGTGATGGTGAGGAATCGAAAGAGCTACATACGAACAGTTTTTCCTCAATCATCTTGTCAGTTGCTTCAGAATAACTAGAAAAGAAGATTACCTGGTAACTCTGCTAATTTTTCCCCCAAGGCTGAATTAGTTGTGTTGATGCAAAATAAAGCACAAATAAAGAAATGAAGTTTTATGAATGTGACTCTATTTGGAGATAAGGTCTTTAAGGAAGTGATTAAGGTTAAATGAGGTCATAAGGGTGGGACCCTAATCCAATATGACCTGTGTCCTTGTAGCAAGAGGAGGAGACACCAAACGTGCAGGTGCACAGAGAAAAGGCCACGTGAGGACACAGGGAGGATGTGATCTACTACAAGCTCAGGAGAGACCAACCCTGCTGAACTCTTGATCTTGGACCCTCAGCCTCCTGGACCCTGAGGAAACAGATTTCTGTTGTCTAAGCCCCCCTGTCTGTGGTATTTGGTTATGGCAGCCCTAGCAGGCTAATACAGTTCGGTTCACACATTTTCCAGATAACTAAAATCTATTCCTTTAAGTGTAAAACCTAAAAAAATGTCTAATCATTTTAGAGAGATATATTTCTAAGCTGTTTCTATAAATGACAATGTAATGAGCATCTTAACCCCTTGTTGATATCAGCAGACCCTGTCTATTTCATTTTTATATCAGGTGGTAATGTGGCGCTGCCTTGCCCTTAGGTACTTAATAGTACAGAGTTTTCTGCCTCCTCCCAGGGGGGCCCTGGGATGCCGTGCTTGTTGAGGACTTTGGCCTGTTTTTAGGGCTGTTTTGGTCTCCTCTCCCATCAGGTTGTGATTTCCTTCTGCTTTTTCATGTTCTGCCTCTAGAAGCCTCCTGCGTTCTTCCATAGGTGCTTCTTACTGGCTGTGAATTGGACACCAGATAACCAAGTTTGTTGTAATTCTGTCTAAAAATTCATGGAGTTTTGTCACAAATTCCGAGACATCTCTTTTAGCACCTCCGAGATGCTTTGACTTCTGTCCCAGGTTTTGGCAGCATCACAGATATTGGAGATGGCCATCTAAATGACTGCCAGGTAAGTGAGGTGTCGCATTTTTGGCCAGAATGATGGCAAGTCCACCCTAATAGGTGCAAATGGTTTCCCAGGGGTCTGGAAAGTGCGGTTCATTTATATCTTTCACCTGTGTCCTGTCTGCCTCGTCCGAGAGCCTGCGGTCTTCCATCACGTGCCGGCTGCTCGGTGGAGCTGCTATCAGAGATGCTTCTGTTCTTGCCTTCCCAGCCGGACATTCTGCTGAATTTGTAACTCTCCTGGAAGACAGATGCAATTTATCTTCCTACATCTCTATGAAGATCCAGAAAGATAGACTAACTCATTAGAATTCATTCAGAACCATCCCCAAAATCAGGGCCCATAGGCTGATGAGGCAATTTTTTAAATGTCAAAACAAAAATCTTGAGGACCAAAATTGAAGTTGAGCAAACTGGCCCATGAGACAGAAGCCATGGGTATTAGTTCTGACCTGGCACAGCCAGGGTGAAGAAAAAATGCTCAAACCTCCTGTTCAGCTCTGAGCAGTGCTGCGTTGGGGACCCTGAGTACTTGCTAACCTCTGGCCTGTGCATTGACCAGATCCATGGTATGGATTCCTAAGCACAGTCACAGAGGACCAGAGAAGGACAAAGTGGACAGGTCATCCTTTTGACCATCTCCATTGCTACTTCCAGCACCACAGACCCGTCTCCCCTCCATGTCTTTCCCATGGTATTTTAAATCTAATGTCCTTACTCCACCAGCAGATACAGAAAAAAGATGTTTTCGGCTTATTTTATGGATACAGTCAGACCTGGGTAAGCCAATTAACCATTGAAAGCAGGATTTTTACTCAAAAACACAGGCACCAAATGAGAAAGACAACAGTCCCTTCCCTACCACGTTCCTACCACCCCCTAGCAGCTCTCCTTAGGTCCCAGTCACATCTCTCTACTGGAACACTGGTTCACAGGACCGCCCTTGAGATTGACACAATGGTGCTCTGTGACCTTGAGACTATCAAAGAGCTTTCATAGGGTTTTTCAGGGTCCTCAGAAATAAGGTGAGGAGGTTGGACCATCGAGGAGTCTGTTTCTAATCAATATTTATTCCATAAATATTAAGCACCTACTATGTGCAAGGCAGTGAGCTGAGTACCATGGGGAGGTTGCTAAGATGAGACAGACGGGAATCCTGCCTCCAAAGAACTTGCTGCTTAGACTTTAGCAGGGGAGAGAGAATCATCCATAAATGTCTATACCACAAGATAGAAAATGGGTGGATTCAAGATGGCCAGCAATTCTTTCCCACCAGAGGTGGGGTTGCATTCTCCTGCCCTTGAATCCAGCTGACCCTGTCTGCACCAATAAAATGAGTGACAGTGGGGCCACGTGACCTCAAGAGATCTGTAATTTCTGCCCTGGCTGCTGAGAATGCTCCCTCTTAAAAGCCATGAAAGTAGTTCGACTTCCCTGAGCCTGCCATGCTATGAAGAAGCCCAATTAGCCCACATGAAGAAGAGGTTCTCTGAAGGATGCTGATCAGGATATTGATCCTAGCCTCATTCACAGGAAGTACACACTGGGAGGTATTTAGACATTAAGAAGCGAAATATATAGTTGACTCTTGAACAACATGGGGGTTGGGGCACCAACCCCCCACGCAGCTGAAAAATCCACATATAATTTTTGGATCCCCCCAAACTTAACTACTAATAGCCCACTATTGACTGAAAGCCTTACCGATAACCTACCAGTTGATTAACACATGTTTTGTATATTATATGTATTATATGCTGTAACTTCCAATGCAGTAAGCTAGAGAAAAATAAATGTTGCTAAGAAAATCATAAGGAAGAGAAAATACATTTACAGCACTATACCATGTTTATTGAAAAAATCCGTTTATAAGTGGACCCACACATTTCAAACTCATGTTGTTCAAGGGTCAACTGTATGTAACTGACTCTCAAACACTTCAGAAAAATAGTCTCTTGCTCATATAATACATGATATAATGTAGTATAAATATAGAAGAAAATATTAACAGTACATGAATCTGGGAGGTATGGGTATTCTGTGTACTATTCTTAACCTTGCAATGTTTCTGTATATTTGAAGTTATGTATTTTCAAACTGAAAGTTACTGAAAAATAAATTCTGATATAGACATATTTATCCTTATAGATAAACAGTTATATTAACCTAGTGTTTACCCATGGATGACAGTGGCCTGAGAGAAGCCACGTAACCTTGCCAGGCTTCTGGGTTTCCACTAATGCAAAGGAAGCTAGCATGTTTGCCCAGCCCCTCTCAGTAACCCAATGGAAAAGCAGACACACCCCCTCTCCCCACTGGTTAACTCGGGTTAGGGAGCAGTGCCAAGGGGATGAAATCGTGAGCTTTGTGTTTCATGTATGTTTGTCTTGACTCCTCTGTTAGATGTTAAGCCCCACAGGGCAGGGACCAGGCCACTGGCAACACGGCATTCAAGCAACCATTCATTCATGTAGTCATTTAATTTAATCCAACGTTTATTGGATGGCTACTCTGGTCATCAGTCCGGCCTGTCTCTCTCATATTACTAGAATGATTTCAGACACAAAGTGCATACTCAGGATGCCAAGTTTCATGCCTAACTCTGGCCAGCCATGTAACCGCTGAGGGGAAGGGGTGAGGGTATTCCAGATGGCCATGGGACTCTGCCTGGAAAGACGGTCATCGAACCCATCCATGGAAGGGCAGACCCTAGTTCTTCCTCTTCACATGGAGGAGCACTGGCCTCATTTTTACTTTGTGCACTCATGTGGTAAAACCTTCTTACACTGCTGGTTTAAGGGAAAAGACTACACATCCTCTAACCCCACCATCATCTTTAGGGCCCGGAATCGTTCTATACCAAGTGTTTACCAGATAGAGCTGTGTGCCACGTTGAGTGTCACCATTGTCCTGTACTCTATCTTATTTTTTGAAAAAGATTTTTATTTATTTGAGACAGAGAGAGAGAATGAGCAGGGGGAAGGGGCAGAGGGAGAGAGAGAGAGAGAGAAGCAGACTCCCTGCTAAGCCAGAAGCCCGACGCAGGACTCGATCCCAGGACTCCCTGCTAAGCCAGAAGCCCGACGCAGGACTCGATCCCAGGACCTGAGCCGAAGGCAGACGCTTAACTGACTGAGCCACCCAGGCGCCCTCTGTGCTCTATCTTAATTCATGGTTTAGCAAGGGGTGGTATTGTCGACTATTTTAATTTTTATTGTACGACCTCTACAAGCTCCCATTTTAGATAATGTTCACAGGAAGAGGGCTTATTCGAGCCCCTGGTGCTGATCTGTGCCATCCTCCACAACCTTCTTAATCTGAGATTTTTCAGCCTGTTTTCTAAGCAGTAGGGACTTGTCTAGTGCAATCAGAGGCGACCTTAATTAGAATCTAGATCTTCTAACATCTCCCTGCTGGTTAGTGCTACTTTCAGAAACAGACTGCTCCAAGCGAGGCTGCAGGCTACTGCGTGTGTGTTGGAAGGAGAGGGAGAGAAAATGTTCACGTGGTCGATGGAGGCTGAGAAGGAGGGGGCCTTTTGCTTGTAAAAGGGAGTCCAGGCGAGAGAGAATCAGCTGGTAACTTCGCCTCCTGTTCTTCTCATTTCCCTGCCCTCTGTCTACCCCCGCCCCCCCCCTCCCCCGCTCTCTCATAGCTCTGGTCCAGGGATAGGCTAAGGAGAGGCGGAGAGAGAGGAAAGAGCAGAATGGGGATAGCGTGAGTGCAGAGAGGAGAAAGCTCTTAGCTCTCCCTCCCCCATTCAGCCCTGCAGCTGAACAACAGCTTAACCCTACCCACCCGGGCAAGGGTGTGAAAGCATTCCTCACCGCAAAGCTGCTTTTAGCCTTTGCCATTTGAAGTAGAAACGGGAAAACAGAGCAGAATTATGTGGGGGAAAGTGCTCTTTCTTATTTCTTTCCTCCAATCCTGGTGGAGAGAACTCATGTAAGTAAACAAAAAAATTAAAACAAAAAACAAAAGCAAGAAAACCCTTCAATAGACTCTACTACTAGATGCATTCCCTAAGCAATTCTGCAAAACAGAGCCGATCTCAGAGGGTGATATAACCAACCAGAAATATTACCAAAGAGAAACATGGACAGAAAGAATACTGAAATTATTACCTGCCTAAAAACCTCTGCTCGGGGAACACAAATCACCTACAATGTACCATCTGGGAAGCTACAAAGTCAGCTTTAAACAAGCGCACCTACTGTCATTTACATTTTAATTATTATATCTTATGGGACAGTTAAATTTTATTGAAATACAAATTTGTTTACCTAAATATCCCTTTGCCATATGGCTTAATAATTGGGCCTGTCTCATTAGCTTCATGGGGTCAGGATGAAGAATAATGATGTTTCATAATAGCATGTTATTCCAGAATAATGATGGCCCAGCCCCCACTGACAGGTGAGGTCCAAACCAGCCTTGGGAGTGAGACTTGAGGACATAAAATGCCATTTGGTGAAAATCTCTCCTCAAAAGAATTGTTCTCCACCTCTGCTCTCAAATCATGTGTGAGGGATTTGAATTGATCTTAAAATAGACAGAAAATATAGAAGCCAGTCCTTGAGTCTGGGGAGGGAAGAGCTACCTCTTCTGAGGTTTACTCATTCCTGACCAAGGAACATTTTATTTTGTCATAATAGAAAAAAAAGCTTTCTTTTGAAATGGCATATTTCGTGGTGAGACAGGAGGTTCCTTCTACCCTGCCAGGAAAAAATAGGGTTTTTTTTTGTTTTTTGTTTGTTTGTTTGTTTTTAGTAAATCCAGTATTCCCTCTTTTCATTTAGAAATTCTGCCCTGGTGATCCTCAGAATTAGTCTTTGAAGACTGAAGAGGTTTGGAGAAGTTAACAGCCTCAGGGTTTCCCCATGACTTTCTTATTCCCTCTCTCCCTGTCTGGTGCTGCCTGAGAACAGAGAAGGGGAGTAGAGGCCTGGCCATTTTCATAGGGATGGTAATTGTTCCTTCCCCGTGTGAACAAGGAAAGGAAAGACGCCAAATGCAGGGCTCGGGGGTGATCAGGGCTCAAACCAAGTTCAGAACAAGCGTCAAAAGCCTCTCTGATTTACCTCCAAATCAGGCTGGAATTACCCTTTCCACTGCCATGCCTGGGTCACCCTAAATTGGTCTCAGTGGCTGGAAAAGCCTGGAAGCCAGGGGCCAAAGGCCAAAGTGAATGGTGAATTGGGAGTCTGCCGTCATTGGCTATGGACTAAGGACGTGGAAGTCAAGAAGAGATAGCCAAGCTGGTTGTAATTCTGGCTGTGTGGAGGGGGAGCCATGTGGCAAGTGTCTGTCCCTTGGGAACTGGCCACAGCCACGTGTGTGCTGGAGACAGCAGATGAGGGGAACTCCAGGGATGCTCCTGAAAGCCTAGCCAGGCAGAAGGGCTTCTCTCCTCCCTACCCTTTTTACAGAGCTTCTACGGATGATGACGATGATGACGACAAAAGGCACCATTATGATTCTGTCAACTGTTGTCACATGGCACACTTGTCATCATTAAGAAGTAGGCAGGTTGGGTGATTATGCCTATTTCAGAGACAAAGACAATCAAAGCTCAGAGAGTTTAAATGATTTTTCCCAATCTCATAGCAATAAAGTCAGGATTCAAATGATTCAGAGGATGTAACTCCAAATCCTATGTTCTTCACTACACCAAGTTTTCTTCCTAAAATCCCCCAAGAAAACCGAATGTGAGAAAAGAGGGTTGGTCTTTAAGGAATGTCTAGTTATAATGCTAAATATTGTGCTTAGCCTACCAGGAGCAGGATTCTCAAAGTAAGGTCGAACATCTCAGTCTTCTGTTTGTACTTTTTTATTTGAAAAGTTCAAGGTTGCCTGGAAACAACTAACAGAAGAAATGAAAAGCCAGTATCACATCTTTTTTTTAATCCAAAAATTTAATTCAATTTATTACTCAGACGGGAAGTCTGATTTTAAAAGTTTATTTTTATATGGCCTTTGGAAAGGCAGGTTTCCTTCACTTTAACTAATAAAACTTATTTGAAATGACTTTATAAATTCACAAGTGCTTTAGAAATCCCATGAACACCAATATAGTCTTCTTTTAATCAGATGTTGCTAGGTACTGTGGGGAAGGGAATATAAAATGTAATTCTTACCTTCAAGCTGTTCATTATCTAGTTGGAATTGGCAGTATGGTCACCAAAGGAAAAGAGAGTGGATAAATGAAGGCCAGAGAGGAAAAGGAGAGGTGTGAGCAGGGATGAACAGGGGCACACAGATCAGCACCTCAAGACTGGTGGGTGGGTGGACCCAGGACCTTGCAGACAAGAGAAATGCATAAGCACATAGGCAAAGGTGAGCTGGGGTTTGAGAGCAGAGTTCTGATGGGCCTGGAGTGTTCCAGGAGGAAAGTAGGAGCTTGAACAGGTGTGCTGGGAAAAAAAGAGAGCCAAACAAAGTGACTGGGGTTCTAACTTATGCACAATGCAGAGCCTTGGAAAATTTTTGAGCAGGACACTACCTGATCTAATGGCTTATGTTGGAGGGAACCTGGACGCCCAGACCCACTAGGAGACCTTTGGGCCAGGAGTTAGAGAATGAGAGCTTGCCGAGAGAAATACCAATGAGAATAACAAGAGAAAAGGAGATGGAAAAAAGCACAATGACTGTTGTCACCCTGTGTTCAAGATTTCTGCAAGGCCCTAATCAGGGACTCGCTGGGCTTTAACCAGGTTCGGGGACACCTGAGATAGTCCTCGGACAGGTAAGAGGTGAGGAGCCAAAAACCTAACCAGGGCAGAAGGAAATGATGGAGCTTCTCCCAACATAGACTCTGTCTTTTGTAATACTCCTCAGTGCCTTCCTGCTTCTCTATCTGTAGCTTCAAGGACACCATCCATCCATCAGTTTAGCCTGTTAAGGAACGCGTGGGTACGGTGTCCCATATGAGCAGGAGCTGTCCTAGCCTGTTCAAGGCCCTCTTCTTGACTCATATTTGCTCCCCTCCGTACCCTGTCCTTTCACTTTGACCAGGACTGGTTTCCCAGCTTCCATTCCCAGGACTTTTCTGCTCTGCATTGGCCCTGGCTTGCTTGTATCATTGTTTGCAGGATTTTCATGACTAGCCACCTCATGGGAATTTCTAGAATTAATTCTCAGTGTCACCTCATCTCAGGATAAACCACAACATGCCAAATGTCTCCCAGTTTGGTGGTCTGTCCCACTTCTGTACACCTGGTCCCATTTTTCAAGCATTGGCTCCGAGATTCTCTTTGTAGATCAATAGATGGTCAACAATTGCCATGAGCTCCCAGCAATTTATAGTCTGTGACTAAAGGCTTCAGACTTTCAGCAGCTCTCCCTCTCACGTATTCTTCTTCTGTACACACACCCTTTCTTTCTTTTCTTTTCTTTTTTTTTAAAGAGAGAGAGCGAGCGAGAGTGAGAGAGCAGGGAGAGGAGGGGCAGAGGAAGAGGGAGAGAGAGAATATTAAGGGGCTCAATCCCACGACCCATGAGATCATGACCTGAGCCAAAATCAAGAATCGGACACTTAAACGACTGAACCACCCAGACGCCCCCCACACACCCTTTCTGTTTCAATGGGCAGCCAACTTCCAGCATCATTAATAGCTTCCATTTGGTGTTTGCCTGCAAAGTTCCTGATACTGTGCTAGGGTTTAAGTTATTTCTAGGTATTGGTACAGCTAAGGAAGTGGAAGAGCTGGAATTTCAATCCCTCTATCAAAGGGTGTTCTGTTCTCACTCATCTGTAAGGTACAGTTACACCACTTTCTAGCCTAGGATACCCCTGGAACTCTTGAACCAAATTTTCATGGCACTGCTCAGATTGCATTTCTTACTTGAAGACTTCCTATAAGCCCGCAACGTCAGCCAATGAATTGAAAATGGCCTAGAACTTTTATTGAGCTGGAAGGAATCTTAGAGGTCATCTCTTTTAACTCCCTCTTTTTATAGATGAGGGAACTAAAGCCTTAAAATTTAGATGTTCCCAAGGACCACCAGCCTTTTGGATAATGGAAGTGCCCCCGGAACCCCATGCTGCTTCTGTCCCCGGTGCGGAACAGATGCTCACTGGACACAGTAGCACTCAAGGTCTGGGGCGGGCGCTGTGAGAGCTACAAGTCCTTCCTACCTCCCTCATTCCTTGGCATTACTGATGTCTGATTTCCAAATACTGCTAGTTGGTTGTGATAATATGATCTAAATAAGATTTTCTGCCCAACTGCAATCTGGCTGACCTTTCTGCAATTTGCCTTTGCCATATCCCAGGAGATGTCTGAAGGGAAATTAACGATGAAGTTGATTTTTTTAAAGGTTAAAACCAGATCACTGCATTCCAGTTCAGCTTTGAAATTCTTCCAGATTTTCCAGATTTTTCCTTATTTATGAGTATACCACTTTCAAAACTACACAAGCAACCAGGAGGTGGGTGTTAAAATTAACCTGTATGACAACTAACAGGAATATTATGCTATGTACGCTCCAAGATCTATCTGCAAAGATGAGCATAGACTATGCCCCAAGCAGGGATTTTCCCCCATCTCCTCTGTAATTTAAGGTTGCATGTTAAATAGTAAACAACTCACAGCTGCAAAAAGGAAGTTGGAGACAGACTATAATTTCACATCAAACACAATTCCAAAGAGGTCTGTAATCTGTGATAACGGTACTGTTACTCTGATTCTTTCCTTATATATCTTCTTCCCTTTAACATAAACCTTCATAAAGGATTCCATGTTTTGAACTATTAACACCTCAGTGAAAGACCCAAAAAAGAATTTGAAATTTGCCCCCAGGCCCTCAATCTCGCCATTTTGGTCAAGCGCTTGACCACAGCAGAGGCCACCAGAAGCTTCAGGGACAGTCTTAAACTAAGCAAGGTGCAAAGGAGGTATTTCTGGTGCTTTTTTGTTATCAATAAAATCTGGGCATATAATTGCTCCTATGTTTTGTTGGAGTACAATTCCCCTGTGCGTGCATGAGAGAGGTGGCCTGAAATTTATCAGAACACAGAAGAACTTGGCATTGAAAAAATACCCAAATGAAGCAATTTCATGGCCTAGAATTTTCATAGAAAAGATGCTAACAGTTAACAGGGTTTCAAAATGTTCTCCTCTTCAGCTTCCAGGGCTATGCTCCGCTAAATCCACCGGAGATGACTTGGAATAAATGACATGAATTGAGAAGCCAAGGCAATTGGAAGCTAATGATGTGTGACACACTTTAGCAGCACTGGACTATCGTGAGGGCTGTGGCCTCTTCCGTGTCAGCACTGAACATCCGAACATTCGAATGGAGCCTCAGAGACAGGGATTTGCCCTGCTGCCGGGGTGGGGTAGGCGAGGAAGAGAGAACGAACAGACTCCCTCTGAGCCAACCTGGAGACAGAGCCCTCTCTCCTCCCCTTGGCCGGGGAGGGGGCAGTTAGTGACAGCGTGGCTAAGACAAAGCAGTGCATTTTCCTCTTCCAAATTTCCTTGGGATTCAGATATATCTTGAAAGGGGGAAATCCTAAAAGTGATGAGGAAATGGAGGGGACGTCAGGGAGAGCTCTCTCCAGCTGGCCCCGGAGAGCAGAGGAGTGAGCCAGCAGGGCTCTAGGGAAGCCGAGAGGGATGCCTGCAAGGGAGCCTTTAAAACTGAGTCTGAGGGAGTTGCATTTCAATATGAGACAAGTTTCCTTGCTATTTTTAAAAAGAATATCAAATCACCCCCAAGACAGTCCAGAGCCAATTAAGCTGCTTTTCTTCATCTTCAAAGCCCTGGAAGAGATAGACCTTGAAACTTAACTACCTGTCATTTTTTTTTTTCCCCTTTTTCCAAAGCAGGAAAAAACCCTGCTTTAGCCAAAATGATAAGGAATTCTCCAGATGGAGGTGGGGGTGGAGGTTGTCCAGTTCAATGTCTATATTTAAAAAGTCAATGCCATTTAAATGAAGCAAAACAAAAACCTCTTTAATCTAATCTGGTCTTCAAACCAGGAACCAACTAATCTCTTTCTAGAAAATTCTCCATGTGGAATTCCAACTGCAGCTAGAAGTCCTAGGACGGCCATAACAATGTACCGCAAGCTAGGAGACTTGCAACAACAGAAATTCATGGTGTCACAGTTCTGGAGGCTAGAAGTCTAAAACCAAGGTGTCAGCAGGACCTTGCTCGCTCTGAAACCTGCAGGGAAGAATCTGTTCCAGGCCTCCCTCCCGGCCTCTGGTGGGCCGCAGACACTCCTTGGCTTGTAGAAGGCTGTCTTCTGCAAGTCTTCACATCATCTTCCCTCTCTGTGTGCCTGTGTCCACATTTCCCCTTTGCATGAGGACACCTGTCATATCGGGTCAGAGCCCACCCCTCAGCCTTATTTTGACCGGATTACGTCCATAAAGGCCTTACCTCCAAATAAGGTCACCTTCTGAGGTACTGAGGGTTAGGACTTCAGCATATCTCTTTCAGGGGACAGGGCTTTTGGTGAGAACGTAGACGGGGAGCCCGGCACTGGTGCCTCGCCTGCTTCCACTGGAAGTTGTGACCCCCCTGAGCATGGACCCTGCACCTTCCCAGAAGCACCCCCAGAACTGAAATCTCCAGAGGGCCCTGAGTCTGTTCGCATCGAACCCTCACATACAGGTTTTGAACTCAACCTGTGGACGACTTTTCTTTTTCCTACGGTAACCATCTTCCATTTCAAAAGAAAAAATCACAGAGCGCCTGGATGGCTCAGTTGTTAAGCGTCTGGTCTTTGGCTCGGGTCGTGATCTCAGGGTCCTGGGATCGAGTCGCACATCAGGCTCCCTGCTCAGCAAGGAGTCTGCTTCTTTCTCTCACTCTGCCCCTCCCCCCCTGCTCGTGCTCTCTCTCTCTCTCGCTCAATCTCTCAAATAAATAATAAAATCTTTAAAAAAAATAAAATAAACAAAAAGAAAAATTAGTAGAAACACAGGGATTCCCTTACCTTCCATTTAAATGTGGCATATGAACTTTTTAATGTCATTGTTCTCCCAAACACTACAAAGATGACAGTAAGACTATAAAGATTATTTTTAAAATATGAATTATGATCCCAACTATAGGACATTCTGGAAAAGGGGAAACTGTGGTGGCCAGTGGTTGGGGGAGGGAGGGAGGAACGGGCAGCACAGGGGGTGTTTAGGGCGGTGAGACTGCTCCGTGTGACGCCATCATGGTGGATACGTGTCATTATACATTTGTCCAAACCCACAGGATGTACCACACCAAGAGTGAACCCGAAGGTCAACTGTGGACTTGGGGTGGTGATGCTGTGTGGATGCAGGTTCATTAGTTGTGACAAAGGTCCGGCTCTGCTGGGGGATGCTGACAATGGGGGCGGCTGTGCATGCGTGGGCGCAGGGCTATGTGGGAGATCTCTGGACCTTCTGCTCAATCTTGCTGTGAGTCTAATTTTTTTTTAATTTTATTATGTTATGTTAGTCACCATACATCATTTGTTTTTGATGTAGTGATCCACGATCCGTTGTTTTCGTATAACACCCAGTGCTCCATGCAGTACGTGCCCTCCTTAATACCCATCACCGGGCTAACCCATCCCCCCACCCCCTCCCCTCTAGAATCCTCAGTTTGTTTCTCAGAGTCCATCGTCTCTCATGGTTCCTCTCTGCCTCCGATTTCCCCCCCATCATTTTTCCCTTCCTTCTCCTAATGTCCTCCATGCTATTCCTTGCTGTGAGTCTAAAACTGCTCTTAGAGTTTAGGCATTAAAAAAATACTAACTGACCCCCCAAAACCAAGAGCACAAAAAGGAGGAAAATCGTAAACGCCATTTTGAAGGCTCAAAGCAGATGGAGGAGTGGCAAATGAGGGTCTGGTGTAGGAGGAATTGCACCCAAATGCAGGAGGATCCTGACAAAACGTCCCTTGTAGAAACTGGGAATGAGGAGAGTGTCCCTGCACGGGTAATGAATCAGGCCTTGTAGAGCATTTAGAGCCCTGAGGGGCACAGAGGCCCCTCTCATGCATATTAGCTGTTCTACTGAGCTGGATGTTCTGTTCACCTCCTGCAGAGAAACCCTCTGAGATAGGGCTGGGGGCTGGGCTGGGTTGGGGGGATGAGCCTGGCTTCCCAGAGTCCTGAGAGCCCAGGTGGGGAAAGAAGCCAAAAGAGGTCTCATCATTCAGTCAGCGGACACATTGTCCCTCTGCTTTTAATGTCACCTCCCCCCAGCTCAGGTCGTGCCTGTGTCCCTGAGGCCCCAGGCTCTGCGGATTGGGAGGAAGGTGGGGAGCTAGGGCCCAACTCTCTCTCTCGGACCTTTCCAGCAACCCCAGCTCTGGCCCAGCCCCACCCACATTGCCTTCCAGGGACCTGGAGAGGTGCCTCCAGTGCAGCCTTCCCGGGTCCTGTAGCAGGGGGTCATGCTTCTCCCCTCCACCTTGTTCCTCTCCATTTTGTGAACAGATAACCTTTTACACACATCAAAATCCAAGCACTGTAAAAAAAAAATATATATATATATATATATATATATATATATTAATTGAAATGTCTTGCCCCTGCCTCTTTCCCCTTGCAGCCCATTCCCCTGTCCCCCTACAGATAAGTATTTTTATGGGGTTTTGGCTTCTTATGGGCATGTCCTAAATCCTTCACCAGTCTTTAGGGAGGGAGGTTTACAGTGAGGTTTCATATATTCCCACTCTGCCAAATTAGTTTCTACTCATTTTCTACTCATTCATCTTCCAAATATCTGTTGAAATATTCTGTCATCTCCTCTCCCATTTTTTCCCCTTGTGAGCTCATACTTCAAAAAACTTCTTTAATGTCATTTTAGCGAAATTTCATGAGGGAATGGAGAAAAATTCACCAGGAGGGTTCATTCTTGCTCCCTTGTTCTCACTCTTTCAAGCTTGTAGAAATTGTAAAATCTAATTTACTGAAAAATGCACAAAGCTTCTATGTACAGTCTAGCACCTAAAGAACAAACATTCAGTGAACCAGCACCCTGGCCCAAATGTAGAAGATTCCTGCTGTGAGGAAGGCCCCATACATCCCTTATGCCCACAGCCCCTCCCCCATGACAGCGAATATAATTATGGCCATGGGGCATTGGGGTGAGGGGTATGTGGGACTTTGTCCTATTCCTGAAACTTTATGTAGGTTTGTAATTACTCCAAAATAAAAAGTTCATATATATATAATGAATGACATGCGCATAAAATGTGAATTGATTTTTATCCCTTTTGTAAGAGTTAAATGTATACACCAGACAAAATCATCTGTAGGGGCGCCTGGGTGGCTCAGTTGTTAAGCATCTGCTTTCGGCTCAGGTCATGATCCCAGGGTCCTGAGATCGAGCCCCGCATCGGGCTCCCTGCCCCGCAGGAAGTCTGCTTCTCCCTCTCCCACTCCCCCTGCTTGTGTTCCCTCTCTCGCTGTCTCTCTCTCTGTCAAAAAATAAATAAAATCTTTAAAACAAACAAAACAAAAAAATCATCTGCAAAGGCACGTGTCCATTTTTTGCTGTCTGCCTGGAAAATATGGTCACCATACATTTGTCAGACAAACAGGAAGACAAGGAAAGGAGGAGAATTCAAAACTTGTAGAAACTGAATGATCAGTAAACACCACTATGATGTGGATACTATTATCTCCATTTTGGTGACAAGAAACGTGTCCAAAGTCACACAACTGTAGGGAGGTGGCCTTGGTGCCCAACCAGGTCTGAAACTTCTACTATTGTCACTGAAGCCCCAGCCTGTGTCACTTCCTCAGAGACCCATCTAAAACTACCTTTCCCCTCATATTCTCTCCCGTGACCTCGTCTTGTTTCCCCCCACAGTGGTTATTACCAAGTGACATTATAGTGTATACAAGGATGCTTATTTGTATTCTTTTTATTGGCTATCTTCCCCCCCTCTCCAAAATATAAACTCCCTGAGAGGTTTTGTCCCCTTATTCATCTCTGATCAACGCCCAGGAAAATGCCTGACACGTGGTAGGCACTCAAGAAATATTAGGTTAATACAATAATAAGTAAAATTCATCTTAAAAACAAAAGAATGGATGTAATCCTGAAGAGAAAAATGGTTCTATAGGAATGCCCTAAATAGGATACTTCGCCTCTTAATTTGACACCAGAGGCTAGGGAAAATGTCTTCCTCATTAAGGATCTTTTCAAAATCCTCAACTGTGTATCAGAAAAATCAGAAAAATGTTTGCAGGCGACATTATATGAACAGGTCATCTAGCATTTCCTATTCGATTCATGCCCTTAAAAAGTTATTGAACTACTAACTGTCATGGTTATCATGAAAATCACACTGTCACTAAAAATTCAGCATTGTGGGCTGGTGTGCTAGAATCCCCTCCAACCTCGGTAGATGGCTGCCCCATGTCCCCCTCGTCTGTAGCAGGAGACACTTTCATCACAGTGCTGATCCTTGGCTTGTACTTAGCAATTATCCCAGTCGGTTAGGACAATAGTTCCCAAAGTGAGCTACAGGTAAGAAAATATTTTACTTGAAAAGAAATCTTTTATTTTTGTGTGCTCTAAGAAAATGTGACTGATATTCTCATGAGCTGGCCCAAGGAAGCCTGAGGCTGGTACACTGAGACAGTCTGTATGATAAATGCTGCACACAAAGTCATTTAGAGGTAATCAGCGTATCAGGTAGTCCTCAGCTTCCTGGTCCTTCTTTTCACACCCAGTCCTCCTGACGCCTCCCAGCTCCCTGCAGCAGAGGGAGAATTTCCTGACAACAGGCAGGTGCCAAGGAACATGGTAGCCGATTCAGAGAAGTATGGACCACAGAGAGGCAAATCTAGCCCGGGCGGAAGAGGGAGGACCATCAGCTCTGTCTGTTTGGGTTGTTTTTGTTTTTAAGATTTTATTTATTGATTGAGAGACTGAGAGTGCACGCATGCGAGAGCAGGAAGAGGGGCAGAAGGAGAGGAAGAGGATCTCAGGCAGACTCCCCGCTGAGCACGGAGCCTGACCCAGGGCTCCTTCTCGTGACCCTGAGATCATGACCTGAGTCAAAACCGAGGGTTGGATGCTTACCCAACTGAGCCACCCAGGTACCCAAGCTCTGTCTCTTTGGATGAGTTGCTCAGCACGTTTGCACCTCCAGGTCCTCAACTCTAAGATGGAGATAATAATAGTACTTATCCAGCAGGGTTGGGATGAGTATTACATTAATACATGCAAATACCTACTAATTGTTAACTCTTCCTACCTCACTAGAACGTAAGCTTACAGAGGCAAAGCTTTAGTCTATTTGGGGTAGTTTAGTGCCCCAGAGCCTAGCGCAGGGCTGGCATGCGGTGAGTGCTCATGAAACTCTTTGTGGCATGGATGGATTTGGACAGCAGCAAAGGAGGAGGAGAAACAACTCCATCTATAGAAATAATGACAAGGGCTGCACACTTCATGTCCGAATTGAAGCACTTACAAAGGAAGAATTCAGTGATTGGCAAATCAGCCCTGTTCATCTCCTGCAGCGAAACCCTCTGAGATAGGGCTAGGGGCTGGGCTGGGCTGGGGGGATGAGCATGGCAGATGCCATGCAGGACTGCCACTGGATTTGAAAGAGTGCACGGCACCCAGAGAATCAGATCCAGGGCGACAAATAAAGAGTGACCTTTAATTGGTCACTCTTGGATAAAGATACCAACTTGCTAGTGAAAAGGGAGCGGTTGTTAAGAACAAGACAAGGTTTCAGTCTCAAATATTTGAGGACGACCAACGGGCTCTTGCTACATCTCTTTCCCCAGTACCACGTGCCCATCTGGAGACTAGAGCCGCCTCCATCCCGTGATCCTCAGGTCCCTCATTGCCCAGGCCTCTCACCCCCGGTCACCCCCGCTTTCTGGTTTGCGGTAGCACGCGGCTCTGGACGGCAAAGTCTGCGTTCACGTGGCCAGTGCAGAGAACCCAGCAGGAGTTCTAGAAACCACACCTTTGTGAACACCACCTAATAAGCAGTAGGTGTCTTAGCAACTACCTGACAGACTCACGGGTGACTCACGCTGAGTCACTAAACTGCCGAGTCCTCTACACGGGGACTTCTTTCAAGTCAGACAGTCACCTCCTATGTCCAGAAGAACGAAATGTCTTAAGGGGTCGGTGCAATAATTTTTTTTCTTAAAAAGTTATAGTCGTATTTTTCCATCAGGAATATACAATTATGTAACTGAGAATTTAGAAAAGAAATCATCCACGATCCTGCCACCCTTTTGCAATCACTGTTAATACTTTAGGAAATTTTATGGCAGGTTTTTCCCATGTCTCTAGAGAGGTACATGAATACGATTTAATTTTAAATCCTCGTTTGTTTTTTTTTTCCAGTGAGCTTAGCATTTTTCTCATCACTTGTAATGACTGAGTAATATTCCTTACTGGGAATTTACACAGTTTACTTAACCATTATCACCCTATCATTAAATATTTAAAGTGTTTACTGTTTCTTCATGCTAATAAGTAGTGCCATAATAAACATAGTCTTGAATGCAGATTTTTCAGAATTTAGGATTATTTACTTTGGCAAATTCCCAGCGGCAGACTGGCTTACACACTGGAATAAGGAAGAGATTGACATTTTACCAGGAACCAGCAGTCTTAGCTGTTTTGCAAGAAAATCAAGTTATTCCTTTTTAAGTAGACCCTAAAGCAATTGTTATTACTTAAATTTTTTTTTTCAGGAAGCAAATATTCTTAGGGAAGCTAACGATGAGGCAGAACCCAACACGTTTGAGAGCCAAGCCTTTTGGAGCAGACTGCTGGCTCCACTCCTGCCTGGAGAGCAAATAGAATGAGAGAATGAACGTGCCTTTTTCTCTCTTAATACTCTGAGATCTATCATCTATATTCCATGTCAAGTTGCAGAGGAAGAAGCACTGATCGAGCCTGTGGGCCCATCTCCCTGCTTAGTCCTCCCCCACCTTATTTGCAAAAGCCCATTTTAATGACTGCCAGCCTAATCACTAAAGGACAAGATTGCCACAGACACTGGAGTTTCGCCTCCAGATGCATGAAGGCCTGGGGATCAAATCACCCTTTCCCTACCCTGCACTTCCCCGCCCCCCCCCCACCTGCCACGAGGCCAAGAAGCTGGCAGCTCATTAGCCCTCTGAAGCACTAGGTAGAAAATCTGGGCTGCAGGAAAAGCCCATCACCCAGATCATCAGGGACAGTCTGTAGTGACTTGGGAGATTCTTCACTAACTGGCTGTGGAAATAAACATGGAGCTGGAGGCTGGGGACGGGCTGTCATGCAGTTCATGCCCCTAAGAATAAAAACCCACTGGCTCCATTCTTCCTGCTCAGTCTGGCTTTTCATCTTGGGGTATCTGACACCCTTCTTCCCCACCAAAAAACCCTCTTAGGCCCCTTGACACTGTCCCCTTCACAAGTATTTACTTTGGAAAGAGGAATGGCTAAACTTCTGGTCAGCACGGGTCACATTGTCTGAAAGAAGCAGGCAGGATGGGCTGAACGTGGGCGAAAACTTCAATCCACCTGGTGACTTACAGACCCATGACAGTGTGCTCTGCAGTCTTGGAAACCTTCCTGCTCTGAGCTTTTCGGTCTCTGTCTTGGGAGAAAGGAAAGGTGGGCAGGAAGCAGGGAGGAGGCAGAGCCTGGGCAGTAAGTAACGCCTCCTTATCTCCCACTGAGCCTCTGTGAGGGTCTAGGTACTTCCAGTACCCACACTAGAGCCTTTGTTTTGTCCCCACAAAATTCTTTTTTTTTTTTTTAAGATTTTATTTATTTATTTCACAGAAAGAGACACAGCGAGAGAGGGGACACAATCAGGGGGAGTGGGAGAGGGAGAAGCAGGCTTCCTGCTGAGCAGGGAGCCTGATTCGGGGCTCGATCTCAGGACCCTGGGATCATGACCTGAGCCAAAGGCAGATGCTTAACGACTGAGCCACCCAGGTGCCCCAATCACCACAAAATTCTTATACTGAATCTGAACTCCCAGGGTGATGTACTAGGAGGTGGGGCTTTTGGGAGGTGATTAGGTCGTGAGGGTGGAGCCCTCACGAATGGGATTCGTGCCCTTGTAAAGAGCCTTGCTCCTTCCACCCTGAGAGGACACTGAGAAGGTGGCCATCTATGAACTAGGAAGCGGGCTCTCACTGAACGCCGAATCTGCTGGAGTCTTGATCTTGGACTTCGCAGCCTCCAGATCGTGAGAAACAAATGTTTGCTGTTTAAGCCACCCAGCCTATGGTAGTTTGGGTATAGCAGCCCAAACAGACCCACTGCTGATTGCCTAAACCCCAAGGATGCAGGGCTATGTCCTCGGGGCAGTAGCACCATATGAAAGATAACAGGTTGGATTCGGAGATTGAGTTCTCTCTCTGCTTCTAACTCCCCCCCCCCCCCCCGCACAACCTTGGGGAAATCACTTCTGAGTTTGGGGTGCCTCCTCTGTGAAACACCTTTCGTGGAACCTTGGATGTGTGGCATCAAAGTTCTGTAGGAGCTGTGACAGCCTGTGATTCTGTGAAACCAGTTGTTAATTGCATGACGGACTTAATTGTAGAGACCACGCGCAATCCAACTGCCAGACCATTTTCCGCAGAAAGGAAGGAAAGCATCACTGCTGCTCGTTCCTGTCCCTGACAGCGAGTTCCATTTAATCTCGTTGTAATAACAGAGCAGTCATTTCTACACCTCTTTGTGGACTGTCATGTCGTCCTGTCGGGGTGCTGAAAGCCTCCGGTGACGGAGCTCCTCCTGGGCGGGGGGACCTTCCCCAGGGAACACCTGTCAACAAAAAACATGGTGTTTCATTCTGCTGCTATTTACAGCTTGAAGCCCTTTCTCTCCCTAAGGCTCCATGCTTTTGAGATTCTGGTTGCATTCGACAGACATTACATTAAATCCCCAGAGAGAGGAAATACAAGGTACCCGCTGCACACATTACAGCGACGCCATGCTGGGCAAGCAGATGGGCTCTCTCATCTCCTGAGGACCTGAGGTCCAGCACCAGGCAGGAGCCCAAGCTGGCTGGCACCAGCCCCCACCTGCCTTGCCTCAGTGAGGTCTGGGAACGGCATCTGCCTTCCAGTTGGAGAAAGTAAATACGTTCTAGCATTTTCCCTTGTCACGTCAGGGTACATTTCCCAGTCTTCTGGAAAAAAAATATTTCGTTGTGAACACAGGGTGAATGAACGCATGCAACTTTGATTCCAAAAGCAGCTCCTCTGGGGCTATCAATCCTTCCTTGGCTCTTGCCACCAAAAAAAGAAAGGCTTGGATTTCAAGAATTCTATGAATTCCACAGCCTGTTAGGTTGCTCACAAATTGCTGGGCTATCAAGGGAGGGCTGGGGTTTAAAGCCTCTTTTAGTGGCCGCCAGCCACAGTTTCACATACTATTGGAATTCAATATTAGCAATGACTTCTTGGAGACAGGAAGTGTCTGAAACTGCCCTGTCTAGAAAAATGAGGGTCGATGGATTTCTTAATAAATATGTAGAGTGAGGACTTCTGTGAATCCATGCTTACTAATGCTGAATGGTAATTAAATTGAATGTGTTCTTGGTTTTTCGAAGCCAAGTCAGAACAACCTATAAACCAAATGTTTTCTCGTGAGAGGTAGAATTGCAAGAGCTTATCAGAGCCAGCTCTTGCCAAGAAGTGAGCTAGTGACTCTTTTCAAACTCATTCACTTTCTCCCTGGAGCTGCTTATATCATACTGGTTATCTTGGGGACCAAACTAGAGCTGCTTTTAGGACTTGACTTTGTTTTCTGTAAAACTATTAGAGATTAGGGTATGGCCGTGTATTCATTCAACAATATTGCGTGGCTATCCTGCAGAGGTCTTGTGGATACAACAGGCAAGACAGACTCAGTCCCTGTCCTTTTAGATGAAGTCCGGACGTGGTAACACAGTGCGATCATCAATAGCCTGGAGATGCCGTAGGAGCTTCTGGAGACAAAACTCCCCAAAGGAAGTGAGGTGATATCTAAGGTGATACCTGACGGATACAGATGAAGGCAGATATGTTTGTGTTCCAGGCAGAAGGAACTATACACGACAAAGCTGCAATAATCAAAACAGTATGGTTTTGACACAAAAACAGATGCATAGATCAATGAACAGAATAGAGAGCCCAGAAATGAACCCATGATTATATGGTCAATTAGTCTATGACAAAGGAGGCAAGAATATGCAATGGTGGAAAGACAGTCTCTTCAATAAATGGTGTGGGGAAAACTGGACAGCCACATGCAGAAGAATGAAACTGGACTACTTTCTTACACCACCCACAAAAATAAATTCAAAAGGGATTAAAGACTTAAATGTAAGACCTGGAACTATAAAATTCCTAGAAGAAATCATAGGCAGTAAGCTCTTTGATATCAATCTTAGCAGTATTTTGGCGGGGGGTGGGGCCTGTCTCCTCAGGCAAGGACAACAAAAGCAAAAATAAACACATGGGACTACAACAAACTAAAGAGATTTTGCACGGCGAAGGAAACCATCAACAAAATGAAAAGGCAGCCTACTGCATGAGAGAAAATATTCACAGATGACATATCTCATAAGGGGCTAATATCCAAAAAATATATATATATAAAACCCTCCTACAACTCATATCAAAAGACAACCCACCCGATTTAAAAATGGGCAGAGGACCTGAAGAGACACTTTTCCAAAAAAAGACGTACAGATGATCAACAGACACATGAAAAGATGCTCAGCATCACTGATCATCAGGGAAATGCTAATCATAACTACAACGAGATATCACCTCACACCTGTCAGGATGTCTGGTCCCAAAAAGACAAGAGATAAGTGTTGGCGAGGATGTGGAGAAAAGGGAGGCCTCATGTACTGTTGGTGGGAATGCAAACTGGTGCCTCCACTGTGGAAAACAGTTTGGAGGTTCTGCAAAAAATTAAAAATAGAGTTACTGTACGATCCAGTAACTCCACTGGATGTACCACTAGCTACGTACCTGAAGAAAACAGAAACTATTTTGACAGGTGCCCCCCTATGCTCATCGCAGCATTATTTATCATAGACAAGATATGAAAGTAACAGAATTTCCATTGATAGATGAATGGATAAAGAAGATGTGGTAGGTGTGTGTGTGTGTGTGTGTGTGTGTGTGTGCGCGTATGTGTATAACACACACATACAATGGGCTATTATTAGGCCATAAAAAAGAATGAAATCTTGCCATTTGTAATGAAATGGATGGAACTGGAGGGTATTATGCTAAGTGAAATAAGTCAGACAGATAAAGACAAATACCTTATGATTTCATTTACATGTAGAATCTAAAAAACAAGACAAATGAGTTGGTTAAGCATCTGACTCTTGGTTTCTGCTCAGGTCCTGATCTTCCGGGTTGGTAGCCTTGCTCAGTGGGGAGTCTGCTTCCCCTCTGCTCCTCCCCCTGCTCTCACACTCTCTCTCTTTTTCTCTCAAATAAATAAATAAATAAATCTTAAAAGAAATAAAAATGAGAAACAAGACAAATGAATAAACAAAACAAAACAAAACAGACTCATAGATACAGAGAAGAAACCAATGGTTGCCGGAGGGGAAGGGTTTGGGGTGGGAGATGGACAAAATAGGTGAGGATGAGTAAAAGGTACAATCTTCCAGTTATAAAATAAATAAGATGGAGGGATGTAATGTACAGCATAGGGAATATAGTCACAAATATTGTAACAGCTTTGTATGGTGACAGATAGGAATTAGGCTTATTGTGGTGACCATTTTGCGATACACACAAACATTGAATCACTGCGTTGTACACCTGCAACTAATACAATATTGTATGTCAGTTATTCTTCAATTTTTTAAAAAAGAAAGGAAAACAGGAAATCCAGATGTCTGTGTAAAATCTCCCAATATTTAAATATTAGCAATAAGTTCAAATGTGTATAAGTCATGTCCCAGGCCAAATCAAATAGTCTTGGGGTTATTTCTGTTTGTGACCTCTCAATGGATGTTTTTGTTTTGATTTTTTTTGTTTTAAACTCATCACTTCATTTGTCACTTGGCTTTTTTTCTTTTTGCCCTTGTTTTAACTATTTTCCATTCAGTTATTCTTTTTGGAAGTGGGGATTGTGGTAGGCGTCTTCTATTAACCCCACCCAAATCCATTTTCCATCTTTCTGACCTTGATTTGTGTGCTGGGAACAAGAACAGTCTTTCCTGCTCAGTGACTTCCATTAGGACGCACTGGCAGGGTTCAAGGGTTTGGGAAGAAAGTGAGGTGAGAACACATATCCCACCAAGACTCCCCCACCGCCCCCCCCATGGATCCTTCTACAGGAGCAGGCTCTGGTCAGGCAGTCTTGCCTATAGCAACCCTCTCCAGGCTCTGGAATCTGCTCCTTCTTCTTGGCCCTTCTAGAGCGTGGGAGCTAAGGGGTCTTGCGACCTTCACCATAACCTGTTGGTCTCCTTCAACCTTGTCCAAATCTTTGTGAATAGCCCCTTCAATAAACTCTCATTAATTACGAGTTTGAAGGTCCCATTTGCTTCCTGCCAGGGCCTGTGACTCATAAAGTATCAAGTGATTCACAGTAGCACATGGGGAAATGGGAGAATTATTTTTGTGAACAGAATATAAACAATACGTTGGTTTCAGAGGATGGGTATTCGTAGCACAGATGGGAAACTGTAACTACAACATAAACAGGGTGAGTCTCTAGATTCCCACGTCTCCAGTCAAGTTCACAAGTTCACGTCACGTGACATGACTTTGAACCCTTCGTTGAAAGCAGCTCCTGGCATTTTCATGTCGAACAGCATTCATTCCCATATGGACATTGTTATTTCCAACATGGAAAGTTCGCCCTAGCTGTGAAGTGAGTGAGGCATTTCACAGAAGCCTTGCCTGCCGGTTCTCACCACTATCTCCCTCTCCTTCGTTGACTTCTCTTTGGCCTCCTGCTCATCGAGACCCAGTCTGGGTTTTTCTAGGCAGCACAGAGTGAGTAGTGGTTGAGAGCAATTACAACACAAATACATCTGTGCTGGAGTCTCGGATCTTATCGTTTTCCCCCGATAGCTACACACATGCTATTTCACTCCACGTTAACTTCCTCCCGACGCAGACCTCGTAGGGTGGCAGAAAGGATGAAATAAGAAAATGCAAAGAAAGCACTTAACAGGGCTCCTGGCACAGAGGGGGCCAATAAATGGAAGAGATTATTAATAGATCAACCCCTGTTGCCCAGGAAGCTGCTAACTGTTAGCAGTTAGTGTGTTAATGGGAACATCTGTCCGTTTACAGGACACAATGAGCTTGTCTAGTGTAAGCAAGGCCCTGAAGCAAGGCACGATTCTCAATCACCCTCCGGATCATCAGAGCAAAATTGAGTTATATTCCGTCTGGTGTTCATATATTCTTATTGTTTCCACGTTTTGAAAATTCCTGCCACATTATCTGTCTCCAGTCCCTTGGTGCTCCTCCTGTATTGCGTTTCTCGAAGATTCTGAGATGACATCTGCAAATCCCATTAGCAGTTTGCAATTACAGTTCCTCCACATCTAGAGAACAAAACGCATTGAAAGCAGTGTGTTGCTTCCTTCTATCTTTTCACTGATTAGGGCTGCACTTCCCGTTTTATGTACCAGCTTCAATGAGAAGCCCGTTCTCCCAGTATACTCTTAACTTGCCAGGATAACAAATTTCACCTTAAAATCAGTATGTCCCTTGCTGGGACCATAAGGCCAAATGTGCTGTGTTGGGAGAAAGGAAGACTGAAAGGCAGTGATGATTCAAACCCAATAAAGCCGACACAGAGTAAGAGGGAAAATATTGAACCCTTTCTCCGTAGCCATTGCTAACTTTGTATTTAATGTGAAACTTGATTCTCTTTTAAAAACTGAATTATGGGGGCGCCTGGGTGGCTCGGTCGGTTAAGTGTCTGCCTTCGGCTCAGGTTATGACCCCAGGGTCCTGGAGTCGAGCCCCACATCGGGTTCCCTGCTCAGTGGGGAGCCTGTTTCTCCCTCTCCCTCTGCCTGCCACTCTCCCTGCTTGCTCTCTGTCAACTAAATAAAATCTTTAAAAAGTAAAATAAGAATAAAAACTGAATTATGTACCCTGTACCCTCCCCCCAAATAATTCTACCCCTTAGGCTCTTAGTCAGGGGTGGGGTGGCCTAAACAGCCAGAAACCTGGGTTATAGGCCGCCCCTGGCCTGTTCTACTGCTCTGGGTTCTGTAACCTGTAAGCTTCACTACTAAAATCAGCAATGTTTTAGCTGGCATTTGTTGAATATTTACCATGGGCCAGTACTTTATGAAGATTGTCACTTTAATCCCCCAAAACCAACCTATGAAAGGAAGCTGCTGCTACTGTCATTCCCGATGAGAGACTGAGCCTAGCAGAGGTTACGTGGCCTGGCGTTGAAGCCCAGAAGCCCCACGGGCAGGTGGCAAGCGAGGTCAGAAAGGCTCGCACAGCCAAGTCAGCATCTGAGGAGGTGCGAAGAAGCCACGTGCCAGCTCAAGGGAGGTGGTTCTTAGCAGTAGGTGGGCCTGGCAGGATGCCTTAGCACGGAAGGAAAGGAAGGACGGAGCACAAGACCAGGGGGACGGGCCAAGCATACAGAGATCCTGAGACAGGAATGCCCTTGACACATCTGAGAAACCGCAGGAAGGCCCTTTTAGCCGGGGGTGAGTAGAAGAATAGGTGCTCAGAGAAATGAGCAAGGGCTGCTCTTTGCATCTTGTGGGCTTCAGTAAGGATTTCCTATTTTATTCTGAATGTGATAGGAAGCCATCAGAGTTTTGAGACCGGGGATTCTTTGGTAAGTTGGTGTTTTAAACAGGAGAGCATACCTGCCGTGTGACTCGTGTGTAGGTGGGTGGCAGGGGAAGCAAGGAGGTGGTTTGGAGAACTGTCACGTGCAGGTGAGATATGATGGGGACTTGGACCAGTGTGGCAGGGTCAGAATCAGGACATGATCTAACAGCGGAGATGGCAGGACTGGCTGATGGACAGGAGCTGAGAGGGGAGGGAAGAAAGGTGCGAGGGGGGACTCCTAGGGTTTGGGCTGAGCAACTGGGTGAATGGGAACCCTATCCACTGGAGTGGGGAGGAGCAGAGAGGTCTGCATGCGGCACATGAAGTCTAAGATGGCCTTTGGATGACTATGTGGAGATGCCAAGTTGGCCAAACCACTTGTCACGGCTAATTTTATTTGTCAGACTGGCTGGGCATGGTGCTGCTATTTGGTTAAACACCAGTCTGGATGTTGCTATGGAGGTATTTTTTTTTTTTTTAGATGAGATACACATTTAAATTAGTAGACTTTGAGTGAAGCAGATTACTCTCCGTGCTGTGGGTGGGCTTCATCTAATCATCTGAAGGCCTTAAGAGAAAAACTGCGGATCTTCAAGGAAGAAGGAATTCTGCCAGCAAATTGCTTTCAGACTTAAGATTGTAACATCAACTCTACCCTGGGTCTCTAGCCTGCCAGCCTATCTTGCAGATCTTGGACTCGCCAGCCCCACAATCATGCAAACTAATTGCTTAAAATCTCTCTATCTCTATATATAAACACACACACACGCACGCACACACACACACACACGTGCACACTCATCCTATGGTTCTGTTTCTCCAGAAAACCCTGACTAATACGTCACTCTAAAACTCAGAGAAAAAAAGCTCAAGATAGAAATTTCGGAGTCATCAGTGTATAGATCAGAGTTGTCCAATAGAAATAATGCGTGAGTTACTTAGATAATCTAAAAAATTCTAGTAGTCACATTAAAAACAAGGCCTAAAAAACAGGTGACACTAATTTTCATGTATTCAATTTAATCCAATGAAGCCAGCATTTTATCTTTTCAACATATAATCAATACTAAAGTATTAATGAGATATTTTACATTTTTGTCCACACTAAGTCTTCAAGATCCAGCATGTATGTACACTGACAGTACGTCTCAGTTCGGACCTGTTACATTTCACAGGCTCCGTAGCCACGCGTGGCCGGTGGCTGCATACTAAACAGTACGGTGCACAGTGATACTGAGATCTGTGGGGTCGGGCAGGACCACATAAGATGCACGAGCAGGTGGAGGAGGGGAGAGAACAAAGCCAAAGACTGAAACTAGGACTCCCAAATGTTTCCAAGTTAGGAAGAGAAAGGGAATCCAGCAAAGGAGGCTGAGACCAAGTGTCTAGTGAGCAAATGAGAAACGAGAGTGTAGAACCTTAGAAGCACAAAGCACTTACTGTGTGTCGGGTTGCAGTCCCTTACAAGAGGCGAGAGCTCACAGTGTGTGTCTGCTGTTCGGGTTTTACCAACACAAGACAGAGGCTGCAAAGAAATACTGGGAGGTACAGTGGGTGAGCACAGCGCAGACAGACCTTCATCACCTTCACTGAGATCTCGAGTATGACCGAATCATCATCTGCAATCTCAGTCTGCCCACCCCCAGGGAAATGAGCAAGGCTGTCCAGACAGCCGTCCTCGGCTGCCCTCGAGCTGCTTTGTTCATGCATGGTAGCATGCTTACTGCATGCCAGGCACACACTTGGGGGGAAGAAACGAGAATTAGATATGGCCCACCCTTCAAGGCGCTCCCAGCCCAGCAAGGAAGAAAGCCAGGATGGAGTTGCATCTCTGGAAGCAGCTAGGTAAATTCTCACGTCAACGTCACGAGGAAAATCCAGTATAATCAAATTTATTCTTGGGGAAAAAAAGTCCCTCGGGGAGGTGGTACGTTGGCATCTGAACTGCAGCCTCTCAACGAGTAGAACACAGCCGGTTTCCCTGCAGTGCTCGGACGGATGGCTGTTTCCGCGGCTGAGCACCAGAGGAAGCACTTGGCTTGGCTTGTGTTCTGAGGTCATGTTGTATGAAAAATACGCATCGTAGCTTTAAACACTGGTGTGTGGGATGCTCCCAACAAGAGAGGATCAGAACTGGATACAAATGCTCGCAGATTCACACCCCAGGGCATATGTGCATGGTGGGGGACGGCTGGCAAAATCACCCGCTTTAGATTGTTTTTTATTTAAAGTTTTCTTTGGGCACCTACAGTTGAATTCACTTGAGCTACGTACATACGACGGGACTCAGCCGCAAAAAGACAACGACGATGCCATGTGGCAAGGGCGATGCTCTTTCAGAGGAGGTGAAGCATGTCAGAAGATGCAGCAGGGATCCCTGCTTGCGAGCTCCCAGAGCTCTCCGGAGGCCGGCAGGGGTTCAGATCTTTGCCGATGTGAACAGTGAAGCGAGAGGAGAGCTGTGCTGGTTGTCTCGAGCCCAACTTGCTTATTGTCATAAAGGGAAGAAATGGGAGGGGCCCTGTTCCAGGAGGACCCTTGAATGGCCCTGGAGGGGAAGGAGGAAGCAGAGCCCCAGCCCCAGATGGCTGCTGTAGAGAAGGTTCTGGTCCTGGGGCCCCTGGGTGGCTCAGTTGGTTAAGCGTCTGCCTTTGGCTCAGGTCATGATCCCAGGGTCCTGGGATGGAGTCCCACATCGGGCTCCCTGCTTGGCACGGAGCCTGCTTTCCCTCTGCCTCTGCTGCTTCTCCTGGCTCATGCTCTCTCTCTCTCTGTCTCAAATAAATAAATAAACTAAAAAAAAAGAAGAAGACGAAGAAGAAGTTTCTGGTCCTGCCTCTGCACACTCTCAATGCCCTTTCCACCGGGTCCCCTCTGAAGACTCAGCACCAGGCTTCCTACTCAAGTCCAGCCAGAGTCACTTGCCCCAGGCCCAGGTGGAGCCTCCCCCAGGCAGTTTTGTGAGTCCTGAGCCTCGTAAAGGGTTAGGTCTGCCCGTGCCATTCACCGGGAGCTGCCGTCACAGGTCTTTTTGGATTATTCCAACCCCTTTCCTTCTTATTTTCTTACCTCCTCATAGGGCCTCTCTGACTAGCCCATCCCCAGCCCTGTCACCTGTTGCAGACATGCGTCGTGGGCCCAGCAACTTGGAGTTCACTTGGGTCTTCACCTGCAGGCTCCATGCACAGTCAGCAGAGGGTGGTGGATGCCTACCTGTCACTCTGCCTTCACCAGGTGGCACCGGTCGGGCCAGCCTTGCCAGACCTTCCTGCCAGAGAAGGAGGTAAGGCAAGATTGCAGAGAGCAAGCCGGCCCACACTGGTGGTGAGAGCCTGTCCCCATGACACCCTCAGTCCCTCCCACCTTTGCAACGTGAAACGTGTCCCATCTGGATTTCCACACACTTCTCCTTCACCGGGGCACACATAAGGTTGAAAGCCCTTCTGAGCTGAAGGAAAGAACCAGGGTGAGAAGACAGAAGAGGGGAAGAGAAACCATGTGGATACACTACTGCATGACACGGGCTGTGCTGTGGATTCACAAATCCACTTCTCTTAGAGATGCCTCCCAGCTGATCTGCCACATTGGGAATGGTGGTGTGCCGTTGCCCAGATGGGAACCCTGAGGCCTGCAGCCCCTTCCCACCCCTCGTTACCCTCTGTAGGACCGGCTTCAGGGCTTCCCCAGCGATTCTCAGCTCTTCTTTCCTCCCCATTGAAGCCATGTTTATTCTCTTTGGCCTGCCGATTCCTACAGTCAGTTCCGACCGTGCTCAGCTTCACTCTTGATATATGCATGTCACACGGACTTTCTGTATCTCTGATACAAAGATGTCACCGTTGGCATAAGATTTGCAATGCTACCTCCATCTGCCCACCAAACAATAAGAAAGGCACCATATTGTTGTGCTCCCTGACATGGAGCCTGTCCTTACAGAGCCTGCCATGGGACTAGGTAAGTGGTACAAGGAGAGTGACAGGGCAGGGCATAATTAATGGCCAATGGCTGTAGAGATTCGGAAAGCAGTGAGCTCAGAGGCACATCTGGACTCAGTTGTGACCTCGGGCACAGGTTTCTGAACCTCCGACTCCTCACTTATAAGCCAGAAGTCATAATCACGTCTACCTCCAAGATGTGTTCCCCACATTCATTTCTATAAAGCATTCCTGCCACACGGTGGTCATTCAACGAAGAGTGGCTCTGGTCCTGAGGAGGTCAGAAATGATGGTGTGGACAGTGTGGCAGGGGCCGGACCCTTGGAGCTGCGCCCAGAGAGGAAATGGACTGGGATTGTGTCTCTGCTTGATGGCACTGGGACCAGTTCCACTTCTCTGGCTCAGTGGTCCTCAACCAAGGGCCATTTTGACCCTCATGGGCCGCTTGGTGATGTCTGGAGACATTTGTCACACCAGGAGGGGAGGAGGATGTGCTGTTGGCATGCAAGGTAGAGACCAGGGGTGCCGCTCAATATCCTGCCGTGCACAGGACGACCCCACAACTAAGGAGACCCAGCCCCACATGGCAGTAGTGCTCATACTGAGAACCCCTGCCTGGCTAGAGCTGTGGCTCTCGGCCCATTCAGCTGGTGAACTTATTAACGAGGAGGTTTTCCTGGGCGCTACCCCCCAGAGGGTCTCAATCAGGAAGTTTGGGGTAAGACCCCTCCCCCCAAATATACACACCCCAGAGATTCAGGAACAGGGGCTCCCTGACCCTGGGGCTCCTAGAAACTGCTCTACAAAGTGGACATGGGACTTAGCAAGTATGTAACAACTGACAGAGGCTTTGCATTAGGAGGCTTTCTAAGCTGGCCACCCAAAGTTCTGGAACAGTATGTTAAGATCAGTATCGTCCTTTTTACGAAGGAGGAAGGGGAAATACAGGGAGAATGACTTGTCCACAGTCCTGATAGCCATCGAGTGGCAGCATTAGGACTTGAATCCCACTGCCTTGCATATAATAGCAAATGTCTGTTAACTGGATGAATAATTGAATACACAGATAAATGAATTGAAGCACCCTGCCTTCAAAATTCATTTTCTTTCCATTCTTGCATGATAACTCTTTAATTACCTCAGAAGGTGCTGAGGAATTGAGATAATGAAACTGAAGTGATAGGAGTTATAATAAAATGTAATATGAGCCAAGAATTGCTTTTTGGAACAACTGACTTTGAAATTGTCAAGACGTTCACACCCACTAATGGAAAATTACCTTAGTACGTGATCCTGAACTTTCAAAGAAAGGGAGATTCAAAGTGATAATAACTCATGTTAATAAGTAGCACAAGGTTGTCTGTTTCTAACTATCTTTCATTTAAAAAAGAAACTATTTAGGCTTATAAAGAGTTAAAAATCAAGGCTAACATTTTAAAATAGGCATTTTAAAAGTCTGCCCTCTGGTGGACAGAGGTAAAAATGCATATGATGTTAAGAAAAACATGACGCCTTACTTAGGGCAAGCAGCACCTTAGCACTAAGTTCACCTGAAACAGGACAGAGGCTGCTTTGAGCTGAACTGTGTCCCTTTCAAATTCGTATGTTGAAGCCCTACCCCCAGAACCTCATAATGTGACTATATTTGGAGATGGGGCGTTTAAAGAGGAGCATTGTTAAAATGAGGGTGGCCCCTAATCCCCTCTGACTGGTGTCCTTATAAGAAAAGGAAATTTTGACCCAGGAGACACCAGGATCATGATGCATGGAAGAAAGGCCACGTGAGGACACAGCAAGAAGGTGGCCATCTGCAAGCCAAGGAGAGAGGCCTCAGAGGAAACCAAACCTGCCGACACCCTGATCTGGAACTCCAGCCTCCAGAACTGTTGGAAATACATTTCTGTTGTTTAAACCCGTCCCCCCACCCCACCCCCAGTCTATGGTATTTGTTGCACAGGCTCCAGGGGACTAATCCAGCCACCATTCAGGAACAAGCTTCCCTGGTGATGAAGAAGTTAAATATGTGGTGTGTCACTGAGCATCTATTCTTTATTTTTTTTTTAAGATTTTATTTATTTATTTGTCAGAGAGAGACAGAGCACAAGCGGGGGGTCAGGGGGACAACAGTAGAGGGAGAGGGAGAAGCAGGCCTGAGCAAGGAGCCCGATGTGGGGCTCAATCCCAGGACCCTGGGATCATGACCTGAGCTAAAGGCAAACGCTTAACTGACTGAGCCACCCAGGTGCTCAGAGCATCTATTTTTAAATTTGTGTCCTACTTACTAAGGGGTCTCTTGGGGGTTGACTGCAGTCTACTTCAGGTCAAAGTCCAGCTAGGTAACCTGCCAAGAGCTCAGGCCTCCTCGTGGAGCTCACATGGCTGGCAACATGCGCTCTTACTCCAGGGAAGCATTTGCTTCCCTGCTGGCCTCCTTTGGGGCTCCTAGTAGGACTATGTCTCTTTATCCATTGAAATTTTACATTAAGAAAATTTAAAACCATCATTTATTTCTTATTTCAAAACTGATATGTGGATTTCATAGACAATACAGATAAGCAAAAATAGGGAATTAAATCTAACAATGATTCTCCTCTACTCAGAACTGATCCAACTAACATTTATTTCTCGTTCACATTAGATTCCTTTTTTTTTTTTTTTTTCTATGACTAGAGATGCATAGTTTTGGGTCATTTGCAAAGAAGGGATCATCCTTTACATATTGATTTTTACCTTTTTTCACCAATAATATATCATAAACAACTTTCTGCATCATCAAATATTATTCTACAGTATCATTTGGATTGCTTTTACTACTCTATTGTAAGAATACATCTTAATTTAATCAAGTCTCCATAGACGGATATTTGCTTCCTTCTAATTTTCTTTGCTCTACTAGTCAGTGTTGTGATGAACCACCTGGTAATCTTTTCATATATCTATGATCATTTTCTTGGAATGCTAAATTTTGATTTTTAAGTATAACTTTAACTACCAGTGACTGGGGGGAAAAAATCCCCATACTCCCAAGCAATAAATGACAAAGCCAGATAGGTAGAAGGAACAAAGTTATGTCTTGAAGTACTCACTTTTTAGACTGGATTATGAGGACGATGATTTCACAGAGGGATGACAGGAAATTAACCAGGGTAGAAGAATGCGGGCAAAGAAGGGAGAATGTCCACACTTTCCATAGGGTGGCTGAAAAAGAAAACCACCAGAAAACAAGTAAGGAAATAAAAAGATAAGTAAAGAGAGCTAAGGAGTGAAGAAGGTGATCCTTGAAAAGGAGTGGAGAGAGAAGGCACAGTTTGAAGACCTGATATGACTGGTAAGTACAATGTTTGTACTCACTGTGAGACTAGTTGGCATGTCTATTGTACACCAGGAGCTGTACTTAAAACATTTAACTGGTCATCTCATTGTTGCCAACAGCACCCCATCCATCGATGTGAGCTCAGAAAATACAAAAAAAGGGTAACACTTGACTTGGAAAATAGAGGCAGATCTGCTGAGGGAATAAAATGTATCTAATGCTTTTCAAAGTAAAGCTTAAACAAATTCTAATATTTTGTTGTATACCTCTGGTTGCCCATTAATGGAAATCTAAAATCATCTATAATGGACCTATATTCAGGGAGCCCAGTTTAGGCTACTTCCTCATTTACCACTTTGTCAAGGAATAAGGAAGGGTGTTTTAATGAGCTCTATTAATCATTGGGAGAGTGGCGCTTTTTGTTCAGAAATGGACCAAAAGCCCTGTGGGTAAAGACCACATAATGAGAATAAAAGGTGTCCTAAGTACACAGAACTCATTCTAAGAGAATTTTTCAAGTCACATGTGCTGGTACCTGAATTGTTTGTTCCTGGTCCTAAGTCCTTTCCATGATGATGTTTCTCAGTGCTTCCTCACCAGCCTTCCGCATCTTTCGGTGAACTCTTGCTGACCACCATCAGTTCCCTCCAAACACAAACATGCTGAACCCACCTGCCTGTGTGGGTCCTGCTCACCCCTGGGGTCAGGCTCTGCCCAGGATCTGTGTTGCCCTGGCCTGGTGGACTGGGAAGGCATGTTTACAGTGTGATAAATGCAATCTGCAGGATGAATTCAACCCTAATCCAATTTTATGAGATTGACATCCATTCTAAAATCCAGCCATGGCATTTGAGATTTCAGACTTCCAGATGGAAAAATAATGAATGAGCACTACTCAGCAGCAGACACAGAGATATTTCCCTGAAAGGAAGGACTCTTGTCTAAGAAGGAGACCCCCTGCGGCCACATCTGACCCAGGAACACAGGCCAATCAGTCTTCTTGGGATGGTGCTATGGTCCAGTGGGCTCTGTGGAGCAGGTCACAGGGGCCGCATCATGAGCTCGGGAGACCCGAGAGGAGGGAGGCTGTCAGCTAGCGAGGACATGTTTGCAGGAGCTATGTGAGGCCACATGGAAGAGCCAGTGGCGAGAAGGTGAGAGGGAGAAGAGCAGGATAGGAGCAGAGAAGATGTGGATGGAGCATAAGTGGGCAGACTCGGGGACAACGTGTGCCATATGCCATGGTTGCCGAAAGTACACATGCCAGGTTGACAGCTCTGGATCCAAAGTTTGGGCGTGATAACACTCAAGCTTACATTGGATAAATATGTATCTGGAATCTTGGAATTGGCAAAGATTTCTTAATCAGGACACAGACATGCTAACCTTAAAGAAAAAAGTTAGTAAATTGGACTACATTAGATCTAAGAACTTCTGTTCATTAAAAGACACTGAAAAGAGTGAATGGCAGCATATGGGAGGAGGTATTTGTGCACACATCTGACAAAGGACTCATCACGAACTCCCGATAATCAATAAGAACAAAACCAACAACCAACAGACATATGGATTAAAGACTCGAATAGATACTTCATAAGGGAAGCTAGCTAAATGGCCAATAAACATATGAAATGATTTCCCTTATTCATTACCAGGGAAAAGCAAATTCTGGTACACACTCACCAGAATGTCTGAAAGAAAAATGGTGGCTAATATCAAGTGTTGGCAAGGGTGTGGAGCAGGAATCCTCATAATCTGCTGGTGGGAGTGTAAACTGACCCAACCACTTTGGAAAACCATTTCTCTAAATTTCTCTGCAACTGATCCTATGTGTACTCTAAGACTTAGTGATTCCACTCCCGGGGACATAGCCAACAGAAGTGCATACGTAGTTCACCAAAAGACATGGACAAAATTGTTTGGAGAAGCCCCATTTTTAATAGTCCCAAACTGGAAACCCACCTGCCCATCAGCGTTAGAATGGACAAATGAATGGTGAGATGTTCCCACAATGGAACACCCAACCAGCAGTGGGTCTCTACATACAGTCCCAGGAAGAGCAGCATCAACATCATGGGGCAGCTTGTTAGAGCAGTCTCTGAGGTCCTGCCCCAGACCTACTGAACACAAAACTCTGGGACCGGGACCGGCGATCTGTGTTTTAGCAAGTCCCCAAGTTGCCGATGGTGTCCACACAAGTGGGAGAATCACTGCTTTATGGAACCAAGAGTGATCCACCTACAGCTCCCAGCAGAAATATGGGTGAATCTCACAAACGTAATGCGGAGCAAAAGAAGTCAGGCACAAAAGAGCCTTTTGGATCATGCCATTTCTGCAGAGCTCAAAAGCAGGCAGAACTAATCAGTGCTATTAGAAGTCAGGATCAAGGTGGGGACTAGGATGAGGGAAGTAGGGTGCCTAGGGCAAGATGTAAGGAGGTTTTCGTGCTAACCCTGAGGGTGAGTGCCTCCTAGGGGCCTTGCTTGCCTCACCTGACCCTGGCCTTGGTCAGGACGATCCTTACCCTAGAAGGAGCACAAGGGGCCCCTCCAGGCCATTGTTAATGTTCTGTGTGTCAGTCTGAGTGCTGGTTGCAACGGGGTGTTCAGATCCATAAATTCATCAATATGTACACGTACGTACAATTTATAAACTTTTCTGTATGTAATTCAGAATAATCTTCCAATAAGAGATTATATGCATATGCAATTGGAATAATATACCCTGTGATGATCAGTGATGAAGCAATGAATTTAATTTTTTGGTAGCCTTTGAATATAATTGCTTTCAGAATAGGGGCCTTTTTTAAATTAATGAGCTCAGAAATTAACAACAACAACAAAAAATTCAGGGCACCTGGGTGGCTCAGTCGGTTAAGTGTCTCCCTTCGGCTCAAGTCATGATCCTGGGGTCCTGGGATCGAGTTCCCCATTGGGCACCCTGCTCAACGGGGAGTTTGCATCTTGCTTCTCCCTCTCCCTCTGTTCCTCCCCCAACCTGTTCATTCTCTCTCTCTCTCTGTCAAATAAATAAAATCTTTAAAAAAATAATAATTCAGAGTCAAGTCTGATAGATGATATGTGAGATCAAATTGAGTAATACCATTATTTTTGTTCTAAAAAACGTGGCTTAACTGGACTCCGAAGGCCATCGCCAAGGAGAAGTGAGTCCCAGATATGCTCTGGGCGTGGAAAAATTTCGGAATAAGATATAACTCCTCAGGGAGCAACTTTGAGCACACTTCCCTGACGTCTGGGGTTTCCCGCCTAGGTGCTAACACATCACCCACCTTGCTTTATAGGCACACCTGGCAAAGACAGAGTCCCCATCCTGTGTTGCCTGCCTGCTAGGACAGCAGTGATTTGTGTTGGACTCGATACTTTTATCTCCATGCCCACGTGAGCTCCCGGTATGGCTTGCCCCACCTCTGTGTTTTACCTTGAAGAGGAGATGTCCCCATGCGCTGTGCTTCTTGCCGCTGGGCTGGAGTTAATGGCAATGCACGAAGGATGTGAGACCCTAGGAATCAAAAGCATTTTTGTCTAGATTATGAAGAAAATATGAACAAGTAATTCTGGCGCCTCCTGCCTGGATGCTGGGGTGACCCGCGGGGTTGTGGGGACTGTTGAGCAGAGTGGACCTCACGGACCCCTGAGCGTCAGACCCCGGGGCAGCGGCTGCTTTCTGAATAGAGGAAGGTGCTTCAGGATCACAGAATGGCACATGGCTCTTACAACAACAGTCTTTCCCGCAGAAAGCCCTGGGGCTTCCTGTGAGAGTAAAAGAGGCTCCGCTTGTCCTGATGGTGCGCCCTCTCTGAGTACGGCCCAATCTGGGGACAGCCCCGCTTCTAACCCCCCCAGCTCTGACCTGGGAAATGTGATGACCAAGCAGGTCTGGCAGAGGGACCGTCCTGAGGCGGTGAGGAGCCAACGGAGCATAACTCTGGGTCTGTTTTGGTCTTACTTCACTGTCTAA
This sequence comes from Halichoerus grypus, assembly GCF_964656455.1. Taxonomy (NCBI): domain Eukaryota; kingdom Metazoa; phylum Chordata; class Mammalia; order Carnivora; family Phocidae; genus Halichoerus; species Halichoerus grypus. The sequence goes on from NC_135715.1 coordinate 73,916,597, forward strand.
ACTCTCCTGGAATTTTATTGAATTTAAGCAGTTCCACAAACGTGTGATCCTATCCTTCCTCAAAAGTACACTCCCTAGTGCCTATTTTCATTTCGTTGCTTATGTGAGGAATCATTTTAGTGATCTGTCTGCCCGTCTTGTCTAAAATGCAGCTGCTTCGGCACCCTCCACGCAGAGCCTCGTCCTTACCCCAGCCCCATCCACGCAGAGCCTCGTCCTTACCCCAGCCCCATCCACGCAGAGCCTCGTCCTTACCCCAGCCCCATCCACGCAGAGCCTCGTCCTTACCCCAGCCCCATCCACGCAGAGCCTCGTCCTTACCCCAGCCCCATCCACGCAGAGCCTCGTCCTTACCCCAGCCCCACCTCCTTTCCCCCGCAGTGCGCCACCCCCTCCTAACTGCCCCGTGTCCAGCCTGTCCCCTTTCCGAAGCTCCTGCGCTGGAAGCCAGTCCTGCACACGCAGCAGCCCGATCACACCCCCGCTTGGCTCTGACCCTGCAGTGCTCCTGTTTCTCTCTGAATTAACCTCCTATTTCCGAGGCTTGGACATCCTGGGGACTTGCAGACCCTGGAGAGACCGCCCCTCCCGGGATTGGCTAATTCGCAGAAAGAGCAAACCTCTGCCGACCCAGGAGTGCACTTTCATATGCAAATCAACCAGTCCAGAACCCACACCCCCACCGCCTCCTCTAGGGAACTGTTATACCCTGGGCCACCAAACCCCTGTCCTAATCACCCCAGGGCCAGCTACTGACAACTAGGGGCAGCCCCGTGTCCTAGAGCCCACTGGAATTATTCAAACTACCAATCCTAAACCTCTCTTGTTCCTTCTACAGAAAGCACAAAAAAGTTTATATAGCTCCTGCTTGCCCCTCTCCCTCTGCCTCCTGACTGCCCCTGGTGCTCCTGGCGTGGCCCCTTGTGGAGTGGCATGCCAGTTCTCTTGCCAACCGTAGATGTAATTAACGAAGTTTTCAACCACCTGTTGTCTCATGATCCATGGGCTTTGCCATACCTGAATAATAATAAAACCTACATTTAAAAACACTCCCAGGGGAAAAGTCAAGGTCTTCACACGGTCTAGACTCGGCTGCCCACTATGCTAGCCATTAACTACATGTGGCTATTGAGCACTTGAAATGTGGCTAGTCAATATTGTGATGTATGGTAAGTGTAAACCATGCACCAGGTTTCAAAGACGATACCAAAAAGGAAAAGTAAAATATCTCATCAATAATTTGCATATTGACCACATGTTGAAATAAGAATATTTCAGATACATAGGCTTCAAGAAAATATATTAAAATTAATTTCACCTGTTTGTTTTTACTTTTTTAGTACGACCACTACAAAATTTTAAAATGCATGTGTTGCTCTCATGTCTCTATGGGAGAGCCTGGTGGGCAGGCCCTGCATGATCAAACCCTGCCGCCTTTCTGGTTCATCTTCTTCTCTCTTCCCCCTCACCTGCTCTGTCCCGTCACACTGGCCTCCCCATGCTCCTTGAACGCTTCTGCCCCAGCACCTCCGCATTTGCTGTTCTCTCTACCTGGAATGAGCCCTTAGATACCCGTATGGCTGGCTCCCTCACTGCCCCCCAACTCTACCCCACTTCATCTCCAAGTGCAGCCTGCTCTGGCCTCCCTCCCTAAAATACCAACATTACCCCCAAATTCCTCTCCCTCTTCCCTGCTTGATTTTTCATGCTTAATATGTATCACTAGCTAAAATTTTGCTTGTTTCTCTTGTTTATTATCTATGTCCCCATCACACGAAAGCTGGTAACAGGCAGGGATTTAGGTCTCTTGTGCTCTCTGCTGTAGCCTCTGTCTCTAGAAAGAACAGCGCTTTGCACAAAGTAACAATAAATATTTGTTGAAAGAATGAACACAGGAAACAGGCTTTTAGCCTCAGGATCTTCATTCCAAATGAAAGAATTCAAGTATACGTAACAGATAAAAACAAGGCTGAGGGTTGGAGCAAGGGAGAGGCCTGCAGGGAGTCTGGAGCTAGGCCGGCTGAGGAGGCCTGGCCATGGCCGAGAGGCACTCAGACCCAGGCTGGGCTGCTCAGACCTGTCAGATGGCAGTGGTGGGGTACCCGGGGGCGGTGGGGGTGGGGTGGTGGGGGTTGGAACGCGCCAGAAAGGAGAGAATGGATAATCTATATTTTTAAAAAGCTGCCTGTAAGATCAGCCCTTGGTGCTACTGCTTATTTTTACAAGTGGAATGGGACACAGTGGATGAAGAACTGAACTGGCTTGGGAGGGCAGGTGGTCCAGAAGCTTGCTACTTTCTCAAGCCTCATCCCAGAAATAATGATTAAAATCTGTGTTTAACCTCATCTCCAGTGAATCCTGTGCGTATTGCTCTTCAAAATGCAGTCAGTTCCAGGAACAGATGACAGAGAGACAAAAATGTGATCTATCCATACAATGGGATAGTATTCAGTCTCAAAAAGGAAGCACATTCTGACACGGGCTGCAGTATGGATGACCCTTAAAGACACTAGGCTATGTGAAATAATGCAGTCCCATGAAGGCCACATGTGTCTGCTGCCAGCCAGGCTTAGCCCTCTTGATTAGTGCCAGTTTCAACAACAAACACGCAGTCATTTCTCACCCCCACTAAGGGGAGGGTATTTCCTGGGCAGAGGTTTGTGTAAGAGCTTATTATAGAAAGCTCGTACAAAACAACGAAGAGTGAGGGAAAATGGCTGAGAGTAGTAATGAAGAGGGATTTAATAAAATAAGAAGCACAGATATGGGGCCAGTAAGTGTCAAAAGTGATCATTCTCATTAGTAATCAAACAAAAGGAAGAAAACATTACAAGAATGTATTTTTCATATGATGGGTTGGAAAAAAATTAAAGACTAGCCAGGGCTGGTGTAGGTACGAGGAAAACGACCCACATCCTCAGATTGGAGGGACTGTAAAAGGTACCTCCAAGGAGCGTCAGAAGCCTTCATAAAATACATATTCTTCCTATCATTCCACCTCCAGGAACTTGTTCTTACAAAACAAGTGTTTGAGAGCACAAAGATACATGCACAAGATGACTCACTACAGTGTTTAGAGCTGCAAACAGAACCCAAACCTCTTAAATAATTGGTAAAATACATTATGATATATCCACGTAAAAGAATAGTATACAACCATTTAAACTGATGCTGTGGATTATACTTCTATTTTTACTTATTTGGAAGGACCTTCAGCATGTATGTATTGGAAAAGCAGTGTAAAGAGCCATCTGTGTAATAGGAGTCAAATTTGTTTTAAAAGGTCATATATATTTACATGGAAAAAGTCTAGAATCAAAGTTACAGTGGTTGTCTCTGGGTGGAAGGATTTGGATTATTATTGTTTTTCTGGTTGTTTGTATTGTATTATCTAATTTTCCTACAAAGATTATGTATTACTAGAGTTTTTTGTTTTTTTAATCTTCCATTTTGGTGCAGGAAAAGGAGGACACGTAAGAAAGCCTAGCTGCCAAGATTAAAGGTGTTTACAGGCTGAGCTCTTGCGTACTGTGGGATTGTCGCCTGCCAACTGAAAAGGGAGTAATTAGACTGAATGTCAAGGGATGAGCCATTCAGGGAAGCAGCGATCCCTTTGGAAGAAGCAGAATCCCCGGTGTTTACGAAGCTACCGGGCACCTAACGCCAACAAAGACACCAGGAATCCGCAAGCGGCACCACGCTCTCGGTAGAAAAGCGGTTTACCTCCTGCCCTCCCCAGCTGGCACGTAGGGGTACTGGGCATGCGCCGGGCTCAGCACTTGACCGCGTCCTCTCATCTAACCCCAACGATAACCCTGGGAGATGGTTATGGTGCCCGTTTGACAGTGGGGTGGTTAGTGGGTGCTGGAGCTGGATTTGAATCCAGTCTTCCTGATCCCAGAGCCCGCCTCTCTGCACAGCCCCTGACTCTGTCCTCCCAGCTGCCGGGAAGTGACGGATACTCCAGGGTGTGCGCAGAGCCTCCTCCGGGACGAAGGGACACTTTCCCCAGCAACAGGCCAGGCCCAGGTCCCTTCCAGAGCCCTTTCCCGGTTAGCCGTGGGCCGCCGAAACAGTGCTGCCGGCCACTTGGCCCTGTCCGTGTTGTTTATTTTGCAGCAGCTCCGAGGGGTCTGGGTTTTGACCCGTGGCGCCCCCGCATGTTCCCACGGCAACCTGGACGCATCCCAGCAATGTTGTGAGAGAGCCACGGTCGAGCTGGAGGGCAAGGTCACAGGCACGCACTGCATGCCGTGGGAGGGAAGCCTGGCACGGGCCTCCCGTAGGGCACTGGGGGCTTCTGTAATCCGTGTTTGGAGTCGCACCGTTTTCACAGAGCAGCGAGCCCGGCAGGACCGCACGCCCAGAGCCCCTCCCCATCTACTCTGCCGGCTCTGCTCCAGCCAGAAACAATGCACCGGCCGGGAGCGAACCGAGAGGAAGTCTGGTGTTGCGTTTCTTTCGGGGCAAGTTCAGAGCATCCCTGCCCAAGCCCTCCGCGCGTTCCCCTTGTGGAAGGCTGCGCAGGTTATACCACCCCCTGAGCTCCTGGGGGCGCTGTTCGCGCAGACTGAGGCGTGGATGTCGCCTTCGGAAGGCTTGATGTTGAGCCACGGCGGCACCGACTCCCCGTGACTGGTTCACAGCAAGCTGAAGCTAGGACAATCTACTGGGGACCCAAACAACAGCTCCTTTATCCAGGGCACACTTTTCCAGTAAACTCAACTGTACCAAACACAACCAAGTCATAGATGGGTAGGAGAAAAATCTAAAGTGGAAATGCAGATTTCTAAAGGCAGCATTTTAAAGTCACTCACTAGCAAGTGAAATCAGGCCCTCAATCAGAGCAACCTGCTCTTCTCTGGTGCATCATTTGGTTGCTATTAAAAAGTACCATAGCCTGGGTGGCTTATAAACATCAGAAATTTCTTTCCTATCGTTCTGAAGGCCGGAAGTCTGAGATCCGGGTGCTAGCCAGTCAGGTGCTGGTGAGGACCTTCCTCTGGGTTGCATGTCACTTTCTTGTATCCTCACATGGTAGTCGTGCTGCTGGGTGGGGGTCGGGGGGACGGGGGAGCTCTTTAACTTCCCTTTTATGAGCTCACTAATCCGTTCAAGACGGTTCCACCCACATGACCTAATAATCACTTCCCAAAGCACTCCCCCCCAACACGATCACACTGAGAGTTATGATTACAACATATAGATGGGGCGTGGGGGAGGGGGAGGATAAAACATTCAGTCCATAGCACTTTCCAAGTCAGTTTGGTTGTCTGGTTTCTTAGCCAACTGAAGAGGAGAAGAGCCTGGGAGCAGAGTGGGTGACTCTCGGAGGCCCCTTTTATTGTCCCCCTGTCCCCTAGCACCTGGGAATATTGGCTGCTGTGGACTCACAAGTGTCCCCTCCTCGGGAGAACTGTCTTTGGCAGTACAAGATCCAACTCACCCGAGAGGTTAGAAGCACCCCCCACCCCATGCCCAAGCAGTCTGCGGCCAATAACTGCCTGACATAGGGGTGCACAGGGTTGGCTGCCTTGGGCGTCAGAATCCTTGTCTCAGTCTGTGCTTCCAGGAGACCTGAGCTAGAACTGAGAGATGTTGATGTACTGTTAGCAGAAATGGCCCCACCCCCATCCCCCACTGTTAATCAAGTCAGACACTTGGGTGTCATCTTTAACCCCTCCCTCACACCAGACAACACATCAAGCCCAAGACCTGCAAATTGGGTGCCTCATCTTGAGTCTGTCCATTCTTCTCTGTGCTCTGTGACACCACCCGAGTTCAGGCCACCGTCAGCTCCCATAGGTCTTGCTGCTCCTGCTTCTTCTCCTCTCTGTTCTCCTCATGTCGTCAGAGAGCATATTGGACCATGTGACTTCCCTAGTCAAACTGCACAATGACTTCCAGTCTATTTAGAATGCAGCCCCCCTTGACAAGACTGGATATGACCGGGCCTGTGCTGACCTCGCCACTCACATGTCTCTGCCATCGTTCCGTCCACAAACCCCCAGCAACCCCACCTCCTCACCCGCCTCCAAACAACTAGAACCATTTTGAGAGTGTCTTGAATATGTGCAGGGATCTCTGGTACCCTGGACATGCTCTGTCTGGAAAGCCCTGCCTCACCTCAGTTCCTGGCCCACTCCTTCCTGTCCATCCCTCAGTGTGGGATTTGGACAGCCTTTCCCACCAGAAGCCACCTGCATCTCTCAGTGTGCCCCCTTCCCTCTTATGTCCTCTTTTGGAACAATTGCTTGTATTCTTAGTATCCTCAAGCACATGATGTCAGCGTTGGAAATGTTTTATTCATGGCCATATAATGGGCACTCAGTAGTTATGTAATAAATTAACAAAATGGCAGTGGATGGCCTGATATCAAGAACTCAGAAAGCACAGCCATCTGGGGCCACCTTGTATGGGACCAAGATCCTGGCTACTTACTCCCATGGCCTCTAAAGCATTTTGGCACGAGTCCAGAATAGTCTATTCTGACACAGGGAAGGAGAAACTAGCAGGTTCTCTGCGGAACTTCAATTTTAATAGGACATGTTCCAATTCTCTGCTCCAGTCACTCTGGCCTCCAAGAACAGGCAAGTAGGTGGTTGCACCCCCTCCACCAGGCACCTGCGTAGCCGCCCACACCCCCACCTTTGAGGTGACTCTCAGTGAGACCTTCCCAGACCACACTGTTTCAAATCTCAACTCCCGTCCCTCATGCCCCAACACCCAATCCCCTTCTTTACTCTGTTCTTCTCCACAGCACTTACTACTGTCCAACATACCAATTATTTGGCTTATTTGTCTTGTTTATAGTCTGGCTGCCCGTATACCGCCAACTCCAGTAGGGCAGGGTTTATGGCTTTGTTCAGGGCTGTGCCCCCAGTTAGTCCAGTGCCTGGTGCACAGCTGGATAACTCTTTGTTGAATGAATGTATAAGATAGAAGCATACCGCTGAGAATGGACACACAGGACACAGTCATGCAAATTTTGAGACTGGATTCAGGAAGTGTGAAGCCAAAAGCTTTGAAGCTGTGCTTGGCTGGTGGCCTGATGGTAAAAGAGAGCTTGGTGAAGACAGAAATACATCCTAGTTTTCTCTTCTTTCTTCTCTATCGGTGAAAATGATCTAAACACCAGGAGGGACTTACGTAATGACATCAGTTAGCTCTGAGATATTCCTGAGGGAAGACAAACTACTTTCTTCAACGTTTCTTAATCACATCAAGCCTTCTCCTACCCCTCCTTCCAGGGCTGGCAGGAAATCCAATTGCCATGGTTTGGGGGAGGACTTTTCCCCATAAGGTTATTCAAGGGTCCTTGGTGTGGGGGGGGCACTTAAAGTGGCCTCATGCCACTCTGCAGCAGCTCCTTGCCCTGACCCAGGCCATGCATGAGAGGGCATGGCCCCCCACAAATAACATTCTCACTCTCTCTCCCAAACCTGGCCACAGAGACCCATGTCGAGTCCCAGTTAACAGGCAAGTGTGTGGTCCAAGAAAGGGGAGGAAATTGGCAGCTGACACTGAAGGCTTTCCATGAATTCAGATAGGCAGGTCCACGGGAGGACCTCTCAGGGAGCGAGCGCGAGGCTCGTTGGAGGCACAGAGATGATTAGGAATCTTGGAGCAATTATGGGGAACTGGTAAGAGGCAAAATGACTATGGATATTCAAAGTGGGGTTGGGGGATACAGAACAAGGTGGATACCAGAAACAAAGACCCAATGAATGTGACCTTGAGTACTAACGAATGTCTAGGTTAGATTAACAAACTGATGGCATGCCATTCAGTTGATGTTTCATGCACATTAAGGAGAAGAATGAATGATTCTGGGGTGTTAACTTGTGTCCAGTTAACCTCATACTTCATTAAATTTCTTGATAGATTGAATTGCAGGATAAAAGAATACCTTCATTTTGGCAAGATGATTTAGGAATCTTCTTGATACTCATCTCTGTGGACACGTTGGGGAACCATTGGCCAGACGAGTCATCCATATCATGTACATTGCACACTTACTGTGCTCTGCATTGAAATCACAAAGATGAATAAAACATGGTCCTTGCCTTGGAAAAACTCAGCGTGGTGAGCAAGACTTCTATGTAAAGAAGTAATTCTGATACGCTTTGATAAATGCTGTAATTCGGTCATTTGCGAAGTGCTGTATGTGATGGGACAAGCAGGTGACTTTGTAGTTGGTTGAAGAACATTAATTATTCAACATCAAAGTAGAGGGAGGTCTCTCCTACTGTACCACAAAGATGTATATCAATTCTGTGTTGTCCAAACTCTTTTTAAAAGCTTACATGAAGACATCATAGTCATGTTGATCAAATTTGTCAATGACAGCAACTTATGGGGGATAGCTAATACATTGGCCATGGAACAGGTTTCAGAAAAACCTTCAAAATCTGGAAAAGGTATGTCAACACTAAAAGATGAAATGGAAAAAGAAAAATGTAAAGTCTTGGGGCACCTAGGTGGCTCAGTCAGTTAAGCATCTGACTCTTGATTTCATCCATGATCTCAGGGTTGTGAGATGGAGCCCTGCGTTGGACTCCATGCTCATCAGGGAGTTTGCTTGAGATTCTCTCTCTCCATCTCCCTCTGCCCCTCTCCCTTGTGCTCTCTCTCAAATAAATAAATAAATCTTTTTTAAAAAGAAAGAAGATGTAAAGTCTCAACTTATATTCAGATCTGAAAAGGTTCTAGAGGGTTTGGATGTCTTTAAGGTTGATGTAAACCAGTCTTACTCAAAGCTGAGTGAGCAATGTGATAGCTACAACAATAGCAGTTTGATGTCCAGAACAAAGAAGGTATTCATTCCACTTTATTCCATACTGATTAGACCACTTCTGGAATATTGTACTTTATTAATTAAAAGCACTCAACCAGGGTGGCAAAGAATCCATGAAGACTGAGAGATATTGGGAGACCCAAGTATCTAGGGCCTGCTCCATCCTGGTGTCACAATAGAAGCCTCAAATGAAACCCATCGTTCTGCACAGTCTCTGCCCCTCCTCAGAATGAAGAGCCCATTAACATGACAGCCCTTGCCCCATGCATTAATGGGACCTAGAAATAGGTTTAGTTCTGAACTAAGGGGACCTCACCCCACTCTGATGCTGTAAGCCGGTGGCTCCTTTTCTCCCCCTGCACTGAGGAATGGCTGACTCCCTTTTGCTGTAGTCTCTTGGGTATTCTGAGGTTTCACCATACCATCTTCTTTAACTTCAGCTGGTACCTGATGCCCTCCAGGTCTGAAGATCAGGCCAGTAACGTTGCAGTTGGAGGCTCTTGAATAAGGTAGTCCTATGTTCACTTTGCTTCTGCATGCCTCTCCTTCCCATCCTGCCCCAATCTCTGTTTCTTGGATCTTGCCAGCTGTTGGACAGGGATGTGCCAAGTCCTCAGTTGATCTCTAACTGTTAGCTTCACTTCTGCCTCATGTCTGCTCTAACCAGTACCCCGAACACATGTAAGTGTGCATTCATGCATACACACACGCATATCAGCACACGTGCACACACAAATACACTCCTATTCACAACCCACCCTCTCCCCTGCCCCAAGCTGTGCTCCCAAACCCCGAGTTCAGAAGTCTTTGATTTATTGTGCCAAGGGGTAAACCAGGGCAGATGGGTAAACACTCCACTGTGGCAGATTCCAGCTCAGTAAGAGAAACAATGCTGTAAAGACTCTTTGGCTTGGGGATATTGTGGAACGGATTTCTAAGCTTATGGGGAGTTAAACCAGGCCAGTGTCCTCAAATCTGGCCATACATCAGCCGGTTTAAGTGCAGAGTCCCAGGCCCACTCCAAACCTACTATGCTAGAATCCAGAGTGTGAGGTAGGACTGTATTCTCAGCAAGTTTACCGGACCGTTTGTTGCAGCTGGGCCTGAGCCTGGCATCTGGATTAGGTTATTGTTTCTAAAGCGAAGATCGCATTGGTGCTTTTTCATAATGATGATTCTAAGAGATCAAGGAACTGTTCAAAATGTTAATGAGTTTAAAAGGTTAAGTTTCAGAGTTCCTCATTCCTGAACACTGCTGGCAAATTCGGGATTGCTGTTCATATTTAAGGATGCTGTTGCTACTGGGGATTACTTTCTGCTTGTATGCAGCTAAAAGGTCAAGTGCATGAATGCCAGGCTTTTCCTAAGGCTGCGTTCCCAGAGTGTTTCAGGAAGAATTCCCTAGGGCACTGTCACGGCCTGGCCTTGGGAGCACAGCCTTGACCATGGCCTGCCTCTGCCAATGCTGGGAGTAGCCCTGAACATCTGCTTTCCTCTTGAACTGAGCCCCATAGGTGAATCCACGATGTCAGGGCCAGGAGACAGCACATGACAAAGGGCTGTTCTGGCTAATTGCGCAGGAGATCAGACCCCATCTCCATTGGGAAATCAACCCATCCTCCTCTGTCTTACAGCCTGACCTCCATTTTCCTTCTCCTTAAAGAAAAAGGAGTTTTGAACTCCCATCATTCAGTACTTGAGATTAACATCTCTCTATACTTTTATTTATTTATTTTTTATTTATTTATTTTTTTTTTTAAAGATTTTTTTTTTTTAATTTATTTATTTGACAGAGAGAGAGATAGCGAGAGAGGGAACACAAGCCGGGGGAGTGGGAGAGGGAGAAGCAGGCTTCCCGCGGAGCAGGGAGCCCGATGCGGGCCTCGATCCCAGGACCCCGGGATCATGACCTGAGCCGAAGGCAGACGCTTAACGACTGAGCCACCCAGGCGCCCTCTCTATACTTTTAAATATGTATCACATATATAAATATATATATATATATAATGTATTTATAATCTACCTACCTACCTGTCTCCCTATAATGCCTGACATTTATCTGGCCAATTCCCAACTCTTATATCAGGGACATACACTCTCTCTTTTTCAGTATATCACCTTGCCACGAATAAAATCTTTCCAATATCCAAAAAGAGGCTAATAATAACATTATTCATAGTCACAGTAGAACACTTTTTACTTCTTAGGGTTACATTTCATCCCACCATACACTGAGATTCAAATAAGTGTGTGTGAACAAACTAGGACACATTAGTAATGCTGGATTAAAAGGGACTTTTTACTGAACAAGCCCCAAATAGTTGCAGTAATAGCTACGGTAACCTCTGTGTTAAGGACAGAGAGAGAGAGGACAAGCAGAGGAGGGAGCATCCAAGGGCTTAGATGTCCCTGGAGCTCTTCATGGGAATGAATGTGCATTCAAAATCAGAAATCCCACAACAGCTGCTCAGTGCATGGATGCCCATGAAATCCACCCACTACAAATCCGAGGCCTCGGTGGGATTTATGCACCAATTTGAAGGCAAAAAAAAAGGATTTTCTTCTATCAAAGCAACATACCAAGGGAGCCAGAGGCTCTTTGGTGTTCTTGAACAAGCAAAAGCATGTGCAGGGTCCTGCTCATCCTACCATCTGCAGCATAGTGCGAGTGTGGTGTCCCTCCCCCTCTGATCCTGTCAAGGAGTTTGGCCATCCCTCTGGGTTTCCTTTGTCTGCGTCAGAAAGCCCTGGAAAGTGTGGCACACAGGACTGGTCAGTATCACATCCTGTCAGAGACATCACTGATAGAGGAGTCAGAAGAGCAGAAATGCTGTCCCTGGTGGTCTTTGAGGCCCCTCGGCCAGCTTTGACAACCACTTCCTTAGGCTGGGGAGTGCCCATCCCCACAGGGGCCATATATCACTCTTGCTCTTGGGAGAATCACACCTATGTTTGTCACCCGTTCTATGGGCCTGTTCTATGAGTCATATTGCATATCAGACGGACAATGAGAGTTTGGTTCATCCTCACTTCCTGGAGGCAAAGCAAGCATGGAGAGTTGGAGACAGGCCCTGGGTGGTGGTGTGTGGATGGGGCCAGCCATACAGGTAGCTGGTGCAATGGGATGTTCCTCAGAGAAGTCCTCTTGCCCTAAAATGCCTTTTTCAACAGGAGACCAGGGTACCTGAGTTCCCATCATCACAGTTACTTTTTCAATGAAATGACTCCATGAAGCTACTGCTTAATGGAAGGAATAAGGAATAATGCAATAATTCTGTGAATTGTTGTCTAGTCTCAGTTAGTTTGTAAGATTAGTTAAGTAGATCTAGAAGAAACCAAGAACAGATTAAGATTTGGTGGGAGAGTCAGGCCCATGGGTGTGGTTTGTGGGAAGCTCCGCGCCTGCACTTGTGTAGACTCCTGAAGAATGAGGGCTTTGAGCAGCCAGCAGGGGGCGGGGGAGGGATGGGGGCGGGAAGCCTAGGATAGGTCATCATAGGCTGGGGATCTTGAGAATATATAATTGTCCTAACAGAGATGTTGTCACAGTGGACTCTGCCTGCAATTTCTACCTGTTACAATGAGGTGGAAGAGATGCAAGTGGAATTGATCTAAAAAGCAGCACAGAATCATTCTGAAAAACAACACTTTTTCCATCACCAGAAATCATTTGTTGATTGTTATGCTCAGGATCTGGACAAAAAAGAACCGCAGATTCAATCTCTGCCTCCTTCAAGACTTGCCAATCAAAGAGAGACACAGAAGGAGGACACAGAGAGCAGGAAGAAACATTTAAACGTGAATGGGCGGTGAGATATTTATAGTGTGTGTAAGTCTGGAATGCACAGATGCAATCCTCAGCACAGCTGGGAAATGAGCAGTGGGCAAACCAATCAGTCAACCCATCCTTCATTCAGTCCCCCAGCATTCAGAGTGCTGGCCGGGTGCCAAGCCCTGCACTGGGAGTCTTGAGGTGTATAAGATGAAAAAAATATGGTCCTTAGTCTCAAGGAAGTTACCATGAGAGGAGAGTTAAGGCAGACTTGATGGAGTGGTAATAGCACAGATGTAGAGTCAACCAGGCTGCCATCTGAATTCAATTTCAAGGTGCCACTCTGAACCATTGTTTCCTTTTCTGTAACAAGGGGTGTTCGTACCCACCTCCCAGGGTTGTGTAAACATTGAAGGAGCTAATCAAAAGTCCAAATGCAATGAATGATCTAATAAATGTTAGTTTTCCTCCTTTCATTCACAAATTACGCTACCACGAGGCAGAGAGTGATGTGACACAAGAAAAGTGTTCTGAGTTCAAAGAATGGAAGTGCAATTATTTACAGCTGGGGAGCTCTGAAGAAAGTTCAGGGGAGGGATAGCATTTGAACCTGGCTTTGAAGATGGGTAGATTTAGATGGGTAGAAACAGGGGGTGAGTAACTGCAGACAGAAGGAACAACATGGACAAGTCCAGGGGCAGGTGAATGCTGGAGTGGTAGATAATGTTGGAAGATCATCAGGGTTTGGTCATGTCATTGAGGACCTTGATGCTAGGCTAAAGTGAAACATCATAGAAACAAAGGCATTTGAGCTAGAAGGTGAGATTGGTTGGAGCTATGTTTTATAAATAAAAACTTATAGCTGGGTTTCTTTTCAATTGAAGAGGAACTCATCAGTTCCAGAGGCCAGAAGGTATGACAAAAGGCAGTGATGGTCTCAACTGTGGAGGTGAAATGGAATAAGAGGTAGCTGGAAGATTCAAGAAGCAAGATGTATGTGTGAAGAGCACAGAGGAAATCTCTCTATGGTATTTGTAGCCTTAGTGACTAAATGCAGACAGCAGAGAAGATGTGAAAGTCAAGCTGGTGGAGGCTATATATGGACTACTCACATTTCTGGGAGGAAAGGAACTACAGGCAAATGGGATATTGAATTGGAGCACAGAAGAGAGGTCCCAGGTAGAAAGATCTACTTGTGAGTCATCAGCGTCAAGGTTGTTGGAGATGATGAAGGGAAGAGAAGAAGGTGAAGGAGAGCTCTGGGGACCTGGACATTGTGGGGGCAGAAGAGGGAGAGGTGGGAGAGGAGGAAGGCATATTGGAGAGATGGAAGGACAGGAAGGCACGGCCAAAGAAAAGAGACCTCTTAATTAAAAAAGAAGTATGTACCCCCATGTTTATTGCAGCATTATTTATAGTAGCCAAGATATGGAAGAAGCCCAAGTGTCCATTAATAGATGCATGGATAAAGAAGATGTGGTATGTATATACAATGGAATATTACTCAGCCATAAAAAGGATGAGCTCTTGCCATTTGTGACAACATGGATGGACCTAGAGGGTATTACGCTAAGTGAAATAAGTCAGACCGAGAAAGAGAAATGCCAAAACAAACAAATGAACAACAAAACAAATGAAAAACAAAAAGCAGAAACACACCTGTAAATACAGAGAACAAACTGAGGGTTGCCAGAGAGGAGGCAGTGAGGGGATGGGCAAAACGGGTGAAGGGGAGCAGGAGGTAGAGGCTTCCGGTTACGGAATGAATAAGTCATGGGGATGAAATGTGCAGCATAGGGAATTACACTCCATGGTGTTGTAATAGTGCTGTATGGTGACAGATGGGAGCTCCGCTTGTGGGGAGCACAACATTACACAGAGAGTTGTCCCATCACTACGTTGTGCACCTGAAATGAATGTAACACTGTGCACCAACCATACTTCAATTTAAAAAATGCCACAGAAGAGAAGACAGAAGAGTTCCTGGCCGAGGGGGAGGCCACTAGTGACCAGTGGTGTGGAGGCTAAAGAAGACAAGGAACAAGAGCATCAGTTTGCAATTCAAAGCTCACTGATGGTGTCTCTTTTATACTCTGACTCATTTTTGTTGATTCTTTTTGTTTTGCTTTGGATTTCACATGGATAGCTTTTGTAGGAACAACAACAACAAAATTTGCTAATGATCTCAAAGAGGTATAAGCCAGATTGTAAAGGCTTGCCAAGAGAGACTTCAGCGTTAGGAAATCTAAGCAGGAATTGTGGATTGCTCTTTGAGAAGTTCTACAACCCAGAGAAGGAGAAAGAGAGCTCAAAGTCAAGTGCAGAACCAACAGAAGGTTGCAGTGATGCCCCAGAACCCTCCCACCTTCGGGACAGCTGATTATTGAATTTCCAGGAATTATGTGAGCTTCTTGTTAAACTGACTTGAAATACTCCTACAGTGGATGTGTTTACCCTACAGATTATTGGCAAATACTACCCATCTGCCCCCTGCTCTCACCCGCAGCCAGTGGTGAAACACTTCACCTCTGTTAAGATGGAGACGGCAAGCAGGTTTCTAGGCTGGGAGATTGAAAAGTGGGTTAATAGGAGGTGGAGAGAAGGGAGAGGAAGCAGATCCAGGGGCTGGGGAAGCCCAGGTGTCTCCAGGCCAGGCAGGGATACGGAGGCTGTGGAGGAGGTGGGATTGTGAGGACGGGATGTTGGCGGCATCACTGCACGGACTCAGAGGAAAGAGTTAAGAGACTCCTTGACCTACCACGACTGAGCTGATAAGCAGCACCTCCAGATCTCATCAACTGAAGGAAATTAGTCAAGCGACAACAACAAAAAGACCCAAAATGCATCCTTAAGGAAAAAGTAATTTTAACTGAAGTTGGAAAGCCAGGCCTTTGTTACGGTATGATATTTCTTTGGGTTGTTGAGCTTAATGCCTTAGAAGTTTCATCATTGCCAATGTTGAGCCTTGTGGTGGTGATCCCTGCGTTTTATAGGGTCACTCAATCCCATTACCCACAAATCATCCAAAATAAGAACTGGGCAAGAAAGCACCTTATGAATTTGGGTAAACATGACCCCCCAATATAACAAACTCTGTGTTTTCTTACTTAGGAGAAGATGAACAATCCAGATAAACGCAGCCACCATCACTGGAATTTGAGGCTAAAGTTTGAAACTTAGTTCTGTGGGGACTGTACTCCCTAAAACCAGATTTGAAGTTTCTTTTCTCAAATAAGATGTTTGAGATTTACTCTTTCCTGATACTCCTGTGATACAGTCCTGACCTTTCAGAACTTTTATTTAATTTAAAAGGAGTTACAACAAAAGTACATTTTATCCTAAACATATTGAGCCTTCATTAGAGGTTTTATGAAAGTTCTGTGTAGGTACACACACACAAGAAAAGAAAGTACAAGGAAGGGCGGAAGAGAGAGACAGAGAGACAGGGAGAGGGACCGAAAAGCACAGGCTTGGCCGGCTCTCGGGCCCGGAACCAGGTGTGATTTAAGCGTCTGCAATGACCCGCTGTCACATCTCTCAGGGCCCCGGCACTGGCTGTCCAAAACAACGGCATTTCACAACATTTCAGGGCTGATTGTGGGAGAGAGCTACCAGCTGCTTCCTTCCTTAAGACGGCAGTCCCCCAGGCTCCCTTGCAAACGTCAGAAACTGCAGACCTACTTCCAGACAAATACTTCAGGAAAAACGCTCTCAGGACAGCTGAGGACGCTTGGTGCTGTTCCCTCAAATCAATAGTGTCTTTGATGAATGCGCTTGGCCCTTGGCTGCTGAGACTTCCAGTGGGGAATTCTTTGCAACTCTATATGATACATCATCTGGCCCATACATAAAAACCTGCTTTTCTTTCCTTTGAGGATAAGCAGTGTCGTCAATGGACTGGAGCGGGGGTGGAGGGGTGGGGAAGGGGGGGCAGTTCGCGCTCAGAGTAAGACAGAGCCCAAGGTCTTGGACTCAAAAGTTCAGGGAAGGGTCAACCTCTCTGACTGAAGGTTTAAATTAAGGAGACTTTCACTACCATAGCTGAGTGTGGATTAGCTTGGAAATGGGACATGTTGTGGAAAGCAGCTAAAATGACATGGCGAAGACAGGAATAATAGTCCTAACAGAATCTAAAAAATGTGAGGTGGGTAATGAGAATTTCTCAGTATGTCCCTGGCACGGTCCCCAGGGAGGAGGTCGGGAGGGTAACACGGTGTCTGGTCTGCTTGGCATTCTTATCGTGAACTAATAATTCGGCATCCTTATTTCTAAAGTGGTGTAATCTTTTCACCAGGATTTGAAGAGATCTATGCTGTAAGAGAATTTCTGAATCTATTTTTTTAAAAACCAGCAAGAAAAGTGATGGTTAATATATACTGAGACTTCACTGTATGCCAGGCACTGTGCAAAGAGCTTTGTAGACTTGGTCTCATTTGATGTCAGAACATTATCACTTACCCCTCCATCACCGCCACTGCCATCCCCACCCCCATGTCATAAATAATGAGACCGGCTTCAAGAGTTTAAGTAACTGGCCCAAGGATAGCAGCTAGTGGGTGATAAGTGGCAGACCTGGAATTTGAGTCCAGGGTTTATCTGGCTTCAAAATCCATACATCTAATCACTTCCTGAGACCCTGAGGCTCCGAAGAGCTGGTTGTAAAGACACAGAATAGAGAGACCAAGGGTATTGGGAGCTGTGAGCCAGGAACTGTGGACAAGGACCAAATATATACGAGAACTATATTCTGGTCGTCTGAATGACCAAATATATATTTGTTATAAATCACAGTATTGCAGCAAGCAATTCTGTTGTGACATGATTATTGCTTTGATGGAAGTGTGAGAGAGTGTAGCAGGAACTAGCAGAAGGAGCCTGTAAGTATGCCTGGGAGAGCCAGAAAGAGCTTGAAAAATGGGTTGGAGTAGGCAGACAGAAATAGGGAAAGTTCCTTCCAAGAAGAGACAAGAGCATATGCAGGAAGATAGAAAGAGTTAGACAAGTCTGAGGAAGTAACAACAGTCTGAGACAGCTGAAGGACAACCCTGGGGCAGTGGTGGGGGACAAACAGGAGTGGGGGATGGGGCAAGCCTGAAGGTCAGTAAAATGCATACTGTGGCAGGGACTGTCATATACAAGATGCATATACAATATGCGTCTCTCCTAGGAGTCTCTCCAACTCTGATGGTCTATTATTCCACAAGTAACACATGAGCTGGACTCTTTATTTCAATTCAGTTCAACAAATATCTATGGAGGGACCTACAAGGCATAAATCTTCACCCTTTACTGAGTCTATAGGTAAAATCCTTGTCCTTTAATTAATCATAAGCAACTCTTTCCAGCAAGTGGTAAATGTCCGAGAAGCTCTGCAATCCTCCTGGGCAGAAATCTTTTCCCAGCAGGATCCCTGGAGAGTCTCCTGTTCCTCCTTGTCCAGGATGTTAGCAAAACTCCCCATCGCATTTGTTAACCCTAAAAATAGAAACTTCCAGTTATTTTACCAGTAGAAGATGGGTTCACCTGGGGATGAAAGAGAGTTGCAATCCGGGACAAACAAGCTGTAGCAAAACTGTAGGCGAGTTCGGGGAACAAAGGAGAGCCACCCGTTTTTAAGGAGAAAGGGGGTAATGGAAAAATTAAAAGTCCACTGGAGCAAACTGGGAGTTCCAAGTGTGGTGGCTTTTCATGGGCTGAGCTGTTGGCTGAAGATGAGGAAAGCGTCTCTTTCGGCGGCTGGAGTAGTACAGTGGTATCCGCGTGCAAGTTCAAGTCCGTGCAAGCCCAAGTCTGGCTCCTCCTGTCAGGTCTGCAATTGACTACAAGTGGTAGGGGTAAGTGTTCCCCTTGCTGGAAAACTCCCACCTCCATTGGAGCGAGGGTCCCCATTGCTAATTTTCACATATTCTGTCTGGATGTAAGACCCCTGAAGGTCTCCACATTTAGTTGCCTGGAACTTTGAGGCCAACAACCCTGGCCCCTGCCTCTCATCCCTGCCATCCTGTCACCAGCTCAGGTGTGGCCCTCAAAGTGTCCTCTTTTGCCCAGACTTTTCCCTCATTTTCCAGCAGCTACTCCCTGCGTCCTAACCGGTGCCCTGCTATCAGTTAGTATCACCAGCTCCAACTATTCCACCTCCCAGGCTTACAGGAAACCTGGCTGAACCCTAAGAATATCCCCTACCCACTCTCTGAAGGGGAGACCCCGTTTTCCTTTGTACCGCAAACGTCTTCGAGCCCTCAGCAGCACCCTTGCTCCCTACTGCTTCTTTCAGACCATTACTCTGCTACCCTCAGGTACAAACCTTGAAGTCCAGGCCACGCTCACCATACATACAGCTGGCAGCTTCTGGCCTTATACTCGCCTCTCATTCATCGAGGACGTTGATGCCTCACTCAGGATATTCCTTTCTACCCACATCATCCTGAGGACTTTAACCCTCATGGCGAGACTCACACAACATCACAGACTGGGCACCAGTGATCTTCCCTCTCCTCCACTGCAGGCTTCCACAGCTTGGACACTGGCGTTGCCCACAGCTGTCTTCCCTCTGAAATCTTACACCTGACTACCTTATGCCTGACTGTCATTTGCTATCATCCTGCTCTATCAGTTTGTTTGCTGTGCTCACCAGGACCCCCTAAGCCTCTGACTTCTCTGTTTTCTCCCGTCAGTTTTACCCCCATACCTCCACGTTTGCTCCTTCCAGCCTAGTTCCTGGAGTTCATCCCTTTCTCCATTCGTTAAGAAGACTCTAAGTGTCCTCACCACCTTGCCTTTGTACCACATCCGTCTTGTTACATCCATATCTAGGGTCAATTCAACAATCTGTTTTCCTGGTTGCCACACATAGGCAGTTCAGGGCTGTTGCAGAAAACGCATAACCATTATAGACAGATGACACTATGGACGTATGGTGCAACTTCCAGTGCCCTTGTAAATTCACAGATTCACTCCTTTTCCAATACCTTGCCATGGCATTCCAACTTTCACTTCTTTCCTCAAAGCCATTGAGAAATGAATCTTCAGCCATAAACTTCCTCAACTTCCTTCAAAGTTATCTCTATTTGGACTTGCCCTCTTATGTCCTTCCTGAATTCCCAGAGGAAAAGGTGTTCTCTTCCTATTTCAGTCCTTCTTGTCTCCTTCATGGCTAAGATCTTTCTGCATTGGTCCACTGTTCTGTATTTTCAACTTTTTCTACGCCACTGGTGTTTCCTTAACAGCTTATTAAATTTGACAAATCTTTTCAATATTTTAAAAAACTAATATTTTGATCCTACATCTCTCCCTAGCTACCCGCTTCTTTCTCTGTCTTCCATTTCAGAGTCAAACTGCCTGCTCACTGCCTCCACGTCCTTCCATCTCATTCATTGCTTGGCCTTCTGCAATCAGGCTCTGCCACCACAACTTCATAGGCAACTACCTTGGCATATAACACCAACAATCTCCCATTTGGCAATTCTAATGGACTCTTTCCTGTCTTCATCATGACTGACTTAGAAGTGGCATTTGACGGTGTTGACCATCTCTTTCTCTAAAAGCTCACTTGTTCCTTTGCTTCTCTGCACTACCTTCTCTCGGGCCATCTCCACCTCTGTGACCATTATTTCCCAGCTTCTGTTAAAGCTTCCTGTTCTCTGATCATCCCTTCCATAATTACCAGCCCTCCTTGCCACTCCGTGTGATCACCCTCATTCACTCCTTGGCTTCAGCTGCCCTCTGTGTGAGCATTACTTTGAACCACACATCTAGTCTAGATCTCCTCTGAATTTTACTCTTGGGTATTCAGTGTTCTTATAGACACTCCACTAGAATGGGCCATACAAAAGTTAACCATGTGCCAAGCCAAAGTCATCTTTCCTTCCCACACTTGCTCTTCCTTGTATCTGCCATCTTGAAAAATGTCACCACCAGCCACCCAGTCACCGAAGCCAGAATCCAAGGAGTCCTGTTTGACTCTTCATCATTCTCTAATGCAGCATCCTCAAACACATCCAGCTACGCTCCCTTAATACCTCTCATGACTCTCGCCTCAACGTTACTCTACAGAACAAAACTCATGGTTTATCTTATCTGAGTGACTGCAATAGTCTTTTAATTGGCTTCTTAGCCTTCAATCTAGCTGTCACCACCCTCCAATCTGTCTTCCAGAGCAATATTTATAAAACACCAAATGGAACCTGTTTATTACAGATCAAAACTATTCAGTAGTTTCTCTTTGTTTATAGGATGAAACTTGAGTGCCCGAGTATGTGGTATGAGACCCTTCAACATTTTCAGCTCCGGACATGCTCTTCCTGGGACCTTATGTTTCAACCAACTACTTGCATTTCCTGGAACGTGTCTAGCTATTTCCAGTTTGTGAGGTTTTGTTCTTAGGCTCTTGCTGCTTAGAATTGCTTTTCTCTTCTTTATTACTTGGCAAATAGCTACCTGTCTTTCAGGACTTGGCTCAAATACCATCTAGCCTGCTATCCCTCCTCTGCTGAGAACCAACCTCTGTCTATTCTGTGTAGAGTCTCTATCACAGCACTTTCAGTGATTTGTCACACTTATTTTTTTAATTACAAGCACTTGTAGGTAAGCACCATGTCTGATTCATCTTGATGTTCCCAGCATAGCACCTGGCAGGCCGAAGACTCCAATAATTTTTGTCAGCTTTCTTGAAATATAATTTATATACAATGAAGCTTACCATTTTTAACTAAACAATTCAGTGATTTTTTGACCAATATACGCAGTTGTGTATCATTATTGCAATCACAATATAGAATATTTCCATCTCCCCAAAAGTTCCCTCAGGCCCCTCTGTCTTCAATCCTCCCTTCCCACCCCCTGACTCTTGGCAACCTCTGATCTGCTTTCTGTCAGTATAGTTTTGCCTTTTGTAGAATTTCACATAAATGAAATCAAATAATATATAACCTTGGTGTCTGGCTTCTTTCATCTAGTATAATATTTTAGCGATGCATCCACGCTAATGCATATGTCTCTAATTCATGCTTTTTTCTTTCTCAGTAGTATTCCATTGTATGGAGATGCCATAATTTCATAACTTGTTTATTCATTCATAGGAGAGAGATATATATACATATATCTCAACTATAGTTATCTAGTTGCTCCAGCATCATTTGTTGAAAGATTATCCTTTCTCCATTAAACTGCTTTGTCAATTTTGTAAAAAATCACATGGCCATATTTATGGGGATCTATTTTGGGATTCAAGCCTCTATGTCATTGAACTACTTGTCTATCTTTACACGGATATACTATCTTGATTACTACTGCTTCGTAACCAGGGAATATGAGTCCTCCAAGTCTGTCCTTCTTTCTTTCAGAACTGTTTTGACTATTCAAGGTCCTTTGCATTTCCATGCAAAATTTAGAATCAGCTTGTTGATTTTTATAAAAACGGCTTGCTGGCATTTTGATTGGTATTAATATTGCATGGAATCCATACATTAATTGGGAAAGAACTGACATATTTTTGTTGAATATGTGAACTCCTACATGCAAGGTGCTGAAACCCATTCAATTTGTATGGTGCTTTATAGTTTACAAAGCCAATTCACATGCATTACCTCATGTGACTCACCTAACAACCCTGTAAGTCAGAGGGAAATGCTGGTCTCACTTTGCAAATGAAAAGACTGAATCTCCGGAGACTTGACTCAGGTCCACTGGTGGGTGTATGGTGGAGCCAGCTGGCCTGGTGTTTTCATTTCATTCTACAGTGTATTTGATGCTTGCTCCTGTAGATACCCATGTAGTATATTTACAATGCTGGCATGTAGGTCTAGGCAGAGCATACTTGCCCATACTGCAAATTCAACCTTATACTTCCGCTCCCTTACTCGGGTAAGAAATACCTTGCGATCCATCATCCCTGCTTTCACACCGGCTCTGGGGACCTGGCTCCGACCTTCTCATGCATCGCAATCATCTGGGAGCTTTACAAATGCCACACACCCCCAAATTTTGATTCAATTGTCCAGGGGTAAGTCCTGAGTATCAATAATTCATAAGAGCTTCCCAGGTGATGTAGTATAGCCAGGATTGAAAACTGCCGGTCTGGGGTTTCCAGGAAAGGAAGAGCAAAAGTCAGAGGGGACATTTCTGAGAGTCAGGCAAGAAGTGAAAGTCCCACGGGTCACTGGCCTAAGGGGTCCCTGTGATGGGCGGGAAGGAGGACGAGAGAGGTGGTTGGAAGATCTTGCCAAATTCCTCAGCAGATTTAAGAAGAGATGCTAAAATTATGGCAACTCTTCTTTGGGGAATTGATCCCTATTCCTTTAAAAATATTCTTACCCTTACTGAATAAGAAATTTGACTCTCCTAAGATTCAGACAAATTCATCACAGGAAAGGGTTGGGGGTTATTTTGTCCAATTTTTGTGTTTCACAGATAAGAAAATCGAAGTGTCCAGATGCTGATGACTGTCAGCCTGTCTACCCAGTCCAAGCAAAGTCAAAACTGGAATTCAGAGTCCTGGCTCCCAGAAGGGGCTCTTCCCACTCCTCTGTGTGGCCTAGGCCAGCAGCTCACTTTTTTATGGGGAAGTAGAGCCAACTGGGATGCAAGGCCTGATTTACCAGTTCATGGACCATTCTCGCCAATGGCTCCCAGGTCTTGGAGCCGTCAGAATCACCCGGGGAATTTAAAACCTAGATTTCTGAATGCAGCCTGGAATCCAAATCTTTGGGTTGGGGACTAGAATTTTATTCAAACCATTCACTTCTCCCTTGCTCCCCTTTGGCCTGTTTTGCTTTGTGTTTGTGAACTCCAGGGTCTGGAGAGGCCTGAACTAGGGTCCTTGGAAATTCCTAGGTTTGGTGATTATCTGTGAATTTTAATTATTGGAAAGTCGATGCCTCCCTGCATAATTAGGAGTGAACACAATATTCATAGCCTTATGCAACCAAGATTTTCTCTCATTTCCAAAAGCTGAAATATAGACTGAACATAGCAATTATTTTAAGGCCACAGAAAAGCTAACACCAAGACCAGAGCTCCGGGCAACAACAGAAAAGCAGAATCTGCCCCAGCTCCTGTGGGTCTGCTCTGCAGGGCAGGCGGGGGCTCAGGGCAGGTAGGCACCGTTCCCATCCCCCTGCTCCCACAGTGCGTGCATCTGAGACCCAGGTTCGAATCCCCGTGCTGCCGCCGCCGGGGTGTCAGGTCTCAGCGCTCCTCTGTCCTTACCTGCAGAAGGGAGAGTTCTTGCCACTTGATGGGATGCTGCCCAGCTGCATGAGGCAGCACTTGTGAGCTCCGTGAGCGGCTTACGGACACAGGGCTTGTGCTGGAGACACGAGGGTTACCAGTAGCAGGGTTTGCAAGGGCCGTGTCCCCTGTCTCTGCATGTCCCCAGAAGTTCCCTCCCTGCAGGGGTGTCCTGACTGGCCGTTCTCTGCCTCCTTGACCCCCTTTCCTGCTTTCCACTCTCCATTTGGGGGCCTCACTGAACTCCCTCCCTTCCTTCTTGATTCACTCGCTCAGGTCAGTGGTCCTCAACCTTTGTGCACATTTGAAGAACTGGGGAGCATTTTCAAAGGCACCAATGCCTTGGGCCCCCCATCGCATGGCTTAGGCCAGAATCTGAGGAGGAGATGGGGCGCCAGGCACTGTGTTTTAAAACATGCTTTCTGGGCGATTATAGTGTAGAGCTGGGGTGAGAACCACCGCTTTGGACCTACAATTTCTGGGAATCCCTTGAGGGTACAGGGAGACCATGTGCCCGGGGCCTCTGGTCTCTGAGCTCCTGCTTCCAGGCCCAGAAGTGAAACTCTTCTCTCACCTTCCTAGACACACGCATACAACGATGGGGTGGTGGGAACCCAGAGAAGAGGTTTACATTACATCAGTGCAATTACAAACCTAGGTATCTTAGTTCTTAACTGGCCTTTTCCCTGCCCCCTCCCAGGGGCTGATTACAGTTCCCCCCAGTCGCTCCACTAGCTGTCCTCCCCTCCTGCCTCTCCTCATCCTTTTTCCCACCCTCTTCACACAAGTCTCCTGCTTGAGACCCTGCCCCCTGCTTTGTGGCCTCTGCCTCATCTTCCACCCAAGAGCCTCAGCAGGGCCATTTCCCAAAGGCAGTTCCCTCCCTAGAAGGTGTCAGCTCTTAAGGGAAACATTCACTTGTGTCCTCTTCTGTGTACTCAGGTTCCTCCTGAGTCCCTCCCACAGGCTGGGCTGGCTGGTAGGCCCCTCCCGGGGCTGCCCTGAGTGCTCTGGGCCACCCCGGCCTACTGAACTGAGCTCTGAGCCTCGGTGGCCATCACAGTGTCCTTGGTGTCTGCCCTTGAACCTGCCTGGCTGAGAGCCTCAGGGTTTGCATGTCATGGAAGCAAAGAGTGATACTCTTTCCAACCCAGGCCTGACATCCCCTACTCCCCCAACTAAGAAGCAGGTTGGACTACCCACAAATTGCTCAGAGTCTGGCACACGTGCAAGTGTATGGACAATTACCATCCAGCATACGGTGCTGTAGCCAACAGGCTGCCGGCCTGGAAAGCAGGGGTGGGGTAGGATTGCTTGTGTCAGCAGAGGTAACTGGAAGCGGTTGAAAGCTTGACCAGGAGTTTTTAAGGCAAAGAGGAAGGGTTGAGGGGTGAGCACGCTGGGTAAATGGACTGTGTGTGTGAAAGGGCAGATTCCCCAGTGAGTGTGACACACTCGGGGACACTGCGGTCACTGGTTTGGCCCTGCCTGCCCTGCAAGCAATCCTTTGTCCTGTCTGGCTCCACTGAACCAACCAGAGCTGCTGAAAAGTGTATTGAATTTAAGAAAGCTGTGATCT
This sequence comes from Halichoerus grypus, assembly GCF_964656455.1. Taxonomy (NCBI): domain Eukaryota; kingdom Metazoa; phylum Chordata; class Mammalia; order Carnivora; family Phocidae; genus Halichoerus; species Halichoerus grypus. The sequence goes on from NC_135715.1 coordinate 73,941,971, forward strand.
CTTATTTCCTTGGAAAACCAAGCAAATAAATGGTTTAATGAGAACCCACAGCACCCAGGGAACGGTGGGTGGGAGAAGGCTGAGGACGCAGGGAGATGTGAGGAGTGAGAGCCTGTGACAGGATGGGGACTCTGAGCGCTTCCGTCTTTGATCTGAGCCACTGAGGGTTCCACAAAAGGGTTCTCTCCATGACCCAATTCGCCTACAGAGAAGACCGTCTAGATGCCTGAGCAGCTGGAAACACCCTCGAGTTCTTGACCTGATTCTTGTCCGCCGCCTCTTTCACCTGGCACGCAGATAGCACAGCACCATCCAGGAGCCCCGCCCACATTCCTTTGTTTATTCCCCTCAGAAACCCATAGGTGGTATTTGCCTCACGGTTCTGGAAGCCAAGCTTCAGTAACTGTGTCCTGGCCGTACGGAACAGGGCAGAGACTCCAACGCCGGTCCTCTGGCCCCAGCTCCGCAGGCGCTCCCCGCCCCTGCCTGTCAGGGGCTCAGCAAACTCACCCACGGCAGGTCTCCCCTTTCCCGTCTGGTGTTCAAGGACAGCTTTGGAGGAGGCTGTGGGATGACAGACACTGACACAAAGGGGCAGACGGGCTATCCGGGGCCTGGCTTTGGACTTGGCGAGCTCCTCACTACAGCCCTGATGCAAGAGCCCAGGAGCCCACTTCCAAGGACTCCTCCGGCCTGATTCTCACCAACCGGTCCTGGACCTGCCTTCCCACTGTCAACCTTAAAAATAAAATTGCCAGTTATTTAACTAGCAAACAGTGAGTTTATTCAGGAATAGCAGAGGAGTTACAGTTCAGGACATGCAAACCACAGGCAAGCCAGGGGAACAAAGGACCAGAGTGTCCTTTTATTGGGGAAAGGACCGCACTGGGAGGGGTTGTTCAGAACAAAAGGTCATTGCAGGAAAGCTAGAGTTCGGTTGTGGCGGCTTCTCATTGGCTGGGTTGTTGCCAGGCGAGAAGAAAATCCTCCTTCCTGCCCCGGAGTGTAAAGTAAGCTACCACAAGCAGCGGTGAGTGAGAACCCTTCCCTCGTTGCTTCGCAGCTCCATCTGGAATTAGGTTTTCTATATTCATTGTCACACCTCGTCGGTCCGGGCTGCCGGCTGCTGGGAGTCAGTGGTCTGGAGGGGCCCTGGCCCTAGGTTTGGCTTTCCCGCGCTCCTCCCCAATCTCACACCCAGCCCGGTGGCCCCTGCCCTTCACCCCATGCCCTGGCCAGCAGCTCTGCACACACACCTGATGCCTCCTCTCTGCACAGTGGAGGGCTGTGCCTTCTGGGGGGCGGACGAGGCAGGGGGCGTCTGACCCTGCGCTCCGCCATGAGTGGGCGCAGGCTGCGGAGGCCACCCGGACCTAGGGGCCCAGAGCAGTGCCCCTCTTGCATCACTTTGTCCAGGAGCACTTGCGTTCTCCAGGAGGGAGGGGGGGGGGCCAGTGGAACGTGTGCGGTGTGACTGTTGGTGTGTTGTGAGGGCGCGGGCCACAGCCTCTGTCGAAGCCCCGGCGGTGCGCGGGATGCGGGCAGAGAAAGCCGGCGGGCAGTAGGTGCGTCAGGATGGACTCGGGAGGGCGGGCAGTTAGCAGCCTCCCTCTCTGTTTTGGCCCCCACCCCCCGTCCAATCAGCCAGGGAGTCCCACTGATTGGATCTGTTTATTTTATGATGGTAAAATATACGTAAGATTTATCATCAACCGTTTCTAAATGTACAGTTCAGCGCATTGAGGACATTTGCCTTGTTGTGCAACCATCAGCACCATCCTTCTCCACACCTCCTTATAATCCTTCCAAACTGAAACTCGGTCCTCGTTAAACACCAACCCCCCACCCCCGCCTCTAGCAACCACCCTTCTACTTTCTGCCTCTATAAATTTGACTTACAAAACAAGAAAGAAAACTAATTTCCATAAAACGTTTATTGATGAAATCTAAAATACGATAGTGATCCTTGAGTACAGTTTTTTTGGTAAACTGGATGAGGAGTGGCTGGATCTTGTCCCTTCCCCTTCCTCTGGAGGAGCTCGATGTGCTGGGTCAGAAGATGCTCACTCCTTAACCCCCAAACTCAGCAAGGGTGGCAGAACCCTCAAACAGAGCTGGGCTAAGGACAGTGCCCGACACAGGACATACAGACAGGGGACAGAGTCCTGTAATCAGGCCGGAGCCTATGCTTGCTGATTCATCTTCTCCTTATCTTCCCAACATCTGTGCTTCTCGAACTTTCAGAGTGCTTAGAAATCACCTGGTGACCTTGCCGAAAGGCAGATTCTGTGTTTGGAACACGTCCCAGGTAATGCAGATGTGCTGGCCCAGGGACCACACTTGGAGAGGCAAGGCCCCCTTCCACCTGGGGAACCTTGATGTCCAGGCCGCGCAGAACCTCTCTGAGGCTGAACAAGTCCAGGGCCAATTCTTCTTCTTTTTTTTTTTTTTATCACTCAATATACTAGAAAAGAGATGCCAAAGCAGTTACAAAAATATTGACATATTTTAAATGTTCACAGTTTAAGAGACAAATGAATTCATCATATCTGCCTGCACCAGTACAATTCGATATGATTGTGCCGATCCCAAAATGTATTAATTCCTTCTCAGGTTGTGGGATGAACGCCTTCCGCTCTTGTCAGTTTTCTCTGGGACTGAATGTGGCAGCTGATGCTGAAGTGTCCGAAATGAGGCTCCTTGAGCACAAAGTAGGCCGGTGGTCCCGCAGGCTCACATGCACAGACCCGAGTGAGGGGAGCTCTGAGACCTGGAGATCTGGCCTTTCCGGCAGAGCCCGCTGGCCTTGTCCTGGCTTGGGGACTGCCTCTTTCCAGACGACTCTACCAAGGGATGTCTAATTCCTCCAGGAAATTCTTATCCTCTTTCATCCCCAGAGGGGTGGGCCCACTGTGTAGCCTTAACTGGACATGGCAGGCCGCGTCACAGTGGGTGGGGAGCTTCATGCAGAACAAGCCAGGAAAGGGGACTCAGGGATGCGGGAAGCTAATGGTGCCAACCTGTCACTCTCCAGGGGCCGAGTGGGATCTGGTCCCACCTCTGCAGGACTCCTTTTAAGGAATCTCAGAAGCTGAGTCTAGCTGTTCTAAGGCTTCTCAGCCCCTCAGGTGTTTCTTGAACCTCCAGTGTTTACAAACGGGATGACTTTGAATTATAAGGGTTTTCTCATTTTAGGAAAGGAATTACAAAAATATTTCATTGAATAAGAAGCTAGTTTAGTATACTTATAATATTATCAGACTTGCAACCCAGACCACCTTTCCCCACCTACCCACCCACCCACCCAAAACAGCCACACTTACTCTCATTAATCCTTGGAACCTAGCACGGGGTCTGGCTGGACATAGCAGGCCTCAGTGAATGAGTGAATGAAGTTTTAAGAGCAGCCCCATTAAACTCTAGTATCACAGCTGTGCCTACAATGGCCCTGTGGGAGCCCCAGCTGACCCTCAGGGGACAGTGCCTTCCTAAGCCCACCCAGCAGGGCAGGCATGTCAAGACTCAATGGGCCAGGTCAGTCCTCTCAGTCAAGACTCTGTTAGGCTGTCTGTCCTCCCTGACACACCTGGTCCTGTCATCTTGTTCGGTGGCGGTACTTGTCCCTTTGGTGAGTCATTGAAGCCACAGCACGAGGGAAGTCATGCTCTGGGGCACGGGAGCCCCGTGCCGTCCACCCCTGAGTGCTGCCATTGCTGGGAAGGCCTGCATGCACCCAGGTCACACACAACACGGGCACTGTCCCCTCACAATTGTGCCCCCGGGCTGGGACAATAACAGCGACGTCAAGTGTCCCCATTTGGAAGCATTCTGAATCCCTGCTTGCCTGCCCATCTGATTTCTCAGGCAGGCTGTGCAGATTCCTTAGTAAATAGGTTGGCAGGACACCAAACCCTCTCAGCCTTTAAAACCACTTTCTCCCAAGGCAGAGCTCAGCGGCGGCTCACCTGGCTGTGTGATTGCCCCGTAGACTCCTGCTTCCTCCCGTCCCTGGGGCTGGTAAACAAATCAGTGCTTCCTGGGAGACTGAGAAAGGGGGCTCTGTTTAAGGATAAGAGCATCATTTAGACATAATCAAGGATGCGGAAGAGACTTCGTCTTGGACAAAGACAGAGCATTTCTAAACCAGCCATTGCTCTCCGAATGTGGGAGGCTCTCTTCCCACAAGGCTGGGATTGTGCAGCTCTCAAAGAAATAAATGAGCTTGGAAGTGAGTGATAAAGGGCTTTGTGATCAGAGAGTATGCTTGCAATGCACCACCAAGGAAGAAATGTTACCCCTTTCTCAGTGAAGAGCCAGACACTTGCATAAAGTCTTAGGGGCATGAAATAAACACAGAAGTTAAATGTTGGAAAAAGAAAACTGATCAAAACAGAGGCATGTGGACACATTTTTAATAATCAGAAAGCCAATTTATTGATGTAGTGTGAGCTCCAACTGGTACATGATAAATACCAATTAAAATTTCATTAAAGAATATGTTCCTACAGAGAAGAAGCATATCTGTAAATAATTAGTAAGCAGAAAAAGTAGCAGTGGGTGAAGAATCCCAGACCTAGCTTGTCCAGTGTATCAGTGAGTACTTTCCGTTGCAAATAGCAAAAAAATCAACTCAAAATGACTTAAAGAGTAAGGATATTTATTATTTATGTAACTTGAAAGTCCAGAGGGGTCCAGGCTTCGAGGCTGGTAGGTCGACATCCAGCCCTGACTTCTGGTGGCCTCGGTCCTGCCTCCCTCTGCATCAGCTTCGTCCCCAGATCGCTGCTCCCCTTTCCGCCTCCCTCCCTTGACTTAATGGAGCAGCATGGGCTCACTAATTCACTGTGGAGGTAAAGATGAAAGCTGTAGAGGCAGACGGGCCTAACTGGAATCCTGGCTCTGCCTGGGAGCTGTGTGTCTTGGGCAAGTTGCGAACCACTGAAGTGCTAGCCTCCTCATCTGTAAAACAGGAATAATAATAACGTCTGTGTCCTAAGATTGTTGTGAGGATTAAGTCAGACCGTGAGATGGTGGCTGACATGTAAATTTAGTAAGTTAGCACTTAGTAAATTTAAGAATTCCCCCCTTGGGGCGCCCAGGTGGCTCAGTTAGTTAAGCCTCTGCCTTCGGCTCAGGTCCTGGGATCGAGCCCTGCGTCGGGCTTCCTGCTCTGCGGGGAGCCTGCTTCTCCTCTCCCCCTGCTCCTCCCCGCCACTCGTGTTCTCTCTCTCTTGCTCTTTCTCTCTCTCAAATAAATAAACAAAATCTTAAAAAAAAAAAAAGAACTCACCCCTTGTCTTTATTTATTAAATGCTTACGAAGGGTAGGCACTGTGCTCACTTGGGGAGACATAAGTTAGAATAGACAAGTAAGTTGGTGGTTAGGATGGTGTGGTAGGTTCCCTACCCTTGTTATCCTTACCCTTCTGGTAGGAGCAAGACTAGGGAGATGGTGGACTGACACCTGGTAAACAACAGAGACCTAAGCAGGAAAAATGGGGAGGATGGGGACACTGGTCTCCAGTGTCACTTCAAGGGCTTTAGGCTCCTTTATGTAAAGTACAGATTTGGTTTCATGTCTAATTTCCCTTCAAACTAAATACTCTAGAATTTGGAATTGAATGGAAGGAAGGGAGGAAGGAAGGAAGGAAAGAAGGAAGGAAGGAAGGGAGGGAGGAAGGAAGGAAGGAAGGAAGGAAGGAAGGAAGGAAGGAAGGAAGGGAGGAAGGAAGAGAAGAAGGAAGGGAGGGAGGGAGGAAGGAAGAGGGTTGTCAACTCAAAAGAAACAGAATACATTTTTTGGTGACACTCAATGTGCTCTCTCGGGTCGGGAGATCAAAGGGACTGCTTCAGCCCAGAGCACCTGAGAGCGGGCAGCAGTTGGGGAAATTATGTTCCTAGTTACTTCTTTCTGGACGATGTTAGGGTAAGTACTCATCTGTGCTTAGAAATGTTCTACTGGATATCAAAAATAAAATGGCTAAGCAACTTCCCCAGGAAAAGAAAAAGCAGTCCAGACCTATTTAAAATAACCATTAAAGGCAAGACCTTTGACAGCTTTGAATTTTTAGTAGCACGCTACTACACCCTTCTGCCCACTGCACTGTTCGGCTCACAGGCGGGGGCTGAAAACCAGACTCTGCAGCCTTAGACATTGTCTTCCCAGAGGAATTAGTTTAACCGACATTTAGCCATCGAGTGACCTGTCCGCCAGCCGCGGGGCCCGTGGGGAGGTACAGAAGGCCGGCCCCTGGCCCTGTGAGGCTCGCAGAGGGTGGCCGGGGAACGTCAGTGGAACGGGGTGTCGTGAGCTCACGTGAGTCCCATCCCAGGCCCTCTGGAAGCCTCAGCGCACCCCTGCGGATGGGTGCCGGCACTCTGGAAAGATGGCAGCCTCAGCTTGGCATTTACCCAGCGGCCCTGGGTCTGCCCATTTGGGTCTGTTCCTCCCGCTCTCCCTGAGCCATGCAGAACCAGACTGATTTGCCCCAACACGGCCCCAAGAGCCCGGCTTAGGTCAGAATACAGTGCTATGCTTCTCCTCCAGAACACGCCATTTCCTCGGGCCAGGAGCTCATGGCCCATTTTTAGTCTGACTAAACCCCACGTCATCATTCAGTATGAAGTTTAGTGAAAGAACTCAAGTTGTAAAGGAAAGACCATCGGGTATCTTTTCAAGTTGGCTTGGTAGTTCCTGGATGAGAGAGGATGCTGGAAACCCCTTGGCTCCAGGCGCACTTGCCCTTAAGAATGGGGAAAAAAAAGCCTGAAGGAAATGCCATTTGTTAAATTAATGTTACAAAAACTACCTCTCTTTCAGGATGCTCGACTCAGCACACGTGAAATCTTCTTTCCTGTAAAAATGATAAACTAATGTGGGTGAGGAACTGCGTTGTGGGGCTGGTCAAGCTCCTGTTCCTATCAGTGGTCTGGCTGGTAGAGAAAGCATTGTTCTGGAAAGGGAAGCAAGGGTGTTCTTTGGGGATAGGGATGTGCTGGGAGAAATTCCTTTTAAGCCAGGGTATAAAGAAGTTGCTGGAGAAAGTACTCTTGACCTCTGCATTGCATCAGCCTCTAATTTCCCTTGGAACGGCGGAGTCATCTGCCCACGAGAGCAGCAGCTGCTTTGCTGTGTCTAAAAGAAAGAAGAAAGAAGAAAGAAAGAAAGAAAGAAAGAAAGAAAGAAAGAAAGAAAGAAAGAAAAAAAAAAAAGGAAAAATCACTGACTTAAAGAGGGCAATGACTATTTTCACTGTGTGCGGAAGGGATATTTTCAGCACATCTGGGCAGGATTCTAAACTTACCAATGGCTTAATGCAAGATTCTCATGCCTCCTAGGGATGTTTTATTGTGTTACTCCCAAGTTTTTATCACTTTATTTCCAATCTGTATCCTTGGGGACGAACAAAAATGCTTTTCTGAATCATAGGAAATGCTTCAAGCTGGGTACAAGTTGATATTAACTGAGGATATTCAGGACCCACGAAGGAACGTCACACTTTTTCGTAGATTCTAAAACGGGATCCAAAGGGGCAAATGTTATTTTCCCCCCTAATTTAATAAAGTGACAGAACAAGTTAAGTTATTAAAAATCTGACACCCCACCAGGATTCCATAGTACTGAGGTAAATTGAATTACTCTTTCTAAATAATACAGCAGGGGAAAATGAAAGCATTTATTTGTCACTATGCTAAGAACAAATGAAGAAAACACATTTAGTTTTATGAAGAAATTCACTCCTCAAGACTTCTATTTTTTTTTTAAACAGTCAATTTGATCGAAGAGATTCTTTAATCCTAGATTACTTCATAGATAAAACCATTTGCCATTTATATTGCCTCACAAGCATGTGTGGCTTAGGGGTTACCTACAGTCTGGAGCGTCAGGATGGTGGTAATAAAGATAACATTTACCTCTGAAATATGCTGGGATGCCAAGAGACTGAGAGAAAATAAGTCCGAGAATATGAAAAGAAAAATGAAAATACTCATCTAGCCTAAACCTGTGTTAATGAATATCATAATACTTTAATTAGTAATGTGGGTTCTGGTAGCATTTTCAGAAAATTGGTGAACACAGTCTTCCAATATTTGGTTCTCTGAATTAATTTCTACCCCTCACCAAGGGGAGATACTTGGAAGTATAGTCAAGAGTGCTTATGGTATTACTACTTAGGAAGAAAATGGTGGTGAAAAAGACAGTGAGACTGTCTTTCAATATTATCACTCAAAAGAGAAGGAATCTGATAAGCAACATCTTATAAAGATTATCTGAGGAAGACACGGATCTAAAATAGGGTTGTATCATCAATAGAAGAACGGATAAAGACGTTGTGTGGAATATTACTCAGCCATAAAAAAAAATGAGATCTTAACCATTTGCAACAACATGGATGGACCTAAAGGGTAATACGCTATGTGAAATAAGTCAGACAGAGAAAGAAAAATACCATATGGTTTCACTCATATGTGGAATCTAAACAAAACAAAACAAAACAAATGAACAAACAAAAAAGCAGAAACAGACCCATAAATACAGAGCACAAACTGATGGTTGCCAGGGGTGGAGGGGATGAGTAAAATGGATGAAGGGGAGTAGGAGGTACAGGCTTCTAGTTATGGAATGAATAAGTCACAGGGATGAAATGCACAGCATAGGGAATATAGTCTATGGTATTGTAATAATGTTGTAGGTGACACATGGTAGCTACACTTGTGAGTATGGCACAACATATACTGTTGTCAGGTCACTACGTCCTACAACCGAAACTAATGCAACATTGTGTGTTAACTATTCTTCAGTTTTAGGGGCGCCTGGGTGGCTCAGATGGTTAAGTGTCTGCCTTCGGCTCAGGTCATGATCTCAGGCCCTGGGATCGAGCCCCGTGTCCGCCTCCCAGCTCAGCGGGAAGCCTGCTTCTCCCTCTCCCTCTGCCTCTTCTGCTTGTGCTCTGTCTCTCTCTCTCAAATGAATAAATAAAATCTTAAAAAAAATTTATATAAAAAACCAAACTATACTTCAATTTTAAAAAATTAATAAAGTAAATAAAATAGAATTGCCAGATTTAGCAAATAAAAGTCTGTATTTTTATTTTAGCTAGGCATTCTGTATGCTCAGTTCGATCTGAATTTCAGATAAATACCTTTTTTTTTGTAATATGAGTATGTTCCATACAATAGTTGTGGCATTTTATACTAAAATTTATCTACTGTTTATCTGAAATTCAAATTTAAGTGGACACTCTGTATTTAATCTTGTAACTCTAGTCTAAAATGATCTTAAAATGCTAATTTTGGATGATTATAGAGGTCATGTGATGAAATGGATTTTTAAAAACAAAGACAAAGAAATTGACCAGGTTTAGCATTTAGTAATTATCTTTGGTGGCACAATACACCCAATTACAATTGTTGGCTATATGGTCAACAAGCCTTATAAAAATCACTTACAAAAGCCACAAGGTAAGTGTTTTGCATGTGGTGATTGTTAAATGAAAACAAACTAACAAATAAACAAAAACAAGCACAGGACAAGCCATTTCCTATAATGTGAATGAATACTTGTGGCCTAGGTAAAGTTTCCAGTGAGAGCAATATACATAAAAAGGAAAAAAATGCTATATCTTATACAATTTCAATCACATGAAAATAATATTTTAATCTTAAAAAGAGATTATAGCAATGACAAAGTTAGTAAAGTCAAAGATGCATATAACAGAATGAATAAAATTATTTCACACAAGTGAGTGAAGGCAATATTCTAAAATAATATATTAGTTTATCTAATGTGTAATTTGACATATTTGTAAGTAAATTGATCTGAACTTTATTTAGAGAGAGAGAGAGAGAGAGCTTGTGAGCAGGGGGCATGGGGGCAGAGGGAGAGGGAGAATCTTAAGCAGGCTCCATGCCTAGTACAGAGCTGATGCGGGGCTCGATCCCATGACCCTGAGATCATGACCTGAGCCGACTGAGCCACCTAGGTGCCACTAAACTTTTCTTTTTTTAATATTCTCATTGGGAAACCAGAGGGTCACATTATATACCAGATTGCCAAACCAGACGTTTGGACATGTACACAAGTTTTAGGAACATGTATTGACTGTCTTATCAATATCAAACTCACTTATATCACAATGCTAATAAATCTTACGGATCTGCTTTAGGTTTTACCCACCTAAAAAACTGTCTCTAGCTGTGACTTCTACTTCTAGCCATGATGGAAAAATAGGACCAGATTTACCCTTCCTCCTTAAACAATTTAAAAATTGGACCGAATATATTTAAAAATTGCTTTTCATACATCAGATAATAGGCAGCACAGTCTGGACTGGGATCCCTGAGAAACAAAGTGAGTTTTGTTCTTGCATGAATTTACTTCTTGAAAGCAGTTCCCAACACAAGAAAAGGGAATCCAAATAAAGTCCATTGGTCTTGGTGTGTTGAGCAGATAGAAGCTGTACTATATAGAAGCTAAGGTGGCTAGAATTTAAGGACAATGCATTGAAATGGGGGACTGCACAGAGAAAGAGGGAGCTTGGGAGATCTGTAGAGGAGTCCCTTCAAATCTGTTGCTGAGTACTGATCTGTGCATGCATGGGAGGACATTACCTGAGGTCAGAGAAAACTACTTCCTGGAGCTCACACAGGACTGAGGATAGTCTATGTTCCTACCAATCAGAGCGGTAGCTGGGGCACCTGGCAGAATTCTCAGAAGGACATTTCTTTAGTTATCACTACTTAGTTAGCCCTAGGCAGTTCTGGACCTGACATATGAGCTTAAAAGCGACCATCAAAAGGATCCAGTTAATTTAATTGTATGCCAAAACAAAACCCAACATTAAACAAATATAACAAGAACTAGCAACCAACAAAGCAAAATTCACAGTATCCAGCATCCAATAAAAAAAAAAAATTTACCAGGTTAAGAAATTTAAAAGCAATCTCATCTACAATTGCATCAAAGGGAATAAAATACCCAGGAATAAATTTAACCAAGGAAGTGAAAGACCTATACATTGAAAACTACAATACTGATGAAAGAAATTGAGGATGACACAAATAAATGGAAAGATAATCCATGTTGGTTAGATGGAAGAATTAATATTGTTAAAATGTCCATACTACCCCAGCAATCTACAGATTTAATGCAATCCCTATTAAAATTCCAGTGACATTTTTCACATAAATAGAGAAGACAATTCTGTAATGTGTGTGGAACCACAAAAGACCCCAAACAGCAATGCAGTCCTGAGAAAGAATGACAAAAATGGCATCACCCTTTCTGATTTCAGTCTACACTACAAGCTCACAGTAAAACGGTGCGCGGTACTGGAGGAAGAAGGGGACCAAGAGGATTTTGAAGGTGCACAAGAGGGAGGAGCCTTTGATTAAATCAGACAAAATTGTGAGTTGTCTATTTTTGCCTATTAATAGCATATTTTCCACCAATGAAGAAACTCAACTGGAAAAGCAATTACTGCATATTAACCAAGCCGATTTTAGGGCCCAGTAAGCCAGCCTCAGTTTTCACATCCACTAGCACTGTTGAGTATGCTTTCAACACACATTATCAGTTAACTGGTAAGATACAAATTCTTTTTGTATTTTGTAACTTACATGAGAAAACACACCTAAGAAATCACTTTATTTGTCCACAGGACAGCCGTCACTGGCAGGCCACAAGCTTACCAATTTCATGTCTGGCAAGTGCTGCCCAGGACACGTTTTGTGCTCTGAACAGAGTGGCTGCTTCACCATGTATGACGATCCTAGACTTATTCCTTTCTCTGGGGCCTGGAAGCTGAGGTAATCTGACTTTACCACATAGCTGATTGCCTTTGAGCAGGGCATAATCTCTCCAAACCTCATTTTTTTTTTTCATTTGTAAAATGGGGAAAATAATACTTAACTCCTCAAATTTTTGTGAGGAATAGTATGTGTAAAATGCTTCACATAGTGCCTGGCACGTGGTAGGCAGTCCGTGTTACTTTAGGGTCCAGCTGAGATAATACAGTTAATCATGCAACTTTGAATAGTGATTGAGCTTGCCCCACACAGAGCCTTTTAGCATTTCTGTGACTCACTGAAAGCATCATAGTTATGACTACAATTCTTAGTGTTTACAGGAACTTGGAAAAGAATGACTTCACGGAGGCCTTACCTGAAGTAACTGGCAGAACCAAGCCCTAGGCCTTTTGATCCCAAACCCATGTTCCTTCTGATGCTTTGCACCAATACCTTCCCCTCCTCGCCCCTGAAATCTTTCGCACCATACTCTTTTCTCTTCTCAAAAGATAAACAGTATGGTTCTTAACCTTCCGTTTCGTGCTTGATCCAATAATGGCTCCCATTGCTGTATTTCCTGTGTGCGTATCCTGACTCCTCAACTAAGTTCCGTGAGTATCTGAAGATAGGGATTGTGGTCTGTTTCAGTTCTGTTTGGCCACGAGTCCTCACAGCCTATCTAACACAGACCCAATGCACAGGAAATGTGAATTCAGCTCCATCGCTCCCTCAAAACCCATTCAGGCTATGAGAAAATCCACAGCCGTCCAGGTGAGATGAATATTGTGAGGAGAATTAATTGTTCAGCAACATTTTTGAAAAGCAGGAGCCCCTAACCTTCACAGAATTCAAAAAGAAAAAACTTAATCAAGGCTATTGAAGTCAGAGGTACCTTTAAATATTTCAGCCCTGGAATTACTATGTCAAGCATTCCGCTTGCGCTCATGTAATTGCTCTAAGCTGATTCATGAAAGGCTAGGAAACATCTGGTCATGAAATGACCCAGAAAGTTCAACTTACCTGCTAGAACTAGGTCATATTGTAAGTCTTCAGAAAAATTACATCTCCATATGGAGAGAACGCTAATAATAGCTAACTTTAATGAATGCCTACATGCTAGGCATGTGCTAAATGCTTGAATTATTGGATTTTAAACAAACTGACTTTAAGGCATCATTTACATACAATACAAATTGCCAGTTTACAGTGTACAGTTCCAGTTTTGAAAAATGTATACATATACCCATATAACCATCACTACAATTAAGATTCTACTGAATATCCATTATTATTGCTGAGTGATCTATCCCACTGCATGGATGTACTACAATTTGTTTACCTATTCATCTGTTGGTAGACATCCATTTTGGTGCTATAATAAATAAAAGTGCTTTGAACATTGTGTGGACACGTTTTCATTTCTCTGGGGTAAATACACAAGAGTGCAATCGCAGGGTCCCATGGGAAATATATGTTTAATTTTATAAGGAACTGTCAAATTGCTTTCTGAAGTGGCTGTGCTGCTGTATATTCCTAGCAGTATGACAATTCCCGTTGCTCCCTGTCCTTGCCAGCACTAGGTATTGTTGGTCCTTTTGTCCTCCTTCTGTTTGTTGTTTACTATGCTGGAGTTTAAAACTACTAAAATTTACCTGAACAGTTCTGTGAGCTTTGACACATATTATTTGTGTAGCCATGACAAACATCAGGATATAGAAGAGTTTCAACACCACAAAAAATGCCCACATGTTCTTTTTCAGTCAATCCCTCTTCTCCCTCCTGTGCCTGGCAACTAGTGATTTCTGTTCTTATAATTTTGCCTTTTCCAGAATGTCATAAAAATGAGATCACACAGTATGGAGTCTGAGTCTGACTTCTTGCATTTAGCAGAGTGCGTTGCGAATCATTCATGTGTATTAGTAATGCACTTCCTACTTCACTATATGGGAAATTCCCTATTTCACCGTATCTGTTCACCATTTGGAGAACGTTTGGATAGGTTTCTGGCTTTTAGTAATTACAAATAAAGCTCCTGTAAAGATTTGTGTACAGATTTCTGTGTGAACATGTTCTTGCTTCACTTGGGATAGTCGAATTATATGACAAGGGTATGTTTAACTTTAAAAGAAACTGTTAACCTTTTCCAAAATGACTGCGTCATTTTGCATTCCCACTAGCAATGTGAGAGTTCTAGTTACTGCGCATCTTCACTGGCATTTGGTGCTCAGTTATTTTTAGTTTTAACCATTTTAAAAACAGGTGTGTAGTAGTATCTCATTGTGGCTTTAATTTACATTTCCCTAATTAGCAATGATGTTAAGCATCTTTACAGAAGCTTATCTGCCATCGGCTTATCTTCTTTGGTGAAATGTTTGTTCAAACCTTTTGCCCATAAGAAAATTGGTTTCTTTTTTATTATTGAGTTTTAAGGGTTCTTTGTGTTTCTAGATACAAGTTTTCATGTGACTTGCAAATATCTTCTCCCAGTCTGTGTTTGCCTTTCCATTCTCTTAATAGTCTATTGAAAAGCAGAAGCTCTGAGGGTTCTAGAGGGGAGGGGGTTGGGAGGATGGGTTGGCCTGGTGATGGGTATTGAGGAGGGCACATTCTGCATGGAGCACTGGGTGTTGTGCACAAACAATGAATCATGGAACACTATATCTAAAACTAATGATGTAATGTATGGGGATTAACATAACAATAAAAAAATTTAAATAAAAAAAAAGAAAAGCAGAAGCTCTTAATTGTGATAAAGTCTAACTTTTCAATCTTTTATGCATCATGCTTTTGGTAGCATACCTAAGAAATTTTTGCCTAACACAAGGTCATAAAGTTTTTCCTATATTTTATTTGACAGGTTTTATAGTTTTTGGCTTTATACTTAGATTTAGGTTTATGATCTGTTTTGACTTAATTTCTGTAATGCGTGCAAGGTATGAATCAAAGCTTTGTTTGGTTAGTTTTTGCATAAGGATACCAAATTGCTCCAGCACTATTTGCTGAAAAGACCATCCTTTTTCTCCTAAAATGCTTTCACAGTTCCATGGAAAATCAATTGCCCTTATATGTATCAGTATCTTTCTGGACTCTGTGTTCTATTGATTTATGTGCCTATTCTTTCTCCAATACCACAATGTCTTGATTACTGTAGGTTTAGATTAAGTCTTAAAAATCAGGTAATGTATCCTCTAGGTTCTAGTTCTTTTGCTTCTTCATATAAATTTTAGAAAAAGTTTATTGATATCTACCAAATATCCTCCTGCAAAAACATATAACCTCCTGGAACTGAATCAGGAAAATATAGAAAATTTGAGGGATTTCCAGCAATGAAATTGAATCAGTAATCAAAAAACTCTCAAGAAACAAAAATCCAGGACCAAGATGGTTTCACAGGTGAATTCTACCAAACATTTAAAGAAGAGTTAATACCTATTTTTCTCAAACTATTCCAAAATATTAGGAAACTGAATCCAACAATACATTAAAAAAAATCATGCACCACAATCCAGTGTGATTCATTCCTGGTATGCATGGGTGGTTCAATATTTGCAAGTCAATGTGATACATTACATTAACAAGAAAAAAAGGATAAAAACTGCATGATCATTTTAATAGATGCAAAAAAGCATTTGACAAAGTATAACATCCATTCATGGTAAAAACCCTCAACAGAGTAGGTTTAGAGGGAACATACCTCAACATAATAAAGGCCATCTATGAAAAACCCACAGCTAACATCATAGTCAATGGTGAAAAACTGAGAGCTTTTCCCCTAAGATCAGGAATAAGACAAGGATGTCTACTCTCACCACTTGTATTCCACATAGTACTAGAAGTCCTAGCCACAGCAATCAGACAAGAAAAAGAAATAAAAGACATTCAAATTGGTAAGGAAGAAGTAAACTTTCACTATTTGCAGATGACATGATACAATATATATAAAAAAACCTTAAAACTCCATCAAAAAACTACTAGAACTGATAAATGAACTCAGTAAGGTTGCAGCATACAAAATCAATATACAGAAATCCACTGCATTTCTATACACTAATAATGAAGTAGCAGGGAGAGAAATTAAGAAAACAATCCCATTTACATTTACATCAAAAAGAATAAAATACCTAGGAATAAACTTAACCAACAAGGTGAAAGACCTGTATTCCAAAAACTATAAAACACTGATGAAAGAAACTGAAGACACAAACATATGGAAAGACATTCCCTCATGGATTGAAAGAACCACTATTGTTAAAATGTGCATACTACACAAAGCAATCTACAGAGTTAACGCAATCCCTATCAAAACACCAACAGCATTTTTCATAGAACTAGAATAACCCTAAAATTTGTCTGGAACCACAAAAGACCCCAAAGAGCCAAAGCAATCTTGAAAAAGAAGAAAAAATGGAGGTATCACAATCCCAGATTTCAAGATATACTACAAAGCTGTACTAATCAAGACGGTATAGTACTAGCACAAAACCAGACACATAGTTCAATGGAACAGAATAGAGACCCAAGAAATAAACCCATGCT
Organism: Halichoerus grypus; assembly: GCF_964656455.1. Lineage (NCBI taxonomy): Eukaryota > Metazoa > Chordata > Mammalia > Carnivora > Phocidae > Halichoerus > Halichoerus grypus. The sequence goes on from NC_135715.1 coordinate 73,958,293, forward strand.
TATATGGTCAATTAATCTTTGACAAAGGAGGCAAGAATATGCAATGTGAAAAGGCAGTCTCTTTAACAAATGATGTTGGGAAAACTGGACAGCTATATGCAAAAGAGTGAAACTGGATCCCTTTCTTACACTATCTACAAAAATAAACTCAAAATGGATTAAAGACCTAAATGTGAGACCTGAAACCATAAAAGTCCTAGAAGAGAACACAGGCAGTAATTTCTCTGACATCAGCTGTAGCAACATTTTTCTAGGTATGTCTCCTGAGGCAAGGAATACAAAAACAAAAATGAACTATTGGGACTACGTCAAAATAAAAAGGAAACAATCAGCAAAACTAAGGGCAACCTACAGGATGGGAAAATATACTTGCAAATGACATATCCAAAAAAAGGGCTAGTGTCCAAAATATATAAAGAACAGTTACAACTCAATACCCCCAAAACAAATAACCCAATTAAAAAATGGGCGGAAGACATGAATAGACATGTTTCCACAGAAGATATCCAGATGGCCAACAGACACATGAAAAGGGGTTTAACATCACTCATCATCACGGAAATGCAAAACAAAACCACAATGGGATATCACTTTACACCTGTCAGAATGGCTAAAATTAAAAATACAAGAAACAAGTGTTGACAAGGATGCGGAGGAAAAGAAACCCTCCTACACTGTTGGTGGGAATGCAAACTGGTGCAGCCACTGTGGAAAACAGTATGGAGGTTCCTCAAAAAGTTAAAAATAGAATTACCATATGACTCAGCAATTTCACTACTGGGTATTTACCCAAAGAATAGGAAAACACTAATTTGAAAAGACACATACACTTTTACTGCAGCATTATTTACAATAGCCAAACTATGGAAGCAGCCCAAGTGCCCACGGATAAATGAATGGATAAAGACGTCACACACACACACACACACACACACACACACACACACACACACTGGAATATTACTCAGCTATAAAAAAGAATGAAATCTTGCCATTTCAACAACATGGAGGGTATAATCCTAAGTGAAAGCATAGCACGGAAAATGAAGAGTCTAAAGTAATTGGGAGTAGAGTAATCGATGGGGAGAGAGAGAGAGTAAATGAGAATGGTGAGGAAGCTAACAAACTGGATTATTTTAGACAATGTTGAGAAATTCTGACTTTATTCTAAGTGTGATGGGAAGCCATTGAAGGATTAAGAGCATGCACAATGACCATTCTAGTTTATTCTTTAAAAGGATGACAAAGTCCTTACCCCCAAGGGGGAGACAGACAATAAACAAATACACAAACAAACAAAAAAACATATATGTATAAAAATGCCGAGTAGTAATCACTGTTCTGAAGAGAAAGGATCACTGCTATGTGGAAGGCAGGCTACAGAATGGTGTGAGTGGAAGCATGAGTGGGAGCCAGGCACCAGTTAGGAAGCTAGATGGTGGCTAGGGAGAGAAGATTAAAAGTTCTCTTTTGGATATGCTGGGTTTGAGATACTATTTGACACCCAAACACAAAGTCACTTATGCACTCATTCATTCACTCAGTAAATACTTGCAAGCACTACTGTGAACCCCCAGGCACTCTTCCAGTTGCTGGGATTATGGTAGTACATAAAAAGCCTGCCTAGAGGTGTTAGCTAACTGTGGTGGTGATCCTGTTGCCCTACCTGAGTATATCCAATCAACATCTCTTACCCCTCAAACAAACACGATGTTACATGTCAATTACATCTCATTGAAAAAAGGCTGCCTTTGTGGAGTTTATCTTCGGGTAGGGTGGGGAGAAACAGCAAGCAAGTGTAAGTCAGCGGGGTCTGTGCTAGGAGGGAAGGTGAAGCAGGGTGAAGGGGATAGGGAGTGGGGAGGTGGAGAACAGGCTGCTATTTCAGAGTGGAAAGGATAAGCCTCTCTAAGAAAAGATCTGAGCAGGCCTGAAGAAGTGAGGGAGTGAGCCCAGAACTAGCTGGGGAGAGCGGGAGGCAGATGCAGACAGAATAGAGCCTAAGAGTCGTGAGACAACAGGTGCTTGGCAGGATCGAGGAACAGTGAAGGACAGCAGTGCCTCTGGAGTGAAGCACATGAGGGGTGACAGAAGATAGTCATAAGAAATAGGGGGCCACCATGAATGTGCAGGGACCCGCTGGCTTTCACCGAGCCAGAAGCACTGGAGGGATGAGAGCAGAGGAGGGCCATGAGCTGTGTTAAAATCGTCACTCAGGCTGCTGTGTGTGTGTGTGGAGAAGGCTGAGGGAGTTTAGGGTGGAAACAGGCAGGAAGCTTGTGTAAGAGTCTAGGGAAGAGGTGGCTGTGCTTTGGCACAGGGCGGCGCAGTAAAGGTGGTGAGGGCAGTTTGACTGGGGATAGAAAGGGGAAGCACCCAAGATTTGCATATGGAATGGATATAGTGTGTGTGAGGGGATGGTGCCAAGGTTTCTGTGTGGCTTGGATGACTCGGAGGGAGGGGGTTCCTAATCACTGAGATGGTTAAGTCTGTAAAAGGAGCAGGGTGGATGGCGGAGCCAGGAGTCTGCTTTGGATGTCTTCAGTCTAGAGACCATCTGCAGTAATGAGTCAGATACAGCAGGTAGGTCTGGATAGGAAATCTGGGAACCATCATCCTACCCAAGTCCTGAGCCTGGGTGAGAGTACCTGGGGGCAAGTGGAAAGAGGAGAGGCTGAGATGGAATAGGGCTCCTTCCACGGAGCTTCCATTCTACAGGAAGAGACAGAAAGTGGTCAAAAATATGTGATGGGTGCAATGTAGAGAAATAAGGCGAGGAATGCACTAGACGATGATGGTTGGTATGTGTCTGGGTATGTTATTTGTCTATGTGTCACAGATGCAATTAAATATATGAATCTGGAACTGTACATGAAATAATCTGGATATATAAATTTAATAGTCACCAACATGTTGAACACCTCAAGACTGGACAGGATCACTCCGAGAACGGACGTTGATAAAGAAATTTAAAGATCTGAGAACTGAGCCCTAGGAGTTTCCAACATTTACAGTGGAACTTGCTATAATGGGTTTTGCTTTCTGAAATTTATGCAGAAGGTGGGTTGTCAACAGGGCAGCCCTCTCTCCAAGCCACTGACTGAACTGCTACTGTTCGCTCCATCTTGAGACCAGCTTGGAGGTGTTCTTCCTGTGTTTTCCTCAGACTCCACATCAGAACCAACTGAGGAGCTTGTTAAAAATGAAGATTCCATGTCCCTCCCCATTCCCCCGAACCAACCTCTGGGACTAGACCCAGAGAAAACAAACCGCAGACGATTTTCCTGCCCACGGAGGTTGGAAGCCACTGCATCCAAGGCAGGGAGGAGAACAGAAGACGATTTGAGTGAAGGGAGACAAGACGACAGGTTAGGTCAGACTGACTCAGTCTGCGGCCAGAGGGGAGCTCCTGAAGGTGCGGAGGACGGAGCTCCAGGATCACATCCTCACGCTGTGTGGAGCAGCTGTGGGGGGGAGACAGAACACGGAAACGCAGATTCGGCTCCCGAATCACACTTCCTGCTATAGTCAGGCCTGTCAGGATTGGAATTCCTCAGTTCTTCAAGTGTTTTAGAATGTTTTTATAGGAATGAGCTGACTTTTTAAGAAAAAAACTATGTTAGCTTTTTTAATCTTCTGTGTTTTGTGCTGAAGGAGGGAGGAAAAATAATTATTTGGGCTAAAACAAATTGTTCCCAGCATAACACAGAATTAGGCCTTATTCTAGAAATGGAAGGCTCATCATAATTCTTTCAATTAGAAAGGTGTCTAGTCGACATCTTCTATTATAGTGCTAAGTGCAACAGAGCAAGGAATCCATATCTAAATCATAAGTCATTATACTCCACTCCACTCTGGAGGCTGAATATATAGACACTATTAAGGAAAACAACTGAAGAGATTTATTTAGAGGCCACTTGTTAAGGCATGCTTTAAAATAAAACACTTCTGTGTATATAAAAATAGAGCCGACTTCATATTTTGATTTATGAAAAATAAATTTATTACATAACACCTTGTTTTTAACAATGTTCAATTTTTTTTTTAAATTCAGAATACTTGTGTCATTCATGTAAAATAGTTTGATACAGTACATTGTATGTTATAGGTTTTTTTTTTTTCCTCAAAAATTCTAAGGCTCTCCTACTCCTTCTCCTTTGCTGAAGTAAGGGCACCCTAAACAACGTGCGAACAAGTTTTAAAAAGTAAAATTAACTGAACAAAATTTTAATAGCACTACACCAACCAGCTTTAAAATCAGGACAAAATATCTGAATCGGATGCCGCACCTTTCAGAGGAAGTTATCATTCATGCTTTTTTCATCTTAAAGCATGCTCACTAATCAGCAACACCAACAGGAAAAATAAAACACTGTCTATGACAATCATTTCAGTTTGTTTGCTGAACCAAACAGGTTTATATCAATGACAACATATTTAATTACTATCAAATAGCAGCTTTAATACCAGTCAAGTCATAGATTGAAAACAAAAACAAACTTATAAGTTGGAAATTAATCTTTGGGAGTTTTGAAACCTTTCTGGAAAAACTATGTGGCTTTTGTACTTTCAAAAAAACCCAAGCAATAGTCTTGGTCAAAAAACACTGATTAATGTAGAAAATGAATCAACCCACTGATAAGACACTAAAATGAAAGGTGTACCAAAATAATCTCACTTTGAGTCTTGGTTATTTTGTTGAGTTAACACATACTGTATGTTTCAAGTACCAGTTAAACTTTCGTGTGTGTGTGTGTACTATTGGTCAGATAATGTTGTTACACTGAAAGAATTCACCACATACAACGACAAATGCTTGCCCCTAGCACATTTCACAGCTTCAACTGCTACAGACTGTCACTGAAAAAAATGCATTGGTCAGTCTGAACCATGTCAAGTAAACTATGGAAGTAGCAAATCCACAACACAAACTGTGCTAGCACTTTCTTTCAAGTCTAACTCCAAAACAGGTACAACTTGGAAGCCACTACCCCGGTCTGTGAAAAGTGGTGGAACTTGGCTACTGGACAGTCTGAGGATGTGGGTGTACAGTACATTCCCATGGCCCATACCAGGTTCCCGCAGAGAGCTGCACCGTCAGTCCTGCAGTGCTAGCAACAGTGCATTGACAACATTCCAGCGCAGCTCAGTACCGGTGTGTCTGATGCGAGTACTGTGGAGGCTGCTGGGAGGTAGTTGAGTATCCCATGCTGCTCTGTGGCTGTGATGTGCTTGGTCCAGGGTTGGGATAGGCAGCATGTGGATTGGAACGCTGCAAAAGAAGAACGAGCGAGAAATGAGAGTCAGGTGTTTCTAAGAGTTGGCTCTACCCCAAGCCAGTGAGGCTTAGGTTTGCAATGGCATTTATTTCAAGGCAGTAACAATTAAAAAGTCTTGTGCCATGTACTAGGCTTTAGAATGAAAATGACAAAAACCCCCAGTCTTTTAATATCAGCTAAGGTCAGAAGTATTGCCAGTAAATAACATTAAGCTGGGTCTTATTTCTATGTAGTGCAGTTCATTGTTTTTCTATAGCAGTAATCCCCCTTTTAAGCTGTTTTGTAACTACCTGATAAGTAATAATTAATTGGCTTGAGATGTTTATACGTGAACTTAATTATATATATACTAAGAAATTCAAAGCTAATTGACATGCTAGTTTCTTCAACAGAAGCCTCCCAGCACATGTATGACTAAAGAATAAAAATGAATAGGACAAGAAAAGGTAGTGCAGAATCATTTTCTTTGTTATTAAATATTTTTATACCCTTTAATGAATCATTTTCTGCAACAAGTTATATACAAAAATTTATAATTATAGAAATGTAAGAAGAATGGTATTCTCAATTTTAAAAACACCACAAAGGGAAAAAACAGTGATCGAGTTTAGTCCTGTGATTTTGATCTGTTACATTGTTATTCCCATTCCTGCACCTCTCTCTCTTATTATTAGCTCCCAAGACAAACATGATAACTGATTAACCATAATTTACTACTTTCCTCTTTCAAGGCATATTCAATAAATCATATAATTCTAAATTCTGCCAACCTTAGCAAAGTATTTTTAAATTTTAAAAAGATTTTAAAGATTTTTAAAAAAGTGGACACATGAAATTACAGTCACTACAAAAACCAACCACAATGATAACATCAAGAAACAAAGAAGCACAGCAATTTTCTTGGTTTCAATAGCGAAGGTCCCAGCACTGCTCTGCTTCATTCTAAGGATGCTATTACCTTAGTGTGCAAACACATTCTAGAGCCAAGAGGGATGCACTTTCCCCATCCGGATGGGGAGAAAAAGATGCCGGAACAAACATCAACCCCCAGAGATGTCTGTCCTTGATTTCCTTGTTTAGTTTCCTGGAAGAGAGTTACTACCCAGGCAGATAAAAATTTCCATGGTTTGGTAGATGGGACCTCTCCTTAACTAAAGCAAAGAGTTAAGATCTCATTTCTGAAAGGTCATAGCAGGCTCTGGGAACCTTATTAGTTTAGTAAGATCTCTTTTTCTCTTTCAGTAGGTAAATAACTCTAATTGGTCAAGTTTTCGGTGTCCTTCCCACACAGAGACCCAGGTGAGCTGGCAATATGATTAGAACAAGCAGGGAGGTGGTACAGGATTTCCCAAGCTGTCTTTCTGCAAAGAAACTGATGATGCCACATGATGGGATTGACAAGCAGGCAACAGAGCAGCCCTGGCTGTCAGCTCTAAGCCCGTGTCCTGGGTCTACCCCCAGCTCAGCAGGTGAACACGTGAAAGTTATTTAACCTCTCTGAGCATCTCTAAAATGACAGTGACAACCCTTACCTCACAGAGTTACCATAATGATCAAAGGAAACAATGTAGGTTTCATGCTTAGTATAAAAGCTGGCATGGTAAGCATGATCAAGCTCTTATGATTACAGTCATCACTAGAGCCACCACCAACACTTAAGAAGTGCTTACTGTGTACTACGAATGCTACTAGAAATTTTAATGAGGGTAATGATAATAAAAGCGGAAAGAAGTGGTAACATCTCTTAAACACGACAGCAGGCTAGCTGATGTGCCTTAGCGTACGTCCTTTCATTTAATCCTTGCCATCATCCACTTCTACAAGTGAGAAAACTGAGAACATCTGGATTACTTACTCAAGGTTACCCAAAGTCAGCAGCTGGGTTGGGATCTGAAAGCCTGTGTTCTTTTTATGATTTTATTTATTTACGTGAGAGAGAAAGCAAGAGAGAGCACAACCAGGGCAGAGGGTGGGGTGGGCAGAGGCAGAGGGAGAAGCAGAGCCCCCGCTGAGGAGGGAGCTCAACCTGGGGCTAGATTCCCAGGACCCTGGTATCATGACCTGAGCTGAAGCAGATGCTTAACCAACTGAGCCACCCAGGCGCCCCTGAAAGCCTGTGTTCTTAATCATTCTTGGTCTACTGTTGTTTGAAAACAATACACAGCATTGATTGAGCTCCTACCCCAAGTCAGGGGCTAGGATTTATTACTTCTACTCCTATAAGAACTACAAGTAAGGCTTAGCTAGTCTCATTTTACAGATGAAAAACTAAAGCCAGGAAATGTTATATTATTTGTCCAAGGTCACACAGTTAATAAATGGCATGATTTAAGTTGGATCATTCCGGGTCTGTCTAATTCAAAAGTCAGTAGGTAGCCTGTGCTGTACCACAGTCAGTACTTTTCCATCAATAACACTCACATCAGTATATTTCCCCAGGTACATAAAGGTCAGCATTTTCTTAGTTATACTGCATTTTCCAAAGGTCACAAACCCATATACAAATACTGATATGGCAAGTCAGTACAAAATAAATTGGAAATACCTGATAGTCTGAGGTCATGATTAGTCCACCTGAGGTAGTGGTAGGAGGAACAACTCTCACTTTTTTCAACGGGGGTCCCTGTGTATGACTGCTGTCTTGATTCCCTGGGTGACCAGTTCCATTAGTATGGTTATTGCCCTGCTGCTGCTGCTGGTTCTTCTCAATTGGTTAAACAGAAAAATAAAGTTCAACTCAGAAGGAGAACCAAATACAAACAAGAAAATGTTACGGTCGCATTGAATAAAACAAGAAGCAGCCAAATGTACTTTAATACTTACTTTGTCTCCTTTGTCATCAGGTTCTTCTTCTGTTAAAAATTCTCGTTTTGGGTAAGGGATTTGACAACCGGCAAAAACGCTGCTCACAAGAAAAAAGAAAAACGATTTCTGGTATGCCAATCAATATTTCAGATGCTTTATTTTATTCTTCTAAGAGGGACTTTGTTTCCATATTTGTAAAATAAGCACCTTTCTTTTTTTTTTTTTAAAGATTTTATTTATTTATTTGACAGAGAGAGACACAGCGAGAGAGGGAACACAAGCAGGGGGAGTGGGAGAGGGAGAAGCAGGCTTCCCACCGAGCAGGGAGCCTGATGTGGGGCTCGATCTCAGGACCCTGGGATCATGACCTGAGCCGAAGGCAGACGCTTAACGTCTGAGCCACCCAGGCGCCCCTAATAAGCACCTTTCATGCAACTGTGACAAGATGAATCTTTTCTTCTAATCAGTGACATTATAGCAGGCCATGGGAGGACTTTTCATTGTATAAAAATAATCAATAATCATCGAATATGACTCAACTTTCTTTTATCCCAGCCTCACTCTTTTATTATCACAACCCAAATACAGATTCCAGAGGAAATGTCACTATTCAAACACAATTTTTTTTTTTTACTCTCCCTTCTACACATAAAATAAAAGATGGCAAGGGGAACACAAATTTATTTGGGAATGGGATTTGCAATTGGAACATAAAACTGTAACTGCAAGCAGTGGGCAATCTCAGTGAGTCTGAATGAGCTACAGCATGCATAATCAACCTGCCACTGAGTAACTGGAGCCCCACTGAAACTAAAGACGGCAAGGTTTCATAAAGCAAGACGTGAACAGGAGTGGTTCTTACCTGTAAAAGCCCGAAATGACAGCTCAGACATCAGAGCTCATTTTTTTGTTTGTCATTGGGATTTCCCCGGGTCCCCATGTAAGAGGAGTGGCAACTTGGAGTTGACAACTCAAACAAGCACGCTCCAAAAAATCCTACCATGCTGGTGAGTTAATAAATTGATCACTTACTCTGATGTAGGAAGTGGATCTTCTAAGAAATAGGGATCCTGCATAGCCTGTTCTGAGGTAATTCGCTTTATTGGGTCCATCGTAAGCAACTTCTGAAGCTGAAACCATAAATCATAAAAACATTACTGTGTTACTTCTCATAGTTATATCCTTGGCCATATGTGGGACATATATGTTTTTTGATGAAAACACCACAATTTGAAGGATATTTATTCCCCCAAATTAACAACAGAAAAACTTATTACATTTAATGTAGCAATTCACATTTAATCATTCTAATAATCATGATCTTACTTGGTTCTTCTATTAAGAGGTAACTAAACTTACTTCTTACTCTAAACCAATGATCTATATTATGCAGATTGCTTTGTCCAATTTAGAACAGGACTAAAATCTTGTATTTTCTATTCCTTTTTTATTAAGGGGAAAATTATTATAACACAAATAATACACTAGCCACATTTAGCTATTTAGATTTAAAACCAAATTAACTAAAACCAAATTAAACTTAAAAAAATCAATTTCTCAGTCATATCAGGTGCATTCCTAGAGCTCAAGAGCCACATGTGGCTAGAAGCTCCCTACTGGACAGCACAGATCATCAGAGAAAGCTCTCCTGGCCAGTGCTCTCCTAGCCTAAATAAATACGGTGCTTGATACAGAACTGGTAAAGTACAGAGGGGTTATGAATGGAGATTCGAAGGATACCACTTGGGTTCAAGTCTTGACATTTATTAGCTGAGTGACTTTGGACAAGTTGCTTAATCTCTTTGTAACCTCATTTGTCAAATGGAGATTAAAAATAGCACCTACTACCATAGGTTTGTTTTCAAAATTAAATGAGATAATATATGGAAAGCAATTCTAATGGTACCTGACACAAAAAAAGTACTATGTGTTAGCTGCCATTATTATTATTATTATTATTTTGCTACCTACAGAAATGTCACACTAATGTGAAAATTCAGTATTTTTTGGTTAAAACATAGTTTACTTAAGACTTTATGAACTAGAATATTTGATTTGATTTATTTTTATTTATTTTATTTATTTATTTTAGAACATTTGATTTTAGCAGGTGATTTAAGAGCAGATAGTGGCTCTCAGCTCATCCTCTTTGATCTAACGCAGTGGTTTTCAGACTTCAGAGTACATCAGAATTGCCCCTGGAGCACTTCTGAAAGCAGACTGCTAGGCCCCACTCCCAGAGCTCTGGGATATCTGCGCAGGAGTCTGAGAAGTGGCCTTTCTACCAAGTTCTCAGGTCACTAGTGCTGTCGACTGGGACACCTTACTTGAACACCAACAGATGCGTTGAGACTTGATGGGACATGACACAATCAAAGGACAGAAGGACATAAAATACTGAAAAATACAGAGGAAACGCTGGAATGGTGAGACTTAAATTTAATTTTGATGATCTGATATTTCAGTGGAAGCACAACTTTATTTTTAGAGTTGAAAGGAAAAGCATGGATTTGCCATTTAAAATGCTCAACGGTTTTATAGGAGTTATACATTAGAGCTTTCAGATGGGCCCACCCAAGATAGGTCACCGCAGTAAAAACAAGCAACTAAGCTGTGAGGGAAGTATATCTCTGGAATTTCAGTGATGTTGGTTGTGAGAGTCACTTTAGACTACACTGAATAGCAGCAGGTTGGGGGTAAGTAAGAGCAAGTCCCCTGAATTGTGACTTTTGGTCTACCACTATTATCATTATTTTGTTAGAATAAATAAGTCCATAATTTTGAAGGATCTAACTTACCCTCCTATTTGGGTTCTGTTGTAAGTACATTATAAGAAACCATTATTTGGATAATAATATATTGTGTGGTAATAAGATAGGTTAGGCCCTGCTTTTTAAGTTGCTGATATGAAATATAGGACATATGACATGATATAAAAATAAACAGAAGGTGTAGAAGCAGAAGCAGTAGACAGAGAAGAAAAAGCAGAAACAGAAGAAATGTTTGCAAGTGGCCTGCTACTGTAATAAAGGAAAATACAACACTTTCAAGACAAAAAAATTCCCATTTAATGAACTCATTTAAAAATATTGAGAATAAAGGATTAAAAGAATTTTTTTTTTTTTTAAATATTTTATTTATTTATCTGACAGAGAGAGACACAGCAAGAGAGGGAACACAAGCAGGGGGAGTGGGAGAGGGAGAAGCAGGGTTCCTGCCGAGCAGGGAGCCTGATGCAGGGCTCGATCCCAGGACCCTGGGACCATGACCTGAGCTGAAGGCAGCCGCTTAACTGACTGAGCCACCCAGGTGCCCCAAGGATTAAAAGAATTTTAAGCCAAATACAATACAACCTGTTCCCTGAAATTTCCCCTTTGTATGTTATATAACTTTAAAAAAACCCATAAAACTGAAAATCATTTTTAATTGTTATGATGTAAAAATGGAAATTTTACTGTAAACAAATTTAAGCTGGCAAGTTGAATATAATGTCATAAATTACAATAGCGCATGGATTCATTTAGATTCTAAGTCAAACTATTTTTCCATTATACAGTAATAAATACTGCATCTCTCATATTCTTCCAGAAAAAGCAAATAATGCGCACCATCACTGAAGGACTTCTAATACCCAAGTTTGTAAGAGTATCTTGGGAGTTAAAAATTTTATAAATAATCTTTCAAAGAGCTGAAATACAAAATAATCTATAAAAGTTACTTGTGAGTAGTGGGATGGTTTTCTTTTAGATTTTTCTCTGAAATTTTTGAAATTTTAAAATAATCGATGAAAACCAATAAATGTAATTTTAAAAATGTTCTTCACAGGCTTGGTACAATAACTGTCTTCAAAACTTTTTTTTTTTTAAAGATCTTATTTATTTATTTGACAGAGAGAGAGAGATATGAGAGAGAGAGCACAAGCAGGGGGAGCAGCAGGCAGAGGGAGAGGGAGAAGCAGGCTTCCCGCCGCTGAGCAAAGAACCTGATGCGGGGCTCAATCCCAGGACCCTGGATCATGACCTGAGCCGAAGGCAGCCGCCCAACCGACAGCCACCCAGGTGCCCCACAATAACTCTCTTTAAAAAATCTAATGTAACCAAACATTAGTCTGTTAAACCATGTTAAGGGTTTGGAAAAACAAGTATTTTCATGCCTTTACTAAAATGCAGCAACAAGATGCCTGCATTTACCATTAAAGTACTCTAAGAGTGCTAAATTACCGTATAAACTGACCCCAATAAGCCTCTGGTTAGCTAATCTGTGAAAAAAATTTTATTATTGTTCTCTAAAGCTTACCAAGTGGAATGCTTTACTATCTGGTTTAACTTTATGTTTTTCCATATACTTGATAAGGCTGCAGTTGGTATACCTGAAAGAGAAATACTATGAAATATCTATATTAGATTTTGAGGTTAATTTTACATTGGCTGAAGCTTTTCCAAACAATTATTTTAATCACAACCGATAAAGATTATTTATTGAAAATGGCATAATCGGCATAACATTAGCTCAATTTCATATTTCATTCAATATTCACACTAGTCACTTATGAATGGATACCACTGAGTAAACACAAGATAATTTCATAAATAATATATACTGAATAGTTATTTTTTTATAAGACTGTTATCTCAACAATTCTCTTAAATAACATATGGGTCAAATGTTTAATTCAGCCTTACTAGTAAGTTTAAAATAAATTTAAAATTTTTAAAAATTTGTTATAGGCCTATAAACTGTCCTCTCCCAATGCTATGATCTTGCATTGTAAATAAATGAAATATTCCTTCTTCTCTATTAAAACTTGCTTAAAATGATTACACAACCCAGGTGGGTGGGCAACTGACGGCTACAAGGTTGCTTATTTCAGTCTCTTACTGCTTTAACTGTGATCCCTTCCATTGATGCTCGCTTCCAGAAAGTAATTAAGTATGGTAAGAGTTTCTTTCTCATATCCAAATCAGCCGCTAAAATTAGCTGTTCACCTTCTTTATATCATTTAAACATCTTAAAAGATAAAATATTTATTAAGAAGTAAAATTATTTATTAGAATAAGCTTATGTTCAGTATTCTGTTGAGTATTCAATCTTATACTGAGGATTCTGGAAAAGCAAAAATCAACAAAGGGTCTACTTTCTTTCCAACTTACGTATTTCTTCTGAAATCTTTCATTAATGTTGAATGTTCAGGCATCTTTTTTATATCTTCCCAATCTTTATCTGTGAAATACATTGATAAAATTTTATGTTGTCTAGGTTCCTATTCTCAAGAATTAAAAAAAAGTTACCTCAATTTCATCACATGTCCTATACACTTTGAGCCTCCATGAAAGCACAGACCTCAAATAAATGACTAGCTATAGTAAACATCTTATCTTGACCTATAAATAGAATTCTCATCCCTTGTATAGCATTAGCTCTCTAGTTTATCTTTTTAGCACTTACTTTCTATGTAACCTACTATAAGTTACCTCAATTTCTGTAAGTAGAGAGGAATAAGTTATTAATAAATATTTCTATTTCTGTTTGTAAAACCACTCTTTCCCCCTTTCCACCCAATTTCTTGGTTAAATCAGCAACCAGTGTCTTCAATGACAAATGTGTTATCTTTCCCTTCTGTAGCTGTAAGATGCACTTTTTTTTTTTTTTTACATGGCCCTCCTTACGTTCACTTTATTAAATACACTGTTTTTACAGCAGCAATCAATCTGAGCAGCAACAACTGTCTGGAACAGAACAGGGTAGGACATAACTAGTATGCAAATAAGTGAGCTGGTGGCTTGGCTAGTTTCAGCACCATTAACGAAAACACCCCCAGCTACTTACATGAGGCAGAAAATGTTTCAGGTGGTTTGCTGGCCTTAGAGTTGCTCAAACAACACGTGCTAGAGGGCTAGTTTTCGTCATCACTGTCAACAGCCTTGTGCGGAAAGACTACTAGCCGCAGTACTACAACAGGTGGCTTCACCGCCACCTGGAGACATCTGCCTTCGACTTACTTAGACAGATATGTGCGACCTAGCCTCCAAAGATACCACACTGTAAAGTCAACTAAATATATACTTTAAACTCCTACATGGGATTTTCTCCTTAATTATTTCCTTGCTCCAATTTCTCTATTTTGTTAATTTCTCAAGCTAGACATCCTGAGATAATCTTTTACTTTTCCTGCAATTACATATACAAACTCTGTATTTGTCCTTTATTCTCCATCCTTTTTATCACTTTACACCTGGAGTACCGCTATACAGGAAAACAGCTGGCTTCCCTGACTTCAGTTACCTCTCTTTAATTGATTTTTACCTACCACAACCATACTAATCTTTCTAAAATATAACATAAACCATGTCACTAATTCTCAAGAACTTATCATGGATTCTCATTCTTTTGCACATTAAATCTAAACCCTACTGCCTGCTTTTCAACTTCCTTATAAGCTGAGCCTCCCCTAACTGTTGAATTACACATTAAAAAATCATCTCCTACAGAGGCCACTTCCCTCTTCCACCCCCTTGTAAGCCATGTTCCTTTCTCTCGGGTCTTAGAAATGGTGGACACATTCAGAAGTGGGAAGAAAAGGCCATTCTTCTCCATCTACTCAAACCATAGCTATTATTTAAACATTCTACTTAGAGTAGTACAATATAAACTCCAAGGAGGCAAGAATCATGCCTGTTATATCAACATTATTTTATGCATAACACAGTGCTTGGCACATGGCAGGTACTCAAATATTTAGTGAATAAATAAAATTCTCATCACAAAAAAGCAGTCTTCACAGGGCCCGTTGACCAATTCTGCAGAAAGGTAGTATCTGTGTTAACACTCCTACAAGGGAATGTGAAATTATAACTCCCAGGTATTTCTGTATTAGTCTTGAGTTACCCTGACCTGAGAAAAATTCCTAATAAGAAACAATTTCTAATAAATACCTGACTAGCCAATATTATGTAGGTTTTTAAAGCAAAATTTCATTACTCTAGACCTCTGGGCAGAGTTTTTAGTGCCTGATGAACTACCATGCTATGGCATAACAAGGGATGGGGATATTGCTGAAAAACTGAGGGGTCTAATGCCTGTGATGAGACACCTAAACAACTTTCTCCCTGCTGCCAATCGGTGCAGGCAAGGTTGCTGTTCTAATAGAACACTTAAAAGAATGTTCTTACTGGCAAGGGTTATAGGGTAAAAAATTCTATTATTCAATATAATGTGATTCTGTACAGTGCCCTAAATATAATGTTCAAAATTTGTATTTAAATCCCAAGTCATGGTATTATTATATGTGCTGCCAGACAAAAATACATACTACTGAATTTTATTAGTTTCCCCTGGTAAGAACTAAAGGCACCTTTTAATTCAGATATTGCAAATATTTTATCATTTCAAATATTAAATAAAACAAAACAAAAAAATAAAATGAAATAAAAATATACTCCTCAAATTCAGAAAACCCATAAATATCTTTATGCTAATATGTGAACTCTATAAATTCTGCTACTTCTAAGGATCTTTGATTAATGCAAATCATAAAGAATTGAGTAAGAGTAGCTTTCATCAGCTAAAGATATACACCTTTCCCATGAAGATATCTAAGTTCAAACAACAGTGATTTAAAAACAAAAACAAAAACATAATGTGTACCTGCAGGAAATCCCATTACATTGAATATTCTGTCCAGCTGGTCATGGTGATAAGGATTACTAGTTTTGATGTCCTCTTGTCGACAGTGAAATATTGGTTCTGACGTTAGTAGTTCTGCAAATATACACCCTATAGCCCAAATATCTTTAAAACAAAAAGAAAAAAAAAAAAGAAAAGAAAAAAAAGGAAAGGAAAAAAGAAAAAGAAAGGAGGAAAATAAAGTGGTTCTTTCCAAAAGAAAATGCATTTTTATCTTGGTGGGGAGTGTTTTTTCTTTCTTTTCTTTTCCTAGTAAGTCATATTAATTCCTAAAGCAATTATCATTAAAAATATCATGGAATATTGTTTATAAATATATATTCCCACCCGACCCACCCCAATTTTTCATTCCCTATTACACCTCCATTCCACCCAGTGGCTTCATTCCAAGTTCAAATCAAATTAGCTAAATTTTTGTCAATTTTTAAATGCTTCAAACATTACCTTATCTGTGAAATACATACAAAGCTGCATATGGAGCACAGGAACCACAAACAAACAAAATTAAACAAAAAAATGGAACAAAAACAGAAAACCCAAATAGCTTTTGAAATTGGGCATACTTGCCAAAAACAATCAGGACAATTTTTTGAGGTAAAAATATTTTTTCTTTATCTAGTTTACGTACTTGCTAATTTGTAAAGTCTAATAATTATCATCTCATGCTAGCACTCGTTAGCAAGGTGTTATTCCAGTAGGAGAAAGACAATGCCTGACCTCAAATATTCTAATGAAACTGCATTTCTACTTCAAGTTTTTTGTTCAAAGTATTTCTTTATGCCACAGTACTGTCAGATTTTGCAATTTAATAAAGACAAGAAAATAGGGAGCAAAATACTATCTTTAAGATAGGTATAAAGGGTATAAACTCACTAGAATTACTTATAAAAGCCAGGCAAAGTGGATTCTTCTGTAGTACAACAAATTCCTTTCATTCACTTTAAGATATAAGCCAACTTTCATTCATATTAGACTTTTACTCAATAGAACTGTTATTAATAGAGGAAAGATCTGCATGCCACTTCGGAATTTAAAACTGAAATTATTCAGTTCCTACTTTAACAAAGCCCTAAACCGGCAAAGTTAACTTCTCTACGCTAAATACAATGGTGTGCACACAGCAATCAGTGGTTTTTGACTGATCTAACCAATACCTGTGGTAAATATAAGTAACTATAGAGGGAAAAATAAAAACCACTATTTTATTAAAGCCAATTGTTCAGGTATGTTAATAATTGTCACATAAATAGAAAATGAGAAAAAATGTTAATTTATAAAATAACTCAGAATTCCTAAAATCTACAATTGGAATATAGATCTTTAATGTAAAATTATCATATTTATGTATTTCAGAGTAACAATTATCTCTTTATTAAGATGATACACCCTAACTACAAGCAAGCGAGTTTTAAAGAGGACAGTGTTTGCGTATCTGTTTTCTCCCACACCAGAGAACCACGTTAGCCAATACCACCATATAGGAAAGTATGAAGAGATACTAGCCAAGCTATTTTGTTTTTAGTATCATAAAGTAAACAGAAAAATTATTTTATGATTGTTCTTTTGCATATGTACCCCATATGATAACTTGACTTATGAGAATCTTCATCAAAGGGAAGATAGGAAAGCTGCGGAGCATCATGAAAAGGGCCAATGGGTCAATTTGCATGTTTAAAACTCTACTCATAGCATCCAAAAGACACCGTAACAACTCATTCTGGTTAGCTAGGAAAAATACTAAAGAAAACTAACATGTAAAGGAAGATGAGAGGTAAGTAGTGTAGCTATCCTTAAAGCAACACTGCTTCTAAAATAAAAGGTCAGAAAGTAGGAAGAAATAGTTTATTAAACCTTGCTTAACCTTACCCTCATAACTTCTTTCTCTGTATCTTTTTTATTATCTCTTACCTTTTGGCAATCTCATCATCCTTCCTTTCTTCAAAATCCTGATCCAGACATTAATCATGAAGTTAGGTTAGCTAAGCAGGTTATTATTTCAGACAAATTTCTAAATCTGTGTACATAAGTCTCTCCTTCTTGACTATTTTTTTTTTTCAGAATGTGCCAGGTTCATGGAAAAGTCCTTTCCTGTTCACCTACCTGCCTATTTCCTTCTAGAAAGACTTTCCAAAGTAAAAACATATAAATCTCCTCTACTTCTCAAAATCTGTGATGCTTTGTGTAGCTATTGAGCTAACTAGGCTAAGTAGATAGCAATTAGCAGGCTATGTAGACCCAAATGGGGGAGGGGAGCTTGTTAAATAATGTATTAATCAACAGATGTATTAATAGCAAGTTTCTACCTTAATAAAAGAGTAAATTCTCATTCTCCCTATCTTATAGTATATTTCTCACTTAATAGAATGCTACATAATTAGTGGGCATTCAGTTATTTGAGAACAAACATCTGAGTTTAAAAGTCCATACTTTAGTAAAACTTTAAGACTGCTTTAGTGATGATTAAAGATTGAAACTCCTCTTTCAGCCTTCTCCATGAAGTCAACCAAACAAAACACCAAAACACTCAAAACTGAATTAAACTTTGTCACTGGGAGTACAATGTTTACTAACCTATTATTTACTCTCTTTGGTTTAATGATTCAGCTTGCAGCTTTGTACAAGTGAATAAAAGACTGCAGCACTAAAATCTGTTTGTAATAGAGGACAGGAACATTTTTCCCTGTGCTCTTTTGCTGCTTCTTAGTAGCCTTCAGTTTAACATAATCCACCAAACTCCACTAGCAGATTTCACCTTTCTAAATGATGCCATTAAAATGAACTACTGAATAAGTAATCTGTGCATTCAACTATAAAAGTTCTTCTATTAGCTGCTCAAACTACAACTATCTGACAGGGAAGTAAAAATGCTAGGCAAGTTTTTGATAAGTAGCTTTCACTGTGGTGTGGGGAATTTGTACTTTAATGGACACTCAGGCTACTTACGTAAGTAACAGGTGGAATGGGATTGTGTGGGAGAGACTGGAATCAAGGAAGAGGTTTTCATTTTTATTCCTTTATTCTATTTTTAAAAATTTATATTAAAAATGGCTTATGTATAATTTATCTCTCTTGAAAAAAAAGTAATTTGAAAGATACCCATATTGTAACATTTTTGAGCCAATGTATTCATAAAAGAAAATTGTTTTCCAAGATTGGAAAGTCACCACCGCAGAGGGTCTGGCCTGACCTTGGTTTCAATCATCTGCACCCCAGTTAGTTCCCTCTGTAATCTTCCTACCTCAGAAGCAACTGTTTTATCCAAGGTCACAGAAGAACTTTCAGAGTTAAAGGGGACCTAAGAGATGATTTGGTCTAAGTTCTCACCTTCAAAAAATGAGGCTAAAGAACTAAATGCTTTGCATAAGGGTGAGCATGTGTGCATACGTGAGCGCGTGCACACACACACACACCCTGAGTGACAAAGCTAAGGCTACAAGTCAGATTAACTTGCATACATTTTGGTTTCTCTTAAGTTTTAAAAAGTTTACCTAAGAGTTATCCAATAAATTTTGATGATGAGAAGGAGGAAGAGAGGAAAAATATGAAGAAAGGCCTTCTTTTTTGCAAATTATAAAACCATTTGAACAAGGGAATCTACCTAACTGCTGGTAGTTTAGCTTTGTGACAAACAGCCCTACATCAAAACTGCCAGATTGTAGATTGTCCTAGTGAATAATAATAGGTTAAACAAATTGCAATGTTCACAATAAAATATAAGTTTCTTGAGAAAAAGATAATAAATAGTAAGTCAGAGTCACAAGCTTCTGAGATGGAATATTTTTTAATTTAAATTAAATCAAAGTCTCAAGTTTTCAGTTGATAACAGCTAAGATTAGGCAATCATTTCCTTTTTTTTTTTTTTTTAATATTTTATTTATTTATTTGCCAGGGGGAGAGGGAGAGAGAGCACAAGCAGGGGGAGCAGCAGACTCCCCACTGAGCAGGGAGCCCAGTGTGGGACTCAATCCCAGGATGCTGGGATCATGACCCGAGCCAAAGGCAGATGCTTAACCAGATAAGCCACCCAGGCATCCCAGGCAATCACTTCCCTATTTGTGTAGTCTGTTAATATGTTTTATCAAAAGTAACACTGCTTTTAAATATCCATTTCCTAGGTGGAAAAAATAGCTATGCATCATATTAGTTTATATGCTAAGCACTTAGAATATACTTATAAAAAAGAAAACCAAATGTATATGTAGGTAATAATATGTATTCCAAAACAGGACTAGCTTCAATAATTTTTACTTTTCCTTCTAATTGACTTTTTAAAAAATAACCACTTTATTTTGGAGTAATTTTAGATTTGTAGAAAAGTTGCAAAGGTAGTACAGAGAAGTCCTGTATCTAACTGACTTAACTTTATCTACCTTTACTTTTTTATAAAATGAAATGTGATCTCAAAGCAGTTATGAAGATTAGTGAACATAAAGATTTCCTGAAGAAACGCATGTTGGGTTCAAGATTAATATGGGGGAATGATCACAAGTATTTCTTCTTTTCCCTTCTTGAGTATACAGTGAAATGGCAGCAAAGTAAGAAAGGTAATAGTGATCCATAGTAACAAAAAGAACAAGAGGAGATCACTGGGGACAAGATTCATTCATTCATTCAACAAAGAGTACTGAGTTCTCATGTGTACCATGTAGGCACTCGCCTACTAGGGTGACCAGCTAGGCAAGGTCTATCTATTTTAGTGGATTTTAGATACTGTTCAATGCCATCAAGGCAGTAAGGTGGAAGTGGGATGGGGAACTTCCCACTACTTTATACTTATACAGTATAAAGTATACTTTATACTGTGATCATTGAGGTTCTCTCTGAAGAGGTAGTGTTTTGACTAAGATCTGAATGAAAAAAAAGAGACTGGCCATATGAAGACCTGATCTAGGCAGAGATACATAAGAACACTTTACTTCGGGAAGATGGAAGGCAGATGGAACAGCTCAGAGAAGGCCCCAGGCCACAGTATTATTGCTGAGTGTGAAGCAGGATTGTCTTGTACAACTCTGGGTAGAGGACCAGCTACAAAGTCTGTATTTTTTTTTTTTTTTCCAAAGTCTGTGTTTTGAACAGTTGATTCTCCTTCTCCTGCTCCCCTCCACTGCCCTGGAGCTACCAGGTACAGAAAACTAGGGCCCAAAGTTGGAAGACTCTTCCCCTAAAGAATCTGAATGGCCTCAGGACAAAGGCTTGTGCATGCTAGCACTTGGGGATCCCTCCATTAATGGTAGTTCTCTGCTAGATCACCCTGAAATCTGCCACTCAATGAGCCCTATGATCTATGTACACAGAGTTCCCAAGTACTTTTCTGTAAGCTGATTCTTAAATATGAAGAGATAATTGAGGGTCAACAAATAGTGGAAGAACACTTGCCACGTGGAAGGGAGAGACCAAGACATATAAATAAAAAGAGAGCCTATAAAGAAAACACACAATTATTCCAGCAATGCAGCAAATCACAAACAATTAAAAAGCACTGTTATCACCATCCTCACAGATAGTTGAGATGCTTTTTTTCCCATAAAATAATACAAAAAACTAATAGAGAATAAGAAGGGGTTCTTAGAGAAAAAAGACAAGGGCAGAAAAACATAAGGAAAGTGGTATAAAGGATCAGCCTCAGGAGTCCAGTATCTGCCCACACGCAGTTTAGGAAAGAGAGACACAGAAAACAGAGAGGAGGAAATCAAAGACTAGTTTAAGAGTTTTCCACAGACATGGGATGTGGGATATGAACTTCATAATGAATGTGCCTACCAAGTGGCCAGCACATTACTGTGAAATATAAGGATAAGAAATCCTATTTGTTTTTGGAAAGAAAAACCACCCAGGTAATCCACCAAGGAATGAGTACAAGACTGGCATGAATCTTCATTAGCAACACTCATGCTACAAGACAATGGAAGAGCATCATCAAATACTGAGGGAAAGTTATTTTGTACTTAGAATTTTAAACCTGGCCAAACTGCATGATATAGGAAGACACAGGCATTTTTCAGAAATACAGGAACTAGAAAATTTACCTCCAAGACACCCTTCCAAAGCAAGCTGAGAATATGCTATAGCAAAATAATAAAGCCCAGAAGGAAATATATCCAACTCAGAGGATTAAAAAAAAAAAAAAAAAAAAGCCAGGATGAAAATCAATCCAGAATACAGCATAGCATAGAAGATTTCAGGATGGAGTTAACCAAGAAAAACAAAAGCAGACTCAATACCATTCTGGAGAACACAGAACAAGTTAGGTAAGCAGTAAAGACATACAACAAAGGGAAAAAGAAAAGAAAAGCACATAAGAAAATTACGCGATGATAAGATTCAATGAAATAAAATGAGGCAGAATAAAGATGTCAGTAATGGTAAAGATGTGGTAAAAGAACTGTGGTAGTTGAGCACTGAATCTGTTACAATATATAATCTGAGTATAAACTGTGGGAATTATGGTTTGTAAATAGAAAATAAATGTCATAAACATCAACAAAGTAGAAATAATGACAATGATATTTCTAACATAGCTTATAAATTGAGAGGTTGGTGGGGAAGAAGTAAAAGAGTACTAATTTCCTAATTCTTCAGAGTAGGGAGGTAATCAACATAATCAAAAATTGAAAAGTGAATTAAAGATACTCTAAACTTCTACTTTTTTCCATAATTTTTTCTCCTTAACTCCAAGGGGATCTTTTAGAAGTAAATATTTCTTTTGGTGAAAGAAACATTTGTCTGAAGTTTAATGGTTTAGAAATTTTACCGTGCTTATTTCTCTTTTCAAGTAAAATTTAAAATACATTTTTACTTAGAATGCATAGTGTGATCCCATATATTTAAAAAGTTTTAAAGTATCTATTTATCTATCAGAAAGAGATGGCTAGAATATTACATTCCTAATGCTAATAATGGTGTTTCTATGTAGTGGAATTTTAGGATAGTTTTTGTTCTTTTATAATTTCCTGTATTATTTGACTTAATATATAGAAATATGTGTATTTCACAGTAACAAAGCCACTTTTAAAATGTCATGGAATTTTAATTAGTTCTACTCACCAATAGCTTTGGTATAATGTCTCGCTCCAAGAAGTAATTCTGGGGCTCGGTACCAGAATGTTACGACTACTGGATCCAAATCTGCTAAAGGCTTCAAAGGTGAATTAAATAATCGGGCAAAGCCCATATCAGCTGTAAAAAAAAGATAATAATAATGTTAAGTCAATAGATTTTTACAAATTTAGTTGATTAATTTTACCACTGATATTTAGTAAGATGGGGAAAATGTGCTGAATTCTTCACCTGGGTTATAGATATGCTTGCTGCCAGAGGTCAAGGGTGACCCTACACCCCTGGGCAGATTTCTTTCTGCCTGCCACGCCACCACTCGGGACAGGGTTGTTAAGCTGCATGTCCATTCTTTGGATTGGTCACAAGCACTGAGAAACTAGATCAGTTACCGTAAGGCTTTCCATTATGTGCATCAATAAGCCTGATCACTGGGGTAATCCGAAGTTGACTATACAGTATGTTAACACCACTATCTGCCCCCTCCCCATTTATTTGGGTTGAATTTTATTAACTTAACTTTAAAGAATCATAGTAATTTTTTAAGCTGGAAAAGACCTTTTAAAAGGTCATATAGTTCAATCACCTCCGTTTTCAGGAGGAAAAAAGAAAAAATTTTCAAAAGAAGAAATTAAATGATTTGACAAATGTCATAAACTCCTAGCTCAGAACTGGAGCTGTGGCATTTGACACAGTTTAATATGTAGTGTAGTTATTCAGACTGTTTATCCTATTAAACTGTAATCTTAAAGGCAAAACTGTCTTTTTTCATCTCTTTTAGTATCTATCTAGTGTCATTATACATAGCTTTTATCAAATACACATCGAATGAACAATCACCTATTCATACCACCTATCAAAAATTTCAAGATTCATCCACCTTTTGTTTGGTTTTGCTCTCCTAATATACATTTTTAATGAAGTAGGCCCTCGTCTAACCTACTTAATTAAGGAGGTTAAAAAAAACACACACACACAGAAATTTGGTAAAGAATTAAAACCATGACTCAGATTACTAAATACTGGTTTATAGAAGAACTAATATATCTTCTTAAATGTGAATGCTTTAAGCCGTTAGTATCCCCCCAAACCTGCTAACATCATATGCATTACATATAAGTCCAAACTAGATTATTTTGTTATATAAAATTTCCCCAAATCTTAATAAAAAACATGTCTGTAACTACTGTTTGGCTGGGTCTTTTCTATTTTGCACACTTTGAACTTACATTTGAACTTGATGCAACCAAATTGGACTTTTCAAAACAAAGTAAGGACTTAACAGGCATTTGGTGACTGTAGAGTAGCTACTGACAGGGCCTGGCTCTCAAAGGGAGTCACTGACTAGGAGTACTTCGAGGTACATCAAATGTTTGTGACACTAAAAAATTTGTGAGGTTTGTATGATAAAAGAGTATTCTGAGAGTCTAATTAAAAGTGGAAAGTGAGATGGGGAATTTATAGAGGAAGAAAGGGAAGAAGAGTTAAGAACACTTAGGTTTTTCTTTGTTGGTTAAGTGGTACAAATTAGCTGATAATTTGAATTTATATTAAATGTTGCAATCAGAAATTACTCTTTACTTTTTTTATAAACTCCCACAATCCTGCTGCCTTTAAATTAACATAATTTAGTTACAACATTTCTTCTACCCACACACAAAACAAACTAAATAAATGTGACAAACACAACTTAGAAATGACAATGAAAAAAACCAGCTAGAATAAATACAGTTTTATCCTTATAGGTACCAGACCAGAACTGGGTAAAATTTTGCTCTGATATATAAGAAAACAGAGCTATTACAAAACATGCCAAGGTACAGAATGCTTGTTACTTTCTTTTCCCATCAGGTAGAGGCCTTCTATAACACAGGCTCATTTGTTCTATACTTATCCAGCCTCAGAGGTTTTCCTAGTTTGTAATTCCTAATGTTGAAAGGTCAACAGAGGCAAATGTTCTGATCGCATCCGGTTCAGGTGAACAGAACTGATGCTGTAATTACGAGTATGCTATATGCCCTTGCGACTAAAGGTGAGGCTGGCTTTTAACATGGATAGAAGTTATTCACCTCCATAGGCTATTTTTAATGAAGGCAAAGGTTTCTAAGAAACTTCCATGGCTTATTTATAATTAGAACACTTCAATCTCTAAAGATTGTCTGACACCTTTTAAGAGTGTGAAACATTTTTCACTTTTAATGTAAACTCTTTAGAAATGGCTTTGATCAGAAGGAACTACATGAATATACACATATTATTAGAGCAAAAGTTAGAAGTGATATTGCTGACTGCAAAAGGTTTAAAAGAGTGCTACACTGTGACTTATCAAAGATAAAACATACCAATCTTTACTCTTCCTCGCTCAGGACCTTCACCCATAACTAAAATATTAGCAGGTTTCTGTGGAAACAAAATAGTGTTTTTTTTCAGTAGACAGTAGTGGTTTCTTTTAAATAGACATTATGCCAATATAACATATCCACCTTTACAAAATCTCATTTACTCAAAAATTAAAATCAAACACAGGAAGTCACCAAAGAAACTTTATGTATATATATGCAAAGCAATATGCAAACCTCATGAAGTCCCAAATATGACAGTGCTTTTCTCCAGGTAGAGCTAATAAGGCTTTTCTTGGCTTACTTAGCCAAGTCTGTGTTCACTGTGGAGCATCTGACAGGAAGTTATAATGTTGTGGTTCCTTCCAACTCTTCCAATTATAATAAAATATCCTGCAACTTTAAGGGAAAATGTATCTTCAAAGATGATTTAATTCTAAATAGCAAAGGAAGGAGACACTGGGTATCTTTTTTTTTTTTTTTTTTGGAAATGGCAAAGTATGCACCTATGTCTAAACAAATAAATTACAGAGAATCAATTTACTAAAGTCTTTTCTAAATGAATTAGTGAAGAGGAATTTTCTATGACCTGAACAGTTTTGAGATTTTTATGTTTAAATAAAAAGAGAAGCTAAAACTTAAAGTGAGATTTTACAGAAGTAAAATTTCAAACAGTGTTAAAGTCTCTAAAAATATACAGGATTAACTATCATCTACAATCTGCTATAGCGGTATCTACTATGTTGACATGTGAGATTTGTGCCCTCATCAGCAAGAAGGAAGAAGAGGGGAAGAAGGAAGATAAGGGGGTAGGATGGACAGAGAGGAAAGGGTGGGGGAGAGCAACCCCCAAACCTTTCTCACCCTGCTACCCTGTCTACTTGGTCTTTAATTCCACCAGTCTGCTAAATAACAGTGAAACTAGATTAGAATGCCCTTCAAGTACAGATTGAAGCAACCTTAAAATTAAAGATTATAATGAAGGCTGTTTACAGTGGAAACTAGTTCATAGGCTTCCCAAACCATATTTAGTAATAGCCCCCACGCTATTACTGACAAAATGTAACTTACAGTATATTATTCTATCAACTACTACAGATCAAAAAAATTTTTTTTATCCCTAGCAAAAAGAAAAGAATTGCTGAAACGGTAGAGGTTCCTACATTTTTCAAGGTGAAGAAACTAGGCACGAGAGATTAAATGACTTGCCCTATAAGACTGGGCAGCAGCAGCAGAGTCTACCCCACGGCTTAAGTCTAGTGCTCCCTTCCTAATATACCATTTTGAAAGTAACTTTATGTAGCAAGTTTTTCAATTAATGTATACACCATAATAACAATAATTCATTCAAGAAAAAGTTTTCAGAACCTCTATCATTACTACACACACACACACACACACACACACACACACACACACACACACACACACTCCGGACCACTGGAATAACCGGCAAAGTACCTAAAGAAGTACAGTATTAACACTATTCCCTGTGCACTATCTGCAAGTGCTGCCTAGCACAAGTAAAACTGCTTTCATGCACTGTGTTAATTAGTCACCAGTGGGTTAGACTCTGCAGAGACTCTCGGAGCTCAGCCTACTTCAAAATGAAATCGGATCTCTGAAACTAGCATAAAATATTGAAGGCAGAGGAGGGCTTACCAAGAGGAATCAGGCAGCATTTCTATCTGGCTGAGGAGCAAGGCTTGCTCTCAACTACCAATATGGACTCAGGAAGAAACTTCTATGTCTGTGCTAGAACTCTCTTCTTTCGGTCCACTGGGGCAGAACTCCCTAAACATCTCTTGAACACATTAACTACCCTTTACCCCATTATGATTCATTTTCCATCCAATCCATCTCTGTACTGTTACCAGGGTAACCTTTCTAAAAGACAAAGCTGATCATATCACTCCCTTGCTTAAAATCTACCATAGTAGTATCATGGAAAATTCTTATAAGATTGGGTGAAAACAGAACACAAAATAATATATAGGGGCGCCTGGGTGGCTCAGTCGTTAAGCATCTGCCTTCGGCTCGGGTCATGATCTCGGGGTCCTGGGATCGAGCCCTGCTTCAGGCTCCCTGCTCCGCGGGGAAGCCTGCTTCTCCCTCTCCCACTCCCCCTGCTTGTGTTCCTGCTCTCGCTGTGTCCCTCTCTGTCAGATAAATATATAAAATCTTCAAAAAAAAAAAGAAGATATATGGACTGTGATTACAAATAGGTTAAAAAAAGTACGATGGGTAAAGACTAGAACAAAAAGAGTAGTGACAGTGGTATGCATGAACCTTTTCAAAAATGTCGTTGAATGCTTTTGCTATGCTTTATTATTACTAAAATATTATTTCTACTTTAACTAGTCTCTCACCACTTGTGAATAAGATCCAAAGTCCTTATGAGGGGATGCAAGGCACCCGCAAGCTCATTCCCATCAATCTGTCCTGCCCCACCTGCCACAGCCCACACTGCTCCTGCCATACTGGTTTTCAGTGTCCTGTGACTAGAGCTTTCAAATCTAGGTCATTGCTATCCCATTATTTCTGCCCCCAAAGACCCTTCCTCTGTGTTATTTGGCAAAATCTGATTCTTTGCCCCCCTACTTGATGACATAAATAACACACGAATACATTCCAATTATAAACAATTCAAACTATAAAGTCACATACAATTAAAAGTTAAAGACCCTTTCACCACCCATTGCTCCTCCACCATGTCCCAATCCCACTCCCTCCTCCAGAGGTGCAAAGTGATTAACTGGTTTGCTGTGATGGACTTTTCCAGCACTTAAGTGCTCAATCCTAAAATTTTCTCTCTGGATCTGGCAAGAGCAGAGCACAACATTGACATCTCTCTCCTCCTTTTATTTTATTTTATTTTATTTTTTTTAAAGATTTTATTTATTTGAGAGAGAGAGACAAAGCGAGAGAAGGAACACAAGGAGGGGGAGTGGGAGAGGGAGAAGCAGGCTTCCCCGCAGAGCAGGGAGCCCGATGCGGGGCTCGATCCCAGGACTCTGGGATCATGACCTGAGCCGAAGGCAGACGCTCAACGACTGAGCCACCCAGGCGCCCCTCCTCCTTTTATTTTAGATGGAGTGGAAAATCTCTCTCCTTTTTTGCTTTCTTACTCATTCAGCAGCTGGGCCTATTCATGAGAAGCCTTAGGGTGAGTGGTACTGGTCAGCCTGCTATAAGGTAAAGGGGGAGAAACTCCCTCTCTTGTTCTTCATTTTGTTCAAGACTTATCAGACTGTCAAGTTCCAAACCGGGGTTTTAGCACTGGTTGGGGGAATAAACAGTTTCTCTGTCAAGGATTTGGGGCCAAAGCTCTAGTTAATAGTTAAAAATCACTTTTCTAGGCAACTTGCTGCCTATTGTATGATCTGAAGCAGGTCTTGGGGCTAAAAGCCATTACCATCACTACTTTTATAAGTGAACTTAAGATTCAGTTTGGGCATGCTATATAGTCACAAACAAAGAACAGTGCTGTGTTGTTTCAACAACACTATTTATGAACGATGGGTCCCTCCTCATGTTATTTTTACGGTAGCATTCTATATGCCCCGGCTACGATATTCTGATTTAGTAGAGTAACACTACGTCTAACACTAAATTTCTTTAGTGAATGCAATCTAAAGGACGTCTCAAGAGAAGAAGGCAGAAAGGCCCTAACGATCATGAATACTCTTGTTTTTGTCTTGTTGCTTAACCAATATTAAGGAAGGCTTCAAAGACTTGATAATTTTTCCTTTAGTACTTAATGCCATGCTGAAACAATATTCTCCAAAAAAGCTACTTTCTTTTCTTTCTCTTTTCTTTGTCTAGTATTAGAATTTGGTAGTTTTTAGCTCTAGAGCCAAAACTTCCATTTGTTAGTGACAGTACATGAATCAATTAGTAATAACCATAACTGTGGTAAATAGTCTGTGATCTTTTATATGCTATCCAACATAACCACTTTGAAAGAACATTAACTATCTTTCTGCTTATGGAGATCAGAGGTCCAACATGACTTAAAGTATTATTACATCATAGCAACATCTTCAAATATGGCTATGCTATGCAAAGACATGATTACAGAACACCTTTTATTGCCTGCTGAACAATGAAATAAATCAACCAAACACTTGTGTGAAGTAGATTTGTTGTTTGAAACTATGATATCCTTCTCTTATTGCTGTTCTGTTTCTCCCAGAAAAAAAAAAAATGTGTTTGTAATTAAAAGAACATGTCCTTGTTTTTTATTACAGGCTCATGGCTTATTTTGCTTTCTGTTGTTACGCTCCCCAAAAAACTCACTGATATTTCCTAAAGCAGGATGTTTGTATTGCAGAAAAAACCATTCATGTAGAGGTTTTCTGTCCTCTAGAATTTGTCATGCTGTGGAATAGTACATGGATGCCTTTGGCATACAGCAGAGATGGCGAATTGGTTTCATTTAAGGGGTCAATCCTGATTTAAAAAAAAAAAAAAAGGTAAGGACTTTAGGGAGCTCTATTTTGAGAAAGACAGGAATTGGGCTGACCAGGACACCACCATTATCGATCAGAGGCATCTGACAAAGGTGCAGAAGTGAAGGCTGGCTGATCTGTCCAGGTAACTGCCAAGACCTTCTTATTCTAGGGGTGAAAATGGGGCCTTCATATGTGCACTAAGGTGTCAAGGCAAAATGGAGAGTTTGAGGCAACACGAAAATTTCATTCTTGATGGATCTATGAAAAAAAAATAGCAATCCATAAGAAACCATTGTTAGGGGGCGCCTGCGTGGCTCAGTCAGTTAAGCATCTGCCTTCGGCTCAGGTCATGATCCCGGGGTCCTGGGATCGAGCCCCACGTCGGGTTCCCTGCTCAGCAGGAAGCCTGCTTCTCCATCTAACTCTGCTCCCCTGCTCCTGCTATCTCAAATAAATAAAATCTTAAAAAAAAAAAAAAAAAGAAACCACTGTTAGTGCTGTACTCTAAGATTTATTCAGAATTTAACCTTCACAAACATTGTAAACAACACAACCCAGTGGCACATTTTTTAGATACTCAAAAACTTTCAGTTTGGTTGTTAATCATTATGTACTACAATACATGCTGACAAAATTAACTCTGATATATACACATGAGCAGCAAAGTCTTAGTAGACATATACTCAGTAATTTAAAAAATTGTTTTAATGATGGGGCACCTGGGTGGCTCAGTTAGTTAAGTGTCTGCCTTCGGCTCAGGTCATGATCCCAGGGTCCTGGGATTGAGCCCCGCCATCAGGCTCCCTGCTCAGCGGGAGTCTTGTTTCTCCCTCCCCCACTCCCCCTACTTGTGTTCCTGCTCTCGCTATCTCTGTCAAATAAATAAATAAAATCTTTAAAAAAAATTGTTTTAATGAAATCTTCTAAGGAGTTGAGTTAGTTAGAAATTTGGAAATCCAGTGAATGAGATCTGGAAGATGTCTTTATAATATAGTTCTCACTTTTTCTTCCAAGCTATGAATTGGTATTTTTCACCTCTAATACTAAATTTTACCCACTACTGCTGCTGAATGAACACCTTCAAGCTAAAGAAGAAATTACCAACTTTTACTCTAGGAAGTTTGTTTCTTGCTTTTTGTATAGATCTGAAAAAAAAACATGTATAATTTCCTAACAAATTCTGCTTCCTGATTAGAAAATAAATGTGACTTGTAACATGGAACTTCATCCCCTATAGTCAACAGTGTAAGTACTATACATTCACCCCTGTATTTACTGAATTAAGAGGCACTGAAGCCCAGAGACCAACAAACAAAGCAGCAAGCAAACAGTTCCTGCCTCCAAAGAGGTCAGGTTAGACTAACAGGTGGGGTAAATTCAGGCAAGGAAAAGCTTCACAGAGGTGATGATCCCCAACCTGCCTGAAATGTGAAAGCTCAGGAGCTGGTCTGAAAGATAAACAACAGGAGACAGTGCCTCAAGAATTCACTAACATCTTATACTAAATCTCCGCAGAGCTGGCTCTGCCCTCTCTCAAGGGACGGAGGCAGTGCTAACTGGAGTATCAAACACATGGGGATGCTGACTAATCTGTCACTTACCTAAGAAGTCCTCTTTTAGGGAGAATAGGAATTAGGTTCTCACAGTTGATGCAAATCGAGATATTTTATGAAACAAGCATTTAACTACATGACAGTAATCATGCTAATAATAGATGACAATTCCTTTCAATAAGCCCCTCCTACTTTCCTTCAGTCCAGACTACTAGCTCTATTTCTTGTTTTCATCTAGTGTCTCCTAGGTAATACAAAGTTACATAAAATGGTCTTTTACCAAGTTGTGAACATCATCATCCAAAGTATTTCAAATAATAAACATGATCTACATTATTAAAATTGGTATCTTTTAAAACTACAAACTTTGAATTTTTAAATTACAAAATTCTTAACCTGCCCACTTAAGGCAGTTGAGTATAAAATACCAGTTTAAGTGCAACAAGATCAACCTGGAATATACTCTCCTATTTTCACTGACACAAAGATCATTTTCTTACTGTCACAGACTACCAGAGGCAATATTCATTTCATTAACAATGAAACATGGGTGCACAGAACAGAAACATGGCAACAGAAATAAACTTTTAAATTTACAGGCACAGCTATATCTTATTTATTCCTAATAAAGAATGTGTGTGCACATATTAATATATATGTGTATATTTTCTTGTAGATGGAAATGTATTTTCCAAATTAGATTTACTTAATTGTATTTTTGTAAAGCTGTAAGGTGTGTTAGAACACAATTCAAGCAAAGAATCTAATAAAGTATCCAATGAAGAAAAAAAAAGTACCTTCAAGTAATCTTGAAAACTAGAAAACTGAGTAACAGTAAGGAGATCAAAAGCATCTTAAGGGAGAGGTATTAAGGGGCAGAGAAAGGATATCAAAAATCTTTAAATTTTCAAAACAGTTCCAGTGTCATTAAGAAGTTAACCAAATTAAAAAAAAAGAGTATACATAGTTCATATTCAAATCTGAAAATCACTGTAACTCCAAATACTATTCTAGACAATATTAATTTATATAATTGTTAGTGTAACAGTGATCAGTGGGTAGTACTGTTTTGTGTTCTGTCTTCCCAAGTTATTATTTTCTGGACAAATCTGGATGTTTATACATTACTTTTACTAACTACATTTTATTCCTCTATTAATAGACAGCTGGCTGTATTTCCCCCAAGCCCCCACTTCTGGCACCAATCCCAATGATGCTCCCACTGACAATGTTTGTATAAATTATACTTGCCTCCCCACCACCCCCCAAAACACCCTGACACATACGCCAGGTAATTTCCTTGGGATGAAATCTCCAAAGAAGAATTATCAGATCAAATAATATCAATAGCTTTATTGTTCTAAAACTAGAAGTTCGTTTTGCTTTTTAAGTTTCAAAGGTGGACACGTGCTCCATGGACATAATTTGGGAAATGAAGAAAAGGACAATGTGCTTGATAATAGATGACTGAAAACAAAGCATTTATAATCTCTAAACTAATAGATGACCACTATAAACATTTCAGGTTACCTTTTGTTTTTTTCCTTTTTATAAAACTAAAAAATGGCATCATACTAAATATATTGTTTGTACCCTTTCCTCACTAGTAAGCATATCATGAAGATTTATTTTTAATTTGGAAATTACTTTTCTGATATAATCCTTATGAATCCCATGGATTCATCATAATTTACATCAATTACCTACTATTAAATGTTTTGGTTGTTCCTAGTTCCTTAATTAAAGAAAAATGATGCCATAACAAACATTTCTGAACGTGCCTTTGAGAAATTCCTAGAAAGTCAAATTGTTGGGTAAAGGTTATAAACATTTTTAAGGTTTTTTGATACACATTAACAGACTTTGCCCTTGAAAGGGTCAAGTATCAATTCTATAAATTCAACGATCTTTTATAAAAACAATACCATTAAGTACGATAAAACCAATCTGGAAAACCAAAAGCAATGTATATAAAATTTTATAATTTTTATTAGCTTAAGTGATATATAATAGTAACTTAAAATTTTAATTTGAGTATCTTTTACTGATAATCATGTTCTGATCTGCTCTGTAGGTTTGTTTTATTGAGGAGGCTTAGATTATTAAACTTAAATATTCACCTCAATTCTCTATATTCTAGATAGTAAAGATATATTCAGTTATTTTTGCCATTTTTCTAATGTGTTACTTTCCTCTTGCTAAAAACTTTACATTTTATATTCTCTAAGGATATCTTTACTAGTGTTTTTACATTTTAGCATGTCTATTGTATCTTTAGTAATAGTTAGGAATTTACTTATGAATTTATCTCCAGCTAAAGCTAGAATAAATATCCCAATTTTTAAATATACATTTTACTACTATGATCCATGTGGGTTTTAGTGTAGTTTTAAGAAATAAGTAACAAAAAAAATTATAGACAAGAAAATACTTCTCCCTAATGATAATAAAGACTGATGCTCTTCTTTATTGTAAATAACTTCTAGTTTATTACGAATAACTTCTTATAATAGTGTGAGTGTATTCATTCAATTTTTGTTAACACCTGATACTTAAAAAAACACACTGTTTTCCTTCTAGAATATATGATCTTGTAGAAAAGTTTATTTTTTTTGAAATACGATTAAGAAAGTACAATTTACTACCCAGATTTAACCACAATATTTTGGTATGTTTTCTTTTGTTGATGTATTTTTCACTCAGCATTTTATTGCCACTATGTTGTGGTCTGCTTTTTCTCTTAACATTGTAACAACATTACTTAAACTTACTGTAAACATAATTTTAAATGACAACACAATAGTTCATCTTTTCTGCATGTCATAATTTGCACAATTATTTTCTGGTATTTAGACATGTCAATTTTTTTCAATTCGTCATTATTATCAATAAAACTGTGATGGTCTTTTCACCATTTTTTACAATATCCTTAAGAGAGTTTGTTAAAAGTAGGGTGGCTAGATCAAAAGGAATGAATATTTTTTAAAGTTCTTGATAAATTCTAGGTTGTAATTCATGTCATAGCAGTTAGTGTTCATTCATTTAACATACTGAGGACACATCATGTATGATGCACTGTCCTTGGCATGAGATAGATAGTTCGTAAGAAAATAGACATGGCCCGGTGGTCTGGGTCTATAGGGAAGCCAGACATTAGATAAAGGTAAACAAATACATAAAAAATTACAAATGTACTAAATGCTATAAATGAAAAAAAAAAGATTCGATTAGAGAGAATGGGGTTCCTATTCTGAAATTATATGGTGAGGGAAGGAAAAATGGGGGCACTACGTTGGACAGGATGGTGAGGAAGGCCTTTCAAGGTGACATTTAAGCTGGGACTTGACGGATGAGAAGAAAGGGTTATTTATGTATGTGTTATATTATGTATGAACTTTGTAGTCAGAAGGAAAAACAAGAAGGCATTTGTGGGTAGAACATGGTTAGCAGGGGTAGACTAGCAGGAAATGTACTTATAAAGTCAGACGGGGGGCCAGCTAATACAGGGTCTAGTTTGCGGATAAAATAACTTTTTAATCTCTAAATGAAAACCCAATAGTTTTAAGCAGGGAAGCAACAGTATAACAATAGCAACATGCATGTTAGTTATGTGCTAGGTTCTCTATATAGATGAATTCATTTAATCCTCACAATTACTCCACATCAGTACGTATTATTATTCCAATTTATAAGTGAGATGACCAAGGCCAGAAAAGTCTCAGCTGAACTGAGTTAGTTCATAGTAACCATTTCACACTGACTTGTCAGGAGCAGAGCTAGGGTTGAAATGCAGGTAGTTTGGTTCCAGAGTCTGTCCTCTTCAACCACTGCATTATACTGCCAGTGCAACATCATTTGATAGTAGAAAATGGCGGCTCCTAAGAATTGTTGTGTTACCTTCCCAGTGAAACTTCTAAAAATGTTTACACACACACTGTGTATGTATGTGTTAAGTATGTACAGTGAATTAACTGTTTATAGCATTTGTGGTCTGACTTTTGGTTAATCTTGGTGTTTTCCTTAACTTACATGATCTGTTATTATTACTCATTTTTCTAACATGTTTCAAAAGTTTTTCTGATTTTTTATTTGCCTTTCAAACAACTGGTTTGAAGCTATATATTTCTGCCTACTTGTATGATTTCAAAAATTCTGACACTGACATGTGTCTTGCAACTTGCGATGGATGCATACATTTAACTCAGGAGTATTTTTTGTACTTTCAAATTCCGTGTCTTAAATGGCTTATTTTTCAATTGATGATGTCTAATAGTTAAGAAAAGATAATTCTGCTTTTATTTCTAGCTTTATTTTATTGTGTTCTGAAATGCAGAATTTATGACTTTGTGAGTTCTTACCATGAATCTAATTTCTAGTACAAACTGGACTTTTGTAGTGTAATTTTGTGAGTGAATGTTTATTTAAAAAATACATCCTTTTAGACAGCTCTAAATGCCAAGCAACTCTATTACACCACATTGCTTTATTCTACAATTTTTGTTCTTTATTTAAAAAATTTTGTCATAATCTGAGAGAAAAATGGCAAGGTATACAATTATATATTTCTATTTGTTTTTGTACAATTGTCAAATTGAACAAACCATAAATTCTTTGCTGTATTTTCATTAATCATTCTGCCATTATAAAATGTGTTTCAATCTTTTGAAATAAAATATACTTTATCTGATACTATAATTTTGTTTTCTATTTGAACAGACACAGACTTGAGACCAATGGTTCTCAACTTTTTTCTTCTGCTAAACATTTGAGGAATATGATAGATTCCTTTAGAAAATGAGGAAGTAGTTAAGAATAAGGCTGAAAAAACTCAGAGGTGCCACCAGCTATTAAGTTGTGTGACCTTAATCTCCATTTCATCATTTATAAAATACAAATAAAATAACAAGTGTCGCTGCAGATATTAAATGTGACAAATGCTCATAAAAGGCTTACAGCATGATGCTTGATATGTAAGATCCTAAATATATTATAAATGATAATTATGATGGCAGCTAGCACTATAATCTGTTAACAATGATTCACTGCTGTAGTGATTCTTAAGTAAAAGCTTCCTGGGCGGTGGGGAGGGTGCCCATGCTTAAGTGGACAGTACCCCCAAGATGATTTTTCTATATTGCCCTATGAGACACCCCTAGTAGCTTTTGATATCTTCTAGCTTTTAGTCATTTATACCTTTTAGAGATTAAAAAAACTGCTTATTCTTAACATCAGCTGTTAAAAAAAGTAATAAAAATATACATTCTTGTAGAAAATTAAAATATAGGAAAGTAGAGAGAAAGTGAAATTTACCTGAAATCTTATCTCACAGAGTTAAACCATTACAAACATCTTGATGGACATAATTCTAGATATATCTAAATCTGTATTATTTATATTTAATACAAATGTCTTATAAAGGCTCTTTTGCTTTTTGGAGCCTCCCCTATCATAGCTATCTAGGTTATTTCTGTACCAGAACATTGTTAAATAAGTAGTAATGGAAGGTCAAAGGTTAATGGCTATTGATTTGATATATATACTTTTCATGCTTGGAAGCTTCCTTCTTTTCTTATTTTTAATAAGAACTTCAATCAGAAATGAATATTAAATTTTGTCAAATAATACTGCATATTGAATTTTGCTAAAGTTTTACATTTACAACTACTGAGATAACCATAGTGTTATTCTCTTAGCACTAGTAATATTGTGAATCCTGTTAATAGGTTTCCAAATACGAAATCATCCATGCATTCATAAAATGAGCTTCATTTACTTAAAGCATAGTATTCCTTCAATGTCGCTCTGGATCTTTTTTGCTAACATTTTACTTAAGAAATATGCACAAATACTTATATGTGACTTTGTGGGCTATGTGCATTATCTTTACCAGCTTCGTGTCAGTGTTATGCTTTCTTCCTACAGAGTTATTAAGGAAACTTTCTTTTGCTCTAGAATAGTTTATACAGTGTAGGATTAGCTGTTGCTTGCGGGTTGAAGCAAATGTGAAACCATGTGCAATTGTTACATTTTGTAGAGGTAGCCCTGTGACAAATGTCTTTATTTCTTCCATAGTTACTGGTCTCTTTAGTTTTTCTACCTCTTCCAGTGCCAATTATGGTAATTTGTACTTATTTTAAAATGCTTATTTAATCTAGGGTTTTGTAGGACACCAGAATAGTTCAACAACCACTAAAAAATTTTAAATTGTAGTAAAAAATCATCAGTCCCCACTTCAGTGCACCAGAAACGGAATTTCACAGACAACTTTTATCGACCTTCAAGAATAAATAATTTCTACATTGTACACACTATTTCAGATAATAAAATCATTTTCTGAAGCTGATAATCATGAAAACAGAACAAAGACAGTATACAAACACATGAGTACTGACCAATCTCACTTGTCAATAAAGATGAAATAAAATATTAGCAAAGGGAATCCAATAGTGATTGAAAAAAAATCAAGACCAAATACAGTTGATCCCATGAATGCAAGGATGGTTCAACTTCAAAAACAAAACAAAACCTTATAAATTAAGTTTCCACATTAACAGATTAAAGGAAATAGCTATATGACCATCTCAAAAGATGCAGAAAAAGCACTAAATAAAATCCATTTTTGATTTAGGAACAAACAACTTAATTAGATATACAAGTAAACATCTTTAACCTGATAAAAGGTATTCACCAAAACCCCAGAACAAACATCATATATAATGGTGAAACTTAAGAATTTTCATTAAAGACAGAAAAATAGTCACCTCAATTACTTGCCACTGCACTAGTAACTAGGTCCTAGCCATTTACCATTACCAAATAACAAGGGAAAAAAATGCATTTCATACATTCCAATTTTTACTTTCCCTTAAAATTTTAGTATTTCCAGGGGCGCCTGGGTGGCTCAGTTGGTTAAGCGACTGCCTTCGGCTCAGGTCATGATCCTGGAGTCCCTGGATCGAGTCCCGCATCGGGCTCCCTGCTCAGCGAGGAGCCTGCTTCTCCCTCTAACCCTCCCCCCTCTCATGTACTCTCTCTCTCAAATAAATAAATAAATCTTTAAAAAAAAAAAAAATTTTAGTATTTCTGTAACTGTGTTCTATCTTATACCTTCTGTGTGACAGTCAAATTGGCAAAATGTTTTCTTTCTTAGTGATATATAAAACAATACTGCAGGCTTTCTGCTTCCCAGTCTGCAGTACAAAGATGTAATATGATATGTTTGGGATAGATTCTGTGTACCAGTCTCACAGGTGGGAAGCTACGGAGGCATTTTAGGTAGTGGAATATGATGTGATTTACTTTTTAGAGGGATCATTCTCAAGGCTATGTCAATATTAGACCATATAAACCACAAGACTACAATGTTAGATTGCTTGGGAGTTTTTGCAGTAATCCAGGTGCCCTGGATTAGAACAGCAATAATAGAAAGAAGTAAAGCCGTAAGGCAATAAGTGGAGTCCAAAAAATTCAACTGGAAGTGTAAACTGGAAGGTCAGGTTACTGTGGGGTAAATGAACAGAAATTAATGAGACCAATAAAGTGAGCCTATAAACTAGCAGTCCTGGAAGTCCACCTGGAAAATCCAAATCCATGTCCTGCCAGCAAAGAATTTTAGAATCTCCCTATTGGTGGCTCCTGATTTACTGGATTGATCTAGAGATACTGAACTACAAGAATGCAGAATCTCTGCCAAATTTGCCCTTCCCTTCATGGTTCACTCTCCCACAGCTTCGTCTCCCTGACAATAAGCACCACAGTTTACTCTTCTTTGGGAAATGACACTAGTCAGATGCATAGGACCAATGGCCAATGTGCTATATTCAAATCTGAGTTACTGGAAGGTCTTACTGTAGTTTAATCCGAGATATATTTTGAAGACAGAATTGATAAGAATCCATTTATTCATTCAATAAATATTTATTGTGCATCCAATATGTGTTATTCTGGGTACAAATGATATAGCAGTAAAATAAATGGATAAAGTTCCTGCCCTTAAGGTATACTTATATTCCTAGGGCAACCTGATGATGAATTGGAAGTAAAATGTACTAAATGAACATTATTATGTGCCAATCACAGTCCTAATACTTCAAATGAATCTCAATCAAAAAGATAAAAATAAAGGTTTGGCCCCATTTATAAATGAGGGAAGTTAACACTTACAGAGGTTAATCCTACCAAAAGTTATATAATTAAGTGGTAGACCAAGATTTGAACAAATCTTAGGCCCACTATAATAGGGGCTTAATTTTTCAGGATGCATAACCTAAGATCCCTTATTGGTCCTTACCACATACAATCATTTCTTATTTTTCTTCTTAATTTTTCCTGTTGTTATTCTTCACTTCTTCCTACTTTTCACCTACTTCTTTTTTTATTTTTAGATTCCCCTCTTCCTCCTTACCATAAGGCCCAGACAACATCTGATTTTACCAGCTGGTGTTAATTAGACAGACAAAAAATTAGAAGATCAATCAAAAGAAGAGCGGGTCCAAAGAATGAGTGTTATACATTCCGAGTTTTTGACTCTACCCTCTAAGGAATACACCTGTGTAATAACAAGTCTAGCGTAATAGAACACTAGTCACTGCTGGAAATGTTGAATGGTGATGGGATGGTTATCTGCTACAGATATTAGCAAGAATTACCACACCATGTAAGGGATGGAAATGGTTACTTCCAAGACGCCTTCCAACTTTATGGTCTGTTAGTCTATGAAATTAGGGAAAACAAAAAAATGCTCATTTCAAATGTTACATGGTGTTTACATAAACACATTTTTAAACTCATGATTAAAAAAAATTAGCAGTCTACCTCCCATCATTTACATTTTTATTAAACAGGCATCTTAAACGGCACTGACCTAAATTACAAGCCCATCTGTAATTTGAAAAGACCATAAATTCTAGAGAATTGAAACTAATCTTGGAAATTCAGAACATCTATTTTATTTTTTAGAAAGATTTATTTATTTTGGAGAGAGAGCACACACTTGTGAGTTGGGGGAGGGGGCAGAGGGAGAGAATCTTCAAGCAGACTCCCTGCTAAGCCCGGAGCCTGCTGCGGGGCTCAGTCTCAGGACCCATGAGATGAATATCTGGGCCTTAAAACAAAAGTCTGGATGCTTAACTGACAACCACTCTCAGGCATCCCTCAGACATCTATTTTAGCACTGAGTTAGGAATCCTCACATTATATACCTACCTAAGAGTACTAGATCTATGGCATGATATATATCTGAAGGCAAATTATACATAAATTAAATAATAAAAACAGACATTGGTAATTACAACAAAGTGATACTCTGAAGAAAAAGTAAAATCCCAGCTATACTGAGGGTAGAACTTTAATAAAGAAATACTTTTCAATAGTTAATTTAATAACTATTGCCAACTTAATATCTAACTGTACCCGAGGAAACTTTCATTTTTACTAAATCTCAAAAAAAATTCCTATGTGTTGATTAGAACAGCATTTACAAGCATTTACACAAAATCTTGAGCTTTTATCTTGAACTGACTTTGAAATATGGCTAACTGCATATGTTTATTTCTTTAGGAAGACTTGCTTTTCCCCTCCTATATGACCACTTCTCATTTGCTTGTATCTGGTAAAGACATACAGTAGTCAAACTGAAAAAGACTTACTGAAAGATATATGTGGCCATGGAAGCCTATGACTTTAAACAGGTTTAGATGACAATTTTAGCTGAGATAAGACAAAACCTTACCTAATATATTCTATCCTTAAAGATTAAATTACTTGGCAAATCTTCAGAAGTCTGGAAAACAATATAATACTCTGATACTCTAAGGCCTGACTCTACTATTAGAAAGTTAGACTGGAATATTAATTTTTATATGCTCTTTCAGAGTATAATTCAGAGAATTCTGAAACTTTTTTTTGGAAAAACCATTTCTTTGTATTTTAACTACAATGTATTTCTCTTTTCCTAATGTAAAAGTCTAAAGGCCAAAAAAGAAAAAGTGGGGATTCACCACTAACACTATATTCAGCAGTAATAACTTATATCAGATGCAGGCAGAGACCTGGTAAATTCTTGTCATTAGTATGATTCAAAAGTTTTTTAAACAAAACCTTCCCAAATCTGTCCTGTTTTTAGAAACACACTGCTCTAGATGATAGTAAATTTTGTTTATAAACATGGAAGCACTTATATAAATGATATAATGATGTATCACATCAATTATGTCAAAAGTAGAGAAAAGATTATATCTGACTTAAAACTCTGATAGTCCTCTACTTCTACTAAATTTTCAGGGTCATTCAAAAATATAGTCTTACACTCTTCTGAGAAATAAACTGAGGGTTCTAGAGGGGAGGGGGGTTGGGGGATGGGTTAGCCTGGTGATGGGTATTAAAGAGGGCATGTATTGAATGGAGCACTGGGTGTTATACGCGAACAATGAATCATGGAACACTACATCAAAATAAATAAATAAATAAATAGGAAAAAAAATGTAGTCTTACACTCCTTAAAAAAAAAAAAACAACCTTGATGAGATTATTTAGAATAACTATTCTTGATCAGTGAGAAATTTGACTAAAAATATTCTAGTAGTGTGTTGATAAGTGTCTGAAAAGACTCATTCAGAATCTTAAGAAAAAGTAGCCTAGAAGCAATATGCAAACCAAATAACAGTATTTTTTATTACCAACTTGTAACCTGCCCATATAAACATGTATATTTGTAATTGTGCCATTTAGTAAAATTAAACGGGCTACTTTTCCATTATTTACAAATAATAGAACACAGTCCATTGTGTATGCTCAATATTAATATCAAAATTAAGCAAATGTAGCATTTGTCAATAAACCAAACAGACTGTTGACAAACAGTCAAATATTTTCAAGGAAAATTGCCCAATTGGTCATTTAAGTAAACACACTTTAGAATAAGCACAATATTCATAATATTAATTAAAATGAATGCAAGCCTCATTTAAGTTTGCCTTAATCAGTTATCATCAGTAAAACCCATGTTTTATCCTCAAGCCTAAATTTTATGGATGCAATCTTAATACTACACAATTAAACAAACAAGAAAATTAGAGTAAATCCTTGAAGTTCCCAATAAATGAAGCAAATCTCAAGCAATAAGCATGATTAAACCTGACATTTCCCAAAGCATTTTTCTTCCCAAAAGCTCTGGAATTTTTTGTTTTCGTTTTAGATTTTATTTATTTATTTGAGAGAGAGAGGGCATGAGCAGGGTGAGAGGCACAGGGAGAAGCGGACTCCCCACTGAGCAGGGAGCCTGACCTGGGACTCTGGGATCATGACCTGAACCAAATGCAGATGCTTAATGCACTGAGCCACGCAAGCATTCCTTTGTTTTGTTTTTGTTTTTGAGAGACAGAGAGCCTGCAGCAGCGGCGAACGTGCGGGGGGTATACGGGTGGGCAAGGGAGACGGAGAATCCCAAGCAGGCTCCAGGTGGGGCTCCATCTCAGGACCTTGAGATCATGATCTGAGCAGAAATCAAGAGTCAGACCCTTAACTGACTGAGCCACCTATACACCCCCCGACCCAGGTTCTGTTTTAAAGAAACAAGCTTAACATGTTCCCCACACTCATGGAAGCTAAAGCACAGAGAAGGGGCAAAAAACAGAACAGAGGCTGTGAATGCAGGCTCCTTTCTTCCCAACTGTTCAATTCTTTTGTTGCTTTGCCTGTTCCCCCATATGAGTGATCTCAGGGTCCTTTCTGCTTGTATTTTTTTTTTCCCTAAAGAATTTACTGGCCCTGGGGTGCCTGGGTGGCTCAGTCAGTTAAGCGTCTACCTTTGGCTGGGGTTGTGATCTCTGGGTCCTGCTCTCTCACGTGCTCTCTAATAAATAAATTAAATCTTAAAAAAAAGAATTTACTGGCCGCCTTTTTAGGTAGAAAGAAAATGTATGTCCATTTTTTCTGTTTTCCTTTTTTTTAATAGCATCATTAACAACATAAGAACACCCTAAGCCACATTGAATACTATGTGTGAACTTTAATAACACCCTAACTAGACATTTTCCTCAGTTTCTAGTCCAGAGGGAACACTTTTTTCTGATTACAATAATACATGTTAACTGCAAACTATTCGGACAATTAAAAGTTATTAAAGGAAGAAAGTGAAAATTGCCTGAAATTCTCCTACCCATAAATAAACCCTACTTAGAAAAATGTATTCCCGTGGCGCCTGGGTGGCTCAGTCTGTTAAGTGTCTGCCTTTGGCTCAGATCATGATCCCAGGGTCCTGGGATCGAGCCCTGCATCGGGCTCCCTGCTTGGCGGGAGGCCTGCTTCTCCCTCTCCCACTCCCCCTGCTTGTGTTCCCTCTCTTGCTGTCTCTCTCTCTGTCAAATTAATAAATAAAACCTTTAAAAAAAAAGAAAAATGTATTCCCTAAAGGCAGCTGCTATTCAAAATAATTCAATCATCACTGTCAAGAAGTTTGTGTAAAACATTAAAGTACTTATAATTTGGGACTAAGTATTTTCTAAAGATTTGAGTAAGTTTTTTCTTCCTTTCCTAACTGTATCAAATACCTTTTGGGAAATAGTAAAGTGCAGCGGCTTTCAAACCTTTCTGAAGACAACCCACAGGAAGAAAATCATTTAATATTAAATGACGATATTCACATATAAACATATATAAGTGAAACAAAAGTTTCAGGAAACAATAACTGCCCTTAATACATATGATGTACTCTGATTTTTTTATTCTAAGGCCATTAAAAAAATAAAAAATAAAAAGGCTGGTTGTGTTGTGTGCTTTCCTGACTCACTTATGGCTTACAACCTGCAATTTAAAAATCACTGACCTAGAAGAAAAATCCCTACATTTAGTGATCCAGCTGTGTTACAGTTCTCCAAGTAACCAGAATCAAGTCATTTACCCTCTTTGCCTCTCAGTTTTTCCACTTATTAGTGACAGAATTCAACAGACAATAAAACATGCACCTCAAAACAAACCATATCACCACGAAGCAAATATTAGTATTGGTAAGCAAAACGAATAAACCAGGCAATCTTTCACTCAAATAAAGAGAATTGGACCCAGAATACCTCCATAATTCATCATGCTACCATCAGTACATGATAAGATGCCTTGATAAAGAAGGCCCTTGAAATTGAGTTTCAGTGCCTGGCTCACTCAGAGATTTTGATCTTATTTGATGGTTGCTAGGAAACCAACCCATCCTTCACTAAGGACAGCTGAAGCCCCACCAAGTGATTCCAAGTTACTCGGGATAATTAAAATTAACTGCAGGGCAACAGCACTACCAGATTTTTTTTTAAAGTCATATTAAAGCTTTGAAATGGCTTGAGCCTCTTTTAAATATGTATACACAGTGGCCCACAGGGCTATTTCACATGATGTACTTCTCACAGTAGCACATCTCCATTGGCATAGACCTAAAGGAAATCTCTGTAGAGATTTATTTTCTAAGAAATTTTACTGTGGCATAAAAAACTATTTTGAGAGGCGCCTGAGTGGCTCAGTTGTTAAGCGTCTGCCTACAGCTCAGGTCATGATCCCAGGGTCCTGGGATCGAGCCCCACATCGGGCTCCCTGCTTGGCGGGAGGCCTGCTTCTCCCTCTCCCACTCCCCCTGCTTGTGTTCCCTCTCTTGCTGTGTGTCTCTCTCTCTGTCAAGTAAATAAATAAAATCTTAAAAAAAAAAAAAAAAGACTATTTTGAATTAGTTTAGGGCAAGAGTGATTATAGCTGATAGTTGAAATAGTCAAACAAAGCGAATTTCATATATAGCCTTGTAATTCAGCTTGATTAATA
The DNA here is from genome assembly GCF_964656455.1 of Halichoerus grypus. Classification (NCBI taxonomy): domain Eukaryota; kingdom Metazoa; phylum Chordata; class Mammalia; order Carnivora; family Phocidae; genus Halichoerus; species Halichoerus grypus. The sequence continues at coordinate 74,003,256 of NC_135715.1, forward strand.
ATAAAAAAACAAACTATGATGAAAAGTTACAGTATCTCTCACTTAATATTACACTCCACTTAGTGCAACAGGATGAAAATACCACCTTAGGTGCCAGGTAGTTCCAAGTTAAATACCACTATGATAAAACCATTAAGGTAGGGCGCCTGGGTGGCTCAGTTGGTTAAGCGACTGCCTTCGGCTCAGGTCATGATCCTGGGGTCCTGGGATTGAGTACCACATCGGGCTTCCCTCGCTCTGCAGGGAGCCTGCTTCTCCCTCTCCCTCTGCCTGCCATTCTCCCTGCTTGTGCTCTCTGTCAAATAAATAAATAAATAAAATCTTAAAAAAAAAAAAAATTAAGGTAATAATTAAAATGAAACTTTGAATATCAGTTTTTTTAAAAAGTGGAACACATTAATGACCATATGAGAACTTGATATATACTTAACAAAAATTAATGGTCAATTGGCCAGTCTTAATAACTACTACTCTACTTTCCTACATTCCTTAGCAATGTGTTGAAAGCCCAAGTCTTTAATATTTAGAGTCTGATTTAAGTGTAAACCATTTTTATGGTCTGATATGGTTGGACGAATATTTTCAACCAAAAGCATAAAATTCAGCCAACACTGAATGCACTAGAAAATTAAAAGTGAATAAATATTAATAAATATTAGCTAGAAATTAAAGTATTTACATTGTGACTAGTAATGAACTGGTCAGTTAAATACAGTAGAACAGTGAAATACGAGAGTCGCGAGTTCAGAACAGCTGGTGTGTTCAGAAGGTAGGTACTGCTGCCTTATCTACAATTTAAGTATAATTCACACAGAAGGGACTTTTAAGATGTGTTTGAAAAAAGTAAGGGACCTATGATGGAGATGTCCTAATGTTAAGATTAAAGGAAAACATTGGAAAAAAATAAATGACATCAGAGAAGAACATGAATGAATAGGTAAAGCAGGTTTCTTTCACTGGGTGGAATAAAAAAAATTGGGTAGAGGAAGAGTGTGATAAAAGAAATCAACAGATCAGTATCATTAGCTGAATGGTCTTTGGACTGACTGATCAGAGCCGAGTTCTTTTAAGTAGAAAGAGGGAGGCTGCTGAAAAGAACTAAAAATATAGTATGAAAAGAAGATCTTTTGTACTGCTCGACTACAGTAAACCATAACAGAGCTAAGAGGATAGGTAGTAAAAGAAGAAATGTAACAGAGTATGCACAGAAAAACATCAGGTAGCAGAAATAACCTATGGAGAATCACCTTGGAAGACACTTTGTTTCTGTTACAAATGAGCTAGTTTATTCATTCAACAAATATAAGCAGTATTGTATACACTGTGTATTTTGCAAGGCACTGGGAGGGATACAAATACATATTAAGCCAGTCTTTGGCCCTCAGAAATTTATAATCAAATAGAGAACTTATTACCAAAACTAGTTTAAGTGCCCCTGAGTAGTTCAAAGTAGCTGCTATAGGACTTTAGATGTACACATTCTCACTTCCAGCTAGGGTGACTGGGGGGGGGACTTTATTGCTGAGGTAGCAGGAGCAGAGCTTTAAAGATGAATAGAATTTTAAACACTAGAGATGAAGGGAAGAGAGGATTCAAGTAGGTAGGGCAACCTCTGAGTTAGCTGGAAGTAGGTATACAGAGTGAGAAGGAAGAAAAAAAAAAGATCATAACCAGCTTTCACTTCAATTCACAAATACTGGCATGCAGAGATTTTCAAATTTTAATCTAATCAGATTTTTTTCTCGTTTAAAAAAAAAAAAGACCAAAAAACCTGACTTTGAAATTTATTTCACAACTGCACAAGAAAACCAATCCTAAAATTAGGAAGTTATACAAAAAATACTCGTTTCTACTGAAAGAGGTCAGACAGATGAGAGAGTGAACTGGCCGGGTGGCTGGGTGTCCTAAAACGGTCATAGTAGAGGTACTAGTAGTGACAACTTCTCATGGCCTTGCCAATGTGCTTTAACTCAGTCAAACAGGACTACCATTTTAGAGGAAAGACTTCAGACACCATTGTTTTCAGAGGAAAAACTTCAGACACCATTGCCAAATCAAACTTTGGCTTCTACACAAAAAGTATCAAATATGATTTTGGTGCTTACTGTCTTTTTATTTTGTGCTCAGAAAACTACCAAACTCAACCCAATCAGGCTAATAGACTTCAAACCTTTCCTTATTTTGAGTCACTTAAATAATATCTTTTACTTGAAGTTTTCATTAAGATTTCACACTTAGTTCCTCTTTATAGTAGCAGGTAAAATATCTTAATATTCCTTAACCCAACACTCCTACTATTTTATATAAGCAGATAACTGGGGGGTAAAAATGGAATTAACTGGTCCCATACTGTTTCAACTCTGTGCCTCTGTTTACTCATTTGTATAGGATGGTTATTTTGTGTGCCAGCTTGGCTGGGCCATGATGCCCACATATTTGGTCAAACATTTTTCTGAATGTTTCTGTGAAGCTGTTTTTCGATGAGATTAACATTTAAATTGGTAGACTTTGAGAAAAGCAGCTCACCCTCCATAACATTGGTGGGCCTTATTCAATCAATTGAAGACTTTAATAGAACAGAGACTGATCTCCCCAGAGCAAGAGAGGTCTGCCAGCATACTGCCTTTGTATTTGACTGCAACTCTTCCCTTTAGTATCCAGCCTTCTGGCCTATCCTGCAGATTTTGGACTTACCAAGCCTCCACAATTTGCCTGAGGGAACTCCTTAAAATAAATCTCTCTCTCTCTCTTTTTCTACACACACACACACACACACACACACACACATTCTGTTTCTCTGGAGAATCCTAATACATGTGGTTCTACACACACACACACACACACACACACACACACACACACACACACACATATTCTGTTTCTCTGGAGAATCCTAATACATGTGGTAATGCCAGAACCAGGACTATAGCCTGTTGGTCAGACTATATTCATTTCCCAAGGAGAGAATAAAGGAAGAAAGAGAAAGGAGTGTAATCAAAGGGAAGAACAAAGCATACACCTTTGTTTTTATTTATCTCTACTTACAGCAAACAGATAAAGTGTAAAAGCAAACCAACTTATACATACATATTTTAATGTTCTAGAACTAAAAAAGTTTGGCTTAGATCATAAATTTTCTCACAAAAATAAATATTGCATGTGTTTCCTTTCAGGCCCATTCTTAAAACAGCTACACACAAATGCATTTATTACCAACTTCATTCCAACCAGAGTTCCAGAATTATTAAATCTCTATTTCACACCAAGGATGACAGACCCCAGTTACTGATCTGCTACTATGTGATGATTAACAGTGACAAAATTAATCTTTATTTATTAAATAGGATTATTAATTGTTAAAGTTCAACTGCACATATCAAAGAACTTCGTAACTCTATCATCTCAAACCAGTGTGTCTATTAATAATGAAGACAATTTTATTAAGCAAAAGCTTCAATAACATTCTGGGGCATTATTAAAATGATGTTTTTAGGGAGTCTGTGCCAATTATCCATTTTGGTATGATGTTTCTCTTGGCAAGTCAGCAACTCAACCAATTGGTTCAATTCAAAACATTAGAAATCTATATAGGTCGGCTAAGGTCAATATTGCCACATTTCATCTAAACTTGACTGAAAAGAAGCAAGGAATGAAATTAACTATTAATTATATTTATTCTTATAGGGTAAATATTTCATCTGCAAATAATAATAAATATTGAGAAAGTTTAAAAAGTCATGTTATACAGCTTCTGAAGAACATTCTTTAAAGTAACTATTTTACATTAGAAATTCATATATAAAAAAGTATTCATATATGAATTTCTAATGTAACTATAGTTGAACATCATATAACCTCAAAACTCCAAAATCTATTTTTTAGTTAGCAGGAAGGTGGGCACATTTAAAAACAACAACAACAACAACAACAAAACTAACAACAAAACTGCGGTAATGAATCTTCCTTTAAAAAATTGAGAACAAATTCAAGAAGTAAGCACCTGACCCAGTAAGATCCAGCCTGGGGGCAGAGGTTACCACTTTAATGACACAATGGTTCCGTGCGCCTGTGATGCTCATAAGAGTTAGGTGTAAGGAGTCACACACAGACAATACAGGAACTCTCACTCCAAACGGGGAAATCAAAAAGGTAGCAGGACACAAATAATATATTACAGTTCGGAAAATATTTTGGATAAATTGACTACTAAACAGATAGCAGTGGCATATAAAGGGGGTAGAGGAGTGAGAATGGTTTGCTCTGTGAACAGGAATATTTTATAACTGATACCATTCACAACTGCCAGCATATGGTGACAACAGAAAATAACTACTTTTCATCTGTTTCATCATTATTTTTAAATCATCTCCAGAGAGTGCATCCCTCTGATACTGGCATCTAGAGTGCACTGCTCCCCGTGGCCCCCACTTCCTGGCACACCACTAACAGAGACCTTTGAAATGACATATCCTACACTATCCCTAGGCCAAAGACAACTCATTTAGGCTGCACCAATAGAAAGTGCTATCCCAAAAGAGAAATAAAAAAAAATTAAACTTTATAATTATTTTCACTACTGTAGTTAATATTACTGTAAGTGGTTTAAGTATATTATGCATTAACAATTTAAATACTGGTTTGTATTATTTGCATTCATCTAATAAACATATATATTTTAATGATGAAAAATAATTTACTATAAAATGTAGTGTCATCTCAGCATAATTAGGGAAAAATACCCTTTTGCCAGATTTTATTCTTTTAGAGATCATAAAAAAGGTCAGTAGCTCAAAAGTAGTAATAGTTTTTCCCTAAGTTGACTACACCCCTAAAGGTTGAAATTTGTTTTCAGATTCATAAAAGGAGCCAATGGATTTGTCCTACTTCTGTTCTATAAATCTACTATGAATATTCCAATAATATTAAAAATAAAGTTTACATAAGGAAAAAAGTTGTTTCAAACAAATTCTGATGTTATCGGTCCCGGTCTAAATGCTTTCTAGGTTTGAGAACTAGAGATAAAATAAATACCATTAAACATATTGAAAGGAGATTTATTGAAGATAGAAGAAAGAACTAGAAACTATGATACTGGAACATCTGATCTGAAGGTACTAAATATACAGCAGCCTGGAAAGAATATGTGCAAGAGGCAGATCAGCTCTGGCTTAAATTCTACAGGGTTTTTTCCAATGTAACACATGTGATTAGAGACCAAATCATCAGTTCCAGAATTGTGTTTATAATTGTTTGGAATGAAGACATTGTTATAAACTTTACTATGGTTACCTCCTTTCCAAAGAAAAGAACAACAAAAGCACAATGTAATTATGCAAAAGGGGAATTTGAGATTTAAATTTTCATCCATGAAGAGTAATGAATAATGCACAATTTAATGAACATCTTAATGCTACATGGGTTTTAAAAAGGCGTAAATTATTCTGCCATGTAAAATAAAAATAAGAAAGCCAATTTCTGAAGTTTCTAAATTCTTAAAAATTCAATGTACCTTAACATGGCAAGGCTTCTGAATAAAGTTCTTAATTATGATTAATAAACATGCTACTAATATAGTGAGGCTTAAAAAATAAGCAGATTGAATTAAGATCTCCTCTTCTAATATGTAACTTAGTATGCGGTAGGCTCCAAAAGTTTCATTTCCAAGTTATTCATAAATATATCAATTTCTAGAGTTTGCCTAGCAGCTAATAATCAAGCAAGTCAATACTTCATTTACAGACTTAAAAGTAAACAAAAGTTTAGGAAAATAAATGTGCCCTCTTTCACTTCTTCACTGAACCCCAGCCACTTTATGTCAGAGGAGTAGGATGCATCATATAAACAGCACAAGGCTAGACTATGTTATGAGACTATAGCACTCTCACTCTATAAGGTTTGCAGGTCTATGTACCACTAATATCTAGAGACAACTAGAAAATCATCCAACTATAAAGGCATCTTTCTAGCTTAGACCTAACTACATATCAACTTACCAAATCCCTGTGCAACACCCAGTTAGCATGCAGGTAGTGAATCCCATCTAGGATCTGATATAATAGTGACTTCACCATTCCCCGAGGTAACTGAACTGGCTTCTTGTTTGCTTTAGAAGCTCTGTGAAACTTGATTATATGCTGAAAGAAACAAAAATACCACCAGAAGCTTAAAAAGGAAAAGAGGGAAAGATAATCTGATGTATAATACTTTCGTGCCAGAAAAAGAAACATTCAGGGATTCCCAAAGATACTGAAAATATAATCTTACATTCTGCTGGATAACATAAATTTAAAATTTCCTAATAACTGGAGCTAAAGTTTCATTTCTTAAGCATATGATCACGTCTCAGAAAATAAATGACTGCAACACAGAAGCAGAGAACAATGTGATTTTATTTTGAAAGTATAATTAAAAATTACTTTCAGAGTATACCTGATCCCTGTTTACCTGGTGGAAATTTTCAAGAACAGAATCTTTTTTATCTGTAGTTATTAAATGAAAAGAAAAAAAAAAAAAAACAAATTTCAAGAGATACTCCTGGGTTGGCTGACACAGCATAGATGTGGTACCTATTTACAACGCATGGGTTATAAACAAAGCAAAAAGCAAACAGGGAAATTATTTCAATAAAATACACAGAAGCATAAAGAAATAACATGTAAATGACCAGTTCACATTGAAAATATTTAGAAACATGAAAGACTCAGATGAGAAAAAAACAGCCTTAAACCCATTAAAAGCTTTCTAGGAATAGTATCAGTGGACATCTGGTAAAACACAATACCACTTTATAAATAGAAAAATCACTTTATAAGTAAATGTACCTCAACAGAAACAAGATCCAATGTTTCAAACTCTCGACAGGTTTCTTCATTTTAATTAAAGCACTTTGAAACTGTAAGAACACCTACAAGTCAGGTGAAGTCAACTCTGCTGTGTGTAAAACACAGGTATATGCCTGGCACCTCATGTGAACATGAACGGACTCTTGAGCAGTATTTCTGAGTGAATATTAAGCATATTCTTGAAATTAATAAACATAATTGACATATTTTATATTAGAGGTCAACATTTTCACTTCCTATTTTCTTATGATATAGAAAGTACAACATGGATAAAGAATAACTAGTAATTAATGAGTGAAGGAGTTTTACTTTCCAAAGAAAAAATATATAGCAAAGACTACCTGGTGGGAAGGTAAACTCTATCAGTCAGCATGCATGTAGTATGATTAATCTATACTTTACTAGCAGCATTACACTATTTTAATTTTCTTCTCAGTTATTTTTCCAAAGTATTTAAAAACAGTCAAAACAGAGCTACAACTCAATAATCTAGAATGTTCTGTCACCTATCCTAAGAAATGGTGTGACAATAAAGTCTGTTCACCTTAGTAAGAGCTAGTGGTTCTCTAGAGCTTAATAAAAATAGACTGAAATACATCATTTTTAACAATTAAAATCTGCCAGAGTAAGAATACAAGAATATGTAGGGAGGTGCAATAAATGATGCCATATGCATGGCTTTAGTTAATACTTTCATTAGGGTTTAACAAAATACTTTTTTTTTAACCAATATTTTATAACTACAAAAAACTACACTGGGGAAATCTCTTACCTTCATTTTTATTCCAGGGCTATATAACAAATATGTGGTGTGCTTATCATGAAATTTCACCAATACCTGAGCGATTTTTAAATGACTCTTTTTACTGGGACTGTTTTTGTTACTCTCCGCCGCCTTAGCCCAGCTAATTCATTTCAATATTCCAATTAAAATAAAAAAATAAAATGGATAAAGGAGGTTTGAGTAAAGTCAATTATTTGATTTTTATTAAAATGAACATTAAAAGTCCTTACGTGACTTAAATGAATATTAATAAGATGACAATAAAGCCAATGATGACGATATATACACATCTGGGAACACTGCATGCAGCATAATTTGTAAAAGTATAATTATTATACCTACATGTAAAATTAGATATCACATACTAGCCTGCTAGGAATTATACTGAATACAATACTATCTCCTATGTTCAACTATTACAAATCATGTTTTATTACAAATCATGTTTATAAAGCAGCCTAGAAAATTTCTCATAAATTTGGGTCATATAATTTGATTTCATGTTAGGCTTGAGTATGAGTGTTCAATTCAATATTGGCCACCCTAATTTAACAAATTTTTATTAACAGAATCCCAATTTGATTTGATGAGATTTATTTTTAAAAGAACAGAAGCTACAACAACAAAAATATTTACAACCAGCATTGACCTTGGACAGTAGTTTCATAAAACAGAAAATTTGACGTCTACTTTCAGTTCGAAAACAATTCTTTCCAGATAACATAAAAACAATTTGAATCAAACTGCATTTACTCATGGAAAACAGGAATCTACAGAGCAAAAAATATTTCTTATAAATCTGAAAGTATATGAAACCCATATAAGTGTCAATTTCTGAAATCTGTTGGTTAAAATTATGTAAATGAGGCTAGTACTGGAAATTAGCAAAAGAGTTTAAAACTATTTTACTATTTTTAGAAGGCTAACTTACTTTTGAGCAATTTTACTGGAATTTCTACTAGTTTTATTTCAAAATTTTGAATTTATATTTACAAACTACAGCTGAATGAAAAATGTAAATTTTAAAGATATCTAAAATTGAGCCAGAAGATTATAATCCCTTGCATAGCAGTATCAACGGTCCCAATTTACAATGGTTCAACTTGACTTTTTGGCTTTATGATGGAGTAAAAGTGACAAGCATTCAGCAGAAACTATACTTCGAATTTTGAAATTTGATCTTTTCCCAGGCTGGTGACATGCAGTACAACACTTGCTCATGACCCTGGGCAGCAGGAGCTACTGCACCCAGTCAGCAAGGGTAAACAACCAATACATTTACAATGATTCCATACTCATACAACCATTCCATTGTTCATTTTCAGTACAGTATTCAATAACTAACATGAGATATTTAACACTTTATTATAAAATAGGCTTTGTGTTAGATGATTTTGTCCAGCTGGAGGTTGATAGAAGTGTTCTCAGCACATTTAAGGTAGGCTAGGCTAGGCTGTGATGTTCGATAGGTCAGGTGTATTAAATGTATTTCTGACTTAATGAGACTTTCAGTTTGTGATGGGTTTATTAGGATGTAACCCCATGTAAGTCAAGGAAGATCTGTATATATGTTTTCTCTTGTATTTATCTCAATAAATGTACAACCAATATATAAATATAAATATAGAACAGTATACAAAACACAGTGAAATACTTAAAGATCTTATTAAATTACTTATTAAATACCAGAAAAAATATAGTTCACAGAAGTGAAGTACTTGTTAATTAACTCAATGTAATATTGGGTTTTTGTTTACTTGTTTTATTTTCTAAACTGTAGTCTATGTTAACATGTTTTACACAAGATTGATCAGGATATAAGTTTTGTGAGTATATTTCAAAGATATTTTGGCTATCTTGCTATTTTCATTATATATCATAAATTCTTATCCCCAAGATGGCATTTCAGACTTTCAAAGAACATAACTGTTATGTTTAATAAAGGAGTAAATTTTATAGTTACCGAAGACTTATGTAAATACCAAGCAATCTACTGAGTAAATACAAAATACTGAGTTAGCTGTTTGTAATTCAGCTATTTAGCCAAGATAAATTTAAATTCTCAGTTTATAATAATTTTTATCAATATAACATCATTTTTGTCATTATATTAGCTAACCAAATAAAACTAATCTAATTGACTGTAATTACTTGACTTTGAGAATCTTCAAGGATTTAATTGGGAGCTCTCTTCCACAAAGAATTCTTCCTATACAAGAACATGCCCAATTCAAGTAAGTACAATATTGAACTTCTGCTGATGGAAATAAGAAATATATTAGAATATGGAGTATTAAGTATGAATAATATCCAATAAATGATTAATAGTATGCTACATTTGTATAGTACACTTAGTTTATAAAGCTTTTCAAATACAAAATTGCTCTTCAGAAAAATCCTGTCAAAAAGCAGGAAAAGTACCACATTTTACAGATGGGGTTGGGGGGACTACAACTTCAGAGCCATTAAGAGACTTGCTTAATGTCATACGACAAATAACAGACCGAACCATAAATTTCAGTCTAGTCTTCCAAATATAACATATTTATCTTCCTATATGAGGATACCACTTTCTCATTTTATATTCCTTTATAGAGTAAAAGGAAATATGCTGCTTTTAAATTCTATAACAAAATAGCTATTACAGTTACTTTTTAAAATTTTATCAAAAATCTATAGCTAGGAAACAGTACTGAATAACTGTTTATACTCTTCAGATTCTACTATTTTCTGTAGCATGTTACAAAGTTCAAATTGGTAAGATCAAAATATAGTAATACAAAGCAAAATTACCCTAGTCTTGGTAATTCATCAACCATATTCTATGAAGTTACTTTTATTTTTAAAATGTAAATCTCATAGTAAGATAAACTAAAATTGTTTTTAGTCACTCTTAATCCCTGTCTGAAACCAATGGCTCAATGTCTACCAGCAATTCACCTTACCCAGAGGTCATGTTCAGCGTAGTCAAACAGAAGCCATACTTTCCTATCAGCATGAGACAGAAATACCTTTTGAAGAGAGATGACATTTGGATGCTTAAGCTCTCGAAGTAACTGCAAAACAAGGAAGATCAATTAAAAATCTTTGCCATGAAAATAATGTTAAATAAATCATACATTTGTAATTCACAGATACATAAACCCAGTGGTAATCAATCCTAAAAATCTAATAACTACCCACACTATTTTGAAAGTGTCCAAATAGGTGCTTCAGTAACAAATGCAGAAAAACTCTGGGGAAAAGATACTGAAAAGATATAACTCAGTAAATCTGTTTTGTTGTTATTGTTTAGTTGGTTTTTACTTTTGCTTTGGTTTTTAATCGTGATAAAATATACATTAAAATCACCATTTTAACAATTTTAAGTGTACCATTCAATAGCTTTTAAAAAACTAATTGCAACATTAGAAAATATAACATTTGTCAATATCAAATATCAGATGAGAATTAAGATCTGTAATTCTGTGAGATATAGTATCTATTTTTTTCAGTCATTTAAATTATATAGTTGATTAAGATTTTGTAAACTTTTCATAAAATAATAAAAAACTTATACAGACAGAGGCATCTAAGTAGAAAACATTTTAATGGGTTTAACCCTTCTCATTTCCTAGAAGGACATTCTATTTAAAATCTTTTATTGCCTTATCTTATCCTCATTTATTAACCAAAATGGCCCTAATAATCCATCAGTTAAAAAGTATTCCTACTCTGGGGGCGCCTGGGTGGCTCAGATGGTTAAGCGTCTGCCTTTGGCTCAGGTCATGATCCCAGGGTCCTGGGATCGAGCCCCGCATCGGGCTCCTGGCTCAGCGGGGAGCCTGCTTCTCCCTCTCCCTCTGCCTCTCTCCCTGCTCATGCTCTCTCTCTCTCTGTATCTCTGTGTCTCAAATGAATAAATAAAATCTTTAAAAAAAAAAAAAAGTATTCCTACTCTGCCAAGAAAAAAAAAAAAGGAACAACAGCAGTAACAATGACAAGAAAAAATTTCTCATGAAGCCTGATACTATGTCTTTATCAGTTAAAACTGACTTACACAGTGCCTTCCCAATGTTTTCCAAATACATGACAGCCATGTGAGAAAGTCAAGGTCTTAGAACTTATGACTTTAGTACCTTCTATAAGAATGCTGTTACCAAAACAAGAATTAATATAAATGCAATGTTAACAATATATTAGGGACTCTGAAATGAATTCAGCCAAGGAAAGACTATGAATGGACTATCTATTAAGTCATTTATATTAATGATTATTCTCTGGAAAGTGATAATTATTCAGGAGGAAGATTAAATTCAAGTTATATATTTCTGCTTTTAGATATAATTTCAAACTTATGAGACTTTGGAGATTATACACAAAGCCTCAGAAACCTAAAGGCCAGTATCTAAGATTAACGATTTCCTAATTAATAAACAAGGCAAAGAATCTGATAGGGAAAGCCTACACTTCAGGATTACCCAGGATCATCTAGCTGGCTCCAGAGCTAAACCTAGTGCTAAGTTCATCTTAGTTCTGGGTCAGTGTTTCCTCCATTACCTCATGATTGGAACACACTTCTCAGGCACTATTTCAAATCCTTTCTGGAAACTGGCAGGGTAGAAATTATAACAAACTCCAAAGCTCTGGCAAAAGTTCTCTCCAATTATTAGAAACCTACATATAAAGCTATTCTTAGTATCTCCTCAATTTCACTTCCAAGATGAGGCTTAGCTCCTGAACTGGAAAAAAACCAAAAAACTAAAAACAAAAAAGACCCAGCAGCAACCATTTTATTAAGTTCTTCATAAGTGCCAAGTGTGGTGCTATGACATGCATTATGTCACTTAATCATGAATTAAACTTATATAATATTTATATTACTTCTATTTTATAAATGAGGAAATAGTGGTTTGAGGGGATTAAATAATTTGCTCATGATCACAGTCCTAGGTAGTGGTTCGAATCAGGATTTTAATGCTTTTAAAATTAATCAATTGACTTTTAAAATACAAAGCACTCCAAGGTCTAATAACACCTTTTTTTTTTTTCTTAAGATTTTATTTATTTGACAGAGAGAGAGCACAAGTAGGCACAGCGGCAGGCAGAGGGAGAGAGAGAAGCAGGCTCTCCATTGAGCAGGGAGCCCGATGCGGGGCTCGATCCCAGAACCCTGGGATCATGACCTGAGCTGAAGGCAGACGCTTTACCGACTGAGCCACCCAGGCGCCCCAAATACCAACACTTCCTAAGACCTAATACTCTGGGGAACTATTTCTTGTTACATTCCAGAGGCACAGATATTTTAAGTATATACTAGGTTGTGAACTGGCCAATGGCAGGCACGTGTCTTGCTCACGATGGCGCTGCTACCTTCTAACACCCTGCCTGGGGACCTGGTAGGCACTCATTAAGTTTTTGGTAAATAATGAATTTGTGAATAAACAAAATATACAAATTAAAAAGTATCATATAACACACCCTTTGGCTTCTGATCTGTGGACTAAGATCACTGCTTTCATCATAAAAACCTTAATCCACTTCTTTAAAAAATCCACTTCTTAAAAAAACTAATCCACTTCTATTTTTAAAACATCCAGCTAATTAGTCAGACAACGAATCTTCCAGGGTAATGATTTAATAATATATTAACAGTAAGAGCTACCATTATCGTAAGTAATTATAATCATAAGTAGGTAAGTAAGTAATAGTAAGTGTTATGGACTGAATTGTGTTCTCCTCAAATTCATATGTTGAAGCCCTAACCCCCAGTACCTCAGAATGTGATTGTATTTGAAGATAAGGCCTTCAGAGAGGCAAGTGAGTTAAAATAAGGTCATTAGGGAGGCCCTAATCCATTCTGAATGGTGACATTCTAAGAGGAGGAGGTTAGGATACATACAGAGACACCAGGGCAGCTTGTACAGATAGATGGCCACTGAAGAGGCCACAAGAGGGTGGTCATCTGCAAACCCAGGAGAAGCCGCAGAGGTTTCCGCAGACCCTCTGAGAAAGTAAGTTTCTGTTGTTTAAGCCACCCAGTTCATAGTATTTTGTTATGGCAGCCTTGGCAAACTAATACAGCAAATAACTACTATTACTGAGTAAGTAAAACACTCTATGTTGGGTGTTTTAAGGGAGATTTACCAGGAGATGGGTCACTATGGGGTTAGAGATGGAACTGAGTCTCAGTGGGGAATTACGTCTAAGTCAGTATTTCTTTTTGGGCGCCTGGGTGGCTCAGTTGGTTAAGCGACTGCCTTCGGCTCAGGTCATGATCCTGGAGTCCCTGGATCGAGTCCCGCATCGGGCTCCCTGCTTGGTGGGGAGCCTGCTTCTCCCTCTGACCCTCCCCCCTCTCATGTGCTCTCTCTCTCTCATTCTCTCTGTCTCAAATAAATAAATAAAATCTTTAAAAAAAAAAAATATTTCTTTTTATTTTATTTATTTGACAGAGAGACAGCGAGAGAGGGAACACAAGCAGGGGGAGTGGGAGAGGGAGAAGCAGGCTCTCCACTGAGTAGGGAGCCTGATGCGGGGCTCGATCCCGGGACCCTGGGATCATGACCTGAGCCAAAGGCAGACACTTAGCCGACTGAGCCACCCAGGCGCCCCTAAGTCAATATTTCTATTGAAGTACTTCCAAAAAACTAGGGCGCTGGGCTACATTTAGCAGGACTAACATTAACCAAATACCTCCTACACGCCAGCCACTGTGGTAGATGCTCTAGGTCCTGGCATATAAAATGTGCTAAGACTTGCTGAAGTCCTCCAGTGGGAGACAAATTCAAGTAAGCACACAATCCTAATGCTGTGGCTGCAGCAGTGGTAACTGATTATTTATTGAGAGTAGCTAACATTTACCTAGAGTTTATCAGGTCCAAAGAAGTATGCCAAGTTCCTCACAATAAATCCTATGGGACACTATTACCATTTTACAAATGAGGAAACGAAAACACAAGGAAATTAACTAACTTGCCTTGGGTCCTAAAAGCTAGTAAGTGGCAAAGCTAGGTAAAGCACAGGTAATCTGACCAGGGCTTTAAGTGCTACAGGCAGTACTTTTGAGACTGGTACTCTGACGCTGTGAGAACATCCCAGAGTTCTCCCAGCTGATGAAAAGCACTTCAGCATTTCATCACCCCATACAGAAACAGCCCATAGCATGTAGATACTTATTTAACATTTTCTAAGGGGTTTTTTTGGGCCTTTTTGAAGTTTTCATGTTAAAAAAAATTTAAAGAAAAGGTTCGAATAAATTTAAGCAATGGTTTCCATCACAGAAATCACCTAAATTCTTATTCTACTGGGAATAAAATCTTATAATTTTCTGTACTAAGATCACTACTAAATATACAAATGTCTTAATACATCATTCATCATAAACTTAATTCATTCCAGTTGTACCATACAATATCACACTTAATCTGAACTCTTAAAGTACAAATAAATATAAAATAAATTAATAACATTTAAAACTGTATCTTGTCAATAAATATCACTTACACCAGTGAGAATATAGGAAATAAAACCTCTGATATTCTCAAAATGACACTGATTTCTAATATTAAAATTTTACAACATGGCAAAAATAATAAATTCTGAATTTATGCCATGGGTATGATGATAGCTAAGTTGAAATACTACAACTGTATACAGAATACTGTTCCAAAATTATTTCAATTATTTTGTTAAAGCTGTGGAAGCTTTCTTCACAGGGGAAGCTGTCCAGTTTCCCCAACACCATTTGTTGAAGAGACTGTCTTTTTTCCATTGTATATCTATTCCTCTGATAAAAACAAAACCAAAAACAAACTCTGAGGTGCCTAGATTAAAGCAGATGTGAACTTTAAAAGTAGAGTCTGGAGCTTTACCTTTGCTCCCCTAGCTCCTTTACTTCAACTACAAGACTGCCTCTTGGAATATAGTAGATGGTCCACTGAAGCACAGTTTGAAAACCACTAAGCTAAAGGGATTCTAGTTCACAAGAAATCCTGTTAATACAAAACAAACCACTTACAATAAAATGAGGATGAAGACGTGTAATGTTCCTAACTTTAGTAGAAATACTCAGAGTTCTTTCCTTCTTCCCTCCCTTTCACAAGTATTTACTGAGCAAAAACTGTTTCACGCGTAGCACACACTGGTGAAGAAATGTGTTACATTTCTTCTTCTCAGAGGAAGATTTAATGAAGGGAAAGAGGACTGATAAGATGTGCCAAAAGAGATGGGATTTTTTTTTTCTTTTTGATTTTTTATTATAGAAATTCTTCAAACATAAATAAAATAGAACAATAAAACAGACCCCCATATATCATTATCCACTCTCAGCCTATCTCATTTTATCAACATTCATACCCACTCTTCCCACCTTACCCTGGATTATTTTGAAATAAATCCTAGATCTGATATGATTTCACCTGTAAATATTTCAGTATATGTCTCAAAAATATAGGATCTCTTTTCTCTGACCACATGGAAATAAATTAGCAATCAACAATAAACTATCTCAAAAGACTCACATGTTTAAAAATTTTTTTTATTAAGTTTTTTTATTGTAATTCCAGTGTAGTGAACATACAGTGCTATACTAGTTTCAGGTGTATAACATAGTGATTTGACAATTCTATACATTACTCAGTGCTCATCATGGTAAGTGTACTCTTTAATCCCCATCCCCTATTTCATCCATCTCCCACCCACCTCCCCTCTAGTAATCATCAGTTTGTTCTCTATAGTTAAAGTCTGTTTCTTGGTTTGACTCTTTTTTTCCCTTTTGCTTGTTTTGTCTCTTAAATTCCACATGAGTAATATCATACAGTATTTGTCTTTCTCTGATTTACTTCACTTAGCATTATACTCTCTAGCTCCATCCATGTTGTTGCAAATGGCAAGATTCCGTTCTTATGGCTGAATATTTCTGTGTGTGCACGCACGCACGCACACACACACACACACATCTTCTCTATTCATTCATCTATCGATGGACACTTGGGCTGCTTCCACAATTTGTATATCATAAATGATCCTGCAACAAACAGAGGGGTAAATGTATCCCTTTGAATTTCTGGGGTAAATACCCAGGAGTGTGATTACTGGACTGTAGAGTAGTTCTATTTCTAACTTTTTGAGGAACCTCCATACTGTTTTCCACAGTAGCTACACCAGTTTGTATTCTCACCAACAGTGCACCAGGGTTCCTTTTCCTCCACATCCTCACCAACAGTTGTTGTTTCTTGTGTTTTTGACTTTAGCCATTCTGACAGGTATAATATCTCATTGTAGTTTTGATTTGCATTTCCCAGATGATGAGTGATGTTGGGCATCATTTTTGTGTCTGTTGGCTATCTGGATGTCTTCTTTGGAGAAATGTCTGTTCATGTCTTCTTCCCATTTTTAAATTGGGTTATGTGTTTTTTGGGTGTTGAGTTGTATCAATTCTTTATATATTTTGGATACTAACCCTTTATCAGATATATGATTTGCAAATATCTTTTTCCACTAAGTAGGTTGCCTTTTAATTTTGTTGACTGTTTCCTTCACTGTGCAAAAACTTTTTATTTTGATGTAGTCCCAATAGATTACTTTGGATTTCATATCCCTTGCCTCAGGAGACAGATCTAGAAAAATGATGCTAGAGCCAACATCAGAGAAATTACTGTCTGTGCTCTCTTCAAGGATTTTTATGGTTTCAGGTCTCACATTTAGGTCTTTAATCCATTCTGAGTTTATTTTTGTATATGGTGAAAGAAAGAGGTCCAGTTTCATTCTTTTGCATGTCCAGTTTAGCTGTCCAGTTTCCCCAACACCATTTGTTGAAGAGACTGTCTTTTTTCCATTGTATATCTATTCCTCTGTCAAAGATTAACTGACCATATAGTTATGGGTTTATTTCTGAGTTTTTTATTCCATTCCACACGTTTAAAAATTAAACTATATATATTTTTTTAAGATTTAATTAATTTATTTGAGAGAGAGAGCGTGAGAGACAGAGACTGAGTTGTGAGGAGAGGAGCAGAGGAAGAACGACAAGCAGACTTCAGGCTGAGTTTGGAGCCCGATGCAGGGTTCAACCTCACAACCCTGAGATCATGACCTAAGCCCAAATCAGGAGTGAGACACATAACCAACTGAGGCACCCAGGCACCCCTAAAAATTAAACAATATATTTCTAAATAATCCATGAAAAAAAGAACAAAGAAAACTGAAAATATTCTGTACTAAATGATAATGAAAATACAATGTAACAAAACTTATGGAATACAAGTAGAATACAGCTTGGAGGAAAATTTATAGTTATTTTAATTGCTTATTGCAAAGAATAATTTAAAATCAATGACCTAAGGTTCCACCTTAAGAAGATAAAAGAGAAATGCAAGTCCAAAGTAGAAGGAAAAATATAATAAAGATAAGAGCAGAGATCAATAACATAGAAAATACAAATTACCAACCCGCAATGAAATAGGACATCACCAAAGAAACTACAGACGTGAAAAGATAACGGAATATTATGAACAAGTTTGTGCCAATAAATTCAACAACTTAAACAAAATAGACAAATTAGATATAGACAAATTACAGGGGCGCCTCGGTGGCTCAGTCGGTTAAGCGTCTGCCTTCAGCTCAGGTCATGATCCCAGGGTCCAGGAATCGAGCCCCGCATTGGGGTCTCTGCTCAGCGGGAAGTCTGCTTCTCCCTCTCCTTCTGCCTGCCACTCCCCCTGCTTGTGTTTGTGCGCAACCCCCAAGTCAAAGAAATAAATAAAATCTTTAAAAAAAAGAAATAGACAAATTACATAAAAAATACAATATATCAAACACAAGATGAAAAATAAAATCTGAGAGCTCTTTATCAACTAAGTAAATAATACTGGTTGGTGAATTCTATAAACATTTAAGAAAGAAAAACTATAAATCTTACAAAGACTATAAGAATATGGGGGATAAAAAAAGGCTGCCTAATGTATTTCATGAGGGCAGCACAATCTTGATACCAAAGACAAAGACATTACAGGACAGATACAGACCAATATCGTTCAAACTCATTCACTGCAAACTCCTTTACAACACATTAGTAAATCAAATCTAGCAATATATAACCAAGCAGGCATTATTTCAAGAATGCAAAACTGGATAAACATTAAAAATCAATGTAGCCGGTCGGAGGAGCAAGATGGCAGGGGAGTAGGAGACCTAAATTTCGTCTGGTCCCAGGAATTCAGCTAGATAGGGATCAAACCATTCTGAACACCTACGAACTCAAAAGCAAATTGAAGAAAAGCAACAACTCTCTGAACAGAAAAGCGACCACTTTCTGGAAGGTAGGACCTGCGGAGAAATGAATACAAGGCGATATTCAGGAGGATAGAGGGCGGAGGAGGGGCCTCCGTCGGCCGCTACCAGCAAGTGATAGAGCAGCAGAGCACAAGATCGGAACTTTTAGAAGTCGGCTCTGCTGAGGGACGTCACTCCAGTGGCTAAGTGGGGGGTGGAACCCTCACTGGGACAGTGTGGTCTCAGGACCCTCAGGGTCACAGAAAGACCGGGCGGGTGGTGGTGCCTGAGTGGTAGAGCTCCCAAGTATCAGAGCAGGGAAGCCAGCTGCAGAGACGGAGACGAGCAGTGGGCTCTCAGCTCGGGGTTGCCATAACCCGTGATCTGCGGCACAGCTGGGTCACAGCTCTTCCATCAGGGACCCAACAAGTGGCAGATCCGGGGAGACTCCCCTTCCTTCCTCCCCGGGGAGGAGCGGCACAGGAGCACATCCCAGGGATCTGCTGGGTTTGGAGACTCCACACGGGGTCGGGTGCCAGAGATAGTAACGCTCAGTCACAGGCCCGGTGAGTAAGGAGTGCGGCCGGAGACCGGGGAGACGGGAGTGATTGACTGCTTTTCTCTGCGGGCTCACTGAGGAGTGGGGCCCCAAGTTCTCGGGTCCTCTGGGGCGGAGACTGGGAGGCCACCATTTTCACTCTTGTCCTCCAAAGCTGTACAGAAAGCTTGCAGGGAACAAAAGCTCCCAAGAGCAAACCCCAGCAGATTACTTAGCCCGGCCCCCTGCAAGGGCAGGGCAATTCCGCCTCCGGCAGACACCTGAGAACGACTGCAACAGGCCCCTCCCCTAGAAGATCAGCAAGAACAGCCAGCCAAGACCAAGTTTACCCATCAATGAGAACGGCAGAACTTCAGCACTAGGGGAATACAGCACATAGAATTCATGGCTTTTTTCCCCATGATTCTTTAGTCTTTCAAAGTTAATTTTTTTAATTTTCTTTTTCTTTTTTTGAATTTTTCTTTTTCCCTTTTTCGACCAACATCTTATCAATCCCTTTCTTGAAAATCTTTTTTATTTTTCATTTTTAGAGTCATATTCTAGCCCTTCATAGTAGCTAACCTTATTTTTGGTATATATATATGTTGTTCTCTCTTTAAAATTTTGGGATACAGTTTCTTCTAACAGACCAAAATATATGCTAAATCTCTAGTGTATGGCTTTGTTCTAGTCTCCTGCCTGATCACATTCTCTCCCCCCTTTTTTTTTTAATTCCTCTTCTTTCCTTTTTTCAACCAACTTCTTATCAATTCCTTTTATAAAAATCTTTTATAATTTTCATCTTTACAGTCATATTCCATCCCTTCATTGTATTTACCCTTATTTATGTACATACAAAAGTTTTTCTTTCTTTAAGATTTTGGGAGTCACTTTCTTCTAAAAGACCAAAATATGACCAAAATCTAGTGTGTGGCTCTGTTCTACTCACCAGCCTGATCATATTCTTTTTTTTTCCCCTTTCTTTTCTCCCTGTTTTAGGTCTCTTCTGATTTGTTTAGTGTATATTTTTCTGGGGCTGTTGTTACCCCGTTATCATTTTATTCTGTCATTTATCTATTGTCCTCTGGACAAAAGGACAAGACGGAAAAAATCACCTCAACAAAAAGAACAAGAGGCAGTACTGACTGCCAGGGACCTAATCAATACGGACATTAGTAAGATGTCGGAACTAGAGTTCAGAATGACGATTATAAAGATACTAGCTGGGGTTGAAATAAGCATGGAAGATATTAGAGAAACCCTTTTTGGAGAAATCAATGAACTAAAATCTAACCAAGTTGAAATCAAAAAGGCTATTAATGAGGTGCAATAAAAAATGGAGGCTCTAACTGCTAGGATAAATGAGGCAGAAGAAAGAATCAGTGAGATAGAAGACCAAATGATGGCAAATAAAGAAGCTGAGAAAAAGAGAGATAAACAACTACTGGATCACGAGGGCAGAATTCGAGAGCTAAGTGAAACCATAAGACAAAACAATATTAGAATAATTGGGATCCCAGAAGAAGAAGAAGAAAGAGAGAGAGGGGCAGAAGGTATATTGCAGCAAATAATAGCAGAGAACTTCCCTAATTTGGGGAAGGAAACAGGCATCAAAATCCAGGAGGCACAAAGAACCCCCTTCAAAATCAGTAAAAATAGGTCAACACGCCAACATCTAATAGTAAAACTTACAAGTTTCAAAGACAAAGAGAAAATCCTGAAAGCAGCTCAGGACAAGAGATCTGTAACCTACAATGGTACAAACATTAGATTGGCAACAAACCCATCCACAGAGACCTGGCAGGCCAGAAAGGACTGGCATGATATATTCAAAGCACTAAACAAGAAAAATATGCAGCCAAGAATACTATATCCAGCTAGGCTGTCATTGAAAATAGAAGGAGAGATAAAAAGCTTCCAGGACAAACAAAAACTAAAGGAATTTGCAAACACGAAACCAGTCCTACAAGAAATCTTGAAAGGGGTCCTCTAACCAAAGAGAGAGCCCAAAAGTAACATAGACCAGAAAGGAACACAGACAATATACAGTAACAGTCACCTTACAGGCAATACAATGGCACTAAATTCCTATCTTTCAATAGTTACCCTGAATGTAAATGGGCTAAATGCCCCAATCAAAGACACAGGCTATCAGATTGGATAAAAAAACAAGACCCATCGATATGCTGTCTGCAAGAGACTCATTTTAGACCCAAAGACAACCCCAGATTGAAAGTGAGGGGGTGGAAAACCATTTACCATGCTAATGGACACCAAAAGAAAGCTGGGGTGGCAATCCTTATATCAGACAAATTAGATTTTAAACCAAAAACTATAATAAGAGATGAGGAAGGACACTATATCATACTTAAAGGGTCTATCCAACAAGAAGATCTAACAATTGTAAATATCTATGCCCCTAACATGGGAGCAGCCAATTATATAAGCCAATTAATAACAAAAGCAAAGAAACACATCGACAACAATACAGTAATAGTGGGGGACTTTAACACCACCCTCACTGAAATGGATAGATCACCTAAGCAAAAGATCAAAAAGGAAATAAAGACTTTAAATGACACACTGGACCAAATGGACTTCACAGATATATTCAGAACATTCCATCCCAAAGCAACAGAATACACATTCTTCTCTAGTGCCCATGGAACATTCTCCAGAATAGATCACATCCTAGGTCACAAATCAGGTCTCAACTGGTACCAAAAGATTGGGATCATTCCCTGCATATTTTCAGACCACAGTGCTTTGAAACTAGAATTCAATCACAAGAGGAAAGTTGGAAAGAACTCAAATACATAGAGGCTAAAGAGCATCCTACTAAAGAATGAATGGGTCAACCAGGAAATTAAAGAAGAATTAAAAAAATTCATGGAAACCAATGAAAATGAAACCACAACTGTTCAAAATCTTTGGCATGCAGCAAAGGCAGTCCTAAGAGGAAAGTATATAGCCATACAAGCCTTTCTCAAGAAACAAGAAAGGTCTCAAATACACAACCTAACCCTACACCTAAAGGAGCTGGAGAAAGAACAGCAAATAAAGCCTAAATCCAGCAGGAGAAGAAAAATAATAAAGATCAAAGCAGAAATCAGTGAAATAGAAACCAAAAGAACAGTAGAACAGATCAACAAAACTAGGAGCTGGTTCTTTGAAGGAATTAATAAGATTGATAAACCCCTGGCCAGACTTATCAAAAAGAAAAGAGAAATGACCCAAATCAACAAAATCATGAATGAAAGAGGAGAGATCACAACCAACACCAAAGAAATACAAACAATTATAAGAACATATGAGCAACTATATGCCAGCAAATTAGATAATCTGGAAGAAATGGATGCATCCCTAGAGATGTATCAACTACCAAAACTGAACCAGGAAGAAATAGAAAACCTGAATAGACCTATAACCACTAAGGAAATTGAAGCAGTCATCAAAAATCTCCCAACAAACAAAAGCCCAGGGCCAGATGGCTTCCCAGGGGAATTCTACCAAACATTTAAAGAAGAATTAATACCTATTCTTCTGAAACTGTTCCAAAAAATAGAAATGGAAAGAAAACTTCCAAACTCGTTTTATGAGGCCACCATTACCTTGATCCCACAATCAAAGAACCCATCAAAAAGGAGAATTACAGACCAATATCCTTGATGAATATGGATGCAAAAATTCTCATCAAAAATACTAGCCAATAGGATCCAACAGTACATTCAAAGGATTATTCCCCAGGACCAGGTGGGATTTATTCCTGGGCTGCAAGGTTGGTTCAACATCTGCAAATCAATCAATGTGATACAATCCATTAATAAAAGAAAGAACAAGAACCATATGATTCTCTCAACAGATGCAGAAAAGGCACTTGACAAAGTACTGCATCCTTTCTTGATCAAAACTCTTCAGAGTATAGGGATAGAGGGTACATACCTCAAAATCATAAAAGCCATCTACGAAAAACCCACAGCAAGTATCATTCTCAATGGGGAAAAACTGAGAGCTTCCCCCTAAGGTCAGGAATATGGCAGGGATGTCCAGTATCACCACTGCTATTCAACATAGTATTAGAAGTCCTAGCCACAGCAATCAGACAACAAAAAGAAAGAAAAGGCATCCAAATCGGCAAAGAAGAAGTCAAACTCTGTTTGCAGATGATATGATACTTTATGTGGAAAACCCCAAAGACTCCACCCCAAAACTGCTAGAACTCATACAGGAATTCAGTAAAGTGGCAGGATATAAAATCAATGCACAGAAATCAGTGGCATTCCTATACACCAACAACAAGACAGAAGAAAGAGAAATTAAGGAGTTGATCCCATTTACAATTGCACCCAAAACCATAAGATACCTAAGAATAAATCTAACCAAAGAATCAAAGAATCTGTACTCAGAAAACTATAAAATACTTACGAAAGAAGACACAAAGAAATGGAAAAACGTTTCATGCTCATGGATTGGAAGAACAAATATTGTGAAGATGTCAACGCTACCTAGAGCAATCTACACATTTAATGCAATCCCTATCAAAATACCATCAACTTTTTTCAAAGAAAACTCCATCCAAATGGCCAACAGACACATGAAAAAGTGCTCAACATCACTCGGCATCAGGGAAATCCAAATCAAAACCTCAATGAGATACCACCTCACACCAGTCAGAATGGCTAAAATTAACAAGTCAGGAAACGACAGATATTGGTGGGGATGCGGAGAAAGGGGAACCCTCCTACACTGTTGGTGAGAATGCAAGCTGGTGCAGCCACTCTGGAAAACAGTATGGAGGGTCCTCAAAAAGTTGAAAATAGAGCTACCATACGACGCAGCAATTGCACTACTGGGTATTTACCCCAAAGATACAAATGTAGGGATCCGAAGGGGTACATGCACCCCGATGTTTATAGCAGCAAAGTCCACAATAGCCAAACTGTGGAAAGAGCCAAGATGTCCATCGACAGTTGAATGGATAAAGAAGATGCGGTGTGTGTGTGTGTGTGTGTGTGTGTGTGTGTGTGTGTGTGTGTGTGTACACACAATGGAATATTATGCAGCCATCAAAAGGAATGAAATCTTGCTATTTGCAACGACGTGGATGGAACTGGAGGGTATTATGCTGAGCGAAATAAGTCAATCAGAGAAAGACATGTATCATATTATCTCACTGATATGAGGAATTCTTAATCTCAGGAAACAAACAGGATTGCTGGAGTGGTGGGGTGTGGGAGGGATGGGGTGGCTGGGTGATAGACATTGGGGAGGGTATGTTCTATGGTGAGTGCTGTGAATTGTTTAAGACTGTTGAATCACAGACCTGTACCTCTGAAACAAATAATACATTATATGTTAAAAAAAAAAAAGAAGATAGTAGGAAGGGAAAAATGAAGGTGGGAGAATCGGAGGGGGAGAGGAACCATGAGAGACTATGGTTCTGAGAAACAAACTGAGGGTTCTAGAAGGGAGGGGGGTGGGGGGATGGGTTAGCCTGGTGATGGGTATTAAAGAGGGCACATATTGAATGGAGCACTGGGTGTTATACGCGAACAATGAATCATGGAACACTACATCAAAAACTAAGGCTGTAATGTATGGTGATTAACAGAACATAATAAAATTAAAAAAAAAATCAACATAGCCTACCAATGTAACAGAATAAAAGAGAACTATAGGGTCATTTCAGTACATGTAGTGAAAAAGCATCTGATAAAATTCGATACCACTTATGAAAAAATAGAAGGAATTTCCTTAGTCTGACCGATGGCATCTATGAAAAAAAACCCAATAGCTATCATTTTACCTAATGGTGAAACACTGAAAACACTTTCCCCAAGATTCGGAACAAGTTAAAGATGTCCATCCTCATTACTCTTCAACATTATATGAAAGGCCCGAGCCAGTGCAATAAGAAAAGAAATAAAAATAAAAAGATGGAAAGAAGGAAAACTATTCTAAATTGCAGATGACATAATTATTTATGCAGAAAATTTGCATATATTAAAGATTACCAGTGAATTTACATATATATCTAAAATGTACAATATTTTAAAAGTTCTCTTTTTTCTTTTAAAAGTTCTTTTTCTAAGTATAGAAGCAAACAAATGGGAAATAAAATTTTAAATTAAAATTTTAAAAACAATCCCATTTCCAATAGAGCCAGAAAACATGAAGTCCTTAGAAATGAATCTAATGGAAGGTGTGCAAAACCTCTACAACTAAAAACTATAAAACACTGTAGAGAAAATTAAAGAAAATCTTTAAAAATAGAAAGTATATCTTTTTAGATTTATGGTTTGGATGTGTCAATATTTCCTGAATTGATTCAAACTATAATTCCAGCAGGCATATTTTAGAAATAAAAATTGACTAGCTGATTCCAAAATTTATATGATAATGCAAAGGACCTAAAATAGCCCAAAATCCTCAAACAGAATAATAAGGCTGGTGGCCGTATACAATCTCACCTCAAATCTTGCTGTAAAGCTAGAGTGACCTGATATTGGCATTAAGTATTGACAAAAAGATGGAACAGAATAGAGTCCAGAAATAGTCCATACTTACACAGTCACTTAAGTTTTTACAAAGGTGCCAAACAAATTCAATGGGGAAGAATCTTTTTAAAAAAATGGTGTTACAACAACTGTACATTCATATGGGGTGAGGTGGGAAAGAAGCTCAAAGCTTACATCACACCTATACAAACAAAAATGAATTAAGTATAACATAAACTAAAAAATAAAACCAAAAATATACAGCTTCTAGAAGAAAACACAGGAAAATTTCTTCACAATCGTAAAGATTTCTTCTGCCAGATACAGAAATCAATAGTCATAAAAAGGAAAAATTAGTAAATTTCATCAAAAATAAAAATTTCTGCTCACTTTAGGTTGAAGAATCATAATCAAATACATTAAAAATAAGTTTTTGCATTTATTTCTATGCTTAACTGCATTTACAGTTATCAACATATACATGAAGAATGTCTGTTCCTAAAATGAATGGAGTTGTTTGTTTTTAAAACATTTTGTTGAAGTTTAATAAACAGAGAAAAAGCACACAAACCGTAAGTTCACAGCTCAGTGAGTTCTCACACAGTAAACCCATATAACCAGACCCAGAACAAGATCAAGAAACAGAACATTACTAGAATCCTGAAAGTTCCCTTGTCTCCCCCTTCCGTCACTCCCTGACCCCTCCAAAGGTAATCTCCATCATGACATCTAACATCACCAACCACAGTTTAATGGATTTTAATTCTTTAAACCTAACTAGAATATGTAGAACTGTAGATGTTGAAGAACTGATAGTTAAGGTACAGATATCCTCCCTCTAGATTCAAGAACATTAAAAACCTATCAATTACTCGAAATATAATTTCCAACATGGCATACCTTTGGTTAAGAAAGAATGCCCTCCACCTCACCTCTACTCTTCCCTCATGGAGATAATTCTTACGTGTCTTCCAAAACCTGCAACCTTCCTTGATTCTCTCGGTTACATGTAGATAATTTTCTCATTCTCCATACTTCTATCATTGTGCTTAGTACACTATTATTGTAAGATTTATGAGTGTCTTTCCTCATCAGTGTGTAAATATTTAAGGCCAGGGACTCTCACTTGTTCTGTTTCTTTACTTTTACCTACTCTAGTTCCCATCAACATGACACACAACAAATGGTTGATAACTGAAAACCCAGTGGTATAGAATCTGTTAAATGGGTAAAATTATTTAAATTAATATACCCAGGTAACAACAGCCTATTATCTGTAGATAGATACAAGGGCTAAAAATGACAAAAGCAAAGATTATAATATATATTCTAGAATATTTTGATTATAGCCAGAAAAGATAAATTTGGATCCATAGTGTTAAAGTAGTAAAAACTGAAGTAAAATCTCATGGAAGTAATACTCAGTTTAAATGTGTGAATAATTATTTAGTAATGCATTAACATGAATATTTTCTTTTGGAATCAAAATGAGATTCTAATACCATATGGAAAGCTATGCTTCCAAAAGAAAACAGCACGTATTTTTACATATTCAAATGAACAGACAGATAAAAAGGAAAATCAGTAACACAATCTCATTTTAAGTTCACATAAGTAATGACATCAATCTCATCTTATTAAAATAGAAATATTAATTTTAATGAACATACAGATTCATACAAATTTACTTTTATTGTATCCAATGAAATAACAAGAATTTCTGGACCCTTAATATTTAGTGACATTTATTGGAAAAATATACATTTATATAAACAACTAAGATTGACTTACTCCCAAATAAATGAATTTTATAGTTATTTCTGCTAGAACTACATGCCACCTTTATTTCTCTTAGGAAACAAATATATTTTTCTATAGATCGTCAATATGAAAAATATTTACCAACTTTCAATTAATGTGTATATGTGGCAAATACAATTCAGAGACCTACATAGTTGACACTCATAAGTCAATTGATAATAATGATTATAAAAAGAACTTCACTTACTGCTATTTCTCTACATGCCGACATAGAGATCCCAGTTCCTTCTATTTGTTTTAAAGCATAGTCTTTATCATCTTTCCTGTAAAAACAAAGTTATTTTAATATTTGGATAAAACTAAATTTATGTGCATTTTTAATAAAATATAATACATAAATCACATACTTAATATCTTTTGACACCTTTCACATGTAATCACATAGTATCATATAGGAAAAAGGTTTTATATAATCTAGTTCAATCCCATTATTTGATGAGGAAAGTTAGACTCAAAGTAATAAAGACTTGTCCAAGGCTCCATGGTTTGGGAAGACAAAGACTCAGAAATAGGTTCTTCCTGTTCTAATATGCATACATTTCCTTTCTATATATGCATGTGTGTGTTTGTGTGTGTGTGTGTGTGTACTGTACACTCGGCACGCACACATACACAACTTGCTTTCTAAAACCCTTTCAGATATTGATGGGTCAAAAAAATTAGGGTCAAAAAATTAAGAAATGAATGTATCACTAAAGTACAAAATGGTGATAATTTCAAACAAGTTATAGTCCTCATATCCCCCAATACCTCCGAAGAGAGTCACTCAACATGTGTTTATTGAGCACTTACTATGTATTCAGACCTGTGCTCAGTACTGGGGATACAGCAAGTTCCTTCTATGGAGCTTTCTGTGTCTACTGGCCTAGCAGATAAATAACTAACATACCACAATACAGGATGATAAGTGCTATGACAGGGCAAGTGCAAACCACAGAGGTTACTCAATGGTTACTCTGGTAGAGGACCTAAGCAAAAAATTCTCAAAAGAAGCACCATTCAAATGAGGCCTAAACAACAATTCTTGAAATTTTTGACTCAGGACCCCTTTACTCTCTTGGATATTACTGAAGACTCTCAAGAGTTTTTGTTATATCTATCACTATTTACCCTATTAGATTTTTTAAATGGAACTTTTAAAAACATGGAATGCAAAAGCATATATCTATTAGCCACCAGAGCAATGATATCATCAGGTTATGACACCTTTGGAAAAAACCCACTGTACATTCATGAGACAGTGAGAAAAGGAAATGCCGATGACCCTTGAACAACATGGGTTTGTACTACATTGTCCACTTACACAGAGATTTTTTTTTTGATAAATACAATACAGTACTATAAGTGTATTTTATGATTTTCTTAACACTTTCTTTTTTCAAGCTTACTTTATTGTAAGAACACAGTATATAACACATGTAAATATGTATTGGGCGCCTGGGTGGCTCAGTTGGTTAAACGACTGCCTCTGGCTCAGGTCATGATTCTGGAGTCCCAGGATCAAGCGCCGCATCGGGCTCCCTGCTCAGTGGGGAGTCTGCTTCTCCCTCTGACCCTCTCATGCTTTCTCTCTCTCTCAAATAAACAAATAAAATCTTTAAAAATATATATATTAATCTACTGTTTATCTATAAGGCTATTAGTAGTTAAGTTCTTGGGGAAGTAAAAGTTATATGTGAATTTTAGACTGTAGTGATAGTGGTGTGCTATCGGCACCCACCCCAAAACCCCACGTTATTTAAGGGTCAACTGTAATATCATAGCACTACTATGAAAATAGTGTTGACCTTATGGGCCCTCTGAAAGAATTTTGTGTGTGTGTGGGGGGGGTAACTAGCAGTTCCCAGATCAGACTTCAAGAACTGCTGGTGTGTGTGTATGGGGCGGGGGGTATGAGTTAAGGGGGAAACACAATGTGAAGACAAATGAAGTGAGAGAAAACCATTTGAGGGTGAACAGACACAGTAAACAATGGGGGATGAGGCTGATGGCATTAATTAGGAACGACAACATAAAAGTCTTTTTACTCCAAGAATAACAGGAAGCACTCCATTTAAGATTTCTTTAAGAAGAAAATACCAATTAGGGATGCCTGGTGGCTCAGTCGGTTAAGCGGCTGCCTTCGGCTCAGGTCATGATCCCAGGGTCCTGGGATCGAGCCCCACATCAGGCTCCCTGTTCAGCAGGGAGTCTGCTTCTCCTTCTCCCCCTGCTTGTGCTTTCTCTCTCTCTCCCTCAAACAAATAAATAAAATCTTAAAAAAAAAAAGAAAATATCAATTATATTATATTTGAAAAAAACATCTTTGGCTGCCTTTTGAATGCTTAGGGGGAGTAAATAAGAGCAGGAGGCAGAGAAGCTCCTGTTAAAAGAAGTTAAAAGTAAACAGTGTTAAAATTACTCAGTTGAGAGATGATGGTGGTAGCTGCAGAATGGTGGTTGCCATACGGGGTAGACAGACTGGAGTGGAGCGATGTAATGCAGAACCAGTAGCACTTGGTGACTGGGCAGAAGGAGGAGGAGTCAAAGAAAATGATTTCTGCCCTGGCAATAGGTTAACGGCAATATTACTGACTGAAATAAAAAACAGCAGGAGAAAAAGATCTGAGGGAACAAAAAGATGATAGTTCTATTCTGTGCAGGTTGAGTCTGCAGTACATACGAGACACCTAAGTAAAAATGTCAAGCTGAATAAACACAGCTAAAGCTCAAGAGAAAGCTGAAGATACCGATTTACTATAATCAGCATATATACAGTAATTAAAGTCATGAGAGTAAAGTGACTCCAAAGAGAAGGACTGCCAAAAAAAAAAAAAAAAAGATTTTGAAAAAGGGCAGAATAGTAAATAGTATCACAAGCTGCAAAGAAAGCTAGTAAGGTGAGGACGGAGAAGTGTCCACTGCATTTAGCAATGATGAAGTCACCAGACAGGAGAGGAGGCAAAAATAGTTGGAGTGATATAGTGGCAGAATGTGTACAGCAGAAGGCTGAGGAATGAATGGGGCATAAGCAAACTAAGACAGTGAGTGTAGGTATTTGAAGGGGAAAAGGACGTCGGGAGCTGGAGTAATACACAAGGTTAAAGAATTATTATTATTTTTTTTAAGATGGAAAAGACTTGAATAGGTTAAGTACTGACACGAAGAACCCAGAGAAAAGGAGTTGCTGATATGAGAGAGAGGTAAAAATTTAGAGAGCAAAGACTGAAATGCTGGGGAAAAATTAGATAGGGTTAGAAGGAGAAATATTTTTAGCGAGAGTTCTCATCTTGATGGCTTTCATATTTTCCTGATGTTGGAAATTAGGTCATAAACTAAAAGTAAGGGCAAAGGTGGTAGAATTCAAGATCTGAATAGAGTGAAAGAAGGTTTGGTTGAATAAATGAGTAACTCCTTATAAAATCAATTCATTTAAGTTCATTTAATACTTTATTATCTTAAATTATTAAAACTTACATAGCTTTATCTTTGTTTCACAACATATTTACACCAAATCCTTAGCTGTGGGAAAAAATCCCAATTCCAATATTATTTTTCAGAAAAAAGATCTGTTTTACAACATTCAGCTTTATACTATATTTTCTAGTAAAGTACCATGGTACTCATTATTTTAAAAATACATTAAGTGTATCTATACTTAATGTTCACTAAGTCTGAATGATTTCTGAAAGACTTAAAAAAACGGAGTTAAAGAGGGTGACACAAAAGATAAAATGAAGTCTGGGGCACCTGGGTGGCTCAGTCCGCTGAGCGATCGACTCTTGGTTTCGGCTCCAGTCCTGATCTCAGGGTCATGAGAACGAGCCCTGAGTAGGGCTGCACACTCAGCAGGGAGTCCACTTGAGATTCTCTCTCCCTCTCCCTCTGCCCCTCCCTCTGCTCTCTCTCTCCCTCAAAATAAATAAATAAATCTTTAAAATAAATAAATAAATACATACATATAAACATACATAAATAAAATGAAGTCAGGGTCAGAATAAGTCTATTAGACACTTGCACATGCATGGTACTGGTTAACCCAGGAGTGTAAGAAATTGTTACATGTACTATTTGAGGATAGCATCTTAGATCTGAGCACTCTAAGGAGAAAGAGAGTGCTGGGAAAGAAAATAAATTAAATCAAAGGCTTATCCATTCACCTCCTTAACAATGACCCTGAATTTCTCTTATTTATAAATGGCCAAGTTTCTATAAATGTCTTCTCAATGAACTGAAAAATTCTCATCTGCAGATAGTCCTCTCCCCCATCCCAAATAATTTTATATCTTATATTTTATAAAAGTAAATGATGAGAAAGAAAGGTGAAATGGTAGAATAAAAAAACTGAAGATGTTTGATTATCAGAAAGGCAACCTCCTCTTGAAAATCACCGAATATAATTACCATGACAATATAATAGTGCTTTGTGGTTTACAGAGCACATTTATTTATATATCCATCTACACAGTCATAGTAAAAAGGCACATTGGAGAGGGAAAGGATTTGTTCCCGAGTTTCAGTCATGATCCAGTTGAAGTAGTCAGGCTGTATAAATAAATAATTGCAATATAGTGTTCTACGTGCTATAAATAGAGGGGATGATCAACTATAGCTTGAAGGATTGAAGCAAGATGAAAGAAATCTTCAGAAAGAGACTACCTAAGCAGAGATTCTTAAGACTTCAGAAGTCTGTCAGGAAAGGAGGGAGGAGCTGGGGAGAGAAATCAGTAGTTAGAGCAGAAATCCCAGAAAGTAGGAACAGCCTGTACAAAAATACAGAAGCACAGGGAAGGTGTGACATGCTCAGAGAATAGCAGAGAGTAGCAGTAGCAGTTTAACAGCATGAAACATGCTGACAGCTCTGAGGATGGATGTGATTTTAGGAATAGACAGAGGTAAGATGGGAGGGGTTCTTCTATGTCAGCTGTCTCCAAAGAGGGGTATAGAGTTTATGTGATGTGCCTCACTTCAGGGAGAGTAAAAAACATATAAGTATGAGAAGAAAATATTACATTAAAAAATAATAAAGCTGAGGGAAAATATGTTACGTGAAAAGACCAAAAAGAGGAGGATGAACCACGAAGAACACTTGCCTTTGACAGGAAGATTAAGTCAATAATACAAAATGGCTGTAAAGAAGTAGTTAAAAAAAATGAGCCGTGTTTTGGTAAAATAGCGTACTGAATACACATAGGAAATTTCACCTCCCTCCTAAAGCCCTATTAAAACTATGGTAAAGAAATATTTTGGGGCGCCTGGGTGGCTCAGTCATTGGGCGGCTGCCTTCCACTCAGGTCATGATCCCAGGGTCCTAGGATGGAGCCCTGCATCGCGCTCCCTGCTCCACAGGAAGCCTGCTTCTCCCTCTCCCACTCTCCCTGCTTGTGTTCCCTCTCTCGTGTCTCTCTCTGTCAAATAAATAAATAAAATCTTAAAAAAAAAAT